>NC_134596.1:24925625-25570000 GCF_037038515.1 Microtus pennsylvanicus
CTCTCTCTCTCTCTCTCTCTCTTCTTTCTTTCTTTCTTTCTTTCTTTCTTTCTTTCTTTCTTTCTTTCTTTCTTTCTTTTGTAGGAAGGTTCTCAGAACTAGATTTGTGTCTTGGTTGGTCACTAGTTCCCTTACATCTTCAACCTTTGACAGAAACTTGATTATTTGCTCTGGTCTGTGGGGATTTCATTCTTTACATTCATTGTTAATTTTTTCCTAGCCTGATTTAGAAGACTGGTAAGCTCGGAGCCAGAAGAACCCTTATGATGAAAACTTTCATAAGGTCTAGAGTTCGGTTTGTTCTAGCTCTTTGTTCACTGCTAAACTTCAGAGCTTAGAAAACTGGTCTGTAGTAGATATTCAGAGAATATTTACAATATTTTGTAAGTATCATAGATTTTATTGAATATCCTACAGCATATAGCATTGGTATTTAGAAATATGCATTATAAAACAGTAGTGGATGGACAGATGGGCTGAATTGACCAGTCAGACACACTTCTTGTCATGAATGGTCTGGTGTTTCAACTGCAAGAGGGAAAGTTGAGTAACCACCTTTGTTTGTAGTAATTGGGATATCGACTGTAAAGTCCTTTAAGAGGACTGTAATGTCTTTTTAGAGGCAGTGGCCAAGGATGACAGCCCTTATTACATTATTTATGGACCTTTCCCATATCCTCCCTTTGGGGTTTTCTTAGAAGTCATTTGACATGGTCAATTTTCTTTTCTCTTTGGATGAGGTGTCATTCTGGTCTTAGCATGTCCTGCTTGATGAGATGTCCCTCTGACATGAAAAGGGAATGAAAAGATGAGCTATGAACACAGTTGAGCAAATGTCCTTGTGGAATGAGTGTGTATCCTTTGGGTATATGCTCAAGAGTGGTATTGCTGAGTCTTGAGGTGGCTTGATTCACAATTTTCTGAGAAATCAACCACACTGATTTCCAAAGTGGCTGTACAAATTTGCATTCCCACCAGCGATGACTAAGTATTCCCCTTGCTCCACATCCTCTCCAGCATAAGCTATCCTTGGTGTTTTTGATCATAGCCATTCTGACTTGTGTAAGATGGTATCTCAGAGTTGTTTTGATTTGTATTCCCTGATGGCTAAGAAGTTGAACAGTTCCTTAAGTGTCTTTTGGCCACTTGCAATTCCTCTGTGGAGAATTCTCGGTTTAGATCTGTAACCCATTTCTGATTGGATTGTTTGATGTCTAGTTTCTAAAGTTCTTTATATATTTTGAGGATCAGTCCTCTGTCTGATGTGGGTTTTTTTTTTTTCTCATTTTGTAGGCTGTCACTTTGTCTTTGTGACTGTGTCCTTTGCTTTATAGAAACTTCTTAGTTTCAGGAGGTCCCATTTGTTAACTGTTGCTCTCAGTGTTTGTGCTACTGGGGTTATATTTAGGAAGAGGTCTCCTGTGCCCATGCATTCAAGTATACTTCCCACGTTCTCTTCAGTGAGGTTCAGTGTGGCTGGATTTATGTTGAGGTCTTTGATCTATTTGAACTTAAGTTTTGTGGATGGGGATAGACATGGATCTATTTGCATGCTTCTACATGTTGATATCCAATTATGGCACCACCATTTGTTGAAGATGCTTTTTCCCCATTGTATAATTTTAGCTTCTTTGTCAAAAATCAGGTGTTCTTAGGTGTATGTATTAATATCTAGGTCTTCAGTTCAATTCCATTGGCCAACCTGTCTGTTTTTATGCCAATACCAAGCTGTTTTCATTACTGTAGGCTCTGTAATAGAGCTTGATGTCAGGGATGGTGATGCCTCTGGAAGTTCCTTTATTGTAGAGGGTTGTTTTGGTTATTCTGTTTTTTGTTTTTCTGTATGAAGTTGAGTATTGTTCTTTTGAGGTCTGTGAAGAATTATGCTGGAATTTTCATTGGATCTGTAGGTTGCTTTTGGTAGGATTGCCATTTTTTGCAATGTTGATCCTATCTACCCAATAGCATGGGAGGTTTCTATTTTCTGATGTCTTCCTCAGTTTCTTTCTTCAAAGACTTAAAATTCTTGTAATACAGGTTTTTCACTTCTTAGGTTAGTGTTACTCCAAGATATTTTGTTATTTGTGGCTATTGTAAATGGTGATGTTTCTCTGATTTCTTTCTCAGTCCCTTTATCATTTGTATATAGAAGGGCTACTAATTTTTTTTTGAGTTGATCTTGTATCCTGACCCATTACTGAAGGTGTTTATCAGATGTAGAAGTAGCTCGTAGAGTTTTTGGGGTCATTTATGTATACTATCATATCATCTGCAGATAGGAGAAATGTAACTCCTTCCTTTCCAATTTGCATCCCCTTGATCTCCTTTTGTTGTTTTATTGCTGTAGCTAGAACTTCAAGTACTATGTTGAATAGATATGGAGAGAGCAGACATTCTTGTCTTGTTCCTGATTTTAGTGAAATTGCTATGAGTTTCTCTCTATTTAATGTGACATTGGCTATCGGCTTGCTGTATATAGCTTTTATTATGCTTAAGTATGTTCCTTGTATCCCTGGTCTCTCCAAGGCTATCATGAAGGGGTATTGGATTTTGTCGAAGGCTTTTTCAGCAAGGATCCCTTTTTTCTAAACCAAATTTGGTCACAATTTCTCAATTTCCTTGCACTTTTTTAAAAAATAAAATTAAAGTTAGCTTTATAAATCTCACTAAAGTTTATGATATGGCTCATATGGCTGCATTTTCTCAAGATGGATGTGGATGGCCATTTTTTCCTTGAAACTCTTTCTTTCTCTGTTTCTGTGACAATCACATAATTTTCTCTCTACATTTCTACTGCACATTACTTTTCTGTTTTTGTTGGTTCTCACTTTCTCCTCTCTTCCCTCAGAGGTTTTTATCCAATTTTTCCTGCTTATTGATGCTTCTTTTATTTTTTTAATCTAGTGGTATCCTCTGAGTAATAGAATTAAATATTCAATTACATACATAAGACTTCTACTTGGATGCTGAATTGATAATTAAAATTCATCGTGGTCAAAATGAGAGTACTGATTACCACAAAAGTGTGTGATCTACTTTTATCTACTTCTCTTCTGCACATTGTTTCCCCTTTTCTCTGTTCTGCTCAGTATCAACCATTATAGACTTACCGAATCTTGGATGTGGAAGTGGCTTGGGGATTTCTTACTTAAATGCTTTCATTTTATGCATGAGCTCCAGAGGGAGGCAGCGATGGGTGAAAACTGCTTAAACCCAATAACTGTAAAGCTGCAACTAGAAGCAAAGTTTCCTGGCTCTAAGTTTTCATTTGTAGATGATATTTTCTACTTTCTCCTTGGAGCATCTGTGTTTGAAGAAAAGAATGCCTGTGGAGGCTTACTTTAGTTGGTCTTCCGGCTTCATTCATTGACTCCTGAGCTCTGATCAGTTCCAAGCTTGAGCCTATTTTATGGAATCCCACACTGCATTTCCAAGGAGGTTAATACCTGGCACATGCGTTACGACTCCCTGATCCATACATAGAAAACAGCACTATTCATCCACGATACTGATGTAGGGTGATACACGCTTAGGAGGCATCACAACAGGGCGTTCTTTTTAGACCTCCACTATTAACTGATCAGAGCTGAATTTTAACATGAGATCTACTTTGTTTTATACAAAGTCAAACTTTTTCTGGTCTCATTTTTTTAAAAATATATTTATCCCTGGAGGCAAAGTAATTTGATTTAGGGTGTTAGAGAGTGGTAGTGAGATACTATATGTGAGCAGCAACATCTGGGAGCAGTGCTGAACCAGTGATATAACGTTGTAGTGGCGGAAATGTAAGGGCTCGGGGCAGAAAGTCTGTTTCTCTCCAGTATAGCAGGTAGACGAATGGCTTTGAGTTCAAGTTCAACTCTAAGCAATTTATCAACAGTGTGATTTTTAGGCTAGTTTCTTAATCTCTTTGGACTTCCCTTAAACAAAATCTAGTTTATATAAACTATGCTGGTTCTTACTCATAAATAAGCCTTAGACCTAGCGTATGAAGTCTTTCTTAGTGTGCTTTGAAGCTGTAGGAGGAGAAGAGTGTATACTGTCTTAGAGATATCCATCTTTAGGAGTCTGATATCTGTGTTTGGTCCTGCAGATGATGCTGACTCGTTGTATGGTAACCTTGAGCAAGTGTCTCAGCCTTTCTGAGACTCCATGTTGAACCCAGGGTCCTCTAATAGTTTTAGTGTCTATAGCCCCCAGACTGTGGCAGATGCATGCTGATCAGTCAATCACCCAATGAACCAATTCATCCAACTAACATTCACTGTGCATCTAAGTGTGCCAGGGATGGCGCTGGTGATAAAGTTGTCTGCAGGGAAGACTCAGTCCTGTCCTTATATGAAGTGACTTATGTTCAGATTGAAGAGTTCTTGATGCTCGAACAAGCTGAAACATTGTCGCTTTAGGCAGAGACTCCAGCTCTCTGAGAGGAATCTGGCATCTTTGCCTCCTCTGTACCATGTTCCCCAGGGCAGGATTAAGGAACTTCCCCAAGTGTCCTAGCTGGAGACTACAGCAATGCTTCAGAGGTGCTTCTCTTGTCTGGTGAGTGACCCGTGTCCAAGAGACCGTGCTCTCCCTTGAGACCAGGGACAGCCATTTTCCGGATCCCTCTGGAGCTTATAACGCTAAGAGTTTGTGCCAACTTGAAAGTCATCCAAGCAAAGAGCAGATCTCAAGAATGGCTGCAATTTCTTGGTGGGGAGTTTTGTTCTGTGGCAATAGTACAAGGTTCTGTGGAACGAATATCATGTCAACGCTATTTAATAATTCCGTAACCACTGACCATTTAATTACGTGGTAATTGTCACTTAGTGGCCGGGTAATTGCACAGTAAGTACCGTCTAATTTCAGGGTAAAGGGTAAATACAAGATTATTTCAGGCTCCTTAGGCACAGTATAGGTCACTCAGGAATTAGGTTTGGATTGACTAAGTATAAATTACCTAGAAATCTGTTTTCGGGTGATTACTCCTGCTCCTGTCATCCATTCCTGACAAAGCTCCTAACTGTTGCCGTACAATTAAAGAGAGATTTTTTTAAGATTTTAGGCCCCAGGAACTTAAAGGGATACCACTCAGTCTTCTGATCAGTCATTGCCCACTGTGCAAGCAACAGTGAAGGAGGAGATGGAGGAAAGAGCGAGCAGTTCTGTTCTCTTTCTTCTGCCAGCAGCTTTCTTTCTTTCTTTCTTTCTTTCTTTCTTTCTTTCTTTCTTTCTTTCTTTCTTTCTTTCTTTCTTTCTTTTTTTTATTTTTCGAGACAGGGTTTCTCCGTAGCTTTTTTTGGTTCCTGTCCTGGAACTAGCTGAAGTAGACTAGGCTGGCCTCGAACTCACAGAGATCCGCCTGTCTCTGCCTCCCGAGTGCTGGGATTAAAGGGGTGCGCCACCACCGCCCGGCCTGCCAGCAGCTTTCTTAAGATGATGTGGTTGCCTCAATATTGATGTTAAACAGAAGAATTGCTGATTTCATGACACGTGAATCCAACATTAAATTCTCCATACCATTCATCCTGAGCGCAAGAGGGGCCCCTTGAAAGCCATGCTCACTTGCTAATCCCTGGAACCTAGAAATGTGACGTCAGTTTCAGAAAAAGTCTATGTGCATGTAAATAGGTAAAGTAGACTTTGAGACAAGCTCGTTGTAGGGTGTGGAGGTTGGTACTCACAATATGTTGGTGAGCATCCTTCTAGCCGAAGACAAAAGTAAGAAAAGGTCACATGAAGCTAGAGGTGTAGACTGGGTGCTGCAGCCATAAGCCAAGGATGCCTGGACCCAGAGCCTCTCACAGAAATGAGGACAGACCAATATCTCGATTTCAGATTTCTTGCCTCCAGAATGGCAAGGAAACGGGTTTCAGCTGTTCTGAGCCACTCAGTTATTACAGCATCCTTGGTGGAAGTAATGATCTCTGTTAGAAACTGTGGGGTGGCAGAAGCTTTATGCCTCTCTGGCATCATCCAGAAGCGTCCTGCTTAATTTTGGTGTGGCTGGAGCTGAGGAACAGCCCTAAAGAGATACCTGGAAAACTTCAGCCTCATCTCCCATGGGGGCATAGAGCAACACTCTACAGTCCCTGTAGCAGAGATGCTATGGAACTCAGCCGGTCACCAAGCAGGTACAAGGGTCTGGCAAAAAGCTCGTCCCAGGCTTCCTGTATTAGCTTGGTATCATATGAAAAGGTGTAATCATCTTCATTATGAGGAAAATTTGTTGTTTTTCTGGTTAAAAGAGAATAGTTTAAAAGTCAGGTCCAGATAGAATCACACCCCTCCATTCCTGGCTCATCTTTTTCATTGGCCTTAGCAGGTTTCTCAACGTGGTGGAAAGAATGAGAACACACACTTCAGGGTCAGATGAGCTGGGGCTTAAAGCATTATTCTGATGAGTGTGTGGCCTTAGAAAAGTGTCATTTCTTTTTTTTTTTAAATTTTATTTAAATAGCATTTTTTTTTCATTTATTTTTCATGCTGACCACAGTTTCCTCTCCTTCCTCTCCTCCTGTTCTTCCCATTTCCCATCTACCCCCTTCTTATCCACTTCTCTATCTCCATTCAGAAAGGGACAGGTCTCCCTTAAACAAAGCATCGCATATCAAGTCAAGGAAGGACCGAGCTCCTCCCTTTGCATCAAGGCTGGGTGAGGTAATCCAACAGGTTCCCAAAAGCCAGCTAAGTGCCAGGACAGGTCCTACTCTCACTGCTAGGAACTTTGCAAAGAGACCAAGCTACACAACTGTTACACACATGCGGAGGGCCTAGGTCCGTCCATTGCGGACTCTCCAACTGTTGTAGACAAGTGTCTTAGAGTTCTTGTGTCTCAGTTTCCTCTGCTTTCAGGCCAGGAGTACACACACACACACACACACACACACATACACACACACAAGTGCACACATGCATACACACACACCACACATACATGTGTGAACGGAGCAGAGAGTTTGTGCAGAGAGTTAGGCACAATTATTATTTCTCTACTGAAAGCGCAGGGTAATGCAAAGCAAGCATTCCCAATGTTCTTGCACACCTTTCATGCATATTTGTTAAGTGGCTACGCTGTAGTCCATTCGACACACGTGACAGAGATGACAGATTTGGTCATTAGCCACATTGCCTCCCTTTTCCTCTCAAGGAGCTTCCTTTGAATTAATCCGTCCCCCTTCTACTCCACCCTGAGCTACTGGAGTCCTAATCTTTTTCTGTGGCCTGATTTCCCCAGCCCTAGCCATGAGCTCACATCTTGGGAAGGCAAAGCAATCAGCGCTTCTGTTTATATACCTTAGGCACTCAGGTTTAGACAAACAGGTGCTTGGAGACTGAGACTAAGGTCCCGAAATAACCCGCTCAAGACTGTACCTATCTTTATGAGTCTACACGAGGAAGCTAGCCAGCCGACAGGAGGATTAACAATAAAGGATTTAAAGACCTTCACTAAATAAAAATAGCACAAGTTGTTCTCCAGGAGGCCTCCCGAGTCTTCATTGAGCTTAAGTGCTACATGTAAAGTCAGGTTGATTTTTAGGGGTTTTGAGTCATTTTTCTCCCGGAGCTCTCCTCATTCCTGTAACAGTGTTCTCAGCTTAGTTACACATGGCGTTCTACACACCTGCCTTTCCTTGTTCCATTTGGGCTGGAGAGAGGACACCATATCCAGGCTCTAGACTAGGCAGCCAGAAAAGGTCCATTTTCAGATCTATGTATCTATCTGTCTGTCTGCCTATCTATCTATCTATCTATCTATCTATCTATCTATCTATCTATCTATCTATCTATCTAAATATCTATCTATCTATCTATCTATCTATCTATCTATCTATCTATCTATTATCATCTGTTTCGTGTTTGTGTGTATTTGTAGTATTATCCTTTGAAGGTCAATTTTGATCTGTGGTCAGTGTCTTAATTCCCCCCCCCCCCGACTGATTTACAGTGCTAGGCAGATAGGAAAACACTTTAGATCATAATCTCAGAAAAAAATATTTCTTATATTTCTTTTTTTTTCTTTTTTGTTTTTTTTTTTTTGAGACAGAGTTTGTAGCTTTGGGGCCTGTCCTGGAACTAGCTCTTGTAGACCAGGCTGGCCTCAAACTCACAGAGATTTGCTTGCCTCTGCCTCCCAAGTGCTGGGATTAAAGGTGTGCACCACCACTGCCCAGCAAAAATATTTCTTGAAAGAGTAATAAGCAACAGAAAACACTCCTTTTTGGGTATTTCTACTTTCTTAGCAAAGGCATTTACCAGGTCTCATGCATATTCCTATTTAATTATTAGAACAAATTAGAAGTTGACCTGTTACTTCTGTTTCTGTAGGACAACTGAAGCCTGACCCAGGAAGTCCCCTGACCCAGCTAATGGATACATGGCTAGTGAGGAGGGAAAGGGTGCAGATTCAGATGGACAGGAAGGCACCCTGAGAGTGAATCACCTTGGCTCTTGAATGCAGTCTCTTATGGGCTTACAAGAGTTGTGTTTGTGCTGTTGAACAGAATACCTCAGACTGGACAGTTTTTAAAACACAGTCACTTATTTCTTATATTCCTAAGGCCAGGAGAACCAAGATTAAGGTGCTAGCATTTGATTTGGACCTTATTGATGTATACTCATTTGGCAGGAGGTGGAAGGGTTACAGGGGTGTTCAACCTTTTAATATTGTTACATGACAACTATTTACATATGTGTTGGGCTGCTTTCATAGCTATTGTGAGACACATGTGTCCTGAGGGTCATAGGTCAGTCATGTCTTAAGTCTGTGATGAAGCAATATGTTCTCATGAGTGTTAGTCTTAAATCTATCATGATGTAATATACATTCATGAGCATTACCTCTGATCCCCATGTCAAAGCTCTTCCTCTTCCATCTCTCCTTACTTTACAGAGGAGAAGATGGTATCACTGCAGTGGCATTCTTTCTCTGTAAGTTCCATAATTTTCCCACAGGACTATGTCCCTTCTGCAGTATCTTAAGGTAAGGGAAATTATTAGAGAAAAATGTTTGAGAGAGCAAGTCCTATCACCATGATTTTGGAGATCTGGAGGAAGAGCTTGCAGGAGACAATCTTCAAGACTTATCCCCCTCCCCTGCTATGGTCACAGCTGGAGACAGTATCAATATATCTCCACAACTTTTTCTGGAGGGCCTTTGCTGAAATTTCACTTCTGGTTGCTTTAGCACTTGTGTGGGATAAGCAAATCCCACTGCTACTGAAGCTGTCACATGAACTTGGAGCTGTGAAGAAACAGGTGTTGGATAGACCGCTCAGCAAATGCTGGCTTGGCTCTGATGTGGGCAAGTGGCTGGTCTAACATAGATTGTCATGGATCAGCAAGGATCATGGGCTGGCAAAGGACATGGGAATGGAGCAGGGATGATGAAGCCATCAGGCTACAAAGGAAGTATTAAGGACAGCCCAGGGCAGCACAAAGCCCTCTGAGCTGTTGGCCGAATTTCATCAATACCAGACAAAGGATTGTTGACAGAGGTTTCTGTCCCACCAGGTCCCACAGTGATTAAGTCCCAAAGAAGTACACAGAGGCCTACATTAATTTTAAACTGGTTGGCCTATTAGCTTAGGCTTCTTATTAACTCTTATATCTTAATCTATAATTCTTGTCTGTGTTTGCCACTTGGCTTGGTACCTTTTATCAATGAGACATTTTCATCTTGCTTCCTCTGTGTTTGGATGATGACTATAGAATGAGCCTTTTCTTTTCCCAGAATTCTCCGGTTCTTGTTGTCCTGCCTATACTTCCTGCTTGTTCACCCTGCCTATACTTCCAGCCTGGCTACTGGCCAATCAGTGTTTTATTAAAGGAATACAAGTGACAAATCTTTACAGGGTAGAGGACCATTGTCCCACAGCATTCCCCCCACCCTTTTCAAGATAAAAACTCTAAATCTAATCTCCTTTGTTTAGCTTTTTTCCCGACTATTATTTTTAGCAACTTGTAACCAATACTCTAACCAAAAACAAACATCCATAATCCATTTTTTGGGGGGGAATGTGATTGTAGTTTTCCAGGCTACTTCCTGCTGATTGGGGGCATTGAAAATCTTATGAGGACCCAAAGAAAATTTAGAATTATGATCAAGACCTGACTGAAGTATTCTGTGAGGCATGATCATCTTAGCCAGCAGTCTCAAAACTGTTCTGGATATAGAACTCAGACATCTGGACCATCTGTTCCTATTGGAGATTTTTCAGGGGGGGGGTCTTCCTTGATCAAGCCTTATTTTTCTTAACCCAGAATGAATCCACAGCCTCTCATTTCCTGTGGAAACAAAAGCAAAACCTCTTATCCAAAGTAACATATATTTTGACTTAAAATTTGAACTCAAGTCATTTTCAAAATACATATGTTGGATTAATCCAGCAGCTTTTACAATCAAATGTTCTTTAGCAATTGTTGCTCCTTCCTCAACAGCCATACAATTTAAAGATAACACAATAATATACAGTATTCAGACTCTCTGTGTATTTTCCACCTTCACATGGCTTTATTTTAAACTATACTTATTTTTATTTTTTGTTTTTTTGAGACAAGGTTTCTCTGTGTGTCTTTGGCTGTCCTGGAATTCACTGTGTAGACCAGGCTGTCCTTGAACTCGCAGAGATCCATTTCCCTCTGCCTCCCAAGTGCTGGAATTAAAGATATGTGCCACCATACCCAACTACTCCCTTTCTTTTTTAAAGGACTTTATCCTTTTTCTTTACTCTCACAAGTCTACATATATTTTTAAACACACTGTAAACCATTTAGAGATTTTTTTTTGTCTGAATCTATCTCTGCTGTATATCTTTTTTTTTTCTGACCACATGAGTCTTTAATTTGCTAAGCAATATGGCTAGGATTAAAGCCATGGCTTTGATGGCTGGATCTACCACATTCTTTAGCTTTGTGAGAGTCTAAACTCAATGTGGAGGTACTAGTCAGAGCCATGTGTATTGCTATAACTCTATGGAGTTTCAAGGTTCCTGCCACCACTAAGAAGCATACTGTCAGCTAGTCATAAACACCATTTCAATGTTTTGTGGCAGGGCCTCTTAAAATAGCTGCAAGGTTTTTGCAGCTAAAGCTGAGTCAGGAATCCTCTCTTAAATGAGAAGCACTTGTCTCTAGCAAACAGAGCCCACCTGAGAAAATGCTGCTACCAAGAAGCCATGTTTAACTCTGTTCTTTTGTGTCTAGAATTACTTCCCAAGCTCTCTCAGGTTTTATGTAGATGTAGTTGTCCACATTGGGTGGCATTTGTTGACAGAGATTTCTGCCCACCAGGTCCTGCAGTGATTCAGTCCCAGAGAAGCACACAGAGGCCTACATTAATTATAAACTGGTTCGCCTATTAGCTCAGGCTTCTTATTATCTCTTATATCTTATATCTTAACCCATAATTCTTGTCTCTGTTAGCCTTGTGGCTTGGTACCTTTTATCAGTGAGGCATTCTCATCTTGCTTTCTTTGCATCTGGGCAAAACTGCAGCCTGAGCCTTTCCTCTTTCCAGAATTCTCTTATTCTGTTTACCCACCTATATTTCCTGCCTAGCTACTGATCAATCAGCATTTTATTAAACAAGTACAACTGACAAACCTTTACAGGGTACAAGACCATTGTCCCACAGCAAAGGATGAAGGGCTGGTTCATACCATGCCTATATGGTTGATGTGACTTTTTAGTATCTGTTTTTTCTTATATAACTCAATATTTGAGCTATGAGTTTAGGGCATGGTGAATTAAAAGCCCCCTTGAGCATATTGCTCTAAGGAGACAGTTACAATCTTGATTGCTAGAGTATGCAGAGAAAGGACACATCTGCCTTGAAGAGCAATTACAATAATTCATTTTTTTTAAATGCACAGAGCTTGCTCCAAAATCCATTACTCCACCAAGGCAGTTATGACTATGGCATCCTCAGCACCATGTGATAATCTTTTCTTTGGGTATTACCCATTATTTGAAAGCATCTTTTTCTGGCCATGTGGTCTTCATCTTCATTTCTGTATATATAATCTTTGGATTGATGTCCCTGAAGCCCTCTATCCCTTTATCTTCTGTGGCCATCTTATCTCTGCACCCTCTTCCCTCCATGTCTAACACAAGATAGAGCTCTTCTACTGAGCTATTAAATATTAAGATGATCAAAAAGGGGCATCATTTTCTGTAGCTGGTATTTGTCAACTGTCATAAGGTAACTTGTTGGGTTTGTGTGTTTAAAGAGGCAGGCAGCTCTTGAAGATATCTTTGAGACCTCAAGTCAGATGGAGTATTTGTGCCAAAGGTCAAAGTGCTCACTAGCTGTTGCTGCTGTTTTGCTTCTGGAACACATCCCTGGGAGTGAAACTCTTGTCAACAACCACTTGCCTGTTCTTGGAGAAAAGGATGCTGACACCTGTGCCGAACAGACCATAGCTCTGAAAGCAGATGCAATGCAGCTGCACCAGAGATTAGGAGAAAAAAAATTGCATGCATAGGGTTTGATGTGTAGAGGTCATTCTGAAAGGGAGATGATAAACAGAGTCCACCAGTTATTCTTGCTACTTGTCCCATTATTCATCTTCTAATGTTGCTTGCTCGGTGATCATTAAAGGTTTGAATCCAGAATGCTGATGTGTTGAAGACTTGTTCTCCAGCACAATAGTGTTCAGAGACCAGGGCTTCTAGGAAGCAACTGAATCACTACAGCTGTGATGTCATCAGTAGATTAATCAATTAATTGGTTCATAATTTAACAGTCTTTTGGGAAATGAGGGGAAAGCAGGAGGTGGGATTTCATCGAAGGGTATGGGTCTCTGGGACATCCACATGGGGGCTTTGTCTTGCTCCCACCTCTCCTTGTGCTGGCTCCTGTCATACGAGGTTGGCTACTTTGCATTGTTGCACCACAGGCCCTGAACAAGGGGCTTGATGATCACATACTGAAAGCTTTGAAGCCATAGGCTCAAGTAAACCTCCCCTCATCGGTTCCTCTCAGGAGTTCTGTCATAGTGACCTAACACTGACTAACACAATGACTTCACTCAAAAGCCACTGTAATGTCCCAGTTAGTACTTGGGCCACTTTTAAAATGCATGAATATGAAGTTTGATTTTTTTGGAAAGCGATTGAATTTCTTTTTCAAGTGTTTGAATATATTCACCTCTCTCATTACTGCCTTCTCCACCACCCTTTCCTTTCCCACTCAGCTTTGAGATTACTTCCTTTTTCTTCTTTTTCTCCTTTCCTTATCAAGTTCAGATTATAATACCTAGTTATTCTTGCAAAAGGGGTCTACCCTTGTGCGTGGTCAACCTACCAGGGCTTCATATGATTAAAGAAAACTGCCTCTGTCTCTGCCCCTCCCAACAATCTTAGCTCCTTAACTTATTTTTTTTTAAAACCAGACCGAAGAACCAGGCAAGAAAATGAGTTATTTAGAATTTCAAGCTCCTCATCTTGTGTGTTTATGATGGTGAATAAAAGTTGCCTTCATTGCTCATTGCAGAATATAAACAAGTGTCAGCCATCTTACTGAAGGGGCATCATTTGATTTAATTGCAAATTAAAACCATAAACCACCTCAAACATGGATCTACACCACATCGAATCAATATAATAATTGCAGGAAGGCAATTGAGAGGCGAGGGAAGTTTCCATACATTGCATAATAACAGAAGCTAGCCCCTAAGGGAGATGGTAAGCTTACTAAATGGTAGGCAATTATGGGAAATTGCACTGACTAGCTTTTTCTTTGGGAGTGGACCAGATAGTCTGGCTTCTTCATTGTCAGTGGCAACACAAAGGAATGGCCTCTGTCCCTGCAAGGAGGTTAGTAACTCTGTGTGTGTAGACTGGGAAATTTCTTGGAGTTCCATAATCAGAAGAAAGAGAACACTCCTAGGCCTAGCTGCCAATGCCTGATGCCAAGTGCTGATTCTCTTGGTACCCAGCAGTTCTTTCTTTACAGACATGACGTATTGCAGCAGGTAAATTTGGTCAGTGGAATTGATCTGATTGACAGACTCCAAGTCAATTGTGTCTTGTTCAGTCATTTGGAAGATGTTGGCCTTTTATTTAGTCCTGGTGCATAGAGCAGACATGGGTGGCTTCCGTTGCAAATGACCTTTCTTTTATTTCTTTAAAGTGGTCCTTACCTTTATTTCATGGTCTTGGATAAAAGCAAGAGGTAGGGGAGAGAAGAGCAATTTCATAATTCCCTTTGTCATGGGATCTGAAAGGTACAAGGAATGCTTTTAGTCCCAGATAGATCTCCCCAATTGTCTGCAGAAGGCCTGACATAATTTCCTGTAGACATAGATTCCTTTGAGTGTCTGAAGCTCTGGTTAAAATGCAATTGCCTTTGGGACGAAAGAGCAGATTAAGCAATTAACAGCTATTAATACCGCAAGGTCAAGTTTTTTTTAGAGAAGAAGCACTCTTTGTGCCCCTTTGAAATAATACCTGATAGTGAGTTCTATTAGCTGATCAAATCAACTAGTCCCCTGGAGTAGAGGGTGTTCCCTAGGTAGGCTTGGGGAAGGGGAGGAAGAGAACATCAATTACATATACAGTAGTGGAGCCTCGGTGGGGCTAGCTTCTCTTTGCTTCCTTTCCTAGCTTTACCGGAGGGAGGGTGCCCCTCCTCTTCCTTATCTTCTCTGCCAGGTGTGTATGTTTGGTGCCTGGCCAAGGCCTCCACGACCTGAGCCTTAACCATCCTTGAGGATGCCTGTGCTGTGTGCCTTCTGTGTGAGATGCTCTTTCTTTGATTCTCCTGTCTCTGCCTCCCCTTCCCTTCTAGAATACTGTCTTGGCTCTCAGTGTGCCTGTCTGCACTACTGAGTCCCTGCGTAGCTTTTTGTGGTGGGGGTTCATCTACCTAACAACGCTTACTTATTCGTAAATTTAGAATTGGCACTAGAAGATGAGTTTCCTTTTGGCATTTTCACACATGCCTGTGCCTCCTCATATTTATCGTTTCTGGATTCTGATGTCTCCCCTAGGTTCATGTATTTGAACACTTAGTCTCCAGCTGGTGGTGCTACTTAAGGAGGATTAGGGAGCGTGGCCTTGTTGGAGGAAATACGTTACTGGAGGCAGGCTTTGAATATATATGCTTATGTACTATGTCTAACATATGTCTCAAATCAATATTCGGATACAAGAGAATCTGTGATATTTGTTTTTCTGAGTTTGGCTTATTTTGCTTAACGTGATGACCTCAGTGCAGTGCCATCCATATTCCCTTAAGTGATATGGTTTTGTATAAAACTCCACTATGCCATATTTTCTTTATATATGTACCTGTTGATGGACACAGAGACTGATTCCATACTCTGGCTATTGTGAATAGTACAGCAATAGACATGGATAGTCAGGTACCTCTGTGCTATATTGACTTCGGTCCTTTAGGTATGTGGCCATGAGTGGTGTAGCTGGGTCTTATGATAATTCTGTCTTTAACGGATCTCAGCACTGACTTCCACTGTGTGCACTCATTTGCATTCCTGCTGCAGTGCATGGGGTTCCTTTTCCCAGCATCTTTGCAAACGTCTTTTGTTCATTATTTCAATGATGGTTGGTCTTAAGGAATGAAATGGAATTTCAATATTATTTTGATTTACATTTCAGATGTTTAACACTTGTTCAGACCATTCATGGCTATGTGTATTTTTTTCTTTTGAAAATTGTCCATACCATTCATTTGCTCATTTATTGATTAGATGATTTAGGTGTTTCTTTCTTGATGTTTATTTATAGTCGAGTTCTCTCTATATTATCAGTGTTCTTTTCTGGAAGGCCAGAGCAGCTCCTTGTGTTCTCAGCTACATTTAGCATCTGACTCTGGCAGGACAGCTCCTGCTGGGCTATCCACCATTAACTTCTGAACTAGCTTCTCTGACCTCACAAGACAAGAATTCTCCTCGGTGCTCCTCATTAGTCTAGATGGGACCTAATTAGCTCCAAACCTCAGAAACCTGTTACTATACCCTTAAAATGTTTACCGTTCACTGAACAGATGATTTGTGCTTGTAGTACAGAATTCAGTAGACACAGAAGATGCGCAGTGAAAAGTGTGTCTCTCTTTTCTACTCCACTTGTCCAATTTGTTTTAAAGCCAACACTCTTATTATTTTAAATATGCATTTCTGGACATACTCACATGCTTGCGTGTGTGCTCATATACACGTGTATCTATGTGCTTTCTCGCTTCCTCCTGTAGACAACAGAACATTTTTTTTCTGAACCTGGTTCTTAAAAAATTAGACTTCAGAGGTGTTCTAGATTCCTGGAAAACTGAGCATGGAGTATAAGGATTTGTACCACCTGCCTTTGTACATGAGTTGCCCCTTTAACATCCCCTTTCCTGCCAGAGCAGAATGTGTGTTACAAGTGATGCCTCAGTCCCGCGCATCTATCGCTTCTTCCAGGTTTTGCTCTTAGGTTGAACATTTGGTGGCACTGATGAGCGAATAAAGACAAGCATCCACCATTGTGGATTGTCTGGACTAGTTTCCTTGCCCTGCCAAACCTCTGCCTTGAATCATCCTCCCCACTCTGAATTTTTCTCCTTTTAAAAATGTACCGAGGTGATCATTTCTTATCATCATACAACTGTGTCAGTATTCTTAATGACCACCTCGTATTTCATTATACAAATGTGCTTGGGCTGTGAGTGTTTTCAGTCCATTGCTTTGGTAAACAAGACTGCAGTGAGTATTCTTTGCACCGCTCTCCTGTCCAAAGATCATAGGCACTGTAACTTTTCCTCTGTCTCTGTCTCTGTCTCTGTCTCTGTCTCTCTCTCTCTCTCTCTCTGTGTGTGTGTGTGTGTCTGTGTGTTCGTGTGTCCCACAAGGTGTGTTAAAACTTGCTCTGTTTTCAATACCTGAGAATATTATCTTATTTGGGAACAATGGCTGAAAATGTAGTTGGTAAAATGAGTTATAATGAGGTTTGGAGATAGCTCAGACGGTTGAGTGCTGCCTTAGCATGCACTAAAACCTGTCTCTACTCCCAGTATCACACAAACTGGGCGAGGTTCAAAAACTCAAGGTCTTCTTTAGTTACAAACTGAATCCGATCCCAGCCTAGCCTACGCTTTGTCTTTTTTCTTTTTTTAAAATCATACTAGAGCGTGGTAGGTCCTAAATCCGATATGACCGATGTCCTCATAAAAAAGGGAGCTATGGACACAGACACACAGAAGGCAGTCACATGGAGACAAAGGCAGAAGTTGGAGGTACTCTGTCCCATGCCAAGAAACCTCTGTGCACCAGAACCAGGCAGGGGCAGGGCAGGATCCTCCTGCAGAACCTTTTGAGGGAGATGGCCACACCAATATTGTGATTTTAGGCTACTAACCTCTAGAACCCCAGATTTCACTTCTGAGTCACCCAGTTTGTAACAGAATATTTTGTTAAGATAGCCCTTGCAAACGAATGTAGCTCCTTTGTTGCAAAGTCGGAATGCAACCCAAGTCAGCTTGCACTTGAACGTCAGAGTAGCTCCATTTTTTCTCAATCACAGCTCCCCACAAAGCACCAAGGGATCAAGAGATGAAGCCTTTCCTTACAGCTGTGGCCTCTGGTAGGCGGCAATCCAGAGGTGGGTGGAGCGTTTAGTGCTAGGTCTGGGCAAATATTTAGTAGCTACTCAGCTGAGCGGTGGGCGTATTTCAGGCGGGTTCGAAAACACTGGGCTTGTTTCAGACTCCCCACTGTCAGGGCTCTCTCTTTGCAAGCAAAGCCATCTGCTCTGTGGTGGTGTGAGGATTATCGGCCCTAATCTAGGCATTGCTAATGTGAGGAGAAGAACAAGTGGGTCCCGTTCCCACGTCTAGCCTATCCGTGAAGGGTAGGCTGTGTCCTTTTCAAAGTCAGCTTCTAGAGTGGCAAGGCCGTTCGGTTACTGTTTATAGGGTTACTCACAAAACAACCTGTGTTAGTCTCCTGTTTCCATGGCAACCTAGAGGATGTGCCTTGACTTGTAGAAACTGTATCTGGGATGCAGGAACCAGGCAGAGGGCCTTTCCTGAGTGTGGCAGGGTTCTGAGAGGAGGAAGGATGGGACCAGACAGGAAGGCCAGAGAATTGGACTTCCTGGGTGTGGGCTCATGTAATGAGTTTTCTCCTACACAAAATGAAAATGACAGCTTTTGCCTGAAAATGTTATTAAGCTTCTTAAATTACATAATATGTAAAAAATGTTCAGCCAACGTGATAATTAGTTTATTATCATCATGATCATTTTTATTGTGTGTTGCCAACCCCACGTGCTCTTCAATGACTAACTCTTAGATTCTCTTCAGACATGGGTCTCTGCTGTATCCTGCATTAGGGTGACAACATCAGCTGGGACTCATCCAGCTTATTTGTCGGGGCTTGGAGGGAAACATGAAGATTAAGAAATGGCAGGTTAGAAAAAACAGAGATAGAAAAGAAAAGTCAGAGACACAGGATGGAGTTGGAAAGGCATCCAGTAAGTTCTGAAATTTGCCCCGTGTTTATTTCTCATAGGCTCTGTACAGCCCAACCCAAAGAGGAGGGGAAGACAAGGAGGGGGCGTTTTTACCATGATACAAAGAACAAAGTAATCACCTCCCCAACACCTGAAGCATCAAGTAACCACGCCCTAGGTCAAAGCATCCTATTAGTAGCCACACGCTGGGTCAAACCTCCAGTCATAACCTTGAAGGAGCAAGAATAGGCTTGAACTCTCTGACCTTTGGTCAAGGTGGAAGGAATCCACATCCATGGGCTCCCACAGATCTCTCTGTTTGAAACCCTTCTTCTCATCTAAGGAAACATTTGTCTGTAGAGTTCATTCAACCCAGCATCTGTATATTGCTTTATGCTGTGATACTGATTTGTGATCTTTGCATTATTTCCTTCTGCTGCAAGAACTTGGTGTTGTGGTTAATCCTCAGTTGGCAATTTGACTGGGTTCGAAATTACCTGGAAGACACAACTCTGGATACATCTGTGAAGGTATTTCCAAAGAGATTTAACTGTGGCAAGACGACCTACCCTCTATGTGGGCAGTACCACCCTAAGGGCTGGGATGTTGGAGTGAATGAAAGGAAACAGAGAGCACCAGCACTGATTTTCTCTACTTGGTGACTGAGGACACAATGTCACCAGTGTCTCCATACTTCTGCTACCACAGCTAGAGTTGCTCGCATTATCATGTTTTTCCTTCCTTGATGGGCCAAATACCTTCAACCCATGGGCCAAAGTAAAACTCTTCTCCCTTGAGTTGTCAGGTAATTGGTCTCAGCAAGAAAAGTAACTAATACATCTGTCGTATCTCATGCCCAACTCATGTTAATTTGGTTTTCCTTTCATTAAATGCTATGTCTTCAAGCCCTATCCATGCTGCTGAATATACAGTTATTTGATGTATCAAAGTGTGATGGATAATTTCTTTTTATTAAATACTGAGTTGCTACATTTTATGTATTGAATGATTTAGCTGTTCTGTGATGATTTTCCTTTTCTTTTATGGACAGAGATGTATATGCTATATCTAAGTCTTGAAGCCACCTGACTACAGAGGCTCCTCTCATTCCTACAGGACTCCATCTCTTGATGCAAAACCTTATCTCCCTAGATCTTTCTAGTAGCCCTTCTCAGCCTTTCCTGCTATCCCATCTCTGTTCCTTTGTGCTACCTGCCTATCTACAGAAACAGTCTCTACCAGGGATCCCATATAGCCACCTACTTCCTTAGGATCCATACTGGGCAACAGCAAACAAAGAACAGAATACCCACCCAACAAAGGCAACACCAGGTATCAACAACTGACACAACGTAACTCCAAATGTCTAGGTCCCCAAAAACACAAAACATAAACATCCAGGATAATATGCCCGGTACAGAAGCCAGCAGTTGATAGGTGAAACAATCTCCATCAAAATTCCAACACAATTCTTCACAGAATTTAAAGTTTTCAGCTTTATGTGGAAACACACACACACACACACACACACACACACACACACACACACACACACACAAAACTCAGGATAGCTAAAAACAATCCTGAATAATAATTGAACTGTTGGAAGTCTCATTATCTCAGATTTCAGTTTGTATTATAACCTGGTATTTGTATAAAAGCAGACAGACATTTTGATAAATGGAATTGAATTGAAGACCCAGATGTAAGTCCACACATATATTGAACACCTGATTTTTGGTGAAGAAGTAAAAAAATACACACTGGAGAAAAGGTAGAATCTTTAACAAGTGGTGCTTGTCAAACTGGATGGCTGCACGTACATGACGACAAATAGATCCATTTTTATCACTCTGCACAAAATTCAACTCCAAATGGATCAAGGATCTCAACATAAGATCAAATACCCTGAATCTAATAGAAGAGAAAGTGGGGGAACAGACTTAAATTTATTGGCAAAAAAAGATTTTCTGAACAGAACACCAATAACAGTCACTCTGATCAACAATTAATAAACGTGCCATAATGTCTAGCCTCACCATGTTTCATACTTTATGAATTTCATATTAAACTCTGGACTTAAAATTGTGTCATTATTTTAATATTTGTTGGAGAAGAGAACCGCTTGTTCTTCCGGCTGCCTGGCTAGCTTAAATCCAAAATAATCACACAAAAACTATATTCCTTAAAACACTGATTGGCCTATTAGCTCTAGCTTCTTATCGATAGCTCTTACACTTTAATTTAACCCGTCTCCATTAATCTGTGTATTGCCACATGGCAGTGGTTTACCGGCAAAGTTTTGGCATGTCTGACTCTGGCAGCAGCTCCATAGCATCCCCCTGACTCCACTCTTCTTTCTCCCAGCATTCAGCCTAGCTTTCCTTGCCTACCTAAGTTCTGCCTTGCTATAGGTCCAGAGCAGTTTCTTTATTCATTAATGACAATCACAGCACACAGAGGGGGATCCCACATCAAATTTTATTTTTTTGTTTTTAAGACAGAGTCTTATGTAGCCCAGGATGGCTTCAAACATCTAATATAGCTAACAATGACCCTCAGTTCTGGTCTGTCTGCCTCCTGGTCTTGAAGGATTGTGTGACATTGGGGATCAAACCCAGGGATATATGCACCCTAACAAATGAGCTGTAATTCAAGCCCACATTCTTGTGATCTATCAAGGAGTGATTTCTTGACCAGACCCCTCTCTTCCACAAGAGCCTGGGACTGAGGCTTTTCTTCTTTCTTTTCTTAACTCTATTAGCCTAGATTAGATCTTCTGAAGAGACTTTAAGGAAAACAGCGCGTTATTTCCACATTTTATTTACTGGATATGCTTTTCATTGCCATGAAGTTCTTCTCCCACAGCTGGAGGTCATCTAAAATTCTCTCCTTTCAGGCCTTTCATGGACATTGTGCTACACAGTTTTATGTCAACGTGACACAAGCTAAAGTTCTCTGGGAGGTTGGAACCTTAATTAAGAAAATACTTCCAATTAAAGACTTCCTAAAATTCAATGAAAATGAGCACACAACATATCCAAATTTGTGGGACACAATGAAAGCAGTGTTAAGAGGAAAGTTCAGAGCACTAAATACCTACATAAAGAAGCAGGACAAATCCCACACTAGTGAATTAACAGAACATTTGAAAACTTTAGAACAAAAAGAAGCAAACTTACCCAAGAGAACTAGACGGCAGGAAATGATCAAATTCAGAGCTGAAATCAACAAAATAGAAACAAAGAAAACAAGAATCAATGAGACAAAGAGTTGGTTCTTTGAGAAAAATCTGCAAAACAGACAAACCTTTATCCAAGCTAACCAAAAGGCAGAGAGAGAATATCCAAATTAACAAAATCAGAAATGAAAAGGGGGACATAACAACAGACATGGAGGAAATACAGAGAATCATCAGGTCATATTTCAAAAACCTGTACTCCACAAAACTGGAAAACTTAAAGGAAATGGACAACTTTCTGGAAAAATATCACTGACAAAATTAAATCAAGACCAGATAAGCAAATTAAATAGACGTATAACTGTTGAAGAAATAAAAACAGTCATCCAAAGTATTCCAAGCAAAAAAAGTTCAGGAGCAGATGGTTTCAGCTCAGAATTCTACAAGACTTTCAAAGAACTAATACCAATACTCCTCAAATTGTTCCACACAATATGAACAGAGGGAACATTGCCAAACTCTTTTTATGAGGCTACAATTACCCTGATACCCAAAACCACAGAAAGACATTACTAAGAAAGAGAATTACAGAGCAATCTCGCTCATGAACATTGATGCAAAAATACTAAATAAAATACTGGCAAATTGAATCCAAGAACACATCAGAACCATCATCCACTATGATCAAGTTGGCTTCATCCCACAGATGCAGGGATGGTTCAACTTATAAAAATCTGTTACTGTAATCTACCATATAAACAAGCTGAAAAATAAAAACCACATGATCATTTCATTAGATGCCAAAAAAGCTTTTGACAAAATCAAAATCATCATTCCTTCATGATAAAGGTCTTGGAGAGAGCAGGGATACAGAAAACACTCCTAAACATCATAAAGGCAATATACAGCAAGCCAACAACCAATAAACATCAAACTAAATGGAGAAAAACTCACAGTGATCCCACTGAAATGAGGAACAAGACAAGATTGTCCATTCTCTCCATATCTATTTATTATAGTTCTTGAGGTCCTAGCTAGGCAGCAAAAGGAGATCCTATAAGGCAGCAAAAGGAGATCAATGGGGTACAAATCAGAAAAGGAGTCAAACTCTCACTATTTGTTGATGATATGATAGTATACATAAGCAATCCCAAAAATTCTACCAAGGAACTTCTACAACTCATAAACACTTTCAGCAATGTAGCAGGATACAAGATTAATTCAAAAAAGTCAGTAGCCCTTCTGTAAACAGATGACAAAAAGGCTAGGGAAGAAATCAGAGAATCAACACCCTTCACAATAGCCACAAATAGCATACAATATCTTGGAGTAACTAACCAAACAAATGGAAGACTTGTATGACAAGAACTTTAAATCTTCTTGAAGAAAGAAATTGAAGATGACACCAGAAAGTGGAAAGATCTCTTATGCTCTTGGGTAGGCAGAATTAACATGGCAATTAAAAATGGCAATCTTACCAAAAGCAATCTACAGATTCAATGCAATGCCCATCAAAATCCCAGCAAAATTCTTCACAGACCTCGAAAGAATGGTACTCAACTTCATATGGAAAATCAAAAAACCCAGGAGAGCCAAAACAATCCTGTACAGTAAAAGAACTTCTGGAGGCATCACAATCACTGACTTCAAACTCTACTACAGAACTACAATACTGGAAACAGCCTGGTATTGGCATAAGAACAGACAAGAGTACCAATGGAACCGAATAGAAGACCCAGACATTAATCCACACATCTGTGAACATCTGATTTTTGGCTAAGAAGCAAAAAATATCAAATGGAAAAAAGAAAGCATTTTTAACAAGTGGTGTTGGAATAACTGGATATCAACATGTAGAAGAATAAAAATAGACCTATACCTATATCTAACCACTAAGCACAAAACTCAAGTCCAAATGTATCAAAGACCTCACCATAAAGCCAGCCACACTGAACCTCATTGCAGAGAAAGTAGGAAGTACACTTGAACACATTGGCACAGGAGACCACTTCCTAAATGTAACCCCAGTAGCACAGACACTGAGAGAAACAATTTATAAATGGGACCTCCTGAAACTGAAAAGTTTCTGTAAAGCAAAGGACACAGTCAACAACACAAAAACAACAGCCTACAGAATGGGAAAAGATCTTCACCAACCCCACATCAGACAGAGGGCTCATCTCCAAAATATACAAAGAATTCAAGAAATTGGTAATCAAAAGAATAAATAATTCAATAAAAAATGGAGTACAGAACTAAACAGAGAATTCTCAACAGAGGAATCTAAAATGGCTGAAAGACACTTAAGGAAATGCTCAACATCCTTAGTAATCAGAGAAATGCAAATCAAAATAACTCTGAGATTCCATCTTACACCTGAAAGAATGGCCAAGATAAAAAACACTGATGACAACTTATGCTGGAGAGGTTTCAGGGTAAAGGGCACACTCCTGCATTGCTGGTGGGAATGCAAGCTGGAACAGCCCCTTTGGATATCAGTGTGGTGATTTCTCAGAAAATTAGGCAACAACTTTCCTCAAGACCCAGTATTATCACTTTTGGGTATATATCCAAAGGATGTTCAATCGTGCCACAAGAACATGTGCTCAACTATGTTCATAGCAGCTTTGTTTGTCATAGCCAGGACCTGGAAACAATCTAAATGCCCCTTGACTGAAAAATGAATAAGGAAAATGTGGTACATTTATACAATGGAGTACTACACAGCAGAAAAAATAACATCTTGAAATTTGCAGGTAAATGGATGGAACTAGAAAACATCATATTGAGTGAGGTAACCCAGAACCAGGAAGACAAGTATCATATGTATTCACTCATAAGTGAATTTTAAACATAAAGCAAAGAAAACCAGCCTTCAAATCACAGTGCCAGAGAACCTAGGCAACAATGAGGACCCTAAGAGAGACATACATAGATCTAATCTACATGGGAAGTAGAAAAAAACACTATCTCCTGAGTAAATTGGGAGCATGGGGACCTTGGAAAAGGGCTGAAGGGGAGGGGAGAGGCAGGGAGGGGATCAGTGAAAAATGTAGAGCATGATAAAAATCAATAAAAAAAACACTGAAGTAAAGGAAATACAACCAATACAAGAAACAAGAATAAATTTCAGATAGTTGTGAAAGTTGGGAGGCTGGTATAATGGAGACTCTCATACTTTTATATTTGTTTGAAATAAAAGGTGGTTCAATAAAATTTTTGAATAAGTGAAAAATAAAAGAAGTCTGCTTCCTTGCATGACTGACCTTAAATCTCCCCCCTCAGAGAGGCTGTCCTGGGATATCTGAATCACACTGTTTTCTAGGCTGTGTTTTACTTCTATTCTTGCAAAAAGCATCTCCAGATACGTTCTTGTGTTATGTGTTGTGAGGAAGGCCTGCTAGGGAACAGCCTGGATGCCTCATGCACTCACTTTACTTAGAATAGTCCTGGTTTATCATCCTTCATGATGGAAGTCTATTGAGTGAAGGAACAAATTTCAGGCTTTAGAAGTTGCTATGGAGAGCATTTAAAGTAAAAATCAAGTGTCAGGGAGCGGTATTGCTTTTGAGCAGGAGGTCACCTCTACTTCCCTTGAGTTTTAAGTGTCAGTTGAGAGAGTCTGAACTTGATTTTCCAAAGTGTAATTTTGGCAATGGGATTATGCTTGAGAGAGTGGAGAGTTTTGTCATTGGGGATAATTTTTTTACTGTGTTTCAGATATATATTTTGAATCTCAATGGAAATGGCCCCTTTTTTCCTCAGATATTTTAAAGGGTTTTGCACAATTTATGGAATAATGTGTGTGAGGGTCTGTATATGTGTGTATACACCAGTGTGTGTGCACTTGAATCTCTCAATGAACTCAGCACTTTCATTTCCTATGCTAGTGTAGTAACCAGGAAGCTCCAGGAATAGTCTCCTGTCTCCAACCTCCACAAAGTTAGGGTTATAGAAAGAAGGAAAAAGAAAAGAAAGTGGGAGGCATGGTGACACACACATTTAATTCTAGCAATTTAGGCAGATCTCTATGAGTTCTAGGCCAGTCCAGTCTACATAGTGAGTTCCAGGCCAAACAGAATCACCTGGAGACACACTTTCTCAGCAAAGCAAAGCAAAACAATCAATTGATCAAGCAGGCAACAAACAAATCCAAGGAAGATAGATCTGGGCTTGCTGGTGTGTGCTGGACCTCGCCAAACTGGCTTGTTACATGGTTGCTAGGATCTGAGTTCTAGGCCTTGCGCTTGCACGCCACTTTTGTGACCAGTCTTGGTTGTTAACTAGAAACAACTGGGAAGAGGAACCTCAGCTGAGGCATTGCCTCCATTGGATTCACCTATGGACAGGTCCATGATGTCTCTCTGTCTGTCCACCCATCATCTGTCCATCCATTCCTTTCTCCTACCCTCCCTCCCTTCCTTTTTTTATTGTCAACTGTTGGAATAACTGTTGTTACTGTGAGTGGTGCCAGCCCTGGGCAGGTGGGCCTGGGCTATGTAAGAAAGGTAGCTGTGTGAGCCAGTAAGTAGTGTTCCTCTGTGAGCTCTGGTTTCTGCCTTGGTTTTCCTTGATGATGGGCTGTAATCTGTAAGTCAAATGATCTCTTCCCTCCTCAAGTTCCCTTTAATCATGGTGTTTATCACAGCAACAGAGAGTAAACCAGAACAGCTCTTAACCTCTGAATTATCTCTCCAGGTTCATTGTGTGCATTTTCCCCCTTGCTCTCTTGATGGAGGAGGCAGGGCAGGGCACAGGGCCAAGAGTATGAGTGTAATGTTGCTAATCACAGTGCCAGTTAGAAGTGGAGTGTGGAAAACCAGGCTTTAGAGGGTGTCAGAGCTTGACTTCATCTTCCCAGTGAGGGAGGGGAGACCCAGGGTATGGCTGATGACAAGAACAGAGGGGCAAATAGGAAAATGTATTCGTTATCTTTCTCATTGCTATGACCAAATACTTGACAAGTAACTCAATGGAAGGGAAGACAGTTTGGTTCACAATTTAAGTGCACACAGTCTATGTGATGGAGAAGGGATGCTGGTAGAATGGCTCATTGCAGTGGCAGTGAAAACTTGCGCACATCTGGGCGTATCAGCAACCCAGTGAACGCTGACATTTGTCTGGTTTTCCTTTCCACCGCTCCCACTTTTATTCAGTCTGGACTCAAAGTCTATGAGAAGCATCGGCCACTTTGGGGTGGCTCTTTTCTCCTCAGTTAATCCTCTCTGGAAACACCCCCAGCCCTACCAGATATATGTCTCCCTGGTGATTCCAAATCTAGTGATATTGACAGTGGGGATTGATCAGCGCAAGGAGAAAGCAGGGTTAAGAAGCCTGGGAAATAGAGACCACAGCAAGATAGAGACTTCCTAAGGATGCTGCAGATGCTACCTTTGGGGACCCTTTCCTTTCTCCCTGAAAGCAGACTTTTCTAAACTGTGGTAGAACTATTGCCGCCTTGCCTTGGAATGATTTTTTGACTTTCTCGTCCAAGGTATAGGGAAGAACCCAGTTCTCTTGGCCCCAAAAAGTCTAAAGCTTTTTAGGCTTTTGATGTTTTATTTGAAAACAATGTAAGGCTTTGCATATGCATGTTTTAATATTAAATACTGCCTTAAGTGATTATCAGGTTGAATGCTATGATTTTTAAAAGATGTCTTTTATTCGAGTGGGCTCTTCCAGAAGCTGTGCTTGATAGAGCCCCAAGGCTTTCTACAGCTCCGTGTTCCTCTGGAAAGAGTTGATTTGTGGCAGCAAGAATATATCAGAGTAGTTCTTGGCTCTGGAGTTCACAGATCTGGGGTTCTTTGCTGACAGGCTGTGGTTTGAATGTGCCCCCCAAAACGCCTGGTCCCCATATGCATTTTTTACGTGGATGTGCATTTGTGTGGTATGTGTGTACATCCTGATGCGTGCACATGTGCATGTTTATATGAGTGTGTGCAGAAGCTAGAGGTAGACACCAGGTGTCTTTCTTAGCTGTTCTCCTTAGTTTTTGAGATGAGGCATCTCACTGAACCTGGAACTCACCACTTTGTCTGGACTGGTGAGCTCTGGGAACGGGTCGCTTCAGGGCTGAGATCACAGATAAGTTCTGCAGTGCCTACTTTTTACAAGATGCTGGGGACTGTAACTCCTGTCTTCATGCATATGTGGAAGCTCCTTACCCACCACACTATTCCCCAGCATCCCCTATGCATTTTTTTGTTTTGTTTTTTGAGACAGGGCTTCTCTGTGTCACAGCCCTAGCTACATTGGAGCTCGCTTTGTAGACCAGGATGGCCTTGAATTCACAGAGATCCGCCTGCCTCTGCCTCCTGGGTGCTGGGATTAAAGGTGTGCACCACTACCACTTGGCTCCCGTATGCCTGTTTTGATGGAAATTATAGGTAGGTCTAAATTTCAAGGGAGGTAGTGAGTTGGCGATGAAGGCATAAAGAGTCCCTGTGATGGCATCCGCCACCTCATGAGAAGGGGACAGCACAAAGTGCATGTGCTCTGTTTCGTCACACATTGCCCTCTATCATCTCCGGGTGTTACACAAGTTCCTCATCACACAGTGCGGCCATGTTGGCTTTCCAGACTCCAGGAATGTAAGCTAAACACATTCCTCTCTGTCAGGAAGCTCTCAGTGTGTGCTATCCCACTATAGCAGTAGAAAGGATTAACACAGCTCCTCTGTCCACTCACTGGCCAGACAGGACGACCCCTAGAGGGACTTAGCCTCTGTTCCCGAGAGCCAAGAGCTGTGAAACGGGGATGGGAGGTGCAGCGGAGCAGGCTGGCTCTCATCAGCATCTTTGTTTATGAGTCTAGCCGGGGTGGCAGATGCCTCGCATTAGCATTATTTAGACATTAAGAGAGTCTAATTGGAGACTAACATGTGTCCTCATCACAGTTGACCTTATTTATGGAGTAGTTGACATCTGAATGTCAAATTTGCATCAGTGAATTCTCTTCTTTAATAACCACTTTAATATGTAAATAACGGATTTGCAGCGGGGAAAGATAGACACGACATGCCGATGATTGCCTGGAAGATATGGCTTTCTTCCGTACACAGAGAGGAGAGGCTGGCAGGTTCCTTTCTCTAATTAGGAGGTACTGACTAAAAGATTGAGCCAGAAAGGAAGGACACATTTCCCCTCAGATCAGCAGACAGGTACAGTGTTCCTGCTTCATTAGCACGCTTGGCTCAGTGATGGAGGAGATTCTGTGCCGAAATTCAAGATAGATGGGCTCTGTCCCCAGAAAACTTGAAGCTCTGGGAAGATGAGAAGTGATAGGTATGTAACTCACACTACATCATAGCATTATGTGATGACGTCTTAAGGGGAGATAACCATGAACCCTGTTGTGTGGATGTCTTATTTGGGAAGAGTGTGTATGGAACAAGGATGGGAGCATCTCCAAATGCCAGTCAACTCCAGGACTAGACTGTAGTGAATGGGCTGCACTGTCTCACACCATGAGACAGCTTGGGAAGGAACCTAAGACTGACCATGGTGGCTTATAGGAATCCGGGTTCTCTCTGTCATTTCTCTATCATCACCCTTACGGCTGTACTTGTTGCCCCTTGACTCAAAAGGGCTGCTTCAGAAGAGGAAGAAAAAATGGCAAGGGGGAAGAGTCATCTTCAAGAGGCTGGTCATATCCTATTGGCTATAAGAATGTCACAAAGCAGCCCAAGGTGGAATTGACCCAGTGGGGAGAGGATTATGGATGGGAGTTGGGACACATAATGGCACATACCCCCTCCATGGAAATTGGAGGAGGCCGTGACATTAGGACACAGGAAGACGTTTCTAAAGATACGAATGGGCACGTCTTAGTGTGTTCAGGCAGATGTTACAGACTAGGTGGATTAAATAAGAGACATTTATTCCTAACTGTTCTGTAGGGTGGGTGTCCAGGATCATAGCTGCTCTCTTGAAGGCTCTCTAGTCTCTTTCTGTCTTCTTGCTGTGTCCTTACATAAGAGGGATACATACACACGCACACACACATACACTCATGCACACACACGCACACACACACATACACACATGCACACACACGCACCCACACACGGTGGGGGCACTCCTCTCTAGTGTCTTTTTATATAAGAGCACTAATCCCATGATCAGGGCTTCATTTTCTTGATCTAATCAGTTCCTCCCAGACCATCATCACACTGGGGACTGGGCTTGAACATGCCGACATAACCGTGTATATACAAGAGATGAGCATGATGAAGGTAGAACAACTGAGAAAATGGGAGAATCCGATCCGGAAGGGGTGACTTTGCAGTGCAATTCGTGGAGTCAAGGAAAGAAGCAGGGCACAGCAGGACCGCACATTGCTGCTCTTAATGAGTGGAGGAAAAATGTATGGAAAGGTTGCGGAGTTGAATCTGAAGGTCCTGACCCTTTTGAAAGGCACTTTGGGGGATTCTAGAACCTTCCAGTTGCGGGAGGTCCTCCCGTTCCTCCAGCCTATAGCTGCTGAGATACCAGCCCATTGGGGCTTGGTCTCTCTCCCTTTAAAAAAGCGGCCACTTCCCTCTCCTCTCTCTCTTCACTTCCTGCTCGGCGGGCAACTAGACTCCCTTCCTCGTTGGGCAGAGGGCTGACGGTGATCTGTCTGCCCCGGAACGGGACATAGCGTCTCTTCTGAGGCGTCTGCTCCCGAGAGGAGAGCTGTCGAGTCTGAGCTCACTTCCTCTTCCTCCCAGCATTCTGTTCTGTTTACTCCACCCACCTATGTTCTAAGCTATGAGCCCAAGCAGTTTGTTTATTACTTAACCAATGAAATCAACAGATTGATATATGACACTCCCACATCAGATGCCATTTAGCTTGTGCCTGGAAGCTGGGTTTCCATGGAATCGCCACACTTGGCTAGAGGGATGACAGAATTACTGAGCTCCCTCTTAAACATATACATATCTAGAGAAATGAGGCAGAGCTAAACAAACAGTATTAAGATAACATGACACGGGGCTCATGTTGTTAATTAGGGCAAGTTGACTGCTTTCATATTCATGTTTGTTCAGTGATTTTTCTCTAGTGCCTGCTGTATGCACAGCCCTTGTTACCATGCTAAATAGGTAAGGGGAGTAGCTACCTGCCAAGGGCTGTCATTGTCATAGCGAAGATGCGACGGGATTAGTAACTGTGTCAGGAAGCTCAGGATGATGTTCCTAACTTAATAGTTCAGAGAGAGCGTGAGTGCACTGGAATGCAGAAAATTGTGTGGTCATGTCAGTCGATGCAGTGAGAAAAAGATCTCAGGCAGCAAGTGACGCATAATTTGAGGATATAGAAAAGGTAGCAGAGTTTTGGGGAGAAATGCCAAGAACGGTCAGTTCATTCTAGGTCAGGGCAAACATAGGCAGGAGGTGATGAGGGTCAAGGTTATCACCCGTGTACAAAAAAGGAGGATCGAGTCCAGGAAATGCTGGGGAGTGGGTGCTGAGTCAGGACTTAGGACTTCTAGCAGCAGAGGATAGAGTATGGATGTGAGTTGCCCAGGGATTGAGTCCTGGTTCACTAACAGATAACCACCCACTTAGATTCCCTTGAGAAAGAAGCTCAGCTTACCTGAAGTTCAGAAGTAGCTTCTGGTAATATTCCTGATGGAGGTGGGATGGAGGTGGTGGTGTGGGTTATGTTCATGATGGAGGAGGGGCTGAGGTGGTGATGAGGATAATATTCATGATGGAGGTGGGGGTGGCGGTGGCAGCGTGGTAAACTGCAGCCGCATCTTAAAATAAAAGTTTTGTTCTGGGGTCCAGGAAATAATTACATGAACCCAGCATTTGAGTCTTCAAAGGGGGATATTAATAGTATGTGAGATATGGCAATCATTTTACCTACAAATCTGAAAGGGGTTTTGAAATTCTTGAGACTCACAGAAACTTATTCTGGAAGTTAAGCCTAGCAGTTGAAAAAGGAATCTGTTTGCCTCTGGCTTTCTAGGTGGGCCAGGAGGCCAAGTTGGCAGGTTTGCTGGCTGCCGTGAGGTCTGCACTGCTCTGCGGGGCTGTGTCAAAGCAGCTTGACCCGCTGGAGGAATTCTGGGCATCCCCTTGTTGGATGTGGATGTCCACAATAACACTCCATAGTGGGTTCACAAGATGCTTGGTGTTTCGGGTCATTGGATTCTGACAAAGGATTTTTGAGTGTGTCTGACGAGCCAAGAATGATTGAGGAAAATTGTGTTCCGGTGTTATGAAACCCTTAAAAGGGAGGGTTGGCTCTGAAGAAAGGAAAGGTGTTTAAAGTTGTCAGGGGCCCAAAGCACGACAAGTACCCCTGTAATGTGGTGTAAGAGGTTCTTGGGAGGATTGGATGACATATTATATGTCAAGCACCAAGAAGATGCTGTTATCAATATTAATGAGCAGCGTGGGAACAGCAAGAAGCATGGTAGTGCCAGTAGCAAGTCAGAGGCCGATGGCTTACATGGAGACTCTCAGGGAGCGGACTCCACACAGCCGTGGCTTCTCTGCTGGCATCATAGTTTCTGAGAGCTGACTCCACAGCACGCGAAACCCGGACTTGTCTCAGGCACAACCCTTCCTATTGAGAAATACTAATTTAATCAATGACAATGAAATATGCACCCACCTGGTCCGTCTTACTCTCAGACGGACATAAACATCTCAAGAATTGTTCCTATGGGAAAGAGTCATGGGAGCCATTTGAACTCACACATGGTTTGGTGGACAGGAGTGCAGAACCTGCAATTCCAGGATAGAGTCAGGTGATTGAGGGCTATGTCTCATTAATGCCAAAGCAAGGTTTCAAAGACATTCTGCGGCTGGACAGGACTGGTCCCTAACTACCCAAATCCACAGACCTCCATGCCAGTTTGCTGTGAAAAATAGGTCCGTATATGTATAGATGGTGTGTAAGTTTTCCACGATGGCTGCTGTCAAGCTCCAAGCCTGATGTGATGCCCACCACTCTGAGAATGAAGAACTAGGAAACACCCAGGATGCTCCCGTGAGAGAGGTCTACTCTGGCTCTAGAACATCACTCTCTGGATCTGATTCACCACGGTCTCTGGAAACTGTCACTGAGAAAAAAAAATTCCCCCAACACCCAGTGCAGAGGGCCTGCAGAGCATTGAAATAAAAAGTGGGGTTTAAGAAAAAACAAAGAAGCTAAAAGTCAACAGAACCAATCATAACTTACCATATTTGTATTTTTCTGTGTATAATAACTATTTTTTCTTTCTTGACTTGCATTATAGGAGATATCTAACAGTCAACCATCTCGACCTATTAAAAAAAGCAATTTTCTATATGATTCAACATAATGCAATTCCCATTATATATGAAGCTTTATGGCCTACTCTGCATATACTGCAAAGTCATAAACATTTTCCCATGCCATTAAATTTCCTTTGAAGGTATGGTTTTTAATGGCCGTCTTCTAGTAGGTTGGATGTGTGGCTATAATTCATTTAGCCATTTCTTTGTAAGACATTTGAATCTCCTCCTCCTCTCTCTATTTATTCTTTTGATTTCTATTTTTTCCTACCATAAATAAAAGTGAAGTAAACATTCTTGTAATATTAATATTTGGTGCTTATTTCTGATTATTTTCTTAGGACATAGACTTAGAAGATGAATCATACAGATTCCGATAGTGAAAGAATTTGAACAGTTTAAAAAATCTTGAAGTATTATTGCCAACACGCTTTCCCAAACTGTATTAATTTACCTTCTAAAGAGCGATTTATAAAAGCGCGAATTTCTTGTAAAGCTGTCACCTTTAAATATTGCCTTTTGTTTGACTTTTGCTGTTGTTGCGTTTTCTCCCCATGCACGTTGGCAGGAAGTAGTCACTTTGGAGGGAGTTGGCTCTGCGATAGAGAGAACCACCAAATGAACCCAGAGATGAAATGGGGATGGGGATCTGCTCGAACCTTTCTTATGACCCACTGTCTATTTCCAAAAGACAGCGCAGAAACAATGTTGCACACCCATGGCCTTTAGCTGCTTAGTGCCGTCTCTCTACCCATAGCCTCTCATTTACCCACCTACCTTCTGTGACCTTAGATGCCAGAAGTAAGTCAATGGGTGTCTCTAATAGGTGAGAATGTCTGTGGCCAGATGGCTGCACAATTTTGATTTTTGACATGATTGAGCTGAATTACTATCATTTGGGCTAGGTGACTCAGCTCTGCAATCATAACGCATTGTTGGGAGCAGGCAGAATTGGTGTGGGTGGCTTGTCAGGCCTTGGGCACAGGGCCCTGTTATGTTGCTGCAGCCTGCTCATTTTAATTCATTCCCAGCTTCAATATATGACTTCCAGCATGGCCCAACCTGGCTCTTAATTTCCACCTGTGTGTCGGGGGAGTGGGAGAGGGAGGGATGGCAGGCAGAACAAGAGGAACAGGACAGCAGTGCCATTGTGGGGCTGGCAGGAACAGAGTGAGCATGTGACTGTGGGTGGAGGGAAGAATGCCTCCAGTTGGCTTCCAATTGTCAAAAGCCCCAAACTCAAATGCGTGGGCGAAGGGTGTTGTCTTTGTTCTATCTCCCAATGAAGACCGCCAATAGCTGATTGTGTATTCAAGACAAAATTGGGTGGGATTGTGGGCTGTTAGAGAAGAATGTGGTCCTTCCAACCAGATTCTCAAACCCAAGTGGTTCACAGGCCAGGAGAGGAATGCTTCTCTCTTGGCGATGGCCGCGGCGGCTTGGCGTCTCTACCCTTCTCCTCTGCAGTCTCTCGTACTGGTGAGGGCTCGCTGTTTCATGTCACAGAGTGGTACAGCCTGGTGAGACTTGACTGTTGTGAAGTGTGTACAGGCTGGCAGAGTTGGTCATACCAGGTGGCACCAAAGGCACTGACTGTACCAATAAGTACATGTCTCTGTGAGTTGAGCATGACAGTTGGCATGTGGGAACTAATAGCACGTTTCTCTCTCACTACAAAGAGTTGATAAATAAAAGAGGTGGTAGATAAGTTAAATACCTTGACTTGATTATTGGGTGACGTGCAAGTTGAAATATCATATATATATATATATATAATTATTACATATAAACAAAATGAAATTTAAAAAGAAAGCAAATAAGATTAATTTGAAATCATTTCTATGATATATATAATTATTACATATAAACAAAATGAAATTTAAAAAGAAAGCAAATAAGATTAATTTGAAATCATTTCTATGATTATATATATATATCACAAAGTCTACCCCATAACCATCTTTTGTGTGTGTGTTTGTGTGTGTAGGCCAGAGGACTACCTTAGATCCTTAGATGTCATTCCTCTGATACCATCCACTTTGTATTCTTACAACAGGGTCTCCCGCAGGTTTAGAACTTGCAAGTAAGCCATGCTGCCTGGCTGGTGAGCTTCAGGGGTCTGTCCATTTCCACCGTTCCAGAGCTGGGCGGGGATAGCAAGCATGCGCCACCATTCTTATCTTTCCCCTTACATTTATGCGGCAGACTCTACCCTGATTGGAGGATTGCTCCAGTCCTGAGATGACCATTTAAAAGCTTGTAGTTCTGTCGCATTAAGTAATTTGTTTTGTAGTCAGTCATTACCCATACCCATCAACAGAGCCTTCTCATTTTCGCAGACTGAAACTCTTTCCCCCATTAAATAGCAAAAATCTGGCTCTTGTTACCTGTTTTCTACTTTTGGTCTTCATTACTTTCCCTATTCTAGATACTTCATTATAAGTGAACTCCCATGTGGTATTTTATGACTGGCTTGTTCCACTTAGTCTAATGTCCATGTTATAGCAGGGCTACTTGTGAATTCAAGGGGGCTGTAGAGTGAGACCTTATTTCCCCCCTCCAAAAAAAGACCCAACCACAAAACAACAGAAGAGTGTCTTCATGTGATACTGAAAAAGACAGTCCTTCACAGAGAACTCTCCTGAGATCACTCTCGCCCATTCATCTTCCCTCTGTAGTTCTCGGCCTTGACGGTCAATGGATGTCATGGTGCGGGACAGGCTGTTTCCATGTTCATTCGTTATCCTTGTTCCCTGTCCCCTGTCTCTGCACATCATTTTTCTCGTCCAGCTCTCCTCCTGTTTCCTGAGGTATCTGTGACCTCCCTTACTCTTGTTCCTGCCCCGTGGTGGAAGGCGCTGTCCATCAAACAGAATAAAGAAATCTTTTGAAGAATCTGCACAGCGGTTCTGGCCTCTGGTGCCTTCAAAGTATCATCAAAGACTGCTGGACTCAGTGACATCAGGTGGACCCTGGTACGTAGCCGACATTCCCAAGTTCACAGCATGGTCACTGAAGAAAGTTACTTTGGAACCTCATTAAGAACCCCTTCTGTTTTTTAAACAAAAAAATAAAAAATATTTACTGTGAATTCTGGCTGTGTTTTCTGGCAACATGGTTTGTTCACTACAAGGCACAGATATTAAGTCAAACAATAAAAGTACCTACACTTAGAAGAAAGAAAAGGGACATCATAACGTACCCTAAACATCCAGGGTGGATGGACTGAGAATCATAAAGGGATTTTCCTGCTGGCCACTGGCTGGGGCTTCAAACATAAAGAGACTGAGATTTTATTCTTATTCAACCAAGACCTGTGAAGAACAGAGAAGGGAGATCTAGGAGGAGTATCCTATTCTTCATAAAAACCAGAGCCTCCTGGCTGTGGGGACCATGCATCCTCTGCCCACCAGCATTGAATTACTAAGGGGAAGTAAAAGCTTCAGATTCAGTTGCAAACTGCATGTGGGGTCCAGATTCGCCAACATCCTGGAATTAATATTAAAGTAGTTTCTGAAGTTGAATCTCTATGAGCCTACAAAAGCAAAGCCCAGGCTTCTGGATGAAGGTGTTCTAGGGTCTTGTTTAGGTATTGTTGCATGTTCAACAAACACTTTAGCAGCTAGACTATCCCCACTTCCAGCTCTGTGCAAGGCAAGGAGAATTTCAGCGTCTCCTACCTAGGTATCTTTATTGTTATTTACCCTCAAGGGTATTATCATATAAATATGAGTCTGACATATGCCCACTGTGTAACTTGGCAGAAAGTGAAGTAGAGTAAAAGTAATTTTTCTACTCAAAATGGCCATCAGTATAAGACCATAACAAAGTATTCTCAAGAACTCCATGTCCCTGGACCCACTGAACTTCCAGCTCTACACACAGACACTCCTGCCACTTGGTCAAGAGGGGAGACAATGCCCTTGTATTAGAAGACTTGGCTTAGTAACATCCCATCAATCACAGATTTGGTCCTTGTGTGAATCTCTGAGTTTTGCCTTCATTTTCTGTCACTGCTTCAGAGGGCTGGAGGAAGGCTGAATCTCAGAATGAGCATGTGTCATAAAAGTTGGAGGACCAAACAAGGGAGGCAGATCCTTGATTTAGAGCAAAACGCTGCACTGTGCTCTGTATGGTGAACGACAGCGTAATGCAGGAGGTGAAGGGGAGCCATGGTTTGTGGCTTGTCTCCCCGAAGAGGATACACAGAAGATGCGAATGTAGTAATGACCAGAACTAACAAAAAAAAATGGGGAAAAGGTAGATAGAACTTCCTGGTAGAGAAATAACAGGTCCAAGGCTCAGAGAAGAAAAGACAGGGCCCTTTGGAAAGACCAGCATGGCTGAATCACATTCTCAGCTTTCTTAATTGAGTCCCAGAAGAACGTGCCCCTTACCTTTCTAAGTCTTTCCCATGTAAACTGTTGAGGAGGGAGACCTCCTTCCTGGTGGTCTGCTCCAGGAACACGACATTCTTTTCACGCAGACTTGTCTCTGTAACCTTACTTCAAGTGACCCAGCTACCAACCTTCCCATTCAATCCCGGCATTTCCAGACCCAGGGCTGTGCCCCTTCTCTCCCGGGCCAGCTTCTCCTCCACCAGATGCTCAAATCTGCTCTATTTCGGGCTCCGCTTATGATCACCGCTCCTGCTCAGTCTTCGGCCCAGCTGCCATTTTATTTTAAATGTGGGTGAGTCGATATTCAAGGTTAATTTCACAGCCAATCAGCAGCGTGCATGTGACACACATCTGTGAGAACACACATCTTAGGAAAGTTAAATAAAGCCCGGAGAAGGACTTTCTAATATCAGATTTAGAAGCAATGGATTTAGAAGGAGACAGATAATAAAGCAAAGCGGGAAAAATGAAAAAAAAAGTCTTGAATTGTCTGCTCATCATGTTTTCTTATGCATAACACAGTATTGGAGTGGGACGGGAGACTCTAACATATGGAAGATGTGGTCCTTGCCAGAAAAATACTAGGGTCTATTTTAGTGATAAGAGGAAATGTAAGCACATGTATGTATTTATCTAAAAAGAACAATTAGCCAGTGTTTTAGAGAGTTTATTGAGGGCTTTCTCATGTACTAGATATTAAAATAGATTGTTTTCTTCAACTTCCTTGCTGAACCTTGTTCGGGACACAGTGATGGGCAGGGTCATGGGCTGTATTTAGAAGACAAGCTCACAGTTGTCAGTGTCTCTGATGTGCAGAATATCAGAATAACAAGGGACTTGAGTCAGCTGGCACTGTAGCATTCTCTCTTTTGGAGTTTGTGGATAGGCTCTAACAATCCTCCGTGGGAAGATAGGGTGAGAGAAACATGGAGCACCAAGAGTCTACAGGCCTCTGCTCTGGTTCCCAGAGAAACACAGCAATGAGACATTTGGTTTGGGAATCACACAGGCTTGGTTTGCTTCCAGTTCTGTACACCAACTCTGGCTGATTTACACACCAAGTATTTTTTTTTTCATTAATGACTGGTGGAGGAGGGCCAAGTTCACTGCAGGTGGTGGTATCCCTGCTTAGGTGGTCCTAGGTAGTCTGAGAAAACAGGCGGAGCAAACCATGAGGAGCAAGTCAATAAACAACATTTCTCCAGGGCCTCTGCTATAGTGCCTGCCTCCGGCTTTCTGCCCTTCTTGAGTTTCTGCCCTGACCTCCCTCAGTCATGAAGAAAGATGTAGAAGTCTAAGATGAAAAGAAACCTTTCTCCACAAGTTGCTTTTTGTCATAGTGCTTTTTAATCACAGCACCAGGAACCCTAAGCCAAGTTTGTTTAACAGATGAGACCTAGTAGGCTCTTCTCTAGGCATATGACCCATCTAGTCATAGGTTCTTAGTTTGATAATGGTACCAGGTATGGGTTTTAAGAGAGACTTAAATCCAGTCATAAAGTGGCTGGTTGCTCGTACTATGTCTGTACCATTATTACACCAATGGACATTCTGGATCAATCATTGTTGTTGATTGCAGAATTCATAACTGCCTGTGATTGGTGATTATTTTTGTTCTCTGGTAATGTGTCAGCCAGCTTCTAGCACCATGAAAACTATCTAGTAGAGATGAAGCTTTCAAGTCTCTACCTGCTTAATTTCTTCATATTCTATAACTCAAGCACATAATATCTTCAATAATATCTTTCTATTAAGTTCTTGAAGGTAACCAGGAGCAATGACAATAGCCTGTAATATTTGGGGGTTGGTCTATGGGACCTCACCGGCTAGTAACACCAAAAGAAAGAACATACCTGGCAGTAGGCTTTTTGTTAGCTTCTGGTATCGAGTAGGGACGTTGTTGCCCTGCTATAGGGTGTAGTAGTAGGAGCGGCGAGGCTGTGTCCCCGGCACCCGGCCACCCGCATGGCTAGCTTATGCCCCGAAATAATTACACGGAAACTGTATTCTTTTAAACACTGCCTGGCCTATTAGTTCCAGCCTCTTATTGGCTAGCTCTTACATATTGACCTAACCCATTTCTAATAATCTGTGTAGCCCACGAGCTGGCTTACCAGGAATGATCTTAACCTGCGTCTGTGTCCGGTAGGAGAATCATGGCGACTCTCTGATTCAGCTTCATTCTCCCAGCATTCTGTTCTGTTTTCTCCGCCTACCTAAGGGTTGGCCTATCAAATGGGTCTAGGCAGTTTCTTTATTAATAAGAAATCACTCCCACATCAATAGGGTAACTTAATATTTTAATATATGTATATATGTGTGTATGTATGTATGTGCATACATATATATGAATATATCAGGTTTTTATATGTCTGGTTTCCACCTACCTTTCTCTTACAAGAGGCTGGGGCTGAAAGTTGCAACTCTTTAATACTTGGTCTATCTGGTGACCATCCCTATTCTGAAGTCATCTATAGGTCAAGCATAACTGAGTTGTGACCCAAAGGAATTAACTGTGAATAACAATACACCCCTAAAAATCAGGAGCTTCCAAGGGGTTGAGCAAGTTTGTACCAGGAATCAGAAACAGAGGCCAAATAATTTTCTATTAATGATAGAGTTGTATTATGATAAGGAACTGGAGGAATTTGGGGCTAATGGAGTTGAAGTACCCTTTGGTAGTCCTACCCAGAGACTGGCTGTTGGACCCAGCTTGTCCTGTTTCTCAGCTGCAGCCTCTTATGTTTTTGGCTGACTACTTTGGCAGTATCTTCATGAAGGAGTGAGAACTGGCTACTTTTAGTCGTATATACTAAGTGACCTCTCTAGACAGATAAATTCTCTTTATTAACGAAAAAATAAATCTGAGAATTTCTCTTTTGTTTGATGTAGGACACATTTTTATCTCTGAGCTTTTCATGTGCCCAGAGGATGGGACTCTCTGCTTGGTTACACTTAAATCAGGCACTAATCCTTGGGTTACAGTGGGCTCTACCCAAACCACAAAAACCCAGATGGGGGAAGTGAGAAAGTCCTCAGAGGAGAAGGACATTTTTCTCTAGAAGGAAGGGGAATGGTGACTGGAAGTCTTTCTTTTTTTCTTATTTGTTAGATGAAGATGACTATGTCTCTTCTAGTCTTACCAGTTTTATTCAGCTCATCATCCACCACAGTTAGGACCTCTGGGCCCTTGTACAGTGTTGATGGTATGTGCTATGAGTCCTTGTTAGACTATATGTGGTAGACCCACCAGCAATGGGATGTAAAACCAGACTTTCAGAACTTTCCATTGGGTGATGGCTCCCATTCTTCCCGAGGCTTATTCCCTAGGCTTCCATTATCCATCCTGGGATTTTACAAAGTACGGTACTCCAATCCGGCCCGTGTCATCTCAATACTTTATGTGTTTTTCATTTGATCCCATATTTCATTTGAAAATGTCAAAACACTGCCCACACATGGCTAAAACCCAGTGAGAAGATGAAGTCATTTTATGGGACCTGCCAAATGGGTTCGGTGCTTATCTAGTTGCGAATCGAGAAAGCTTTTTAGGACAGATGGTGTAATCCTATCCAAGAATCAAATGCCCTTTCAAGAGGGATGCTAATTGGATCACATGGTAGCAGAATTTTACATCTGTCACGTGGCAGAGACTGAGTTTCCTTAAACTGTCGTTTGTTTCCATTTCCAGGAGTGGCTAGAGTTGAGCTGGGTGTGTTCAGTAAATACTCGCAGTGTGCGAAGTGTGTGGATCCTTTTATTCACCCAGCCAGCACATGTGTTCTCAACTCCTTCCACACGCCAGACACTGTCTGCATGTTTTGCCTCCGTGAAACTTCCTCCTCATTTGAGAAAGGTGGCCAAAAAACAGGGGAACAGTAGATAAATGAGAACAGAAGTAATAAGCACAATGAAGGCAAGCAATAGGTAAGGGAGAGAGGAAGAATTCAGTGTGATATAGATAACATTTCTGCTTGAGACTGAATGAGGAAAGGGAGAAATAACCATGAGCACAAAATAGTGTCTGGAAGAGAACAGCGAAGGAAAAAACCTTAAGCGCATGCGACTTTAGTTCATCTGAAGGTCAACAGATCATTTTAACTATGTACCTACTCTATAAGGGTCAAGGTAGATCAGCATCAAATCCTAGATACCGGATAAGAGAGTGGATCTTAGTTTAGTAAAAATGTAATGTCAGTGGCTGCTCCTTAGAGTAAGTAAGTAATCTCCCTCAGATAGTACAGGTAGTAAGTAATCTCCCTCAGATAGTACAGGTAGTAAGTAATCTCCCTCAGATAGTACAGGTAGTAAGTAATCTCCCTCAGACAGTACAGGGTAGTAAGTAATCTTCCTCAGACAGTACAGGGTAGTAAGTAATCTTCCTCAGATAGTACAGGTAGTGCTGTTTGGATAGAGCCTAAAGGCTCATGCGTGAACATGGGTGGTGGTAGAATCTTTAAGAGCAACAGTCTGGTGAGAAGTCCTAGGTACTGGGGTTGTACCCTTGAAGGTGACACTGGGAATATAGCTCCTCCTGAGCTCCCCCTTTGCTTGTCCATGAAGCAAGCAGTTTGCTTCACTCCAGCTCTGCTCTGTGACCTGTATGCTGTGCCACCACAGGCCAAATCAATAGGGCCACACACGGGAACACCTGGAACCACAGATCCAAATCAGTCCCGCCTGCTTTTAAGCTAATTTAGCTTAGATAGTTGCTATTTCCAAGGAAAGCCAGTCCCCATTTTTATGATTATTAACCCTGATTTTATAGTATATGGGGCTGAGGCAGAGGTGGCTTGGGATTTGAAGTCAGTGCTGCCCCCAGGACTTGGTTCTAGAGTTGTGCTCTCTGATACTATGGTAAGATATAATCCCATAGGGATCTGAAAACTGGGCCGAGTCGATCCCTTTGCCTTAGGTGCCCCTGGCTGGGATGGGAGCTGAGGAGCTAAAGTAGCACCAGGTGACGGCCGCAGTCCAGGTGAGAGCTGGTACGGCCGCACACAATGGACCTAGGGAAGCAGAAGGGCCTGGGGCATTGTTGGTGTCACCAGCTCTATTGAGCTGACATTTCAGTGAGGTCAGAAGGAATCAGGAATAAATTGGATTTGAGCAGAGATGGACCTTCTGCTGTGATAGAGTTCAAACAGATCAGACAAATGCATACCTTGTGTGTTTGTGTATATAGTTACGAGTATGGGTGTGTCGTGTGTGTGTGTGTGTGTGTGTGTGTCTGTAGGCTTGAGGTGAACCTCAGGTGTCATTCCTCATGCATTGTCTGTCTTATTTTCACAGACAGGTCCTCTCATTGATTTTGGGGTTCACTGGTTTGGCTGGACTCTCTGGCTAGCAAGCTCCAGAAATCTGTTTGTTTCTATCTCCCCAGTACTAGGGTTACACATCAGACACTTAGGTTTTAATCTACATGTGTTCTAGGGATCAAACTCAGGTCCTGATGCTTACAAGGCAGACGAGCAATTTATAAATTGAGCTATTGGCTCAGCCCCTCCCCTTATTTATTTTTTTCTAAGGGACCAATGTATTGATGCTCATGGTTTACTCCTTCATGTCATAGTCATGAGAATGGCTTTAAGCAGAGAGAGAAGGCCACATCCTTACCAAAGAGGCTTGGTGCAGAAATCCATTTGGTTTATTTACTCTTCTGCTCCTTGGATTCTGGATCTCCAGTGCATAGGAAGCCATATTGTATTTCCCTTTACTCTAGACTCAATGACCCCAGGAAAGTCCCTGGGTGATGTAGGAGGTCCTTCTAGCTATGTGTTGCTGTCATTGGCTAATGAATAAAGAAACTGCCCTGGTCTGTTGATAGGGCAGAACTTAGGTAGGTGGGGAAGACAGAACTGTATGCTGGGAGAAGGAAAGAGTCAGAGAGATGCTATGGATTCACTGGAGACAGATGCTGGGAATTAAGCCACTGCCATGTGGCAATATACAGATTAGTAGAAATGGATTAAATTAAGGTGTAAAAATTAGCCAACAAGAAACTAGGGCTAAGGGGCCAAGCAGTGATTTAATTAATACAGTGTCTGTGTAGTTATTTTGGGGCCAAGTTAGTTGGGCAGCGGAGACAAACAAGTAGCCCTCTCCTTGCAACGCCTGGGATTTCCCATAATCCCCACTAAGAGTGTCAGTATGGCTTTACTCTCCACAAGTTTGGAGCCACAAAAATCCCTTGATTTCTAAATTATTGGCCTTATAAGCTCCCTTACCTGTGTCTGCCTCTCTACCAAAGTGTAGCCTCTCCCTTTGTCTCCTGCCCTCTTCACCCTTTAGATTTCATTTCAGGGTCAAGCTCTCTGCAAAACTCTCCTGGTCTTTCCCCTGGGGATCAGTCCCACCCCTCTACCATGCTGTCTCTTGTTTCTCATGCCACTACCTGATAGCAATTATTCCCATAGAATTCCGACAGCCCCCGTAGACTGCAGACTCCTAGGGAGAAAAGCACGCGTGTGACTGTGTGTGAACACAAGCCTACATTGAAAGTTTGTATGTGTGCATGTGATTGTGTTTATGTGAAAGCATTTGTATGCTCATGTATACACGTTTATGTGTCTATGTAAGCATTTAGCCCTCCTTATCTGTGAATTCTGCACTTGCAGATTCATTGAACTATAGACTGAAAATCTTAAGAAAAAGCCTATCTATATTGTACTCTATATTTTTACAGAGCTCTTTCTTTTTTATTATTCCCTGAACAATATTCTACAGCAACCTTTTACATAGCATTTATAATATACTGGGAATTATGAATAATTTAGAGATCACTTGAAAGTATACGAGAGGGTGGTGTGGACACTGTAGTCATGTAAGGTCCTTGTGTAGCTTCAGCGACCAGGCACACTATTCAGTAGATACTGAGGGATGATTGTATTTCATCTTGCTACCCCCACTGTCGAGCAGAATGCCTGTTTACAGGAAGAAACATGACAGAAAGAGCTTTTAGCCTTTGAACAAGAAGTCATGGAAGATCAGCAAAGGGATGGAAGGGAAAGATGGAGAGAGATCTCCCATTGGGGCCCAGGCAGCTTCCTTGTGTTCTCTCAAGTGTGTGGACAATCACAGTGAAGACTTTAAACCTGATGAATCTGGCTCTACCTCAGGTGAAATTCCAGAGCCTGCTGGCTAGTCACTTCATGGGGGCTTTCCTGCCAAGGTAACTCAGGGTGAACAGGCTTTTCCATAGAAATATTCATTCATTTTCCTTCCATTATTTTCCTTCCCTTGGGCAAATTTACCCTCATAATAATTACCTTATTCAGCTTCCCTCCAAATGTCATTGAGTTTGATGGCGTTTGCATTTCTCCTCAGCAGCACCCCCAAGTCCTTTCACCTGGGCAAGCTCAAGGACTGTGATAACATTTACCTTCTGTTCGCAGTGGGTAGAGCAGAGCGAAGGGTGGGAAGAGAGAAAACTTGAAGAAAAAAGGAAGCTTTGAAGAATGGGCATTAAATACATATTTTTTCTTTCCAAACAATTTCTTGTTTTTAGTTTTGGTTCATTTGTTCATTCATTTCTCCTTCATTGTCTCACTAGACATTTGCCATGCGTTGCTGATAGGAGAAAAGACCAGAGATTCAGAATTCAAAAACAAGACAGCCTTTTTAGAAAGCACAGGGGTTGTGCCTATAAGCTTACAGCTTTCTGTACTAAAAGCCTTCCTTTTGTACCTTAGTAAAAAATCTAAGATTTCTCTTTCAAGATTTGTCTTGAAAGAGAATTTGAAAGGTAATTTGAAAGAGGCCACACTATTTGTACTAAAATAAAAAATATTCATTTTACTTAATGTTTATGATTGTTTGGTCTGCCTGTGTGTCTGTGGATATCATGTATCCAGGTGTTCCTGGAGCTCAGAAGAAGACATTGGATGCCCCGGAACTGAAGCTACAGGTGGCTGCAAATGCTGGGAACAGAAACAGGGTCTCTTACCTCTGAGCCACTGCTCTAAACATTTCTAGTGTCAAAACAGGAGGCAGTATTTGTGTCAGAGAATACAGAGGAAAGAGTACAAAGGAGTTGTAGTGACTATCCAGAGACCTCCAGTTAGGACCTCCAGGATCTATTTGATGGGTGAGAGTAAAATATATCTTTTAGAATAGTTTATAGTAGGGTTTATTCATGCATCACATGATCTAGGCAGCACAATGTGCCGGAGATGATTTAAATTCTCCTGCTATCTCTTTTCTAGTAGAAGAGACAAAAGGACAAAGTAGTGAATTATATTATATGATGGAAAATATATGTGATAATGATGACATTAATCAAATCAGCAGACACGAGAGAGTGCTGCTGGGGTATATATATATATATATATATGTATGTATTTACTCAGGATTATGGGGGTCTTTATATAAAGAAGACCTCTGAACTATGTTTTTAGTGATGAGTAAATTCTTTTTAGGTATATGGACAAGAAAGGGACTTCCAAAGTAAGGCATTAGCACATGGAAGGGCAGACCACCATAGCTGGTATTTCCAGTGGTCCTGTAATAGGAACTTGGAGAATGTTTTAGGAGATAGTTTCTGCTGATGGAGATGGAGAACATTGCCAAAAGTTACAAAAGTTACAACCAATAAAAATGCGTAGATGTGTAACCCAGCACCAGTGGATACGTAGACAACACAATACCATATAGTATAATCATAGTCACTGGTTGAGATCAACACAGTACAGAAAGCAAGCTTTATTCTTGCCTCGCAAAGCTGGAGTCAGTAGCCTTCCACTCTCGTCGATGGTCTGGATGAGGCTCAGGGTGAGAGAGCCTGGTAACATGCAGGGCTGCGGCAGAGTTTACCAAGCCCCTCCACCCCCAGCCCTGCAAGGCTTCTCCTTGGCTCGCACGCTTTGCACCATGAGGCAGCACATTCCCGACTTCCATTGTCTGAAGTAAAAATCTATCAAACGAAAATATGAAGGAGCCATTTATCAAACAGCTCAGTGTTAAACCGGTGAGCTGTGCCCTAGAACATTTTTCCTTATTAAGCATTGAACTGTCAGAAACTGGTGATTGCCACGGTATCAGCCTTGGAGACCAAGTCCCAACAGGATAGAAATACAGTTACATTTCATTTGTGGAGCCCCACCTATGCTTGGTAATGTAGAATGGATGTGTCAAGCCTGTTTGCTGTCATGTACTTCCTACTCTTTGGGTTAAGATCCTGTCTTCTAGATGGTAGATTTCACATTGTTGCTTGGGGGAGGGAGGGAACCCTAGAACCAGGAGCTTTGATTCCTTCAGAACAGCGTTGCTTCTTCTGATTGTGCCTCTGGTAAATCTCCGTGAAAAGGGAGGGCTAGAGGTGGGAATCAAGCTGTGATGATTCACGGAGTATCAGGCCATGTTTCAAAGACTAGGCTTCAAATAGAGCAGGTTGCTCTCCATTCTGAGTGGTTCTCACTCAATTAGTTGAAGGCCTAAAGACTAAAACTGAGAAGGTGTTTGTAGGAATGAGTTGTTAGACTGGACCATGGAGAACTGCCTGAGTCTTGAGACTCTGCTTGGTGGACTTCAGACACAAGACTGAAACATCAAATCTTACCTGAATTTCTAGGCAGCCCCGTAGAATCTGGATTATTGGCCCCATAGTCAAGTAAGTCAAATTCTTCATAACAAATATTTCTATCCCCTGTGTTTCACTTGTTCATTTTCTGTCTTATGTGTCTACATCTGTTTTGTTCTTTTGGTTTTGTTTCTCCGCAGAACTCTGATATGGTTTCTCTGTTCCCATCCTACCTCTGCCAACTGTTTTATTGTCATGAGTTTTTCTGTCTTTAAAGTGGGAAGAGAAGAACTCCTAATTAAATCCATCATGAGCTTGATGATATGAGGGCTGGAGAGATGTCTCAGTGGACAAGAACATTTCATGCTCTTGGACGATACAGGCTCAGTTCTAAGTACCCACATGGTGGTTCACAGTCATCTCGAACTCTTGTTCCGGGGAGTCTGACACCCTCTTCTGATCTCTGCAGGCATCAGACATGCACATGGTGCACATAGATACATGCAGGCAAGAATACTCATATATATTAGATAAATAAATAAAACAAAACAGAAGACTAGTTTGCCATTACATTTCTGCTATTTCCTGAGTTAGATTTTATTCACAGACTGTATATAGAACCCGTTTTGTCTCTGTTCAGAAATACCGGAGCCTGGGCTCCAGGGGAGATCCTAGGTGAGAAGACTCATGAAATTTAAAGACAATGAGTGTGTTCTTCATAACAGTCTTATAATTATACATCTGGTAAGTCTGAAATAATAAAAGTTGATAAATAAAAGCTTTGGAATAGCACTCAGCTCCCTTAGCATCTAAACAGTAGAAAGACCATGACCTGGCATTGCCCACATCATACCCCAGTCCTGACACATTGAACCTTCACACCTTGCTGCTCTGCAAATGAGTGCAAGCCACCACACCAAGTGTATTCTCTATCCCAACTTAACAAACTCCTATTAAACCTTCAAGACCTAGGAGAATGGTAACACTTCTCCAAATCTCTAAAGGCAATATATGTATTCCATATTTCTAGTTATTTTTCTCCTTCCTTCTTTCCTTTCTTTCTTTGTTTTAGTGATTTATTTATTTTCATTCCATATGCATTGGTGTTTTGCCTGCATATATGTTTTTCTGAGGGCGTCAGAACCTTTGGAACTGGAGTTAACGACAGTTGTGACCTGTCGTGTAGGTGCTGGGCGTTGAATCCTTTGGAAGAGCTGCCAGTGCTCTCAACCCCTGAGCCATCTCTCCAGCACGCTTTCCTTCTTTCTTGTGCTGGAGTGGAATAGGGAATCCAAGGTCTCGTGCTTGCTAGACCAGCACTATCCCATGAGCTATAGCCACAGCCCTCTCTCTAACATTTCTGTTAATAGTGATGATCACATCAAATCTCCACCTCACCCCATCCTTCTGGATGCAGGTAAGCTCTTCAAAGTTGGACTCACATCTTTATTTCCACATCGCATGATGCCTGGCATAGAAAGCTCATTTTTCCCCCCCTCTGGAGTTAAATCACCGAGCGAGCTCCTCTTGTACTGATTCCACACTCACCAAGCAACCTTTTGATAATTTGACTTTTCCAGAAGCTGCTGCTGATGGAGTGAATGCGTGTTCTAGCAGACAGATGAAAATGTCTGGGCCACATGGCAGTACATTTATTTCTAGCCGTAAATTAATAAATTGGAGTCCTGGTTTACACACACGCACACACCACACGCAGTTTGTGGGATGAATGACTTGCCTCTGGTCATAGCTCAATTATCCAAATACACGTGGTCCTCCTAGTCCATTATTTGAAGACTGGTTTTTATTTATTACCTCAAATTTGTTCTCCACATTGGCCCCACTAAATCTTTCCCTCCGCTTATGGGTAATTGAAAGCTGGTACTAAGCATGGCCGCATCAAACAGGCAATACTCTGGAGCATGGGTGTTGTGTTGTTCACGTCTCTGATGGTTCGGTCAAGTACTAGAGCAGAGGCTGGGATGGCGCAAACTTTCCACTTCAGATATAGTACAACCTGCTGCAAACAGATCTAGTTCAGGACAGCGGTCTGTGGTTCTTTCTGAAAGCCACGAGACCCGATTTCTTGGCTGGAAGGAAGGAATGGAGAGAATCAGGCTAGCTTGTAAGGAGCCTGATGATATCAGATAAAGGAGGGGCTGAGCAAAGCAGGGTAGCTTCTGGATGCTACAGCTGGGTCATGGCTGGGATGTTCGGCATGAGTGAGAGCGGGTACCCAGACTAGGGAGGCTGGTGATGGAGAATCCATCTGCAAACGTATAAGTAAACATAGCAACCTACTTCAAATAGCAGAGATGGCCTCTCCAATTCTACATCTCTCAGGTCCCAGTGAGAAACCTCTTCCTCTTCCAGAAACTTGCTTTGATTTTTCCCTTTGACTCTTAATATCACTGGAAGAGAAATAACCATGAGAAACACAGGACCAGGGGTTCTTAACTGTAGAGCTTTCTAAACTACAGGTGCCTTGCCTCCTCCTGTTCCAAGAGCTGTAATCTTCAAAGGAAGGGCCCAGGAATATGTATGTTTTTAAGAGTTGTCTAAATAACTCATATACTCTTCTGCGTTAGTCTATTTTCCGTTCCTCCAACTGTCACTGACTGGAAAGACAAGGAAGAAAAGGAATGGATTTGACTCCTAGTTCTATCAGAGATGTTTTCTCCTTTATTTTTTTTGGTTGTGAGCCTAACCGTTCATGGCTGAGTCATCTCTCCCAGCCCTAGAGATATTGTCTCAGTTCAAGTGTCCTCTTTGAAGGGAGACTCAGCACAGCACACTGCAGGGAGATATTGTCTGCGAACAAGAACCACTACAGGCTATTTTGCAAAACAGCGTTCTCCCCTACCGTGGCCGTGTATTCTGTTGTACTGCCCATCCCTTTCCCTCTCTCTAGTTTTGATATTTGATGGTTTCTTTTGATATAGTATAAACTTTGTGGTATACAACTGGAATTTCTGTGCATTCGCGGCTTATTTTACATAAGCATCAGAGCTCACTGCTTTGCCACTTTCTAGCTGTGTCATGGGGGGGGGTTGTATCTTAGCATCCTTGTTTTTCTCTTTTTTTAGATGCAAAACAGAGACAAAGATATGGCTCGTAGGAGTTACTGTGAACATCAAATAGATACAAAATATAAAATTCTTTATTACCATTGATCATTAAGATAAATTTCTAGGCGTGAAATGATTAGATCAAGAGTTATAGAGGTATTTAGGATGTCTGCTATATATTAATAATTTGAAAGAACCGTTCTCCCCACCCTACCTTTTGCAGTACTGGGGCTTGTACACAAGGTCATGAGCCTGCTGGGTATATGCTTTATATCTGAGCTATATTCTTAGTCCTTTAGTGACCTTGAAGTCAAGGTAGGCCTTAAACTTTTGATCCTTTGGTTGTCCCCTCACTCCCACTACCACCAACTATCTAGAATTGCAGGCCACTGTCACCCGGTGTGTCATGGTTGTGGCTGAACTGAGAAAAGCAAGGCCACCTTATATAGCTTAGTGGCTGAGCCAAGACTACACACCAGAACTTCAGGAAGACATGGCCTACAGCCTGCTTTTGTACGTAAGGTTTTACTGGAATAAAGATGTGATTAGTGACCAAATGCCCCCAAGCTCACAACTTTTACTATCTGACACTTTTTTGAAACTTTGCTTATCCTTGGCTTGGGGATAGGATCTCAGATATGAGCATCTGCTGTCATGATATGTTCATGTGCCTAGATCCAAGTGATCATGAAATAAACCCTCATAGCCATGGTCAAATATTTCCTCCCTTGTTTCTGTCAAGTGTCTGGTCCCAGTGAAGAGCAGGCTCATCGACAGAGGTTCTTTCCTAGCTCTTAGAGATAACTGGTCTCTTCTGTGTTTGCAGAAGATGGAGCTAGTTAGAGGCCAGGGCTAGATTGTAGCCATCTCTCTCTACTCAGCATGTGCCAGCACAATTGATGGAAGGGAAGAACTATTATCCTGCACCAGTCTGTAAAGAGGCCCTAAGAGCCAAGAAATCATGAGCCTGAAAAGTGTCATGGGTTTATCTGAGGACAGCAGTTCCTTACCCCAGCACCTGTTATCTGAAGCCTCGAGGCAGTACTTTTTTTGGCATCAATAAAATTAATGGGGATGTTCCTCCTGGAAGCACGGTGAAGCCACGAGGCATATGCCCACAGACCCAGCCTAGGATGTGGTCCACAGTAGAGCTTGGGAAAAGCATGCTGAGCAAAGGAGGGAAAGAAGCTGTGAACACGGGCAGAATGTCTCCATCATCAGCTGACGGCCCCACAGCCATGAGGACTTCAGACATCTCGTTCTCAACATAATTCCCTGACTGAGTGTTCAAGATGGAATCACATGAGATTAAAGAGCATTCAGCTGGGCCCTAGGTCACTTAATTTAATCTGTCTGGGAAAGAACTTGGCAATGGTGTTTTCTAAAACGCTCCCCTGGTGGCTCTGCTATGCTCTTATGGCCTAGCCCCATTGTTTGTGGTCTACCTTGGATTCTCTGCTTCCAGGTGGGGAGACTGAGGCCTGGAGACAGGTGACAGCTTGGACACCCTGCCATGAACAAAGGCAAAACAACCCCAAAGCCTGCCTGGCTCCTTCTGGAAGATCTACATGCTATTGTCCTCAGTCTTTTTCCCTCTAAATGTATGGGGAGTAATAAGACGAATTTTTTTTTGATGGTCCTGTATAACCCTGTGCTTCTCTTTGGTTCCGTCGTTTTGTTTCCCAAGTAACTTGGGTTTAATTTTTGTCTTAACGGATAAAATGTCCCTTCTGGAATGTCACGTCTACTTTCCCGTGCTTTCTCTTGGAAGTAAACGAAAGAGATTTATGGCTCCGTGTAAAAATCCCAGCCTTGTTTAGAAATTGCTTGTGATTGATTAAGTAATAAAAATGCTTTTAAGACAGGGAGGTAAATCTCCCTGCTAATTGCTCGGCGCTTTACATTAGAACCTTGTTACACTGCCTGATGCTCTCCAGGTCTGGACCTCTTCGTCATTTCCATCGCCCTGGAGAGTCACATTGGAATCATTGTCTCCAGCTGCCTTCCAGGACTGAAACTATTCAAAGATGCAGGGGGGATAACGAATGGCGTGATAAGCATAGCCAGCAAGGCCTTTGAAAGAGGATGGCAAATCCTATCTTCTCTCCGAGCGTGAGTTCTAGCGCTCATCGGGGCATGTGGATGGGAGCCAAGTCCTGCTGGAAGGGTGGTCCAGATGGGATACAGAGGGAGTTTCTCAGCCTCCATGGACTCCATTGCTCTTGCCAGCACATTGACCTGGGCATTCTGAAAGGTGATGGATTATAAATTGGGGTCACTGGTTTGGAGCCAGAGGAATGTGTACCCCAATGGAAAGGGGTGTCAGAGGAACAGGTGGAGAGAACATAGAACGTGTTGGAGACGTCATCTAGTAGCCTGGATTAGATAACTGGTTGACTATCTGGGCTTTGTAGGTATTAAAAATAATAAAGCGAACATTGGATTCAGTTTTGGTCTCCATCAGAAGTCATTGTACTTGTAGAAAACCATTCAGAGTTTACTCCATAGGCCAGGTTGGCCTCAAACTCACAGAGATCTGCCTGCCCCTGCCTCCCGAGTGCTGGGATTAAAGGCGTGCACCACCACCGCTCAGCAGCCTAGTCTATAGAAATAGTTCCAGGGTAGCTAGGACTGTTGCACAGAAAAACCCTGTCTCTAAATGCCAAGCCAAGCCAAACCAAACCAAACCAAACCCTTCAGAGTTTCCAAACCTTTTCAGACCTCTAGCCAGTGGCCATGCAGTAGTTAAATACACTCTTCTTGTTCCCAGTAAAGAGCTTGGCTCCCACTGATAGGGAAGTTTCTCAACAGTCTATGAGTCCAGGGAAATGTTCCACAGGAAAAGGGAAAAGATGGCACACAGGCCACAGGGGCTTCTGGTGCTAGGAATGAACAATGCAATCGCTCTTTAGCTGAGGAGAAACACAATGTCTCAGCCAGGACCGGTCACTCTACCACTCCTTCCCTTCTTTCATGGCAGCTGCTCAGATTTGTCTTGAAGGTAATCTGATTATCCAGAATATTCTGCCTGCTGTAAATGTCAGTGATAACAAGTGATAGAAAAAATAACATTAGAAGGATATAAGAATAAACAAGAATTTATAATCAGTCTTCAGATGATCGCAGGAAATTCTGTGCTGCTAATTATGGGTGGTTGTAAGCATTTTCCTGATAAGGGTTTACTTCCTTCATAAAATGTAAAGGGATTCATTCATAGTCATTGGTGGTTATTTTAAAAAAAAAACTCTAAAAAAACGTGAAAACCATTGGGAGGGTGGTGGGAGATCTAATTCTGACAAAGAAAGGCCCTAGGGAGGAGATGACTCTTGGACTTGAAGGGAGACAGCTCTTCAGGAGGATGAGGAGGAAGATTGCAGCAGAGTCTCTTAGAACAGGTCAGAGTTCTGAAAAGCATGCTGTCCCATCAAACCAGAGGAGAGAGGGGCTGAAGCAGAAGATGCAGAATGGAATATGCCGGGAACGGGAGCTTGGGCCCCTCCATGGGGAGTATGTTTGGATGGATGCTAAGGAATTTGGGCTTTCATCTCGGTCACCTGTCCTATACTAACTCTCTCCTGTGTCCACTGATTTAAGGTTCTGTTTGGGAAAGGGTCACAAGCAGCTCAGAGAAGGACAATATGGCATAGCTTTAATATAGTTGTCATGTTAGCAAAGCATCTTGATGGACAGTAAAGCCAGGAAGGATGGATGTGATCAGGAGGGGACTTCAACCTCAGGCATCAGGGATAGCTTTTCCCAACGTCCTGAGAACTGCCCTAGACTTCCAGTCATTTGGAGTTCCCGGGTCAGTTTCTGTGGCCAGGCATTCTAGTCTCATCAGTAACTGGGATGACTTGTTCTCCAGAGGAGAATTTTGGGTTTTGACTATAGTCAACTGGGAACTTTTAAGTGAGTCTTAAAGGTCCCGCACAGGGCAAGTGGCAGAAGAACGTCATAGGTAGAAAGATTTCATTAGTTTTTTTAATCATAGCATTATTTATTTATTCCATTTTATAATGCCTCAGAGATACCTGCTTTAATTTGGTGTCTGTTGCTGTGAGAAACACCATGACAAACAACGAAAACCTTGGGGGTGAGGAAGGGTTTGGGCTTGCAGGTTGCAGTCCATTTTCAAGGGAAGGCAGGGCTGAAACTGGAGCAAAGACCATGGAGGGGAGCTGTTACTGGCTTATGGCACCTGGCTCTCCTCAGCTACTGCATAGGGATGGCACTGGACCCTTGTGTATCAATCAGCAATTAAGAAAAGGCCCCCGGGCATGCTCACAGAGAAGACTGATGGAAGCGGTTCCTCAATTGAGGGTTCTTCTTCGCAGGGGCTCCAGTTTATGCAAAGATGACAAAAACCCGCATAGTCCCCAAACTGTGAATGGTAGAGAAAAATTCTTCACTTGGGTGGAGGAGAGCCCATCATTAGCATCTTAAGAAACCAGGTCTTTTTTTCTGCTCAGTGTGATAAAAGGATCGGTATAGGTCTCAGGTCATCCCATGGAGAAACTAGAACAACTTAGTCTTGGAGTAGGAGCATAAAAACCCCCATTTCAGGGGACAGTTGCTATAAGGCAGAAAGCTCTGCCTCTTTTTGCCAGTCCATTATCTTTTCTTAATGTTCCCGAGTCTTAGCGGATGTCAGTTCATTCTGGAAGGTGAAACAGCAGCTACTGTATCTGCCTCTGGGTAAAAATTGACACAAAAAGTCCCTGCCCTCCACAGCCTGGCTTCCTTGGTTTCTGTTGCCAAGTCCAGTAGAATAAGGAGTCCAGTCTATAAAAATGACGCAATGAATTAAGTACATACTTGGAACCAGTCACTGGTTGGGATTATCATTGGGCTAAATGTTGGAATTATTATCCAGATTTTCTTATTTAATCCTTTCAATAGCATTATAGATAGGATATTATAATATCTCCAATTTACTGGTGAAAAAATGGATGATTTTAGAGTCAGGGAATAAATACGTTCCATAGTGGCTGATGGACTCATGGTCCAAACCCAAGCTGTCTGGTTTTGGGGTAGGGGGCATTCTTAACAACTATGAGGTTTGCTATTGCTACAGTTCTTGCAAGCTGACTTTGGTCCTTTGGGTTTTTATGCCTTGGGTAGGGCGAGGTATCCAAATCTAAGTAAATACAGAATAGGTACATCTAAGAGGTCTGGGTTGATGTAAAGGATATCGAGAGTATCCCGTAACCCATGGAGAGATAATTTGGGCAGGAACCAGCTGTGATTTCATGATTGTTTGTTCAAGTGGCTTGAAGCATAGGGCTTCCAAGTAAGTTATTTCTAGATAATGTTCCCTAGTGAGGAGCATCCACTGGAGGCAGACACGTCATAGGAAGAGATAGGAAATGCTTGACTGTCCTGAGGTGGACAATACGCAGATTGATGTAGTTTGATGAGTGGGGCCTCAGAGCACAAAGCTTGGTTTTGCTGAGGTTATGGTTATTTGAGACTACTCTCATCCCTAATGCTAAATAGACCTGGTACCCACACAGACAGATAACAGTAGCTCCACTACTGTCATCACAGCAAAGAACTTATTAATAAGGATATTATCATTTTATTAATATATTATTTATTACAATTACAGAGTATGCTGTAATAATAATTATGATGTACTATATAATTTATTAGCATATTATATTTAATTATTATATTTATATTATAATCTAATGTGTTATATATGATATATTTTACATGTCTAGTATAATTTATTATATATTTATTTGAGATATATTTATATATAAAATGTATTAAATAATTATTGAAATGGGCTATGGCAGTAGCAAATTATTACATAATTTATTATAATTGTATCACAATTAATCAATAATATAATATAAATAAGTTTTTTGCTATGATAACAGTCTTTCACTTGTTAGTCTGAATGGTCTTACCTTTTTCTCTGCTAAGATATGGTTTCCGTTTGGGTGAGGGTAAGGTGTAAATGAATAGCAAAGATTTACAACCCAAAATGTCCTCTAGGCTCACCTGGCGCTAAATACCTTCACAAAGTGGTATACAAGCAGTAGCTTGCCTGAATGCCCTAAGGTCTGTAAAGGAGACCCTCACACCTCTTCTTCTTTGATTCCCTTTGGCATCAAATTGCTTATAAGTAGATAGATGTATTAATCTGTGAAGTTTTAAAATAAGTCATATTAATCTTACAGAAAAGGGAAATGTATAAGAGATACCCTATTATACCTCAATTCTGAAGTATAGAAAGACTAGTCCCTGCAACTGTATTCACATTGTGAATAATTTGCAGCAATTTTTTTTAAGATTTTCATTGGGAAAACTGCCTTATTGAAGGTGCTTTAGCAAGAAGTAAAATGATTTGACTTGTGAATTTTCATTCAACAGCCACGCGTTGTAATTAGTGCTTGATTGATTAGGATGCCCTTGAGGATGAGGCATGGAGCCTTCTTTGCCTTTGCAGCCCTGGCACCTAGGAAGCAAGTGCCACACACGTACTTGCTGCTGCACTGGGACTGGATGAATGGGGGTGAAGCAAAGTAACACCCAGCACAGGCAAGGATGGAACTGGGGTTGGGATTTGTGAGCTGGAAGCTGGAGTCAGGGAAAGAGGCTAGAGGGATTCACTCCTGAGGCCAGGAGGGTGAGCTATGTAGCAGTACAATCAATATGTGTGCTTATTCCCAAAGGCCTTGAAGGGACCTGTGGCCTATAGCAATATAGTTGAATATAGCTTCGTGCAAAGATGGGAATGGCCTATTTTCTACTGTCCAATACAGTAGACTGCAGGCATGTGTGTCTTTTGATATAGTAGTTTGCATGCAGATATGTGTCTCTTGATACAGTGGATTGTAGACATGTGTGTCTCTTGAGCACTTGAAACCTGGATATTTCACCTGAGGAACTGAATTTATAACTCAATATTTTTGAAATTAATTTTAAACAACTGCATATGTCTGTTGCTACCACATTAAGCAGTTCAAATATTCATTTATCTCTTTCTTTAAAAGGACAATAACAAAACTGGGAATCCTTATGGCGAAATCCAGGCTAGTCTCAAATTCAAGACCCTCCAGCTTCAGCTTCTTGAGTAGAGGCATGCATAAAAGAACCTGGATGGACGTTCAGGTCTTTCAGGAATGGTTTCATGTGTCCAAGAAAAGAGGAGGGGAGATGGGAAGGAAGACTGTCTGACATGCCAAATAGTGACGAAGACCATCTGCAAGAACGAGAGATTCCAGGTGTAGGCTGTTCACAGAGATGAAAAGCAGAGCAGAAATACAATTCCGGAATCAAAAAGACTGTATCTTGTGCTCATGGCCTATTAGCTGGCATGAAGCTGAAGTCATTCATTCATTAGTTTTTATGGTCAAAACTGAAAGTATCACAAATTCTATTTATTCCCTTGGCCTCCGCCCTGTTCCAGGTGAAGGCGATCTGTTTCTCCTTCTGCTCATTCATGCGAGAGGCGTGTGTGTGGGTGAAGGATGCCACTGGGGAAGCATCATCCAGGCCAGTCAAATTGCATTGTGCTTGGTTTTCTCTATCACCGATAGCGAGCGAACCCACATTTGCTTTGGAGGCTTATGGGGGAGATTTTCTGGCATAGGGTACTTAATAATAAAAGTGGGCCCCTTTAATAAAAAATCAACGACAACTTAAAATATACAATAAACGCTGCAGCGCTCATAAAACACACTAGGCACTCAATCCAACTTTATTATGTAACGCACACTATTTACAGCTTGCATTTCAGGCCTGATCATGCTGCCAGTGACGAGGGAAATGGCCTAAAACAGCTGTCAGATGGTGTGACGTGAATATAGGCACGGGGTAAATCGAACGCAAATGAACCCCGAGTGTTCTCTCTCAGCACGGAGACCATCCCTATGTGACTGAGGATGTGTGGCTTGCCTGCAGCCATGTGCACTATATCATCCCCCCTCTTTCTTTCTCCATCTCCTCATTTTTCTTCCTTTTTTTTTTCTTACCACGGGGCCCATAAGGATGCAAAAGAAACCGGCAGCATCTCTGCCCTCCTAAGTGCTTAGAGCATCATTATGGAAATTAGAGCTCAGTGGGATCTATGATACAGCCCTTCATTGGTCCCCTGATGTTTAAAGGATATGTATTTTTGGCCCACTGCATTTGCTATATTTCTTTACCTGAGTTGCCCTTCCTGTCCTTCACCGTGGCGGGAACTCCTAATCCATCGTTGAGAGTCCAAATCAGATGCCATTTCCTCTTTGAATGCTGTTTTGAATACTAGGCAGAGTCCGTGGATACACTTTTCCTTCTTTCTTTTCCATACTTTTTCTATTTTTCCTTTCTGCATTTATGGTGATCACGACACACACTCTGTGCCGACCTTCCTTGTCTGCAAGAGTGTGGGGAACAAAGTTTCCTCTGTTGTGTGCTCAGAAGGAAGAAGTTTAGCGCTCATATATCCAGTTTGGAGAGTTTGGCAGGACCCCAAGTTCTTGTCCATGCGCTCTCTGGTTCTGATGCCAACACACAGCAGCTTTCTTGTGTCAAGCAGCGTTTTGCGCTGTTTCGAGAAGTGCCCCTGGTCTATCGTAAGTGCTCTACACCATTCTTCACCCAACTCCCTCTGTCTTTGGTTTTCTTGTAGTCCTTCCCTTCTACGCGGCTGTATTGGCCCCTTTACTAGGAGGTAACTTCTATCAGGACACGCCCTGTCCTTTTCCTCAGCCTGGGGCACTTACCCAACCAAGAATGTCCTATACAGATTTCTTAAGATTTCTTAAGTCAAAGTTGGAGGTAAAATTTTGGTCCCTGATAACTTGTCCCTTCTTGTTGCAAACCAGTAGCATCCCAAAATTCAGCTCCTGGGAGCATAGTGCTCAGGTTTGTAGAGACAGCCTGGCAATACCATTCTCCTTTGACTCAATGAATCCTATACTAGTTATCCTGACATGACAGACACCTGACATGAAGCAATTTAAAAGAGGAACGGTTTGTTTTGGCTTACAGTTTGAGGAGATACAGCTTCCCATATTAGGGAATGCATAGCTACAGGAGAGCGAAGGGGCTAGTCACATAGCATGTGCAGTCAGAAAGCAGAGCAGGGGAAGGCGGGTTGAATTCATCAAATCTTAAGGTCACCCCCTGCTCCCATGAGACGCTTCCTCCAGTAAGGTTCCATCTTCCAAGCCTTTTGAAGATTCTGTAAACCTATTGAACCTCTTCAATAAACCTATTGAAAGGTTCTATAACTTTTTAATACAGCACTGTTAGCTAGGGACCATGTTCTCAGAGATACAAGCTTATTGGACATGGGAGACATTTTACAGTCAAACCACCGCAGATCGGAGAAAGAATTCTTCCATCATATTCTGTATTCTGGTTTTGAAGAACAATCACCGTGTGGTGGGGTGATGCAGTGGAGATGTCTGAGAAATTGTCTCATCTGTTGAGAAAAATGGTGCTTCATGTTCCCTAAAGCTTTTTTTTTTAAATAATCTTTGCCCCTGGATGGCCAAGTTGAGAATTATAGAGACTATGGAGCCCGGTTGTTCCCCAGTTTATGATGTGGGTATTACTTCACTTCAGCAGGTTCAGCTACTATAATATAGTTGTCATAATAGAGAGGATACAGTAGTGGTTTGGATGAGTATGGACCCCACAGGCTCAGCTGTTTGGATACTTGGTCCTCAGATGTTGGTTTAGGAGGTGTGGCCGGACTGGAGGAGCTCTATCATTGGGGTGGGCTTTGCGGTTTCAAAGTCATGTGACATCCTCACCTTCTCATATCTCTGCTTTTCATTTGTAGTGCATGACAAGGCTTCAGCTTCTGCTTTAGCTGCCTTGTCGGCTGCCTGCTGCCTGCTGATTCTAGACTTTAATCCTCTAGAACTATGAGCCCAGTGAAATCCCTTCTTCTAGGCATTGCTTTGGTCATGGTACCTTATCATATCAATAGAAAAGTAGCTAACATAGAGGGTATCAAGTGTGAAGAGCAACAAGACGTGTGTGGCAGATACTAAGTATATAAACTTTCTCCCCCTCTGTTTTTCCACTTTCCCTTCTTTCTCTCCTTCTCTCTTCTTCATTTTCTCATATCCAGGCTTTTGCATGATACATGAGAAACTGCTTTTATTTCCTTTGCCTCTCATCTATCAGCATATCAGACTCTTTCCTACTTCCAAGACTCACAACATGACCACAACGATGTTATTTCACTTCCTGGCTTCCAGTGTAGACTGACTTAGCTGAAGACTACGTGATAGCAAACTTCTAGTATATGTAGTTAATAGGTTAACAGGCTTCATGGGACCCAGCTTGGCCCATATTTAGAATGCAATAATGAAGTGTGCTTTAATTGGTTTCCTATCATTTGAGAGCCATAAGAACATAATTTCCTCAAATTCTCCGTGGAACCTATGATTGGAATAAGCATTGACTTTTGCTGCAGTGTAAATTTGCCCCAGACCAAACACAACAGGCCTGTCTAGGATAAAGTAAATGGCTTTTTTCCCCCCTCACAAATGAAGGTGAGATGGGGTTGAGAATGTGGTTCAGTCAGTAGAGTGCTTGGCTAGCATGTAAGAAACCTTGGTTCCCTCCAGTCATGCATACAACTGGACTTTGTGGTCATACCTGTAATCCCAGCACTTGGGAGGTAGCAGAAGATGAGCCAGAAGTTCAAAGCGATCCGTGTCTATGCAGTGAGTTCAAGGCCAGCCTGGCCTTGTGAGACCTGATCTTGGGGGTCGGAGGTGGGGTGAGGTGCTTTCTACAGACCTACAACAGTGTTGAATCTAGTCCCAGGAGGGATTCTTTCATCCGAATAGTTAACAAAATTTGCTCTCTTGGTTAGACTTCCTGGATCAGGAGTCACTCTATAAAATTATAAAATAATTGAACAATACAGTGGGCTTCGTAGGGTTGCTTTGTGTGTTCAGAAGGTACTTGGATTGTATATTAACCAGCTCCCATTATCCACACTTATACCCCCGTCACAAATGCCTTTTCCAATACTGTATTGACCGCAAGATCAAAACAATTTCTAAAAAAATCCATTTCACTTGGTTTTTATGAATAGTAATAAGATGATAATATGCAACTCTCTGGGGGGAATGCATACACGAAAGATCTGATACCAAGTTCCACTGGGTGAGTACAAAGGACATAGGCATTAAGTATCAGTTCTTGCCTGTGCACCATGGGAGCCTGGCAGGCACCACTTTTCATTCCTTACATCCCATGGATCATTATCTACTAGGTTCTTGATTGATATTTGTTGAAATACAGTCTAAAAATTCCCAGGGCTTATTGACGAGGGTACGGCTTAGGTGATACGATTTCTCCATGCCTCAGTGTGGTTTATGTTCCCATCTCTCCTTCATCTTGTGTTCGTTATGTTTAAATCTGTTTGTTTGAGAGAAATGAAGAGAGAGACAAGGGAAGGGTGAGAGGGGTCTTGTTTGTTCCATGGGCATTTACCCCCAAATACTGCTTTTATTATTTTCATTTACAACTGAAAAAAAATCAAGCAATTAAGTAACAGTTCTGAGATCGTACCGCCGTGAGTCAGCTGTCGAAACCGTGCTGTCTTTTTAAAGTTTAAAAAGAAAAGTCTGGCTCTATGAGAGGTCAAGGTGGGGATGGGAGGCAATGAAAGGTGAGTGGTGAGAGATTAGAGGGTACCTCCTACACAGATCATGTATGTCAGCTGGTCTGGAGAGCTCGGACCCCTTCGGGGCTGCCGTAAAACAAACTGTTATCTTTGTGCTCTTCAGCATCTCTCGACAGAGGGTGACTCGTATTTAGGTCATCTTGGCGATCTCTAGGTGGACTTTCATCTGCAGATCCCCCGAGGGACTCTGAGAGCAGGGGTGGTGCTGCTGGGTCTGGGGATCGCTGCTGGTAGAAGTTTAGGTAGTTCATACGGAGGCGAACGTAACTCTATTTGATAAATGGGGCCACAGTTTTAAACCCCTCTCTCCTGAGATGATTGTTCAAGGGTGGTGATGATGATGGATGAAAGACAACCCTAGTTGCTTGCAGCCTTCCTATGGCTGCTTTGCTTGGGTGATTTGGGGACACTCGTTTTTCTTCCTGTGTTCCTTCAGCCTCTAGGACAGTGGCTCTGATGGTTCAGACCCCAGGAACTCATCTCCTCCCGTACATCTCTGTCCTTCTTCCCTTGTTAGCGTCTCATTATATAGTCCAGGGTGCCTCCGCCTCACTGGTACTGGAACTGCACATGAGGAACACCAGCAGTGATCAATTTTCACAGCCCCATAATCCTCTCTGAGCCCTCTGGGAGCATTAGGCTGTACTGCACACCACCTTAGCCTTTAGATCTGGAATTTAATCATCTTAGAAGAGGCAGTGTGGCTACGAGGGGAGGTGTGAGGACTTTGGCAACACATGGTTCTGAGTCTGAATGGAATATAGACCATGCTTTATGTTGGCCTGAAATGTATAAGCCTGGATCCCTCACCTGGGAAATAGGAGCACACATCTTCTGCAGCAAATGGTGTTTCTCAGGAATCACTAGTGGAGAGCCTATCATGATGTTGGTAGGTTTGGGGAAAATGCAAACGTTTTTGAAAGGCTGCTTTCTGAAACATTGGGTGTTAATGCACCTTTCTAAAATTCCAAATCTGTTTTCGAGAGGAATTGAAGGTAGAGAGAGAGAGGTTTCAGCCCTGGCTGAAAATTCCCCATTCACAATAATTTAGAGAGAAGAACTCTCTTCTCGGGGCAGCGTGAAGATGAAATGAAATCGTGAGTGAGGGGTGAGCAGGACACTTGTTCCATAGAAGGCAGCCAGGAAATGCTGATTCATGATATTATCAATCACTGTCATTATTTCTATTATAAGTATTGATGAGGTCATGTAGCCTCCAACAACGATGCGGTGTCACACTGCCCGGACTCCTTCTATTCAGGAAGGATGAGCTCAGTCCCCAGCTGCCAGGAATATCAGCTACCATGGCTCATGGCTGAGTCCTGCGGCTCAGATGCCCAAGGTTACACTCTTTCCAGACGCAGCTGAATACAGTGACCTGTCCATGTAAACACACAAGGGTCTAGCTTCCATGTCTCAGATGGAACAATTTTCCAGATCTTATTAGCACAGGGCTTCCTCTACCCCAGCCGAGGCTTCTCTTGCAGCTGCAGCACCTCGGGCGTTGTTCCTGCTCGATTCTTTAATGTGTCCACCTGGCTCCCTCAATCCTTCCAAATACTCTTTTTCAGGGGGACCCTCTAAAGATCTTGGTCACATTTCAGAACCTCAGTCTCCTTAAGGCAGGAAACCCAGTGGTTATCTCGCTCCACATTTTAGCATTCATCTCAGTAGAGAAACAAACCCTTAGGCCCAATTAGACAACCGAGGCTCTCCTGTATAATACCTCCACTCCTTTAGATAGCTGTTTGATCAGTTGTGGAGTTGTTTAAAAATGGTATCCAGCATTTATGTAGCTCTTTGTTACACGTAGTCTTTACATGTCTCTTGCCTTTCTGACTGAGTCCTGCAGACATTTGCTCAAGCAAATGATATCACTACCCCAGTATCACAGAGCAACTTCAGGTGAAAGAAAGCAATTAAATAACTTGATTGAGATTATTTTTAAGGGATTGCCATTAGAGGTTCATGAGACAAACTGGCTGAAGGCTATTTTTCTTTTTTGGCTAATATGTGTTTTTAACAATTGAATTGAAGTTGGGTGTGGTGGTGCATGCGTTCAATCCCAGCGCTCAGGAGGCAGATACAGGTGAATCTCTGTGTTTGAGGCCAGCCTGATCTACAAAGTGAGTTCCAGGATAGTCAGGGAAACCCTGTCTTGGGAAACCAACCAACCAAACAAACAAACAAAAATTGAATTGAAGTAACAACTTAATATTTTTGCATCGTTATAACATGATACTTGAGACTTTATATATTGCTACAACATGATACTTTACAAAGTATCATGGTATCTCTTCACAACAAGAGGAAAGTAACTGAGACAATGTGTAAGTCTGAGTGTGGGTTTGTGAATATGTGTGGGGTGAGGCCAGAAGAGAGTGTCAGAATCTCTGGACCTGGAGTGGCCTGCTGTTGTGAGCTGCATAGACACCACACAAGCCCTGGGAATTGAATATGGGTCCTCTGTAGGAAGACCATGTGCTCTTACCTGCTGTGCTGACTCTCCAGCCCTGAAAAATCTAATATCCCTTTTTAGTTTTTTTTTGAAAATTTAAGACTTTAAAATAATTTTATAGAATATGCACATGTTTTTTGCATGCATGTCTGAGCACCACGTGTGAACAGTGCCTTTAGAGGCCAGGAGAGAGCGTTTGGATCATCTGGAACTGGAGTTATAGATGGTTGTTAGCCATCATGTGGGTGCTAAGCTGTCCCCTGAAGAGCAGTCAGTGCTCCTAACTACTGAGCCATCTCTCCAGCTCCCAATCCTATCTTTTGATCCATCTCTCTTAAGTCAAGTCCTCAGCCTCCCTATCTAACATGGGCTAGAATGATATGTCTGCATAATACATGGATTCTACTTTCTCATATGCACCCTTGTAACGACCCTTCTTTGTTTGCCCACTGGTTGGCATAGAACTTGTCATGTAGCCTAGGCTGGCATCAAACTTACAGACATCAGCCTGCTTCTGCCAAGTGTTGTTATTAAAGGTGCGTACCAGGACAGACTGGTGATGACATTCTTCATAATAGCCCTAGAACTAGGGACAGACTCTGAGACAGCCCAAGTCCAGCTGGAGCCCAGTGACCTCCACATCACCACAATACCAGCTTTCTTTCAAGTCACATAACATCATAGATTTCTTCGGTGTTTAAGCATTCTACTCGACTAGGAGAAACGAGGCTTGTGTGAGGATGCGTCTCTTTTTTATTATCTCCCTTGAAGTTTATGTGTTCAAATATGGTTTGGTTATGAGTTAACAACACAAGGACAATCAATACCCAGTCTCTGAAAAACAGAACTCACAACATGTCTATAAAAGTGAAATGGGTATCATAAAACAATTACAGATTCCAATTTTTCTTTTCCTTTTTTTTTTGTTTGTGTGTGTGTGGGGGTGGGTTGGTTGGTTACCACTTTGCTCCTGAGTTAGAATCTGAATGGTAAAATCCATGTGACTTTTTAGGGATATATGTGCAGAATTCTGCTGCTTTTTTAGGGTGCAGAAGAGCTGTTTTAGTTGACTCCATTTGCAAGAAGATCATACTAAGAGCTGAGAAGGGTGCAGTGCTAGCAACTGTGCAAAGCATGTTGCAGATCCTATTCTATTCATCCCTCAAAGCCTTGGGGAGGAAGGCAGAGTGTTGGATGAATTTTCCTGGGGAGTCATGAACAAACGTCTGTTTACTCCAGGTAGGGCACCAATATCTGACCAAAGAAACAATTCTATAAAAGTCGAATGTGGCCAGTTTCACTTCAAAGTATTTGTTTTAAAGTATGGGTGCAGTGTTCCTTATAACATGAAGTTCTCAAAAGGCAGCTGCATCCCTGAAAATTCTACCCTAGTACGATTCATGAAAGATGCAGTTATAGAGCCGATGGTACCACTTGCGGGCTTCTCAATGATCAGAGAGTCCTTCCCAGGCGACTTGTTTAGTTGGAGAGTCTCCTCCCAGCAGCTGTTTACTGCTTTCATAACATGGCTGTGGGAACTTGAGAAGTTTGTTAGTTTCAGGAATTTCCTGAGACTTGTGAGTTGTTTATTTCCCAAATAATGTATGCTTTAACCCTTCTTCCTGGACGGGATGTTTCAATCAGAGGGAAATTTCTACAAAACACAGGGTTACTGAGTAGCTTGTCCAGGGTCCCACAGCTTTGTGTGTGGTGTGCATGTGTTTATGTATACAGGTACATGTGGTATGGCAGGTGTGCACATGTACAAAATACATGCAAGGGTCAGACAGTAGCCTCCAGGATCGAAAACCAGGATATCTTACACTTTGTAAAATTCTGGAATTGGTTCTTCATTGACCTGGAACTTTACCCCATGTGCTGGGCTAGAAGACCCATGAGCTTGCCAGAGGTCCTCCCATCTCTGCCTCCCTTCTCAAACTTCTCAGATAGCTCCATGCTATGCCTTTTTATTTTTTTATTTCTGTACATCCCAGGGCTCCAAATTTAAGCCTTCACACCTATGAGACATGTAACTAACCCACAGAGCCCTCCTCTCAGCTCCCACGTAGCCTTTAAGAGGGACTGAGGATGGGAGCCTTGGAAGTTACACTAAAGAGTTGATAAAATTTTTGATTTTCCCCTGCCTCACTCAACTGTTCTAATTCAAGCAAGGAACAGGGACAGGTGTTTTGAAGAAGCTGCAAACTTACTTTCTCGTTGTAAGGGACTTGGGGAGAGATCTGCCTCACAGATGTGATCCCGTTGCCTGCCACCACACTTCTGTGCTTTCTATCGAATGTATGTTGGGAGTCATGAACAACTGCAACCTTCCCCACGCTTAAATCACAGAATTGTTGTGATTAAATAAGTGAACATGAGGAAAAGAAGAGGATGAGGGATGCAAACGGAGGGAAAGATGTGCAATCCGTGTTACAAGGATTGTTTTGTTATTTCATTAAAAACTCCCCCAAAGGCACAGAGTCAACCAACCCAAGCAATGGCTCCATCTTTCGTAAATGGCAGTGTCTGTACCACTGGGTTTTAATATCCTGAATATATTACCTAAAGAAGATTATGAGTGATTTTGAAAGCTGCCATAGGTGATGTGGTATACTTAGTTAAGCAGAGTGTGATTCTTTGTGAAGTGTGTGCTCCAGGCATTTAAAAAAAATGGACTCCCTCCAGTGATGGCAAGGGGGCTTGTCAACTGTAGGTTCTTATAGTGCCATGCTCCTGAGCCATGCCTGTTCACTGGGTTGCCACCCTAATGCAGAATGACTTTGAGGGTACCTTTCCCACAGTGACATTAGGCTCAAAGTCTCCACAGCACTCCCTCTGGCTCTGGTGTAGCTCCTGTGGATCCACTTACTTCTCAGAGTGGCTAGCGCCATCCTATCGGATCCCCGACCCATCCTGTCACTTCCCTTGTAACGTGTAGGTCGGGAAGGGATGACTATAATACATAGACCAGCGCGGCTCTGAACTTGAACTTTATTGAAATCGTGTTCCTTATGGGATTTGGTGTCCCTTGCAGGGAAGCAGGATATGCCCTTTCCCAAGGAGATTTGGAACGGGAGGTGATGGAGAAAAATGGAAGCGTGTTCCCAAAATACTGATTGGGTCTCATTATGACTCTGCAGGAAAGGCATGACATCCTGTTTCCCTCCTGAGATGCTGATTTCTCCCTTGACATCTGCTGCTGATTTCTATAGTGGAAATAATTGAGAACAAATAGCCTATGGATCCCCCTCCAGCCGTGTGGATGTGAGGGAAGAGCTTGATTGGCTGCCCTCAAATGGGAGCAGAGAGCACACACTTGGATTTTGGATCTTGGGGGTTTGGATTTTAGTTCTACTTCCTTTTCAGGCATCATGGGAAAGGTGACCTCTCTCTGCTGTGATTCCCTGATCGCGATGTGAGAATTAAGAATAATAATAATAGTATGAATTCTAGAAAGCACCCAATAGGCTGAGTGTGGTGGGCACACAAATGTAACCCCGCTTCTTGGGAAGCCAAGGCAGAAGGTTTGAGAATTTGAGGGCTATCTGAGCTTTATATCAAGTAACAGCTACATAGTAAGACCTTGTCACCAAACCAAATCAAACCAAATGAAACCAATCCAAACAAAACCACAAGCAAACAAATAAAAAAGACTAACTCCTCAGAAACACATAATTTAGAGTTTGTCCTTTCTAGTTACTGACTTTCTATTTGTAAGCGTTATTTTATCTATAATATACTACTACTACTACTACTACTTACTTCAAAGGGCCAAATAAGGATAATTCTGGACCGTTCTTGAAATAGTGTCTGATATACCAGACAAGACTGGATACATTCAGGGTGGTACAGTCGGGGACCTGGCATATCAATACTGGGTATTAATATCGTTGTAGTTTTTAGTTTGTTTCCTTTAAACTCTAAAAGCATGTTAGTGGCACGCAATACTGATCCCAAAAGGTGACTACAACACCCAGTGGAACCTGCTAAGAGGAGACAATCTTCAGCTCCAGTCAAATTAAAGAGCTGTTGCAGGCCAGGAGGGGGAAACAGGGACAATTTCAAGAACAGGAAGAGAAAGGGCATTTGCTGTGGAGATCATCTCTGCTGGATGTTGACCCCTGGCTGACTGAAAATGGATTGCCATGGGACTCACTTGCTACCAGTGACTTGGCTTTTATGCCTTCCACTATTAGGCGTCAGGTTTATGTCAGAAAGTGGGTTTGCTGATAATCAGAGAACGCCCATTAAGTCCCACTGGCTAGTTTTCTGTAAATTTGACACAAGCTAGAGTTATATAAAAGGAGGGAACATCAGTTGAGAAAACGACTCTCTAAGATTCAGCTGCAAGGCATTTTCTTAATTAGTGACCCATGGGGGAGGGCCCAATCTATGGTGGGTGGGGCCATCTCCGGACTGATGGTCCTGAGTTCTATAAGAAAGCAGGCTGAGCAAGTCATGAGAAGCAAACCAGTAAGCAGAGCCCTCCATGGCCTCTGCATCAGCTCCTGCCTCCAGGCTCCTGCTCTGTTTGAGTTTCTGCCTTGACTTCCCTCAGTGATGGACAGTTACCTGGGCTTGTAATCTGAAATGAACCCTTTCCTCCTTGAGTGTCTTTGGTCATGGTGTTCATCACAGCGAGTAACCCTAACTGAGACAGTGACAAAAACGGTTTCCGTCCAAAGCTGAGTAAGGCTTCTGAGCCCTCTTTCTGACTAGCCCATTTTCTGTGTGTTTAGCCCAGTTCTAGCAAGAATCTTGTGTAGTAGAAATACCATCCTGGGTGCCTAGATAGAGCCTGATTAGATTCTTCACCCTTACCCCCCATAGCTCATCATCCGTGTCTAACTTTACCAGGATGCTGTTCGTTTGGGCTACCAAGACTCCTACCAACCTTGATGTTTCCTCTTAGTAGTGTCTCCTCCACAGGCCTCCACTTTGCCTATTGAAACACGTTTCCTCCATGTCCTGGCTTTGGGAGCGAGCCCAACCTGTTTCCCTACTGCAAAGTTCTAGTTGCAGTGTGTCTCTGTGTGCTATTGCTGGGAAGAGACACTGCGGTGACAGCAACTCTTCCAAAGGCAAGCATTGAACTGCCGGCTTGCTTACAACGTCAGAGGCTTAGTTCATGATGGTCATGGTGGGGAACGTGGCGGCAGGCAGGCAGCTATGGTGCTGGAGCGGTAGTTGAGAGCTACAGGTTGATCCATAGGCAGCAAACAGACACTGGGCCTGGCTTGGGCTTTTGATGCTTAAAAGCTCACCCCCAGTGACACACTTCACTCAAGGCCACGCCTCCTATTCCTTCCAAGCAGTGCATCAACTGGGAGGTAAGCATACAAACATAGGTGCATATGGGGTCCATTCTCACTCAAACGGTCACGAAGTGGTTCTGCTTGAATAAATTTTATCTCCCTGTAGCCACTGTCCTGGCAGGAGTGAACATATTCCAAGGAGAGATACTTGTACCCTTCCTTTGGCCATCAGACTATTGAAACAGTGACCCCCCAAGAAACTGAATCTTCCCCAGGAATCCCATGATAAAAGAAGGAAGAGGCTGGAGTCCAGTGTCAGCCAGAGGAGGAACTAGTCTCCCAGAGAGAGACTGCACACAGTTCTAATGTCTTCTCATATCGCCCTGCAGGAGAAACTGGAGCCCAGGTGATGATGGGCTAGTGATGGGCAGGGCCACGGCTGGACCAGAACCGCTCAGTTATCTTATATTTAAGGCCAACACTATGTCAGGACCCCCTAAGATCACCTTGAAGGTCACTGGATCACCTTATTCATACTGCACAAATCTCCTTTCTCCACCTTCCATTGTGACTTGTCTGTAATTAGCCTATTGACTACGCTAGCTTCCTAGAGTTATCGGGGTCCACGCTCTGACCGCAATTCCAGGAACCCCGTCTTCACCAAGCAATGTGAGGAACTTGTCTTTAACACTTTCTCCAGGTACAAACTTGAGACCTGACAACCTCGAGTCAGGTTTCTGAAGTTTTTCTAGGCCTATCGGTGAGCTTCTTGAGAAATCAAGTTTTAACCAAAATCCCAACTGAGTCAGCAGGAGGACCTAGTCTGTATTTGATTTGGTTGATCTCTTTCCCTTCCCCTAGGTGATGTTGAAGGTCTGTCCTGGGCAAGAATGCTCTGGTTAAGTAATTTTCCACCCTGCTCCTTGGGTATAAATTCCTACTTTTGTGTGCTGAGCCAAGCCTCTCCCTATGATGGCAAAACTCCAGTAGCAGGCCTGCACCTCTCACTGTGGGCCCGAGAAAAGTCTTCCTTACCATGTTTTAGCATGTGTCATTGATGAGGGGAGGAGGTTAGCTCAGTGGTAGGGCCCTTGCCTAGCATGTACAGGACCTGTGCTCTAGAACTATGGTTTTAGAAATATCAAGAGTAACTAAGTAATTTTTGCTTGAAGGAGGCCCAGAGTTAACATACATGGGGGGCCCTTTCAGGAAGTAGTTGATACAATGTTGCCTTTTTAGGGTCTTGTGTGTGTGTGTGTGTGTGTGTGTGTGTGTGTGTGTGTGTGTTGTGCACATGCTCACACATTTGGATACACCGGCTTGTCTCATGTTTACAATATGTCCTTGTCTACCTTTCCAGGAGGACTAGATTAATAATCTACATAAGGCATTTAATTAAAACGGTGTCATCACCTCATTAATGTCTCCTCAGAGGATGCATCATCATTCTCTCTCTGGCATAGAAGTGGCATGCCCGTGGGGGCATGCTCGCCTGCAGTGGCGGGTGCAGAGGGAGGGTGATGTGGAAAGAAAGCAGTGCGGTTCCCTGGGGAGCATCACCTTCCGGTGTCTCTGCTGCGCTGTGTACTCAGGCTGAAGGTATATATCCCTGCAGGAAAGCAGGCACCCAAGGGTGTGGCTGCCTCCCAAGGCCTCCATCCCCCCCTGGGGTAGCTCCTCTCCTCAGAGATCAAGAGAGGATGCCGTGCTCACAGCGTGAAGGTCCCCAGCCTACATTTCCTCTCAAGTGTAAGCATAGATAGCAGAAGGAAACACAGGGAAACTTAGAAGTAGGGTCATGAATTATTCATCGCCTACTCTGGGTGCCAGGCTCACAGTGCCTCCCCCCCACTCATTCCCATCCCCAAAGGCAGCCAATGAGAAAGGCCTCTTCTTCCCTGGGTGAATTACTGCTTGTGAATGGCGAGAGGATCCATTTCAAAGCCGCTCTTAGAATTAGCCTATTAAAAAGAGCAGCCCGATTTGTTTCAGGAGCTGCGGTGGAAATGAATGAGGGTTCTCCCCTCTCTTCTCCTAACCATTAAAAAAAGCCTCGCTTCTCACACAGCAGCTATTTTAATTAAATCAATAATTATGCTTTATTGAATTGAATGCTCTTCAGCCAAAAAAAAATCAGCACAGAGTCTTTGGAAAACTTAATTTAGGTCATCAGTGGGTGGGGGAGGAAGGGAAACCCAGCGGGAGACGGGGAGAAAAACCAGAGTGATGTGGCTATTTAATAACGCCAGTTACAATGTCTGCAGCTTCATCATTGCTGAGCAAGGTGGCATTTGCAATCCGGTGTCCATTTCCTAGAAAGCCCAGAGGGTTTGTTTCTTGAGTTGTGGTGGGGAGACGCTGCTCAAATCCAACCTTTACAGTGTTGACACCCACCCCTCACCGCCATCATTGTGTCTTTTTGCCCCAAGGCAACTGTCAGACATGTCCCTACATTGGTCCTCTGTGCAGCATCTTCAGTTGTGCACTGGTGAAGAATAGCAGACGTAGCCTTTCCTCTCTAGTCTCGGAAACCACATGCTTCTGCTGGGTTAGCCATTATGGTGATGATCTTCTCGTTGGTGTTCTGGCTCCATTCTGTGCTCCTGTTCAACTTCAGACTTTCAGATCGAGGCAGGAAAGACAGGCACAGGTCAAAAAAACAAAACAAAGAGACAAGCTGAATGATGGTTGAGGCCACCACATAGTTGTTCACAGCAGGACTTCCTGTAGAGGTACAAGCAGGAGGCCCCTCCAAACCAGCCGAGACCAACATGGCTGATCAGAGTGATTGCTAAATGCCCTTGGTTTCAGTCTAATGCCATCTGCATATTGTTAGCCTTACAAACTTGTTTGCTTTCATCGTGCATCAGATGCCACATTGTACCTGTACCACTTCGGGAGGACAGGAAAGGGGAGCAAAAGCAGAGTAAAGCCCGTTGTGGGAGCAATCCAGACCGGCTCCCACACTCCTTTGCCTCATGAATGATGCTTCCCTACAAGTAGGACTTTCCCACAGGAATTGCTATCCAGACAGGTGTGGGGTAAGATGTCTGCAATCTTCTCTCTCTAGAGGATGAAGCTGGGGGATTGCTATGAATTTGTGTCTACTCTGAGGCACATAGTGATCAAAAAGACCAACCGGAAATGTATAAGAAGACCCTGCTGAATCACAGCAACCAACCAACCAACCAACCACCTTCCAAACCTCAGATCAAATCAGACAACAGCAGAAATGTCCCAAACAGAACAAAACCACTGCTACAACAGCAATCTAAGGAAGCAGCATCCAGATCCCAGGGGGGATGCATCTCTCTCTTCAGGGGCTCTGTTCCCTGGGTGCCTTTGCTTTGGAATAAACATCCTCCCAATTTTGTCTTTTGCCTTCTCTCATTTTTTCTTTGATGCTAACAAAACTTGAAAACAAGGGGGCAGATGTCTCAATTTGGTCTCTCTGTTTTTGAGACTTCCTCAACCTTTGCCACTGGCAACAAAACCTTAAAGCAGAACTGATGCATCCTCCTTCATCTCCTTAGTGACTCCCCATTGCTTCAGGAGCGCAGGCTCAAGGAAACACAGGCAGGGTGGAGCCAGGGGCAGACTAGGATGAGCATGCTTTAATGTAAAAGGCATAGCTGAAGGCCAAAGCCACCGACTTGTCGTTCAGAAACAGAACACTCTGGGGCCAGCATGCCTTTTCTTTTCTTTTCCAAGAAAACTCAAACATCCTTGCTTTCTGCAAGTATTGGGCCATAAAATATCCAGCGCTTAGTAGATGAAGTAATTTGTTTCCAACATTTACTCTTTCTTCTTCCTGGGCCACATGTGGTGATGGGGTTTGCATTACCCAGCCTGCTGGTGTGGCCACACACAGAGCGCTCTGGTCAGCGAAGTGCCAATAGCATCAATGTGTACCATTTCCCTCTGTTGCAAGTATGTGTTAAAACGAAAGAGTTTCTCCTGGGACTGTTTTTACCGAGATAAAACTGGCAGGAACGAAGAGAGAGTTGGTTTTTCACAGGTCAGTTGAGGTCCCAAGCATGAAACACCCTGAGGAAGAGTTCCACGAAGAAGCTGGTCTATATAACTTAATAAAAACGAGGTGGTTCATGGTGAATGTGGGTGGGAGAGTCGAATCTTCATATGCTAATTCTCCAAAGCATGGGGGAACAGCAGTGAACATGGGTGTGCAGCTTCTCTCCATGGCAAGCAGATTTTGATTCTTTGGAGGATACGTGCAGATGCTAAACAGATGCAGGTAGATGTCTCTTAACTTCTTTGCGGAACATCCACACAACTTTCAACACTAGCTGGACTAATTTGCATTCTCGCCAGCGGTCTGTAAGGGTTTGTTTATTTTCTCCCATAGCCTCTCGGTTATCTATTTATTTACTTATTTTTTTAATTATTGATGATAACATTTTTTGATGATAGCCCCCGAATAAAATGGAATCTCAAAGCAGTTCTAATTTGCAAAGATATTGAGCATTTTATTTTCTTCATGTATTTATAGGCCAATTGTCCTTCTTTGATAACTGTGTTCAGCTCATTCGCCCATTTATTGATTGAATTTTTAATTTTTTATTGTACCAGTTTTTGAGTTTTTTATATAGTGTGGAAATTAATGCTCTGTTGGATCGATAGTTGGCATAGTCCCCCTGCCAACCCAGTCTGTGGGCTGTGTCTCCATTCAGTTGGTGGGTCTTGCCTGTGAAGAAGCTTTTTAAATCTAGGGCAATCATTTTGAGCATTTTGATGCTCGTCTATCTCCTTCCTGGCTGGAAGTTTTACTGTAGGGAGAGTTGATGGCAGCTGAATTTGTACTCATTCGTGATAAGGCTCAGGCTTTCTGAGATAGGAAAGTCTCTAGGATGAGCCAATGATAATTGAAACCTTGGGAGGGTCTCCTCAAGTCTGGATGATAGTTCTGCTGGTGGCAAGCTGGACTCAGCCCACAATGCATGTGAGTATGAGCAAGGAGAAAGCGTGTGCTGGGTGATGCCTCCGAGCTGTGAGCAGCTCAGCCTGAGCGGGCCTAATTAAATGCTTCCTTTGATAAGTTGCCTGGGTCATGGTGTTTGTTATCTCCGTAGAAAGCTAACTAAGACAACTAGTGAGTTTCTTAGGGATTTTGTGATTGTGGAGAGATGAAATATTGGAGGTCAAAAGACAAAATCATTTGGGGGCTATCTTTAGCCCCCTTTCAATAGGTACTTACTATCTACCTTTGTATTTGTCTTGACATCTTTTAACGTTTGGAATGTCTTTCTAATTTCGACACATTTAGCTATCACCAATGCTAAAGCTAAGATTTTGATAAGGTAATGCCTACATTCTATAGATTTTCCCATGTGGCTCTAGCTTCCTGTCAGATGGCCCCCTACTGTGTATTGTATTTTATTTATTTATTTATTTATTTTTCCTACTGTGTATTTTAGAAGCATATTTGTTCATGACTATTTTTCCCCTGTGACTGTAAATTTCACATAAACTTTTCATGATGAAACACTTTATTCATGATAACTTGAATCTATGTACCCAGGGCATGGGCATTCATATTTGGTTCAGGATAAACTATTTTATCATTTAATTAAATCAGAGTTATGATTTTAAAGCCAAGGTGTCAGGTGGGTGGCACAGCATGCTCAAAAGATGACTCCAGCATTTTTAGGTATTTCATGGATATAACTTTATGTCAAATTCAGACAAATCTCAGTAGGATGAGCAATAAAATGGAATTGTTTAATTTAATAAGGGGCACATGTAGTATACGAAGACATAGAATTAAATGTTGATATAATAGGGTCCTGTGACTCTGTAGGAGTTCACACAAGTGACTTTTTCAAGGTGAAAATAAAATTATGTGCACCTATGCATATGCATAGGTTTATGTATAGGTGTGTGTTGAAGGGAGGATCATGGGCCCTTTGTCTGGCTAGCTTACACCAGAAATAACCACATAGAAATTGTATTAATTAAAACACTGCTTGGCCGTTAGCTCTAGCTTGCTATTGGCTAACTCTCATATCTTGATCTAATCAATTTCTGTTAATCTGTGTTCACCATGAGGTTGTGGCTTACGGGAAAAGATTTAGCATGTCTGACCTGGCATCTCCATGGCGTCTCTCTCTCTCTGCTTTCTTCCTCCTAAGAATTCAGTTCTGTCTTCTCTGCCTACCAGAGTTCTGCCCTATCAGGCCAAGCAGTTTCTTTATTCATTAGCCAAAGAAAGCAGCACATAAACAGAAGGGACTCCTACACCAGGTGTGTGTGCTTGAACACAAATGCCCATAGAAGCCAGAGAAGGGCATTGGAGCTCCTGGACTGCAGTTCTAGGCAGCTGTGAGCTGCTCAGCAGAGGATTTTGGGAACAGAACTCAGGTCCTTTTCAAGAACAGCACATGCTCTCAACCACCGAGCCATCTCTATCCCCACACACGTGATTTTTTTTTTGATTGAGAGAAATATCCTCATTCCATAAAAACGCATTGCTTTCCAGAAGAGAAATAAAAGTAATTAATGGCCAATGAGGCAGAATTAAAAATAATTTAACTGAAGAGGCAGATACGCTCCCAAGAACAATTTAAACCACTTCTCTAATTTGGTGTCTCTCTTTGGCTTTCAATCTGAATTCTTTTTATTTATTTATTTATTTTTTTTGCTTTTTCGAGACAGGGTTTCTCTGTGGTTTTGAAGCCTGTCCTGGAACTAGCTCTTGTAGACCAGGCTGGTCTCGAACTCACAGAGATCTGCCTGCCTCTGCCTCCCAAGTGCTGCGATAAAGGCGTGCGCCACCACCGCCCGGCTCAATCTGAATTCTTAAGTAGCTTTGAAATAGTGGCACATGGGATAAATAGCCTGATAAAGGTTTCTTGTGTGAATACTTTCAATAAACAGCTAGTCCTGGAAGAGGAGAGGGCCACATATGGATAGAATCTCGGGTTCTGTAGGAAGATCAGTGGAAGAGAAAGATATACGTCTCTTCTCTCTTGAAGTTGAAAAACTAGAACACTCCTACTGTTCTGAGAGTGTCTACAGAAATTATTGGGGAAATGAGACACCAGGGAGCTTTTAGCACAACTCCTTATCACAGAAAAATCTCTTGGTAGGTAATTTGTGACTACCAGTAGTTGTGTGATTGGGACTTAAAGCTCTTTTGGACTTTGCCACCCTGATAGGTAATGTTGTCTAAAGGGTGAGCGTATTCTTAAAAAAAAAAAAAAAAACAAAATCTGAGAATCTGTAATCATAGACTGAAAAGTCTGGTATGACTTCAGAATCTCTGTTCTCCTTTTAAAAATTATATGCATTTATGTGTGTATGCATAAGTGTACGAGCAGGCATGCATGTCAGTGTGTGTATGCAGAGGCCAGAGGACGACATTGTTCTCTTTATTACTCTGCCTGTTCCTTGGAGCCAGGGTCTCTCCCTGGACCCGAGGCTCATGTTTTCTTAGCTAGGGTGGAAGTCAACAAGTCCCAGGGATCTTCCTGTCTCTGGCCTGCTTGGAGCTGGAGTTACAGGTGTGTGCTGGACTCGGGGATGCTGGCATCTGAACTCTGTTCCTCATGATTACACAGCAAGTGCTCTTGGCCACTGAAGCATCCCGTGAGCCCTAGAATCTCCTGAATGAGCCAGACTAACCTTGTTATTACTGTGGCAATGGCGAACACAAAGCCATGTTTCAGTGTGGAACTCACCAGAAGCCATAGGAAAAAAAAATCACCACCTAAACACATACAGTGTAGTGGTGACTGACTGTAACCATGACTGTTTCTTTAAGAGGTGTTCATTGCAGAGTTACTACTCCCCTTGACCTTGTCAGCGTCCCCAAATCATAAAGAAAAACACGCCTAAATGACTAAGATGTTATGGGATCAATTTTTCCTTCTTTTTAGATTTATAGGGCATCTAGTAAAGTCAAAGTCTCAGAATATGTAAGGCTTCTTCTTATTCTTTAGTCCTGTGCATATACTAACATAAAGTATATAAATAGTTACAAGAGGTTTAGCTTGTAGAACTGTCATGTGTTTGTTTAAGGCAACAGTTCTTAACCTATGGGTTGCGACCCACTTGGAATCAAATGACTCTTTCATAGGGGTGGCCTAAGAACATTGGAAAATACAGATAATTTTTTTCCTGGGTTATTTATTTATTTATTTATTTTTAATTAATTTATTTATTAAGGATTTCTGCCTCCTCCCCGCAACCGCCTCCCATTTCCCTCCCCCTCCCCCGATCAAGTCACCCTCCCTCATCTGCTCGAAGAGCAATCAGGGTTCCCTGACCTGTGGGAAGCCCAAGGACCGCCCACCTCTATCCAGGTCTCCTAAGGTGAGCATCCAAACTGCCTAGGCTCCCCCAAAGGCAGTACGTGCAGTAGGATCAAAAACCCACTGCAATTGTTCTTGAGTTCTCAGTATTCCTCATTGTCCTCTATGTTCAGCTAGTCCGGATTTATCCCATGTTTTTTCAGACCCAGGCCAGCTGGCCTTGGTGAGTTCCCGATAGAACATCCCCATTGTCTCAGTGTGTGGGTGCAACCCTTGCGGTCCTGAGTTCCTTGCTCGTGCTCTGTCTCCTTCTGCTCCTGATTTGGACCTTGAGATTTCTGTCCCGTGCTCCTCTGTCTCTGTCTCCTTTCATCGCCTGATGAAGGTTAATATTCATGAGGATGCCTATGTGTTTGTCTTTGGGTTCACCTTCTTATCCTTCTTATTTAGCTTCTCTTGGAACATGCATTATAAGCTCAATGTCCTTTATTTATGGCTAGAAACCAAATATGAGTGAGTACATCCCATGTTCCTCTTCAGGGAAATGCAAATCAAGACAACTTTAAGATACTATCTTACACCTGTCAGAATGGCTAAAATAAAAAACACCAATGATAGCCTTTGCTGGAGAGGTTGTGGAGAAAGGGGTACACTCACCCATTGCTGGTGGGAATGCAAACTTGTGCAACCACTCTGGAAAGCAGTGTTTCGGTTTCTCAGGAAATTCGGAATCAACCTACCCCTGGATCCAGCAATACCACTCTTGGGAATATACCCAAGAGAGGCCCTATCATACAACAAAAGTATATGCTCAACTATGTTCATGGCAGCATTGTTTGTAATAGCCAGAACCTGGAAACAACCTAGATGCCCTTCAACGGAGAATGGATGAAGAAAGTATGGAATATATACATATTAGAGTATTACTCAGCAGTAAAAAACAAGGACTGTAGTAATATGGACGGCGGCGGGGCTGCGTCCCCAACACCCCAAGCCGCCTGCCCGGCTACCTTTACCCGAAATAATTACACACAAACTGTATTCATTTAAACACTGCTTTGGCCCATTTCTATCTAGCCTCTTCTAGGCTAATTCTCACATATTAATTTAGCCCATTTCTAATCATCTGTGTAGCGCCCCTGTGTAGCTTACCGGGAAGATTCTAGCCTATGTCCATCCTGGGTCGGAGCTTCATAGCGTGCGTCTTCCCTGGAGCAGGTAGCATGGCGTCTCTCTGAAGGCGTCTGCTCCGGAGAGGAGAGCTGCAGAGTCTGACCTCACTTCCTCTTCCTCCCGGCATTCTGTTCTGTTTACTCCACCCACCTAAGGGTGGGCCTATCCAATGGGCCTAGCAGTTTCTTTATTGCTTAGCCAATGAAATCAACAGATTGATATATGACACTCCCACATCAAAGGACTTCTTGAATTTTGCATACAAATGGATGGAAATACAAAACACTATCCTGAGTGAGGTAAGCCAGACCCGAAAATACAGATAATTACATTAAGATTCAAGACAGTAGCTACATTACAGTTATGAAGTAGCAACACAAATAATCTTACGGTTGGGGTCACCACCACATGAGGAACTGTGTTTAAGGGTTGCAACATCAGGGAGGTTGAGAACCACTAGTTTGAAGAATCATTGGAAGTAGTCCCAAGAGGTCAAAATCAATTGTGTTGCTTAGGTGGAACAGGGGCATGGTAGACAAAGACTATCCCAGCGAGCATGTGGTTCCATGGCCATAGTCTTCTGTTCTTTGATTTCTCTACAAAAGCCTTTTGTGAATCTGAATCTGAGTTTTCTAACTTTTTTTGAAAAGAAATTTAGGGAGGGGCACAATAGCTCCCCTACATTTTCCCCAGGAGACAGCCTTTGAGTAAACCAGTCCTTGTTGGTGGGGGCCGCTCGATCGTTCCCGGCTGTTTAGACCCTAAATAATCACTCAGAAACTATATTATTTGCAATTCTGTTTGGCCAATAACTTAAGCGTATTGCTAGCTAGCTCTTAAATCCTAAACTAATCCATCTCCATTAATCTGTGCATCACCATGAGGTCGTGGCCTACCAGCAAAGTTTCAGCAGGCTCTAGTGGAGGCATCTGTCTCTTACAGTGGCTAAATGGCTTCTTCCTGACTCCACCTACTCTCTTTCTCTATCTTTTCCATCCTGGCTATATTTTGTTAAGCCATTGGCTGAAAGCAGCTTCTTTATTCATTAACCGATAAAAGCAACACATATACAGAAGGACTTCCCACACCAAGTCCTACTTCCCATTGAGATAGGAATCTTAAGATTGGAACCAATGTTGAATCATCAGCAGTCATGTCGCACACATGACCAACCCCTTGACTGGACAAATAACTAATGGTCACTGTAATATGGTGCGAGAGAGACTTTGGTGGGTCCCATGGTGGGTAAGGGACGCAGGTGGGATACAAAATACACCATACAGAAAGAGCTTGAATGTGGAGTTTATTGTATTAGGAGGGTAGAGGGGAGGGAAGGGAGACACACAAACACACACACACACACACACTCACATGCACAGAGAGAGACAGAGACACAGAAAGAGAGACAGAGAGACAGAGAAAGAAAGAGGGAGGGAGAGTGGGAGGGAGGGAGAGAAGAAGACAGAGAAGAGAGGAGAGGAGAGATGAGAGAAGAGGGGGCCCACGAGTTTGTCTCAGCTGGAAGAGAGAGATTGGGGGTGGGCAGAGCTTCTCTTTAAGGGGCTTTGGCACTTGCTTACAGTGCCATTGCAGAGGGGTGATTGTGCCAAAGGGTCCAGGCCAAAGTGTGCCTGAATGCTACCAGTGACCTTTCTGTTGGCCAGAGCGAGCATATATTGAGCCTGTATATACCGCTTTGGTGCCTGATACACTCAGAAATGACAGCTCCCAATGAAGAGAACCTTAGTCCCTGTCTAGTCTCTCCATATTTAGGGCGTTCGCTATAAAATCTCACTGTATTTTTTAAACCATAATTCTTATGGTTTCTATTTAGCAGTTTAAAAAGTAAGCTGATTGATCCAAGTTCATGGCAATCGTAAAGTTCTGTACCAGCCTTCAAAGCTAGGAAGACTGGTGTTAAAGGTTAAAGCATTTCTTAGGAGAGTAGAAGTAGCCACATATGTCCTGGAGGCTGAAAGGGGTCAGGACAGCTGTATTAGGCATGAAATATAATTCAATAATTTATTGAAATCAAACCCAATCCAACAAATAAACCTGTGCTGACCATCTTCTCTCTTTACTCATGTTATTATTATTACATGAATTCAAGAGACTCAAGGTTTTTGGTGTGAAATGATTCTATGCCTTGTCTTTGTTCAGACCAAGGCTGGCTGTACTGTCTTTTAAATGGAAACAGCATTGAAAAATAGAAAAAAAAACCTCAGCCTTTGTGAGCCCTACTGTGTAGAAAAGCAAATGAAAACCCTTGATGCTGATAGACACCTGTGTGAAAGACAAGAAGCTGCTGATAGGACCAGGCCGAGCACCCCTGAGAAGAGGCGGACACCCGGGAGGATGTTTAAAAGCCTGTTTCATTAAGGTGTTTTCAAACTCTGACCAGTGGTGAGAGCTCTCCTGCAGCTCAGACACTTCCCTGGATGCTAAGTGGGTGCTCAGGCAAATCACTCTGATTTGCCCTCTTTACGGAACGCTCTGTTCGCCCGTGTGTGAGAGGGAGGGAGAGAGAAGGATGAACACACAAGCGTGTGTATTGGACAGTTGGAGACATCCTGTCATCTGAGGAAATAGGGGTCAGCTTCAGAGAGCAATGCCCCAAGGGGGAAGGAGTTTCCATATGCAGAGCAGGGATAAGTGAACTCTTTCTGTGAGGGACTGGAAAGTAAATGTTTTAGGCTGTGTGCTGGCTAGATTTGTCAACTTGACCCAAACTATAAGGTTATCTGAGTGGAGGAAAGATTGGTTGAGAAAATGCCTCCTTAAGATCAGGTTGCGGGACAGCAGCTAGGGCATTCTCTTAATTAGTGTTTGTGGAGGCAGATCCAGCCCTTTGTGGGTGGGGCCATCCCTGGGCTGGTGGTTCTGGGATCTGTGAGAAAGCAAGCTGAGCAAGTCATGATAAGCAAGTCAGTAAGCAGCCTTCCTCCATGGCCTCTGTACCAGCTCCTGCTCCTGGGTTTCTGCCTGAGTTCCTCTCCTGCCTGGCTTCCTTCAGTGATGGACTGCAATGGGGAAGTGGAAGCCCACTAAACCTTTTTCTTCCCAAATTGCCTTTTTGGTCATGGTGTTTGGTCACAGCAATAGAAATCCTAACTAAAACAGGCTATGGATGCCTGTTGGTCTCTGTTGCCAACTATTGACTTAACTGTATGATTGTAATATGAAGTGACTAAAGGCAATATGTAAATGAATAAGCGTGACTGTGTTCCAATAAAACTTTATCTACAAACATAGATTATGGATCAGATTTCGACCATAGATCATAGCTTGGGGGAAGTTATACTTTAGTGTTTCCAGATTTAGCTTTTTAGGGGTAAGAGAAAGGGAAGCAAGGGACACAACTTGATGCAGTGGTGTCTCAGGAAGGCATCACTTACTTTGGTACCTGGGCTTTGGCCAGTTTTAAAACAAAACCGGGTATTTATCTTTTCTTCTCCTTCTCCTTCTCCTTCTCCTTCTCCTTCTTCTCCTCCTCCTCCTCTTCTTCTTCTCTCTCCTCCTCTCTTCCTCTTTTCCTTTTTTGATTCTTTGTGGATTTCACATCATGTATCCTAATCCCACTCATCTCTCATTCCCTCCCCCCCTCCAAAAGAACCAAAACGAAATTTAAAAGTACAGGTAAAAACCAAACCCAAAAAAAATCAAAAATCTTGGGATAGAAGCTGTGGTGTGGTCTAGTGAGTCACACAGTACACCCTTCGATCCATACATCTTTACCTGTAACTGTTCATTGCAATGAATCGTCGGTCTGGCTGGAGGTCTCTGATTTCTGCTGTTCTATTGATTACTGGGTCCTCTCTGGGACTTCCCCTGGATATCCTTTTGTTGTCCTGTGTCATGGAGAGCCTACAGCTGTCGTTCTGCAGGACGGGCCCCTTCACAAACTTCAGCAGTGCATAGATGAGGTGGCTATTGGGTGGGGTAACTCATAGCCCTCGTTCTGGGCCTGGGTGGTAGCTTGGTTGGTCAGCCCCCTAGCTTTCCCTCATCTCCACCACCAGCTAGCTCACCCAGTGCAGCAGGCAGTAAGGAGCAGGACCAGCTCTTCGCCCCTCATGCCTTGTGGGGAGGGGGCGGGCTGTTAGGGGGTTCTGGCTTGCCTTGCCTGCACTCACACCACTAGGGCCAGCTCAACTATTTTACCTAGTTGAGGTATAGGGCCTGCTCTCCCAACTGCTGCAGTTGGTGAGGGACAGGGCCGGCTCTTATGTTCTCATGTACCCGAGGCCGGCTTTCCCTGTTGCTGCTGTTGGCAAGGAGTCAGGCATGCCACCACGTGAGAAAAGGCGAGTGGGGGTGGGGGCTTGCTCTCATGCTGTTCCTATATATACACTTTGAAGTAGAGCAAGATGGCAAGAAAGACTTTCCCTGAGGTCTGGAAACCGCTTAGTGAATGAATGATCAAACCTGAGGCGAGGCTGTAGAGACCCTGACAGAAGTGTGCAGGTGGTCTAGACACACTCATTGTGGCTGGAATCTAGAGCTGGGCCAGTTATTCGGTTGGTCTTTTTGAACTTTGGGCCACTCTCATTGATTAGCGCTCCACAGTGGGATGCCTTCATGTTCCGCATAGAGAGAGGCGGAAAGGCGGAAATAACAGAGATGTCTTTTCCTGCCTAAGTCCAGAGGGTTACGTGTCATCTGTCACCTCATCTTGGTCACAGTTAGCCCTTCTGCCTTGCCTCATGGCGAGGACTAGAGGCCTATGAGCACTGAGGAACAGACGTGTTAACTTATTAGTGAGTTTTGCCTTTGACTTCCTCCTGCGGCTGTGTTGCCATGGCTACTAGGCTGGACAACGTGGGATGTGGAGGAAACCTAAGAGTAGGGAACATTAAGTAAAATTGACAGGATCTTACATAAAATAAAGTCCTTGGATGGTTTCCCTGAGATCCCAGGTTTGGGTGGGTCCACCCGTGTAACAGGATCCTTTAATTGCAGATTGCACTGATGAGTCTCCAACCATTTTCCCAGTCATCTTTCATCCTCTGCCCTCACTCGGCAAGTTTACGATGGAGACGTCTACTTGATTCATTTCGGCGATGAAGTTCACAGAGTGGGAATCTGCTGAGCAAAGTCACCTGTAAAGACAGCCGATAGAGTAACCCTCATCTCATTCGTGCCTTTCTGAAGCGCCGAAGACAGGCCAAGCACATCGTCAGTCTATAACAATTTCCGGGGGTAGTATCCCCACTCTTCCTCTTCTTCGAGATGCTAGAAGTCCCTGGAGGCACTCATTGCTTATACTGAAGAAGTCTCCTTCCGCTTTCTTGTCCACATGGTTTGAGGTTTTGAAAGCTCCCCACACCCAAACCCCAGCTCATTCCCTGAGCATCACTACATGGTACACAGCTTCATGTGTTCTCACTCTATCCAGTCCTTAGGTCGGTGCTTCTCAACCTTCCTAAGGATGCAGCCCTTTAATACAGTTCCTCATGTTGTGGTGACCCCCAATCATAAAATTATTTCATTACTATTTCATAGCTATAATTTTGCTGCTGCCATGAATTATAATATAAAGGGTCATGACCCACAGTTTGAGAACCACTGCCTTAGATGACCTGATAATTTTGTTTTTTTTTAAAGACAAATCTTTGTGTGTCTCTGTGTATGCTCTATGTGCATGTATGTGTTCACATGTATGCATGCCATATGGAACATGTGTGGAGGTCAGGGAACAATTTCGGGTACTGATTCTCCCTTCTGCCTTGTTTGAGAGAGTCTCTTGCTCATTGCAGAATGTGCCAGGCAGCTCACAACCTTGTTTGTGACTTGTTCCTCAGTAAAAGGTAGGGGAAGCCAGGGGGGTGGAGGGGAGGGATGACCTGAGGTGGAATCCGTGGCATCTCAGGGCCTAGAGTGTGGTATCCACGGCATCTCAGGGCCTGGAGTGTCTCATTATCACATCTCCTGGTCTATAACCTGTCTCCAACTTGAAGAATTTGGAATTCTGCCAGCCTCCATGTAGAATGTTGACTCAGGCCTTGGCTTGCTACTCAAAAGATTACCCCAGAGGTGGTAACCACCTTCTCAAGAGGCTGCTGCTGTAGAAAAGGAGCCTAGAGGAATGTGCCACGGGTGTGGGGAGGAAGTGCGAGCATGGTGTGATTAGGTTCACTAGGAGAAGTTTGGCAGAAGTGGAAATGGAATGATCTCTCTGTAGCACCCCCTGGAACAGGTAGTGAATAGTGGAGAAATGCCAAGAGTTCATGAGGGAACACTTCTCACCGCAGCTGGGGATGTTGAGTGCTTGCCTAGTATGTGTGAGGCCCTGGAATTAATCTCTAACAGGTTTTAGAAAAAGCTTTTCTCTCTTCTCTTGATTACTTCTCTTGTGTCCAAATGCCTGGCCAGCCACAACTTAAGGCGAAAGGGTCTATTTGGCTCATAATTTGAAGAGATTCAGTCCACATGGTCATACTGCATCCAGTCAGAAAGCGAGGAGCAGATGGGAAGTGGAACCAGTTCGTAAAATTTTAAGGTCCAATCACAGTGAGCCACTTCCTGGTATCTTAGTGAGCCACTTCCTGTACCACAGTGAGCCACTTCCTGTACCGTAGTGTGTCACTTCCTGTACCATAGCGAGCCGCTTCTTGAAGCAAACCTTACCTCTAAAAGGCTCCAAAACTTTCCAAAATAGCAGTGCAGTAGGGACCTAGTGTTTAAACCTGTAAACTTATGGTGACTATTTACTCTACCCTAAGAGTAATAAATAACCTTTGTATAGGGGTTTATACTAAGCTCTTCCACACCCACTAACCTATTAAATTATTATTTTGTGTTAAATTTTGCTTGTGAACTGTTACTCTAATTTCCTGGTTGAAAATAAAAAAGGGTTGGGAAGATAGCTCAGTTGGTAAGATGTTACCTTGCAAGCATGAGGGTTTGAGTTTGATCCCCAGAAAACATGTTAAAAAAATCTAGGTGTGGCCAGATGGTGGTGGCATCTGCCTTCAACCCCAGCACTCAGGAGGCAGAGGTAGGCAGGTCTCTGTGAGTTCGAGGTCAGCCTGGTTTTCAGAGTGAGTTCCAGGCCATCCAGAGCCACATAGTGAGACCCCTGTCTCAAACAAACAAATAATAAAAGAAAAAAAAAAACTAGGTGTGTTGACACAGGTTTATAATTCCAGTACTGGGAGGCAGAGACAGGGTAACCCTTGGGATTGCTGGCAAACTAGCCTGATAATTCCAGGTAGGAGTGAAACACAGTGTCTCAGAGAACGAGCTTCACAGAGCCTGGGGAATGATACCCGAAGTTAATGTCTGCTACATATACCTGTGTGTATACCTACACACACACACACACACACACACACACACACACACACACACACACACACCATACACATGTGAATATACACACACTTAAAGGAAAGTTTCCATACTAAAAGAATATGTAGCTCTCATCTCCTTTTTGCCCTGCATATGCTTAAATCCCATTTTCTTCCAGACTCCCCTGCAGCTACCGTTATCTGCCACTCGGTTTCCAAACAGACCTTATTTACATATCTGAAAGAAATTCACAATATCATCTGGACCTCTAATGTCTTTTAGCAGGAAATAAATATCTTTCATTTTTTTAATGACTGAGGTGTAATTCACACCAAATAAAACTCACCCTTTACCGGAGTGCAGCTCAGTGCCTTTCAACAGGTAATCATGGCCACGCCCAGTGAGCCATTTCTTGCTGGAGCTGTGGACAGACAAACCTCTCTCCCCACTCTTAGCCCCTGGCAACGGCTGGTTTGTTTCCCCAGGTCTGCCTCTTCCCTACTGCCACACACACTGAATACACAATGAGCTGTCTCTTCAGCCTTGCTTCTTTGACTTGCCGTGATGCTTTTAAGATGTGTGTGTAAGAAGTTCATTTATTTTTCTTGCTTTGTGTTTTGCTTGTTTGGAGGAAAAGCTTTTTCTTCTTACCTACTTAGGTTCCTGGGGTCAAGGACATGTGCATTAATTGGCAAACAGATGAACAGAAGAAAAGATTGACTATAGAACATGAGAAAACCCTGTAAGAAACGGCTTTCTGGATAGATGTGTGGGAGGCTTAGCAGTGGCTTAATGAAGTGGGGGAGTAGGGCTTTCAAGCTGGGAGATGGAAGGTTCTGATCAGGTTTGTTTATGTGATTCCTTAAGATATCCCGATACAAATGACAGCCTTCTGCCTCAGAGCTTCTGCGGGGACAAAACACCATGAATGGTGTATCCTGTAGACAACAGACATGTAGTTCTCAAAATTCTAGGGCCGGGGGATCCCACGATCAAGGTGTTGGCAAATTTGATGGATGGTTGAGATCAATTCTGGTTCCCTGCCCTGTTCCTGTGTTGTCATGTGACAGGAGGGGAGACAGGCTCTCTAGGGTATTTTTAAAAAGACTGAGCTGGGGAGAGTACTTAGTTGGTAAAGTGCTTGCTTGCAAGCACAGAGACCTGAGTTCAGTCCATATTAGAAGCTAGGCATGGTGGCCTTGGCTCATAATCCCAGCGCTGGGAAGGCAAACGTAGGATCTCCCTGGATAGACAGTCCTAGCCTACTTGGTGAAGAATGGGTCAAAGAGGGACTGTCTCTCAAAAAGGCAAGGTGGACAGCATTCCTGAGGAATAACAGCCTAGTTTGACATCATGTGCACATTTACCCTTACACACCCAAGCACTTACATACATACAAACATACACACATGGGCACTAACTCAATTATGAGGTGTCTACACCTGTGACCTAATCACTCTCAAAGGCCTTACCATCTAATGCTATTGGCTTGGGGGTTGGGATTTCAATCTGTGAGTTTTTATCAGGGAGGAGACCGCTTCTAGTACCTGGGACCTCAGGATTTACTGTATGTAGACATAATTTTCATAACATAATATGGTGGGTCTTATGTGATATGACTGCTGTCCTTTCAAGAGGAGACTACAACACAGATGGTTTGGGCAGCTAGGTAGCAGTGTGATACCTGGATAGCTAGCAATTTTCTTTCCCTCTTTCTTTCTTTCTTTCTTTCTTTCTTTCTTTCTTTCTTTCTTTCTTTCTTTCTTTCTTCTTTTTTCCTTCCTTCCTTCCTTCCTTCCTTCCTTCCTTCCTTCCTTCCTTCCTTCCTTCCTTCCTTCCTTTTTTCCTTCCTTTCTTGCTTCCTAAAGTTATATATATGGGTGTTTTTCCTGCATGCATATATATGTGCACCATGCTCTTGCCTGGTGCCATGGATCCCCAGAACTGGAGTTACAGACAGTTGTGAGCCACCAAGTGAGTGCTAGGAATTGAATCCAGGTCCTCTAGAGAAACACCTAGTGCTCCTAACCACTGAGCCATCTCTCCAGTCCCAAAGCTAGCCCCTTTCAAGTCAAGGAAAAAGGCAATATAAAGATTTAATCTGCTGACACCCTGCTCTTGGACTTTTAGCCTCTGTAAATGAGGAAGTAAATGTCTGTGGGCTCAGCTACACCCTCTCATGACGACAGCTTATGCTAGAACTGGAAGCTAACATACACAGTAAGCTGTCTCTCACTTTTTTTTTCCATTTTAAGCAATGTGTTTTGAAGATGATTCCAAAGCACATAAAGCCCTCTGCTGTTTTTTTCAGCGCTATGAAGAATTCCAGTATATGAATTTGATTCTCACATCAACTCTATAAAGAAAGGAATCATAATCACCCCTAGACTATAGCCGAAGGACTCACAAGGCTAAGTGATTTTTTTTCCTACCTACGAAGTAGAGGAAATGATAATATGCCCTGGGTCTGTTCACTTAGTTGCTGGTCTTGCTGCTGTGACAAAATCTTGACAAAATCAACACCAGGAAAAGAAAATTTATATTGGTCCACAGTTTGAGTGTATAGTCCATCGCGGCAGGGAAGGCACAGCGGCAGGAGAGTGAGGCAGCTGATCACGCTGTGTCTATAGTCATGATGGAAAGATGAAGGCGGGTGCTCAGCTCAATTTCTCCTTTTTTTTTAAAAAAAGATTTATTGATTTTTATTGGGCTTTACATTTAATTTCTCCTTTTTGCTTGGGCCAGGACCACAGCCCAGGGACCAGCACTGCCTGTGCTCAGGGTGGGTCTTTTTTCCTCTGATAAACCTTTCTGGAAACACTATAATAGATATGCCAGAGGTGTGTCTTCTAGGTGACTCTAACCCATTCAGTTGGCGAGGAAGGTTATCGATCACAAACCCCAGTCTTTTGCTACCTATATAGTCAAATCCAAGGTCCTTATCTTGACTTTATCTTTGCCAAAACCTATCATTTCTCATTTTAGCCCCCTTCCTGTACTAGTCCCTTCAACAAATCAGCTACTCCCTTTTATTCCCTTGGCCTTTGTTATAGGACTGGCTTATCTGAAGTCATTTTGTATGGACATCCACAACCTGCAAACCTTGCTGCATGGGAACTTGGAAACCTGAAATCGACGAGTTTTAATGCCTCTGTGGGGACTGGGTGACCCCTAAAACTTGTTCAGTCTTCATTGTCACATTGGGCCCTCTTCTATTAATTATGGGGGAGAATGCTTTCCTGGCAGTGTTAAGAAGCCAGGGCCAGCCATGGTGGCCAGGAGGTAAACCTAAGTGAAGTCCTGCCCAGCTGTGGAAAGGTGGTTAAAGAATCATCTAGTGAATGGGGGAAAGAAAGAAGTAGTAGGAACCACTAGACTTGGAACTAAAGTTTGTGTTGTCACAATGGTATGTGTGTGTGTGTGTGTGTGTGTGTGTGTGTGTGTGTGTGTGTGTGTGCATGTTTGTGCCACCCCAGTAAGGGATGTGTTTGTAGATGGTTCTAAGAATAGGGCATTTGCTGTACTTCCTATTTGGGTGTCCTCTCATCTTCTCCTGCTTGACCCTGTAAACTAAGCTTTTCAGTCTAGTGTGGATTGAGTTCCTTAAACTGCCCTAGATTGGTTATGTGCTGTAGATCGGTCCTAGCAATTGCCACATGCACCCTGAGGAGTGATTGTTTCAGAAAGCAATGGCATTGGTGGTACCTATTGAACCTCTGCGGATCCCACTGTGGTAAAGGGCCAACAAAGCTTCCTGAGAGAGTGCTCAGGCCAGGGACATGTGCAGAATGTGAGAAAGACCCAGGCATTTGGGCAAGTATGAAGGGCATTGCTAAAATTTAGTTCTTGCTCAAAACTCGTTGGCAAGTGTGTGAAGACTGAGAAGAAAATTGGAACACGGATGTAGGAAATGAACAACATTTTCATTGCCTATCTGAGTTTTTGTGCAAAACAAGACAACATATAAGAAAAGAGTCAAAGGTTACGGGTGTAGCTCAGTCGTAGAGTACATGGCTAGTGTGTACCAAAGGCCTGGATTTAGTTCCGAGTGCTCCCCTTCAACCATAGCAATCAAGCAAGCAGAGTCAATGTACCAAAATGGTCACTATTGAATGGCAAAATATTTCTTGCCTTCGTGAAAGGGCCAGTTCAGCTTTCTGTACTGTTTCTTTTTGATTTTTAAAAATTTTCTTTTTAAATTGATTTTATTGATCTCTACATTTTTCTCTGCTTCCCTCCCTGCCTCTCCCCTCCCCTCCTGCCCTCTCCCATGGTCCCCATGCTCCCTATTTACTCAGGTTATCATGTCTTTTTCTATTTCCCATGTAGATTAGATCCCTGTATGTCTCTCTTAGGGTCCTCATTGTTGTCTAGGTTCTCTGGGATTGTGATTTGTAGGCTGTTTTTCTTTGCTTTATGATTAAAAAAACACTTATGAGTGAATAATATGATAATTGTCTTTCTGAGTCTGGGTTACCTCACTCAATATGATGTTTTCTAGATCCATCCATTTGCCTGCAAATTTCAAGATGTCATTATTTTTTTCTGCTGTGTAGTACTCTATTGTGTAAATGTACCACATTTTCTGTATCAGTTCTTCAGTTGAGAGGCATTTAGGTTGTTTCCAGGTTCTGGCTATGACAAACAATGCTGCTATGAACATAGTTGAGCACATGTCCTTGTGGTATGATTAAGCATCCTTTGGATATATACTCAAAAGTGGTATTGCTGGAGGAAGGTTGGTATTCTTGAGGAAGGTTGTTTTCTAATTTTCTGAGAAATCGCCATACTGACATCCAAAGGGGCTGTACAAGCTTGCACTCCCACCAGCAATTCAGGAGTGTTCCCTTTTCCCCAGAACCTCTCCAGCATAAGCTGTCATCACTGTTTTTATCTTGGCCTTTCTTACAGGTGTAAGATGGAATCTCAGAGTTGTTTTTATTTGCATTTCTCTGATGACTAAGGATGTTGAACATTTCCTTAAGTGTCTTTCAGCCATTTTAGATTCCTCTGTTGAGAGTTCTCTGATTAGGTCTGTACTCCATTTTTTTTTATTGGATTATTTGTTCTTTTGATAACCAATTTCTGCCTAAAATCCAGTGGTGTCATCTCCATCACAGAAAGAGGCCTTCCTCTGACCTTGAAGGCCCGGTGTGATCTGGTCTCCTTTTGCCTCTGGCCTTGATTCCAGTGGTCTCTCCACGGGCTCTGCTCTGGGTCACCTTGGCCCCTGGCTGTTCTCAAAGCTCACCTGGTCTATTTCTTTGCAGGGCCAGGTTCTCCTCTCTGCATACTCTTCTCTAAGACAGTGGCTCTCAACCTTCTAAGTGCTGCGACCCTTTAACACAGTTCCTCATGTGCTGACCTGCAACCATGCAATTACTTTCATTGCTACTTCCTAATTGTCATTTTGCTGCTGTTATGAATCATACTGTAAATATCTGATATCCAGGATATGTGATATTCAACTCCTGTGAAAGGGCCCTTCACCCACCAAAGGGGTCATGACCCACAGGTTGAGAACCAGTTCCCTAAGACTGAACCCTTGCTTCCTTCAGGGCTATTGCAGTATTGTATTCTGGGCTTTTAAAAATCACAGTCAAGTTCAACATCACCGTTCTGCTAATTCTCACTCGTCCGTCCAATCCCTTCTTTTCCTTTTGGTCTCATTCTCTTCTAACTGAATGCATCTCTGACTCATGTTGTTTTTCTCTGCATTTCTTTTCCACAGTAGCTACTCTAAGTAGGAAGACAGCTTTGTCCACATGGCTCCTGACTTCTTCCCCAGCGATGGACATATCTTTACCCACAATAAATTTGTGTTGATTGAGGAAGTACACAGGACTCTCTTTTTGTCGTTGGTGTTTGTGAGATACTTCAGTACTTTCAGGGCAAATCCCTTGGAACTCAAGTCACGGGGAGGAGGTTTCCGTTGCTTACGGGGGATGAGGGCCATGCTCCAGATGTCCTTTTTTTCTCTGTGGTACCCATGATACTTTGCACCTACAAGGCCTACTTCCCACCATGGCTGTGTTGTCCCATGCCCGCTTCCCGACAAGACTGAAAACACACCAGGGCTGAGGCGTAAAATGTATTCACATGCCTACCACAGTGCGTAAGTCATTAGCGTGAGCGGCAGTCATTTGCAGAATGAAGTGGTTTTAAGCTAAATTAATTTCTCTCTCATTATAAAGGTGAGACAAATTGGAAGAGCAAAACTCACTTGTGTCTTAGGAAAGCTTTGCTTTGCAGACGGGAAATCTAATTTACTCTTAAAGGCAACTGCCTCAAAAGACGAGGGTTTAGTTATGTGTTGTGTATTTAACTAAAACTGGTCCCAGAAAGGAAAAGAAAAAAATACTTGCATGTACACATTAGGAACCACTCCCAAGACGTGAAGTATACAAACTCGCTGAATTTTCATACCAACCGTTGGGTGTGGACATTACCACGTCCATTGTGTGCACCAGGAAACCAAGAAACATGAAGTCATTCAGTTAGGATTATAAATCTCGAAGAGGCACAGCCAGGAGAGAGCTCAGGCTGCCTGACTCCATGACTCACAGCTTCCAGTTCACCAGAGCGGGGGTAGCATATTGCTAAACAGCCTTCCCGGAAATGGGTGCAAAGGCAAGATGAGCCAGGAGGAAGGATGGGCACAGCTTCCATCCTTTGCATCGTTTCCCTTCATGTAAATCTATCTGCACAAAGAATCAGGTTTCTGTAAGCACAGCTTGTCCCATGAAGTGGGGATCCACAGGCAGGTTGGGTTCTGAGTCAAAGCTAATCCTGGAGCTAGTTTTCAGCAGACACAGCTTCAGAGTCATGTTTTATTCATTGGTTATGGTCCTAACCTGCTGCTCCATCACTCTCCGTACATCTGGGGATGACAGCTGACTTAATCCTTCTTAGTTCTCTGTTTCCATGTCCTAAGGGTGTCTGGAGCAGTGTAGACGTTAGGGTATGTGTCGTCTTTGTGGGGCCCAGTGTGGCATCTCCTATGGTTGGATTCTGGAGTGGATAGCTTGACTCCTCCTCCACAAGCCTTATTCCACTATCCTTCCAGGGCACGATTACATTATGATCAAGATGGGACCTACCTGAAACCTACCAGCTCTTCATTCACAGGTATCTTCCAGACACCCTCTGTCTGGTCATGCTGCTGTGAACCTCTACAGAGAAGAAACAAGAAGCATTGCCTTTGGTTCCTGCCTTTAAGCAGTTACATATTTATTAGAGAAATGAGATTGTCTATGGGAAGCAGTTACTGGAAAAGATGACCGTGGGTAATGAATGACCAAATCATGCAGCAATGTTGTGAAGCGTGGGAGGTCAGAAATTGTGCAAATTAGATTGTCCTGAAAAAAACCCACAGTGGAGGGGATACGACTGTCCCCTTAGTGTAGAGAGCATAAGCCACCCTGGAGATAATAAGGATAGAGGATAGCAATGTGAGGTTGCAGGAGAAAGGACACCAAGGAAAATAGAGTAACAGGGACCAAGAAAAAGAGAAAACAGAAGCAAACTCTATCTAAAAGAAGGACGTGAGCCAAACAACCTATTCTGCACCAAGCTCGGGCTGAGGGAGAATTCTGCTTGCAGTTCAAGTACTGTCATCAGCTAAGTGGGTACCTGGTCTTCCCAGAGTGTCTGTTTAGCCATCCTAAAAACACTGACAGAGAGCTATAGGCAGAGGCTTTTTGTTTGTTTCCTGGCTGCCCAGATTGCTGAAATAATCACACAGAAATTTGTATTAATTGCAATTCTGCAGATGCCAGATGGAACTTTACCCAGTAAGCCGTGGCCACGTGATAATACTCAGATTAATAGAAATGGGTTAATTTAAGATGTAAGAACTAGCTAGAAATACGTTTAAGCTATTGGCCAAACAGTATTGCAATTAATACAGATTTTTGTGTGATTATTTTGGGAGTCTGGGTGGCTAGGAAAAATGAACAAGTGGTTGGGAAATGAAGAAGCAGCCTCCGGTAACAGAGAGCAGTCTGTAGAAGTGATGGCGAGATGCCATGGGCACAGAGGTTGTTGAGTTGTGAAGGCCCATGCACTGGAGACATCTGATGAACGTTTTTTTTTGTTTTGTTTTGTTTTTCTGAGAAAGCAATGCAAAGCCATGTTACTGGCCTCACTGACTCCTTGTGTCTGTTTGGGCAGGTTTCGATGGCCCAACAGAACTCCCTAGAGAGCTCTGGCTGCCTCCAGGTGTGGACTTTTTTCAGGAATGTCGCGAGCCTGATGGTCTCTCTATTTCTTGTTTCTGTGTATGAACCAGCAGCTTCTCTGGAAGATGGACAGCGGTAACTTTATTTCCAAAACACCTGCATTATTTTCTAATGAGATTGTCTGCTAGGGTAATGTCACACTTGGCTACAGCTCTTTGGAGAGGCTGAGGGTAATGCCAGAGGTTGGAAGAAATGAGTTCCTGACTCTACCATGTACCAACTAGGTGACCTGAAGAAATTGCTTAACCTCTTTGAGTCTTAAAAGAGTCCAGATGAGATTATTGCTAAGGTCCATTTTGATCCAAATATTTTATAAGCCTAAAAAGACAACTTGTATGAGAAAAATCTACAAGGTTAAATCAGATGGGCCAGAGAATAGAATTTCTAGTCTGAGCCTTAATAGTTGTGTGTGTGTGTATACACACACACACACACTATAATGAGGGAAATAAAAGCACTTCACAATGACACAGGGTGATTGGAAACATGCCAGATATAATACATTTGCTTTCCTGCTTGCTGGTTGCCTTATTCCCCTTCTCTCTGGTGACCAAGAAAATAAACGAATGAACCATACAAAAGAAGTCTTTTCTCATTCCCCCCTCTTCTATCCAATACCATTCTCTGAGCCTCTCTGGAAATCTAGGTCCAGAGTTAGGCTCTGGGGTTGCTTGGGTGGACATGGTTTATTAGGTTGCTCAGTTCCAGAAGCTTCTAGGATGCTTTGTGAAGGAGTTATCATTTTGGCTAAGGTACCATTTTGTGTGATGCATATGTGTATGTGTGTGGGTGTGTGTGTCTGATGGATGGATGGATGGATGGATAGGATAGTCTTGAGTGTCATCCTTAGAAACAGTGTTTACCTCCTTGGAGACAGGATCTCTCACTAGCCTAGAGTTCACCATCAGCCTCTGGTGACTGGCCAACAAGCCCCAGGGATGTCTTTCTCTGTAGTGGCATTTCAATTGTATCTTAAATAAAGACTGCCTGAAGATCTGAGAATAAAGCAGTCCCACTGGTCAGCCTTAAAGACCAGATTATGGTAACATACACCTTTAATCCCAGCAGCCATACTAGTTGCCATAGAAACCGAGCACGCCTTTAATTACGGTGTTGCACACCTTTAATCCCAGCCTTAGAGAAGATTATAAAATGGGAGGAAACAGCTCTCAAGAGACAGCTCTCATTCTGAGATTCTGGGAGGGAGGCAGGACCGCCATTTCAGACTAAAGTTGAGGTAAGAGCCAGTAGCTGGCTGTTTTGCTTTTTGGATCTTCAGGTTGAACCCCAGTTTCTGACCCTGAGTTTTTACTAATCGTGCTTCATGCCTCTGCTGGTCAGTGCTAGGATTAGAAGCATGTGCCACACACCTTGCTTTATAACATGGATTCCAGGGATCAAACGCAGGACCTTGTGCTTGCGCAGCGAGCTCTTCACCCACTCACTCCTTCCCTTAGCTCCAAGACATAATGATCCTAATTACAGCTAATGTGTGTGGATTCCCCAATGGGGCTGAAGCTACAGCATCAGTTCAATCCCAGCCTGGTGAATCTGGGAGCTACCCAGACGTCTAGGCACCTAAGACAGACAAGGGCAACCATGGACCCTCTATTTTATTTGGAAAATGGCCCATTGTTCTCAGATAACTCAGGAGTCACTGAATCCTCCTCTTGGCTTCACAACTCTGTCTCTGCCTGACCCTGCCTACCAGGCATAGCCTTGAACTCTTGGAAAGGCAAACTGGTAGATGTTTCTCCCTACCAGAAGTCGGCAGGCATCACAAGAAACTCGTAACCCTACCCAAGCTGAGCCACAGAACCGGAGTCACAGGCTGAGCCAGCCCTTTGGCTTGGACGTGACATCTGAGCCACTGGTAGTCACTAGCTCACCTCTGAGGAGCAGTGACCTATGGAGACACCTGGACCAAGCCTGGGAGTGTTCGCTTTCCTCGGGAGGCAGACTGGACCATCTATCTGTTTTTCTACAGGTTGAGTGCTGGGATCTTTTATGCTGGGCTGGCAGGTCTTGTTTCCAGAGAGGAGTGTTAAGCTTACAAGTTTTTTTTTTCCTATACTAAAAAATACAAAGCTACCTTCTTTGATGTAAAAAAACTGACTGAGGAAGTCAAGAAATCACAATTATGATGAATGAAACCACTGATCCACCTTTATTTATTTATTCATTTATTGTATGCACATGTGTGCATGCAAGTATGTGTTCCCAGATGCATGTGAATGCATGTATGCATGTTTGTTGAGCCCAGAGGTCTATGTCAAAGTGCCTTCCTTTATTGCTTTTCAGTTTATATTTTGAGACAGGGTTTCTTGATGAAAGTGGAATGCACTGGTTTTGCTAAGCTGACAGATCTGCAAGCTCCAGGCATCCCCCTGTCTCTTCTTTCTCAGCTCTAGGATTAAGGGTGCATGTTATTGGGCCTGGTTTTTATGTGGGTGCTGTAAAGTTTTTGTGGCCCGATAAGGCTCTCTGCCAACGCAATAATCCAAATCAGACCAAATCAAACCGAATTAGAAAAAGTCCAGGTTTAATGGGTGCCAGTGCTCCCAGGGGGCCTGACTGGGAAACCTCGGAGAGGGGAAAGGAGAATCAGAAAGACCATGTGTTCACTCTCTGGGGAGCAGTTTAACAGCCTGTGGGAGTCGTCATTTGGTGGGGTTTCTGGGAGGTGGAGTCTGGACTGTGGCAGCTCCCAGGAGAAGGAGCTTGGGATGGATGCCAGGGGCTGGGGTGATGCTTCCAACCAAACATCCCAGATTCCATGGATATAGGGGTGTCAGGGGGCTGGGGTCTCATTTCCAACCAAACAGGTGCTGGAAATCAAACTTGGCTCCCCAAGCTTTCATGTAAGCAGTTTACTGACCGAGCCATTTCTTTAGTTCTGTTTGCTGTCTTAAGCTGGAAGATAATCTTGTCTAGGATATCAGGGCTTTTACCACCACCACCACCACCACCACCACCACCACCACCACCACCACCACCACCACCACCACCATTATTATTCTCTCACATATTACAATCTGGCAGCAGTTTCCCTTTCCTCCCCTCCGCCGGTTTCTCCTTCTCATCTCCCCTCTCCCCCAGATCCATGACCCCTCCATCATAAAAGGGCAGGCCTCCCAGTGACAGCCCCCCAACACAACATAATATGCTACAATAAGACAAGGCACAAGATCAAGGCTGGATGAGGCCACTCAGTAGGAGCCAAAGGGTCCTATATGTAGGCAAAAGAGTCAGTGGCGGCCTCCACTCCTATCGTTAGGAATTCTACAAGAACACCAAGCGACTCAGCCAAAACATATATGCAGCGGAACTAGGATCTTTGTGAGCCCCCACGAGTCCTGGTCAGTTGATTCTGTGAGTCTTGTTCTCATGGTGTCCCCAACTCCCCTAATCCCTGCAATCCTTCCTCCCTCTCCTCTGCAGGATTCCCCAAGCTCCACCTACTGTTTGCCTGTGGGACTCTGTATCTGCTCCCATCAGTTGCTGAATGATGTCTCTCTGTCTTTCTGGTCTCTTTCAAGAGGACTCTGCAAGGTCCCAGAATGCTCTGCAGGCAGGACAAGCTATGGGTTGAAGATTTTGTGGCTGGGTTGGTGTCTCAATCCCTTTGAGGCCTTAACTGGTCACAGAAGATGGCCGATTCAGGGACTTTCTTTCTTTCTCCTCTTTCTGACCTTCTCTCTCTCTCTCTCTCTCTCTCTCTCTCTCTCTCTCTCTCTCTCTCTCTCTCTCTCTCTCTGTCTCTGTCTCTCTCTCTCTCTCTCTCTCTCTCTCTCTGTCTCTCTCTCTCTCTCTCTTTTCCCCTTTCTTCTTCCTTTCAGTTCTCTCTGATGGAGTGCATTTGCCTTGCTTGAATTTAGATGTGAGTGTGCTTATCCTCTTGCATTCATTGCAGAGCAGAGGGAGACAGGGATGCAAAGGAGAGGTCCAGCCCAGCAGACAACGTCCCTGGAGCTAGAAACCACCGGACCAGCAGTAGAGACCCCATTTTGTCATGGAAGCCCCTGGCTGCAAGGGCCTTATTTGAGCATGGGGATTTGCACTCTGAGGACAGTTGCTCTCTCCCAGGGCAATGGTTTCTTGTTTTCCTGTAAAAATTCATGCTGCCAAAACTGATAGTTTTTCACAGCTTGCCTGACAGGTACAATTGTCGCCGGGAACAGAATAAAGAGACAATGCAAAGTAGCTCCTCTAAGCTGCCTTTAATTGGCTCTTCAAGTCACTTTCCTGAGATGGATTAATCACACTGAGACACAGCATGTCAGTGAAGCTCATAAAACCTGCGTTCCCCGATCATTTTCCAGAGCCAAGAGATATGTCGCGTTGCTTTTGGTCCTTCTGTGAAGTCCTGTTAAAGGATCTTACGGAGACTGGCTGGTGGGCCACACCCTTTCAGGTTTTGGCATAATAAATCCTGTGGACAGGTGTGAACGCATCCCAGAGGTAGGTTTAAGTGCCTATAAAATCCTTTCTGCTTGTGAAAAGACGACAAGACCCCTCCCTCTCCCCAAACCACTATTCTGCTGGCAGGAGGTTGTATTATGCAAACTCTTGCCTGGAGCTCTGCAGAGATTCCTATTAAAATTCTATTTCCTATTTAAGGACACTTCTGTGTGAGTATTGATCACTGGACCAGGGCCATTTCAGCGCTGAAAAGCCTTCCAAGTGCGCCCGGCTGTCCTTCCCCAAAGTGAATGCACGCATTTGAAGAAAGTCATTGGCTGTGGCAGTTTTAATTTTCCATGTAAAGCTCGGTTACTTGGAAGGAGAAAACCACGGAGGCTCGGCATCCACGAAGAATTTAAGCCCAAAATCAAATCAAATCAAATCAAATCAAAAATGTGCACAAGTTAATCTTAAACACTTGATGGTATGCAAATTTACACCCCTGTTCATGTAAATCGCTATAATGAGAATTGGTTTTGAACACCCAGATGAGTACAGCTTCCCTCCATTTACTTCCTAGTTTGGGAGTGTGAGCCAGAGAGTGTGAGCTGGAGAGGAATGTGAGCTGGAGAGTGTGAGACAGAGGGTGTGAGCCGGGGAGTGTGAGACAGAGATAGAGGGTGTGAGCCGGGGAGTGTGAGGCCATGGAGAGGAGTGTGAGCAATGGACAGCAACTCGGGTGACTTTCCCAGGACTTCTTTGAGCTGGCAGGATGGCTGTAGGGTGGGGAAAGGATCAAGGATGGAAGGGCGGGTCATCTGGTCTTGGTGGCCTGCTCATGGCTGTGGGTTCTTCTCCAAGGTTTCAGCTGCATCCGTCTCTGGCTGGGCCATCATGACAAGCACTTGAGGTACAGAGGTGGACCGTGGCTGCGTGTTGGTGGGGACTCCTTGCTGGCTGTCTTTTGCGGGTCACCTGTATCTTACTGACAAAGGATCTTTTCAACTTGGCCGCTTCCTTTGGAGAGGGAGGACAGTCTCTACAGTGATGCTGACGACAGGGTAGGGCCTGCTACAGTGTGGTGTAGTCCCTCATTGGCATGATTTGTTAGCTGGAAACAGATCCTTCCCACACTCAAGAAGTCAGGCATAGTCGTGCAGATGAAGAATCGGAGTGGGAAACTATCATACTGTTTTCGTGTGTGTGCACATGTATATATAACTGTGTGTGTGTCCATGTGGAAACCGGAGGTCAAACTTGGGTGGTGTTCTTCAGGTGCCGTCCAGTTCCTTTTCACAAAGTCTATGACCACGGCTCACTGAGTAGGTTAAGACTGTTGCCCAGAGCCTATCTCTGCCTCCACAATGCTGGGATTACACACATATGCCACCATGCTCAGAGTTTTTGTTTGTTGTTTTTGTTTTTGAGACAGGGTTTCTCTGTGTAACAATCCTGGCTGTCTTGGAACTCACTTTGTAGACCAGGCTGGCCTTGAACTCACTGAGATCCACCTGCCTCTGCCTCCCCAGTGCTGGGATTATACCTCTGTGCCACCATGCTCAGCATTTTTTTTTATTAATTTTCTTTTAAAATGTATGTTGAAGGGTCAAACTCAGCTTGTAAACAAGTCCTCCATCACCTTATCTACACCCTTAGCCCCGAAACGGTTAAGCCAGATCAACTCTCATGTCACCTTGGTAGCATATCCCAAGGTCACTGAGCTCTGGTCTTTTTACCTTTCAAATATCCCTGCTTGTTTGCAGTTGTTTGGTCCCCTTCTAAATGAAGCAATGTCTTTTGTTAAGCTCTGTTGATAGAAGAGAGCAGATTTTAATGTTGAACACTTCTCTGCTGTTATTCCTAACCAAATTTAGATGTATGGATGGGTTATTGTTGTTCAGGGCTCACACTGGATCATCTTGTGTTAGAGAAAGGACGGCTAGAGGGCAGAAGAAGTCACACTTGAATTAGGTGTGTGACACAGAATAAGGCGGGTATGAAGGATTCTGTCTAGATCTTGGATCTTGGTTTTGGACAGCAGTCAGGTTGTCAGCTAGGGTGGGGGTTTTGACTCTGAACTACTGCAAAGACGGACAACTCAGTGAAAGTGTTAGCTGTCATATCATTGAGGGGACATCCAGAATATGAGATATGGCCCCCGAGTCATGGGCTCCCCAAGAAAGCTGTACCAGAACTTTTAATCAGTCAATTAGTACAGCATCAGCATCACTGAGGGTGGGAACTGAAGTCTTCACCTTGACCATTAGACGCCGGCCCAATGTTTGAAACTGGTAATTACTAGCGTTTGGTCATCACTTGTTTGTGCCTCTCCTGGGGATACACGTGTTTAATGCATTGCCCATTTACACCCTTCCAACCATTCTTTTTCTATTTTTGCTTCAGCACTGAGAAACTGAGGCGCGTGGAATTTATATAACTTAAGTTAGGCAAGTAGAATTGGAAGCACCTGGAAGCAAACTGAAGTTGTGGTCCTAGATATTATTCTTGGCGGCTATGCTCCAGAGCTGCTCCAGAGCGGCTCCTACTTACTGCGATAGAACAGTGATTAATTCTGTTCCATGTGAAGAAGGTGTCTGGATGGACCTGACACAGGCCAGAGTGTGGTCTTTGTCTCAGTTCTTTCCCAGTGGATCCATGCCCCTGTCCAGGCTGGGGTTGGGTTCCTGTATTCCTGGCTAGCAATCTCGTAGCCTTTGCTGAGGAAGGAGGAAGCTCTGGACAGAGAGCCCTGATGGCGGATATCTCTATTCAGCCTCCATTTCAGTCTGGGCAACCTGGCCTGAGAAGCCCTCGTTTTCAACTTGTTTGTGATCTGATACTTTATCTTGGGGGCTCAGAAGCTGTGGGCCCCCGAGCTGGCTAAAGCTGCAAGAAGCTGATGGCCATTCCACACCTGTCAGCACTGTAGGCCTGGCTCCCGATGAGGCTGGCTTGGAGGGAGGGTTTTCTTGGCTTTCCCTGAAGAAGTCTGTCAGGTGTCCATGACAGTGAAGGCCTGAGGAGATGCTGAGTAGAGCTGGCCTTCTGCCTGATGGGGACAAGGGTATTGTGACCTCTGAGCTGCCTCTTGCTGACAAGGCTGTGAACATTGGCCTATATACATGCTACCTAGCCCAGAGGCCTGGGACTTTCACTTTCGTTGGCTGCCGCTGGAACCCAATATATGTGTCCACTGCTTTGCTGGACATGATGAATACAGAAGGCCCCAGTGGCCTTTAGAAGACACTGGGTCTTGTGATGGAGTACCCACACTGACTGAGTATTATAACATAAAATTACCACTTTGTTATTTGTACATACACTCTGGAGACACACGAAAAGGAGCGTTCAGTTCTTCCTCTTGATACAGTGATAATAGATTAAAAAGATGCCGAAGAGAGAAGGCATGGTTTAGTGAGGGATAAAGTCGGTTCAGCTCCTGCATGGCAGCATTATAAAGTAGTCTAAAGATATCCACGAGCAGGCAGTAAGTGTCTAGTGATCTGGTTGTGTTGGAGATGGTTATGTTATTTCTGCTCCGTCGCTTTTAAATTCTGAGTTTGGTTTCTTCCCAAAGGGAAAGTGCTATTCCTCCCATGGCCCCTGCAGGTGGGCTTCCCTTCAGCCCCTCATATTGGCCTCCATCTCTACAAAACCACCAAGGAAGACTGAGCATATTTGCCCTGTTTGGAATCTGCAACTTTGCACATACCTTGTGGTCACGGGAGGTCATCCCAGAGATGTCCCAAAGTGACCAGAGTGCCAAATGATTCTCCTTGTGGGGTAGAAATGGAAATGTTGTTGTGTTGCTTCCTTCCCACAGCATCTTCTAAGTGATGAGGAACACCAGACCACGCTGCTCAGAAATTTCCCACCTTCCATGTGTGATGTTGACTCTGTATTTCAGTGGTCTGCATTTGGGCATTCAAGCAAACACAGACTGAAACCTCTCAAAAATTATATCTATATCGAACACCTATAGACTCTTCATGTCATCACCCTTTAAATAACATACAACAGCAACTATTTGCCTTGTGTTTGTTGATTCCAGTAATCTAGAGATGACTGAGAGTCCATGTGAGGATGTACACAGGGCATACAGAACACCAGATCAGTTATGCAGGTCTTGAGCATCATTGACTTGCAACCTTCAGGATGTCCTGGAAGAAAAGTCCTCTGGCTACCACACTTAATACTCTCACTATTAATTGAGGCAGATTTGATTGGCCCCATAGCAGCAGCAATGACATTTGCAACACCTACATTTATCAAGCACTGTGCTGAGAACATTGTGGCTGTTACCCCTGTTAGTACTCTTGGCACCTTGTGAGCCAGACACTATCATCCTTGCTTTTAACAGACGAGAAAGTCAGGTCACTGGGAACTTGGTTCACTTCTTAGAGTTATACAGCTAGTGGACAAGGTAACAAGAGTTTGAACATAGATGTTCTGTATTTAGACAGGAGAGACCAGCCCAGAAGGAACTCTGCTTTCACTGTCCCCTTCCACAGCAGGGACCTGCATTCACGAGCATCTAAGTCCCTGCCTTCTCCGAGGAGTCTGCAAGCATGGCTTCACTGTGGGCATGTTCTTCTGTGACCCATGTTGTCTTCTTGTCCCAGCAAAGCAACACCATTTTACCACTTGAGAGTTTAAATCCACTGAGAATTTCCCTGCCTGAGTCTTCTCCACACTCAGCCTTTCCACTCAAAGACAATCTGGAGAGTACCCCGGGAGGATGTCCCCATCAGAGGGCTTGTGCAAAGACTAAATTTGACAACACTCACAAATAACACTCCTGCAAACAAACTTTCTCTTAGATGTTTCCTTCACTGGTGTGATTGGGATCTTGACTGCCCCCTCATGCTCATGTGTTGTAGACTTGATCCCCAGAGTGGCCATGTTCACAGGCAAGGTCTTTAAGAGGTGATCGTATCTTGAGGATTCTGACATCAAGCATTTATTATTCCGACTACGGGGTCATTGTTCAGGGCTATTGGGAGGTGGTGGCAATAACTATCAGGAGGTGGAGCCTAGTTACAAGTAAGTTACCAATGATGTGCTTACATTTCTTTTCATTAAAATTTTTTTAATTGTATGTGTATGGATATTTTCTCTGAATGTATGTTTGTCTGAATGTATGTCTGTATGCTACATGCATGCAGTGCCTGAGGAAGACAGAAAAGCGGACCAGATCCCAGGTTACTGGAGTTTCAGATAGTTGTGAGCCTCAACATGGGTCTGAGATTCGAACCCTGGTCCTATGCGAGAGCAGCTCATGCCCTTAAACACTGAGTCATCTCTCCAGGCCTGATGACACTTTTGAAGGGTTTACTTTATCTCCAGTCTTCTCCTTGGTTTCTACAAGGAATGTGGTTGGTTTCCCTGCCACAATGTGGTACTCTGCTTTGCCACAGGCTCATAGTGGTGGGGTCAAGAGATTGTACCAAAATAAACCTTTCTTACTTAGGAGTTGAAATTACCTTAGGGAATTTGTTGCAATGATACAGAGCTGAATAACACCTCTGTCTCACAACCAGGAATTTTACACATAAAGAGAAGGTGGAGAAAGGATTCTGAGGGATAAAAGGACCAGTTAGTCAATGCTGATACACATTGCAAGGTGGCTTCCCAATGACTGGTAGAAGAAAGTCATGTAGCATGTCTTTATCAGTATGCACACATCACTGAGCAAAAGAGATGTTGGGTATTATTTGAGAGAGATTTAGTCTCACTGTTCAACTAAGGAAAACACTCTGTGTTTCAAGTACTGGGGAACTCAAAATAATGTGAGTCTTTGGTAAATTCTTCTGTTATCTGCTTTCCCTGGGGCCTTTTACTGTGAATGGGAGCTACTTACATTATTGTTCACTTAATATTCTCTACCATTGACTCCTTTTTAATCCTTCATTTTTTATTATATATATTGTGTGTGCATGCATGCGTGTATATGTGCAAGCAGTCAAACATACAATTGTATGTGTGTGCATGTTTGGTCAGAAGACAATTTGCAGGGCTCGGTTCTCTCCTTTACCACATGAGTCTTAAGGATGAAATTCAGGTTGTATGGCTTGGTGGCAAGCGCCTTTACCCACTGAGCCATTTCACCAGCCCTTATTTCTAATCTTTAACATTCAACATGGGAATTAGTATTGTTGAGGATTTATAGACACACACACACATACATACATACATACATACGTACACACATACATACATACACATATGGAGGCTAGGGATAAAATACACTTTTTAAAAGGGGTATCATCATGGCTAGAGAGATCTCTCTCTCTCTTTCTCTCTCTCTCTCTCTCTCTCTCTCTTCCTCTCTCTCTCTCTCTCTCTCTCTCTCTCTCTCTCTCTCTCTCTCTCTCTCTCCCCCCATCCACCCCCCATGCACCTCTAAGATTATATTGAAATAAAACCTATTCCCATTTCAAGAATTCATTGAGGTTTCGCATGGAGAGGGTGCTTTGGGAGAATGGAGAGCTTGTTCCGCTGCCCCTTCTTGGCTGTGTGGCCTGGGGTGAGTGAGCATTGCTCTTTTACCTCACCTCACTAAACTTCTGAACTTGGAGCCTGTCTCTGGTCACTCAGTCCTGGATTTTCTTTTGCTACCTTTTGAAGAGAGATGTCTTCCGAGTCACACTGGGCATCATTGTTGAGAGGCAGCTGTGTGCTGTCTGTCTGCAGGAGGTCGGTGCAGGTCTTCCCTTGTGTCTCTGGCTTTACCCATTGGCCTTGCTTCTAGCCTTTGGGACCCACCCCTCCTCTGTACACCTTTGCTGTGTTTGCTTGTGCCTCTCTCTGGAAGCTGGGCATGTTTGATCAGCCTGGGACTCTCCTCTATTAGAGTTAGAACAGTCCTTTTGCTGCTCTCCGGAATACTAACACCCAGTTTTGATGACATGGACCTCCCCAGTGCTGGGCACCACATCGGTGCTCTTCTCGGATGAGATCTTTATCCAGTTTCACTTCCTCTCAGTAACAGAGACGACACTCATCCCCCTTCTAATGTGATGATTTTGGATGGGAATAAGACATCGAGAATATAGGGCTGGCTGTGCTGACAGCCTGATTTCACCCTTGGCCAACCCCCGAGGCTTTCCCGCATTCAATACCAGTTCACTGAGTTGTCTAACTTTAGTTTTGCACTGGTGTTAAGGACCCAGGGGAGGAGCTTCCACCTGGCTCGGTTCTGTTTCATCCTGTAGGACCTGGTTCATCACTCAGGGCTGCTGACATCTTTTTGGAGTCCAACTGTGTCGTCTGATGTGTTTCTACCTTTCTCCACTGGTGTCCTCAGAAAGCCAATAAGCATGTAATACTTCTTTTCATCCAAGTCATTGATAAAGATGATGAATAGAAAAACCCATGGGTTTCCAGACACTGTTCGGAAACATCCTCCACTTCAGGGAGATTTATTAATTTCTTCTATCTAAGCATTAGCATGCTGCCAGCCATTGAATTATACAGGCCTGTCCGTATTCCTCCGTTTTATTAGCACGATACAAGAATCTCCTGCCTGATATCGTGGGATAAGAACGTTATTTGTTCGGTAAAGAATTGATTCTGTCCAAATAAAGTTTTGACCCTTGTTTCCAGCTCCTAGGAGATAAGCTCAGAGCTCTTGGAATGTTCTGTCTAGGAGAGGCTCTGTTTATCGGGGACCCTGGGCCAGGACAGACTGTTTATGCAAATAGTGGGATTTAGGTTAGGTCTTGGGCCGTGAAGGATCAACCTGATTACTGGAGGTGCTAGAGGTTCAGGTCAACTATGTCTACATGATCAAAGCCAAAGAAAATCGGGACCCTAAGACGTAGGCAAACTTCCTTGGTTAGCTTGACGGTGTGTGTGTGTGTGTGTGTGTGTGTGTGTGTATGTGTGTCTGTGTTGCGTGTGTGTGTGTGTGTGTTGCAGGTGTGACTGTGAGGAGAAGTGTTGACTTAATGCCTCCTGTGGTCGACACTGCCAGCTCTAGCCCGCTCTCAGCTTTCATTTCTGACTCTTATCCTTTTACAATGATCAGCTAGCCCTGTGAATCCCACTCCCCCATCACTGAATCAGCAGGTGGTCTTAGGGACTGCAGAATCTTTGGACAGCGTTGTATATTTCTTTGGATCCAGAGTGTAGTTTTTTTTTGGGGGGGGGACTTCTTCTAGGATCTTCTGTCTGTCTCCTCTAGCTTCCTTGAAAACGCAGGCAAGAAGGTATTTTTCTCAAAGGCCTACCCAAGAAGGCCTCTTCTCTTCATGGCTGCCCTACGTGTTTTAATGGTACATATTTCAGCTTAACTATACCAAGGAGGATTTCAGGCTTGAGTTTATTTAGCTCTTGCCTTTGGGAAACTCCTTGCTCAAATGCAAAGAGCAGAGAAGCATGTTCCCCCCCTTCCCCCCCCCGCCACTTCTTTTAGGCACTTCAGCCTAAATGGATGGGAGGCCTTCTTCACAATTATAGCCACCAAAAATACCCCTTTCCCCCTTCCCCTCCTCTTCTCACCCCACTCCTCCACCCCACAAATAAGACTGACCTTGATCTCACAAGGTAGCTTAGGTTGGCCTTGAACTTAGAATCCTCTTCCTTCCTTCCTTAGTTGAGAGCATTGCACTGCAACAGGATACTTGGCAATTGTCATGGAAATTTCTTAAGGGCAAGAACTGCAAGAATTCACCCTTCCATTTAGACTCTGGCCACATCTGACCCCTGACTCAGAACTGACACTTGGGCCAAGTAGGACCGGCAAACAAATGCACACTGTCCTGTCCTCGCTCGATGGGGCCATAGAGCATTTGGGCAGCTGCAGGCTAGATGCCCAGGATGCTCTTGGGAGCTCCTAGCTCTGCAGGAAGAGTCACCTGGGAGGTGGTGCTGTGTGTGTGTGTGTGTGTGTGTGTGTGTAAGAATGCTTGCTGCAAGAGGCTAGATTGTGTTAATGCTTGCAAGCTTGGTGGTTTGTGGCTAGGCATAAGCTCCCAAACCCTATGCTCCTGACAGTCAGTATCTCTTCCCCTTGGTTTCCTCTTCTGCAAAAACAAAGGCAGTGATAATAAAAGTTACCCCTCCACAGTTACAGTGAAAATGAAAGGATTATAGGAAGGACTTGGTCCATAAACATGTCCAGAATAGTTATTTTCCTTCTCGACTGGAGCGTCTATTCCTAAGCCCGGGACCTCAGGGGGCCCTGGGCTTCTGTGCCCTAAATGGCCACAGTTGTGCAAGCACTCTTGGGTCTCCTGTTACAACCAGGAGCCGGCAACAGACCAAAATAAGTGTGTGCGTGGGGTGGGGCGGGGGAGGGCAGTGCGGGCAGGCGAACCTCTGCAGGGAGTCTGACCAGGTCAGCTGGGAATGCTTGTCACCCGTCCAGGGTGGCTTTTCCTCTAGGTTCCTGTATGGGTCTGGAGGTGGCTGAGTGACTCATGAGGGTGCCCTCCCCACTCCTACATCCAAATGCTCAGCCCTTTCCAGAGCCAGGGCTCACCTAATCCCCACAGTGGGAGTCAGGGGGCATCCAGGCCTGTGCTGAAGGCTAAGGTTGCACAGTGGTAACTTCACACTCTGAAAGCCTGCGGAGCCGAGGCCTCTGCACGGCAGTCTCCTGCAAGGCGGGCAGCGAGATCAGCCTGGCAGGTATCACCTCTCTAGCCAGGATTCAGCCTCAGGCACTGGTGCCCCAGGACCTGAGCAGAGATGGCTGAACAAGAAGGCAGTGGCCTGCAGGTGCTGTTGCACACACTTCAGGTAGGAAGTGCACAACTCAGTGGGCTTCGCCTTTGCCTCACTGGCCTGTGTCGGTGTTCGAACACCCAGTCCCCTCTGGTGGTCAGTGGCCTGGTTTGCTAACCAAGCAGTAACATAGGCACCAAGCTCTCACCTTGAAGCTGCCCTAAGTGATGCTCTGGTGTTTAAATATTAAACGCAACAACGCCGACGATTGTTCTGCTTCAATTATTGAACCTGCTGGGATCAAAGGCTCTGGTTAAAAGATACCGGTTTGCTGGATATGGGAAACATACAGGGGGAAGAAAAGGGCCTGTCTGGCAAATAAAGGATGTGGACTGAAACTATTGAACGAGGCTAAAAACCTTGAGACTTGTGTGGGCGGAATGGGTAGTTAGGGAGAGGACTTCTGCTCAATGGTACCTTCAGTAAGCCTCCAAATTGTATTCTGCATCAGACTGACCCAGGATGCTAACTGTGTTATGTTCTCAGGCGTTGGAACCAATCGGGGCTGGTGCCTCAGGATTGGCTTTTTCCATGACGATGCTATTCACTGGTAATTGAGAAACCTTTTTCCACGGCAGTGTTTTGCAGAAATGTTTGCCTTGTGGGGTTACTTAGAGAATACTGAAAATACCAATGTTTGTGATGCCAACCACAAACAAAGATGCAAATTCGTTGTTCCGGTGTTCTGGAGAGAAATCCTCACTGGAAGTTTGGAAATTCCTGGGTCTTAACACACAGCTAAGGTTATGAACTACTTGGGAAGATGCTTGTGTTTTGTGGGATTCAGAGGTTTTCTGGGCTGCAGAAGCCTCGAAGGGCTTCTACCCTGGGAGGTTTGAACCCACACATTGTGAATAGAAGTCATAAGACAGCAAACAACCTTCCGGGGCAGGGGCTAGACTTTGTAAGTGTTCTGCATGTGCCCCTTTCTTCCCGCCATGAAAACCAATTGCTTCCTTCTCCTGCACCTTGAAGGATGCTAAGAAACCCTGTAGAGAGGAGAATAAGTCCTAGAAGTGAGTGGGGTGGGTTTGCCATATCACGCGATGGTTGAAAAGGAGAAGCTGGGCCAGCACTCAAGAACGTCAGGATTCCTTTGCGTGTCTATTTTTGTGGCCTCCCTTCTGTATGTTTGCGCGCGCATAACGCCCGTGTGCACATGTGTATGTGGATGTCAGAGCACAACCGTGGTACCTAACATTCTTCACCTTGCTTTTGGAGGTAGGGTCTCTCACTGAACCTGAAGTTTGCTGATTTGGCAAGGTTGGCTGGCCACACATCCCTGACACCCCGCCTGTCTCTCTCTGTGCTGGGATTACAAGCACATGCCACTGTGCCTAGCTTTTGGATGTGGGGTCTGGAGATCACACTCCGGTCCTTATGTTTGTATGGCAAGCTCTTCACTGATAGAGTCATTTCCCCAGACCCAAAGTTTTTAGCATTGTTTGTCTCATTGTATGTGACACATTCAAGGCAAGCACCTATCTGGGTCAGGGGTATACCTTAAAGCAAACGGGTGAAGTATATGTTAAAAGCACTTACGTGGCTAGGTGCTTTGACAGGCGGGCATCTCAAGTTAATGTTCTCAGTTCTCTTGTTATTTCTGAAGTTATATAGAGTTCTTGATTAATCATTGCTCACAGGAGCAAAAGCCTTGGCTGGTTAGACTTTTCCTTGTTCTAGTGAGTTTCTGGGAAAGAAGGACGCTGGTAGACTGGCATCAGTGAAGATGAATGTCCTGCCTTTGCCTGGAAGTTGCCATGGGTTCAGCTCCGTCTTCTGTCTTCCTACCAGAGGGGATTTATAATTGATATTTAGAATGAACACTCTAGGGCACTGCACGATTCTCAATTATCAGGGAAAGATTTAATTATTTTCACTAGGCCCTACTTAGTTTCCAATTAACTAGAACATTAAAATAACACCAGTGTGTCTCCTGCTGGTTAGTTTGGTTGTGGCGTACTCGATCTGAGCCACCTTGAGTCAAAGTGGCCCCCACCAAATGCTTCTAAGAGACCTGTATTTAGATCCACTGTAGAAGTTAGAACTATAAAATAATTAAGAAAGAAATGGACTCAGAGAAAGCCTGGAATAATCTGGGATGATGGATATTTGATGCCCTGTCCTGGTGCCTGTTCCCTGTTGTCTTAACTGGCTCTACATTCTAGAGGCTACCAAAGGCTTCCGAAAGGGCTTAAGCAGAAATAGTCCTTATTAGGAATTTCTAAGAACTTGCCAATCCAAGCCCTCCCTTTCTTATCATTGACAAACTGACAGAAGGCTTTGTGTAGTTTTCCAAAGCTCTGGAGAGCAGAGGTGAACCTAGGTTCTGTGATTCCTTTTCTTTTAAGTGTCCCAGATCCTTACCAGGGAAGGACAAAAGAGAACAGGGCTAGAAAGATGGCGTTAGGTGTAACAGATGCCCCCACTATGCCCCACCCCCCACCATTGTAAAAGCCTCCCTCCTTGAATCACCTCTTTGGAATCGCAGCATAAACTTGACCACCATGAAATGTGCTTTTGGCCTGTTCCCTTTCTCTGTGAAAACTAGGTGGGACAATTATTTTTTTCCTGCTCCAGTTTATTTCTACCCAGCGTATGTGAATCAATTTTCTACCGAGATATTTTCCAAGTTCCTGGCCTTCACAGCCCTGGTTATGGGGATCTTCAGGGTGAAGGGGAACACAATCTATAGCGCAGGTGTAAGAGGCATATGAGATTGTGGTCCAGCCCCAACTCTAGCACTTATCAGCTGTTTATCCTTATGCAGTTCCCTTGACCTCCTCAGCCATCTCACTATGGAGCTATATGTGTGCATGGGGGCGGGGGAGCAATAACACAGGTTCCTAAGCACTTAGTATAAGGGCTAAGAGGACACATTTGAAAAAGCATCTGTAAACTACACATGGCTTGACCAAGTGCCTGTGGTTTGGGTGATTTCCCTAGAGGAATCCTGATATGATGGGAACACATCCCCACACCCTTCCCAAGCCTGTCCTTTCCTGGGCTGACTCCAATATACTTGGAAAAAAAAGGAAGGTGTCTCATTTTGTCCTGTTATTGTCTCTCGGTGTGGTTTGAACTAATGGGGAAGATGGGGTGCTGCCAGGGTCGCAGGATGTGCGCTGTCTGCCAGCCCTGATGTCACAAGCCCTCATCCTGCAATATCCCATGAAATGCCAGTTAGGAACCTTATTGAATCATGAAAAATGTATAATGATTAGGTCAGCTTTGGCACACTCTGACAGCGATGTGGGCACATGCTTGCTGTTTGCATTCATGCTTTATTATTTTATGTTATAGCTGTTCAAACTGAATCCCAGGTCTGCAGCCTTGCCAAAATGTGTATAGATGATTGCGCTTCTTGAACGAGGTTCCAAGAGCATCATTTATAATGGATTGTGAATGAATGAGGTTGCAGGATGTGGGATTTCCTGTCTTGAGTAAGCACTGACCTTTTCTAATAGGAAACCTGGACTGGGACATCCAGTCTACTTTTGTTCTTTGGACTTGATCCTCCAAGGATTATTTTCAAGATAACAGGTGACTCAGTGCCTGGACTGCAATGAAGGAATGTGTGGGAAAGTGACGGCTGAGATGTCTCATTCCCAGCCATTAGGAGATTCTGCTCTCTCCTGTGCTTGATAATTTCCCTTGTAGACCTCCCCATGGAGGGTGAGGAACTACACATCTACTCCATCTATGGAGCCAGGAGGGACAGAAACAGAACTTTCCCCTTGAACAGAAACAGAAAGGCCGGGACAAATCCAGTAAAGCCTTTCCCACTTAGATAACACCGAGAATTGACTTATAAGAACTTGTGAAGATAGTTTACCTTGGATGTTTGAGGCTTTCTGCGTTTGTTAGAGACTTTTTTTTTTTACTTCAATCATGACATGAACATGGATGTAGAATGAACTCTCTTAATTTTGATCACCAGTAGAAGAAAGGAAAAACATCACTCTAATGTCATGCAAAATGGAAAGAGTGTAAAAATGTCAAGAAGTAACATGTCAGTCTCTAAGGGACAACCATGCCAGTCAAACCAAATCATGAAGGGAACAATGGCTGCATGCAGGTGTGCAGAGAGTTGGAAGTAGAGCAAAACCTTCATTTGGTGTTTTTCTTTAAGACACTACTGATTTCACAGATTCTTAAAGTCTTGTAAGATCGGAGAAAATGGCTAGGGTTTTTTTTTGGGGGGGGGGCAAACCATTACCTTCATCACCTCATATCACCCTGCCGCCATGAGGGAGGTGTAGTTATCCTGTCTCTGAGGTGAGATCACCACGGTCCAAACGAAGGTGAAGTTGCTCAAGGCTCAGGAACAGAAATTTAGTAACTATCCAGAAAGAGCATTGGAAACAGGTCTTGCCACTACAAAGTTCATCTAAGTGATTTTCTTAAGTGATTTGGTTGAGGGAATTGCTTTGGATTGGCTGCATGTCCAGTTCATACAGCGTATCATCAAGCAGTTCAGGCAAAATCAGTTTCTTGCTCAAATGGCTAGCAAATTCCATAAGGAGCTTCTTTGATGCCTATTATCCTCTTGAAGTAGATTGGTGCTGCTAGGAACAGATGTGTCTCATTGTCATGAAAAATCCTAAGTTGTTAAAACATTTTAAATGCCATGTTTTGAAGGTCTCTGAATGATTTAAAGAATACCTATCTAACTGAAATATATCTCTGTACATCTAGAAAACCTAACTAACATGACTACAAGCTTGACTATTATAGATGATTATCTATTAGCCTGTATTTCTTAATTATGCATTACATATTTAAATGAGTTGCACAAACACAATACCTTAATCAAGACCAGAAATATACATGTAACAAAACTGACCTTAAATTTATATCAGTAAACCAAGATATTCGTGGATGTGTTCATGTATAAATGTGTTTACATGTGAAGGCCAGATACTGATGTCCAGTGTATCACAGTGTGTGTTTGGTGTTTTTGTGTGATAGAAAGAAAGAGAGAAAGACACAGAGAGAGACAGAGAAAGAGAGAAAGAGATGATTGTTTAAGTGCACATGGATGCTAGGCTAGTCACTGGCAACTTGCCAGTGACTACACCACCCAGGAAAATTATCATCCTCGTCCTCTATTCTTGACCCAACTTGTGTTTCCCTCTGCCCCTGCCCTCTCCTCCCTGTTCCTTTTCTTACTGGATTGGCCATTGCCTGGAGGTCTTTACGTTCCCACACCCCTGTATCTCTATCTCACCTACTTTTGGGCTTTTTCCCAACTCTAATCCCATGTTACAGAGAAGGGCTACATTAAGTCTGGTCTTAGACTGAGGGAGGAGAATGTTTTAAAATATTTTTTTGGGGGGTTGTCACTTTAATTTGGATGAAACACAGTTATTTTAGGGCTAGTAGTCAAATGTTCTGGCACCAGGGCTGCTCTGACTACATGGCTAAGTTAAAGCAACCAGAGCTAATTCAAAAAGTCCTAGCCTCATTTCAGAACCAAGAGTAGTTAGCATTTTTACCTCTAGAGCCCTGGTTCTGGTTCTGGCTGTGTCCCTGAATATCCACCCCTGGCACAGTAAAGGATGAGACCTGGAGGTCCTCATGGCTTTGAGTTATAATTGGATATTGGTAAGAGGCTGAGGCAAATGGCCAACAGAGAGACCCATGCCCAAACAGAAACTACAGATTGACAACATTTGCTCTGCAATTTCCCCAGTTTTAAAGCTGGAATGGGTCTTATGAGAGGCAAACAGTTTCAGTTTGAGCTCTGGGTAAGGGGGCATATGCTCACTAGAGGAGATGCTGGTTATTTGTTACTGTACCTATAGTCACTGGACAGGCAGCAATGAATCAAATAGACTGGGGCCCTCTTCAGATTTCAGAAATGGGGGAATGGAAATGCATCCTCTTGGGTGTGACCTGCGTATCCCGTTGCCAGACCTGGAGTGAAGGAAGTAGAGGCTTTGTTGGACCTGTGCCTTTTGCTGCATGGTTTCCTCAAAAGAGATCTGTAAGCTGGTTCCTCATCACTGCAAAGCAGGCTTGAGATTGGACATCGAGAGCAGGGATTCTGGGGATGAAGGAGGGGCAGAAGAGATGCCATGGAAGAGCAGCCCAGAGCCATCCTGAGCACACATTCCTTCCCTTCTTTCCTCTTTTAAGTTGTCTTTCCACGTGCTTTTATTTAAAATTGTTAACTGTAGATAAGACACAATGGCACACACCTGTGATCCTAGCACTCCGGAGTCTGAGGCAGGAGGGTTATGAATGAGGTCTGACTAGGTTGTATTTTCTTTTTACTGTATTTTGAGATCAATCAGCTAGGCTATGCCATGATATTTTATCTTATTTTAAGAAAATTGTAATCAAAGACACATAACACATAATTTGTCTTTTTAACCAGTTTTAAGTATTCAGTTCATTAGTGTGAGTACCTTCTTACCATTGTTCATGCAATCTCCAAGTCACTTCACCTTACAACAGCTTGTCAAGCTTTCTCCCTGGCCCCTGACAGCCACAATTCTTCTGTTTTGGGGCCTTGTATAAGCAGAACCATACATTTGCCATTTGAGTCTGGTTTGTTTTCCTTAATGTACTGTTCTTAAGGCTCATTCTTTTTTGTTTAAGTGAATACATGTATTTTGTTTTTTATTGAGAATTCATACATGCGTATACTATATTTTGACCAAGTCCATCGCCATCCCCTCCCTTCCATTTCTTCTACTATGCTGCCCACCACCTTTCCCCATCATTGAATGCACTTAATGTTGCCTGTATCACCGGCACTGATGGAGAACCTAATGCTATTATTCTACTAAATGAACACAGTCAGAAACTGCCTCCTAAATTCTTATCTTTACACCCATAGATTAGCTCATCTCTCAGTCCTCATCGGAGAAGCTTCTTTTTTGCAGTAAATGATGATGGGTACAGAAACCAAGGTGAACAGAATGAGAGCCCATGGAATGCTCAAGGCTCACTCTCCTTGCTGCCTATGTCAGAATTTCTTTTGTTTTAGGGTTGAAGAACTATTCTAGTACATTCAAATGCTACATATCCCTCCACCCCTCAGTGTTGGCGTTTACTCTTTGGGTAATGTGAACACTAGTACTGTGGACACGAATGTACAAACACACGCTTAGGTTTCAGTTCTTCTGAGCTGATCCTTGTTCATATGCCTGCATATTGATCTCTTTAAGTATTCCTGTATTAAAAGCCACCAATCACAAATAGAGCAGCAATGAACGTGGGTGAGCACAGGCCTCTGTAGTGGGAAGTAAACAGTCCTTTAGGTAATGTCCAGCAGAGGTGTCAATCATGTATTGATATAATTCTAGCGTGTTGGTGAGCTGTTATGCTGATTTCCATAGTGGCACCACCAGTTTGCAGTTCCACAAATACTGCATGAAGGTTCCCTGTCCCCATATTGTCACCTCTTGTTTTACCTTTTGCAAAAACTTCTTTCTTAAAGACAAGATCTCCTGAGTAAGTTGGGAGCCTGGGGACCATGGTAGAGGGTAGGAGAAGAGGGGAGAGGAGAAAAATATAGTTCAGTAAAAACAATTAAAAAATTCTTTCTTTTATTTTTTAGAGATTCTAATATAACTGCATCATTTCCTCTTCCCTTTCTCCTCTCCAAACCCTTCCATAACTTCCCTCCCCTTGATCACCTTCAAATTCACGTGCTCTTCTTTTCAATAACTGTGTATGTATGGATCCCTAAATACATAAGTACAGATGGCTTTGTCTGTAGAACGTTTTCCGTGCTGACCATTTAGTATTGGATAACCAATAGTGTGCTTATCATCTTAGCTATCATGACCAGCATGAGACGACGTGGAAGACTTGTTTTCATTTAAGTTTCTCCAGCAGCTAAGGATAGAGAGTACTTTGAAGAACGTTTCTTAGTCATTTGTAGTTCTTCTGAGAACTCTGTTCAGTTCCACAGCCCAAATTCTAATTGGTGTGTTTGTTTTCTTGTTATGTACTTTTTGAGTTTATTGTATACTCTAGGCACTAATTCTCAGTCACCTATACAGCTATTAATTTTCCCCCATTCTATAGGCTGCCTTTTCAGTCAGCCAACAGTTTTCTTGGCAGTACAGACACAAATGTCTTAATTTCCTTTCCAGTACAGATGGTTGGTCTTGGGTGACTAGAATCATATTTTAAAAAGTCCTTACCTGAGTCTACAAAGACAATTAATAAAAAATTGTTATTTGGAAACAACTAGAAAGATCATTTTTCAAAGAAGAAAGCAAGCCCTAAAGTTGAAATCAAAGCTGATGTTGAAATACAAACAAGTCAACTAAACTGATATCACATAACCATACAGGGAATAATATGCATCCATGTAAACAGCACCGAGATGAAGCAATTGTGAAATCCCCAGGCCTGAGAGGGGCCCTGTCATGCCTGCTGCTGTCCAGATTCACCTCTGTTCTGACTCCTGTCATCACAGATTGCTTCAAAAGATCTCACATTTCATATAAATAGGACCCCACAGCAGGCCTCCGCTTGTGTCTGGCTCATTTTCTTTAACTCTGTGCGATTCCTCCAAGTTTCACATATAGTTGAAGATGCTGATTCTCATGGCCAATCGAATGCCATTGTGTGATTATGCTCTGGTTTCTTTCTACCTTCTGGGGTTGGTGATAATTGTGGTAGTTTCCAGTTTGGAGCCAGAACAAAATAGTGCTGTTATGAACATTCTAGTAGAGCCTTTGCGAACATATGTATACATGTCTGTTAGATATATACTTACTACTGAAATAGTGTTTTAGGGTACCCATATGTTCAGCTTTTATAGCTAACAGCAATTAATTTTCAAAAAAGGTTCACTCTAGAAAAAAAAGCTTATTTCCACGTAGATACTATTAGTCTGAGAAAGCGCTAGCTACCACGTGCTCTTGCCAGAAGTTGCGTCACTTATATTCGTCAGCTGAAGGTGGTTTCAGGTGCTTAGTATTGGAATCTGTAGAAGTCTTTATTATAATGACCCTTTTCTTTCTTTCTTTCTTTCTTTCTTTCTTTCTTTCTTTCTTTCTTTCTTTCTTTCTTTCCTTCCTTCCTTCCTTCCTTCCTTCTTTCTTTCTTTCTTTCTTTCTTTCTTTCTTTCTTTCTTTCTTTCTTTCTTTCTTTCTTTCCTTCCTCTCTCTCTCTCTCTCTCTCTCTCTCTCTCTCTCTCTCTCTCTCATGCTTTCTTTCTTTCTTGAATGTGCACATGCACATCTGCCTTTTTATCTGGGTTTTCAGTATCTCAACACTGGTTTCATACTTCTGGGGCAAACGTTTTACTGACTAACCCACATCTTGCGTTCTCTCATCCTTTCAGACCAATAGTTATAGAACAGCTCACATTTATTAAACCATTTCTGTATGTCAGAAACTGCTTAGAGTTCTTCATGGTTGCTGTCTGATTCAGTCTTTGGAGCAATCCTTTGAGGAAGGCAGCTTTATTTTCCTCTATTCACAAGCCTAAGCTGGAAGACTGGGAAGGCTAGTAAGTGTCCTACCATCTCAAGCTGCTGCTGGAATTTGAGTGGAGGGAAGTTATTCCAGCAGAGGTTCCTTTGCCAGGTGTACTAAGTCTCTTCAGAAAGAAAGTAAGCCTTTACAAACGCTCCAAATGGAGACTTATTTGGATGCATTGCCTCCTACAAAAGATGGATACACATTTGCAAATCTGGGAAGTGTGCCAGCTGTCCCTATGGCCAGAATCACTAGTATAGAAGAAAGGGAACAGGTGCCCAGTGCTGGACTCTTCAAACGATGTCACAGGATGGATATAAAATGTCCCCCACGGTGCTTGATCTCCAGCTGGTGGCCCTATTTTAGAAGGTTCTGGAAACTTAAGGAAGTAGGCCTTATTGAAGAAAGTAAGTCACTGGGTTGGAGGGCTGATCTTTGAAAGTTATTCCTGATCCTTGGTGTCTTCTTTATTCTCTGCTTCCTGTCCATCATGAGGTAATGGAGTTCTTCTACCACATACTCCTACCACCACGATGTTCTACCAACTCTATGGAGCCAAGTAGCCATATACTGAGCCTTCTGAAACTGCAAGCCCAAGCAAATATTTTCTTCCTTAAGTTATTTACCTCAGAAATTCTGTCACAACAATGAGAGGTCTGAGTAGCATTGTCTGGAAGGGGTGTTAGTACAGTTCTGTAGCATCCATGTTATTCCCCACTAAGTCTTCTCACTACGTGCTGTAGATGATCCCCATGCAAAACTGTGACTGTATGGCAGAACCACACAGTGAGGTTGGCGTTGGCCCATGGTCTGCAGTTTGATGATCCTGGACCACAGTCCAGGATGCAAGGTGGCAGCTGAGGTTGGCAGATAGCGGTGGAGGGAGTGGTGGGTGGCCATTGGCTGCTGCAAACTGCCAAGCAGAACCTGCAGGGAGTGCATAACCTCCTCCATCTCAGGCTGTCCTTCTTACAAAGGAGCAGCAAGACCACACCCCTTTGTGTGTTGGTGGTCCTGGGAGAATCTTGAGGACGCTGAAATGCACAGCTTTCACCACATCTCCAGAGGCTCCTGCAGTCCTGCTTCCTTGGGTGTAGGTAGAAACTGCATGTGGAATTCTCAGCCCTCTGAGATGGCCTTCCTTCAGCATGGGTAGAGTGTGGTGGGCGCTGTAGTGTAGTGTCTACATTGCCCATCACGACCTGCATGAGGCCTACATTCAAACCAGGCCTTCTCAAATAGTGTTCTAATGCCACTCTCACCTTAATGAAAGAACGAAGGGAGGTATGGATTTGAAATGTTAGCACAGGTCCATTTCTTAGATATGTTTTTTTTTAACCAAAGAATCTTTAACACATTTCAGTTTTCATTGCATTTTTCCCTAAGTAAGCTTTTCTGAAAGTGTTATTGTCTACTCTGCCATTGTATGTCCTATTTCTTATTCCCTGCATATTCCCAAGATTTTCTTTGGTGTTCTCTCTTTTTCCACCAGGATTAGAATCGCCTCTGTTTTCTTCCATCTTAATATCACTGTTACCTGAAACACTGCCTGTTAGTGCAGCAGATAGCTGTTCAGTCAATGTGTGTTGATGGACTCATAAAATATGCATGGTTGATAGATTGAAGATATAATTCATAGACTTTCCAGGTTGTCTTGGGACTGGGTTGACTTTGGGGAGTGAAATCTTACAGTTCTTGGAAGGCATAGATGAACACATTTGGAGAACAACGATTTTAAACTAATGCCATGTTTCATCTCTGCTGGTTTGTGGGGCTGACTTTCTCTTGGCGTGGGAATTGGGCTCAGGATGCTGAAAGGATCCTGATGGGAGCGGACTGTAAGTCAGTTCTCCTGGGGGCCTGGTGTCATTTGTCAGCTTGGTGAGTTTTACCAGCAGAAAAACTATAAGCTTCAGAGTCGGAACTGATGAAGATTCTTCCTGGAGGCTCAGGACTGATGCTCTGATATGATCAGGAAGCCATATAGATTCCAGAGCCTCAGCCTAGGCTTTCAGATCAAAGGAAGGGTCATGTTTCAGAGTCAAGTTATCTGATGAAGCTCTTCCTTGGGGACGTGGAGAAAAGCAGCTTTGCCAATAAAGGGTCAGTAATGAATTCTCTCTCACCATTCCATACCCTCACCACAAGCAATGTGTGTCAACATCTCAGATCCCAGTCCCTTCTAGCTGTATAAACCATGACCTACACGCCCTAACTTGGAATATCTTTATCCCAGCCTTTTAAAAGCATAGCTAATCCAAGCAGCTCCTAGGAAGGATGATGGAGGTATCTTTTACTTTTCATAATGGCTAGATAGAAACTATAAGAAATTTCATTTTCTACTAGATATTCATTATTGAACAATAAAAAATACATGTGATATGTCCTGAAGGTGAAAACTGCTCCAAATGCCTCCTAAAATTTTGGAAAAAAGAGGTTAAGATGATAATATTTGAAGGAAAATGGGTATTAAAATTCCTCAAGTGTTTTCACTTGAGCTTTTTGTGTTTGCTACGTGCTTACAATGTGCTAAGACATATTCCAGGCATCTTCCATGTTCCTGTCTCATGTAGCCTCTGCTTTGAGGCCTGTTTTACACATAGGAAGCAGAACTCTTTATTAGCATCATGGGGCCCATTAAGACACAGAGTGAAAATCTGAACCCTTTGGACTCTGACTCCAGACGTTACTGTACTCTTCCCATTGGGCTGTAGCATCTACTTCCCAGTTACCCCTTTCTTCTCTTGTACAAATACAAAAGAAATATGAGGGCCCTGTTTTAAAAATTTCATCGATATTGTGTTAAAATTGGAGGAAGTAAAAATCCCCCATATTAAATCCTAGTTCCTAAAACAGTTGCATTACTGTCTACTGAATATTTTTAGATAGTTGCACATATATTTCTATGATTTTTTTAATTAAATTTTTAACATTTCTGCACATCAGTTTTCTACATATCCATATAATTGAACAGTTTTCAACCTAGATGTATAGACAGTTTATTCTTTTATGGTACTCTATATATTTAAAAATATATGATATTCAATAATTTAAATGAATACAGTTTTTTAGGGCTTCACTTAAATTTGACATTATGTTTATTAATTTTGATGATGTATGCTACATGTTAATAGTCAGATTTATTAAACATTTCTTTCATGGATTATTTTTGTCTGTAAGACTTTCTCCCTAAAATGATTTCCCACATCAGACAAAGGACTGATCTCCAAAATATATAAAGAACTCAAGAAATTAGACATTAAAATTCTAAATAACCCAATTAAAATATTGGGTATGGAACTAGACAGAGAATTCTCAACAGAAGAATTTCAAATGGCCCAAAGATTCTTAAGGAAATGTTCAACATCCTTAGCTATCAGGGAAATGCAAATCAAAACAACTCTGAGATACCATCTTACACCTGTCAGAATGGCTAAGATCAGAAACACTAATGATAGCTCATGCTGGAGAGGATGTGGATTAAGGGGAACACTCATCTATTGCTGATAGGAATGTAAACTTGTACAACCACTTTGGAAATCAGTATGGCAGTTTCTCAGAAAATTGGGAATCAACCTACCTCATGATCCAGCAATACCACTCTTGGACATATGCCCAAAAGCTGCTCAATCATACTACAAAAGCATTCATAGCAGTATTATTTGTAATAGATAGAACCTGGAAACAGCCTAACCGAATGCCCCTTAACAGAAGAATGGATAAAGAAAATGTGGTAAATTTACACATTAGAGTACTACTCAGCAGTAAAAAACAATGACATCTTGAATTTTGCATGCAAATGGATAGAATTATAAAATACTATCCTGAGTGAGGTAACCCAGACCCAAAAAGATGAATATGATATGCACTCACTCATAAGTGGATACTAGCTATAAACAAAGGACATTGAGCCTATAGTTCATGATCCTAGAGAAGCTAAGTAATAAGGTGAACACTAAGAAAAACATATATAGACCCACTTGGAAATTGGAAACAGATAAGATCGCCTGACAAAATTGGGAGCAATGGGGTTGGGGGAGAAGGGAGGATAGAAGGGGGAAAGGAGGGGAGAAGAGGAGGGTTGAGGAGAACTTGAAGGGATGGGATAGTCAAGATGGAGGAAGGATGGAGATGAGAACAAGGAAAGAGATATCTTGATTGAGGGAGCCATTATAGGGTTAGCTGAAACTAGGTTCTAGAGAAATTCCCAGGAATCCACAAGGATGACCCCTCCTAAGATTCTAAGCAATAGAGGAGAGGGTTTCCAATCTTGACTTGCCCTGTAATTAGAATGATGATTATCTTAAATATCACCATAGAACCTTCATCCAGCAACTGATGAAAACAGAGGCAGAAACCCACATCAGAGCACTGGACTGAGCTTCCAAAGACCAGTTGAAGAGTGGAAGGAATGAGAATATGAGCAAAGAGGTCAAGACCATGATGGGTACACCCACGGAAACAGTTTACATGAGCTAATGGGAGCTCACCAACTCCAGCCAGATTGGGAAGGAACAAGCATAGGACCAACTAGTCCCTCTGAATGTCGTTGACAGTTGCATGGCTGGGCAGACTGCGGGGCCACTGGCAGTGGCACCAGGATTATCTCTACTGTATGTACTGGCTTTTTGGGACCCAATTCTCTTTGGATGTATACCTTGCTCAGCCTAGATATAGTAGAGAGGGCCTTGGACCTTCCACAAAGCAATGTGCTTTACTCTCTCTGAGGATTAGATGGGGGTGGGGTGGATGTGTGGAGGGAATGGGAGGACGGGAAGGAGCGGGAACTTGGATTGGTATTTTTTTTAAAAAAAAATCTAATAAAAAAGAGACTTTCTCCCTATATTCTAACTCTTGTACTTAATGATACTTAAATTTTTCACCATGTCACTCTGTTTTCTTGCCTTGTTGCTCTGGTAGAGCTTCATGCCATATTATACTTTGTTTGTGCCAACAGGGATGCATTTTTGCACTTGGCACTTCTTTAACTGGGAGACTTTCTCTTGCATCACCCACTAGAGCTCTGCCTGCTAGCATATGGAAGGTCTACATTTCATCTACATTTTATTTAAAATGAGCATATGCAGGTTTCCTGGCTGAGTTTCAGGATGATTTTAGACACTGTCATTGTCTTTCTGTGTGATCTGAATTTCTAGGTCAGTATACTCCACGTTCTGAGAGCTTCCAGACTTTAGTGCTAAGAGCTTTGTGCAGCAATGCTAGCAAGTGACACCCACTTCCTTGATATTTTATAAGTCTCTCACTTTTATCTTTTAATATATTGAGTAAACTGGGCTGGATACCAGTGGACCAGATAGTAGACGGTGGGTGTTAAGGTTCTCAGAATGTTATCAGCCACACACATTTAGCTCTTCCAAGAGCTACCATCTCATGTCAGGAAGAAAGAGCTTGAGAACATGGCAATCACTCTTGATGCCTTTGCCCCATGGGCCACAGTACACAATGGGAGCTGGCTGAACACATGGTGACATTGTTATTCCCAGGCTAGGGGGAAGAACTGAGATACCAGAAGTTGGGTATTCTGTTACACCCGTGCACCTATGCCAGTCGATATAGGTCTGTTAACCTTCTTTTCCTTGGGCTGGAATGTTGTAGATACTCTTTGAAAGGTAATGACACTTTCCTCAGCTATAAAGACATGTGTGTGCTTGTGTGTGCTTGTGTGCGCACACACAGACACCACACACACAGAGTGAAAAATTTGATTGCTTTCTCTAAGTCTTTATATAGATTTTTCTAATGGAGGCTCTTAAGGACCAAAATAGTAAAGCTGGTTCTAATCAAATAAGAGCTTAGATTTTGATCCAATCATTGAAATCCATCATGCTTCTAGACTTGACACAATATTCTGTTTCTAGAGATATTTTTCCCTATTCTTGAGAATTGCATACATGTGTATGATAACATATGATCATATCCACAATCCTCCAACTACTCCCACCTACCCTAAAAATGTCTTCTTCCAAACTTCTTGTCTTCTTTTCTTTTTTGGACAATCCACCTGGTCCACTTAGTCGTATCCATAAATTCATGGATATGGGGCCATTCATTGAGCATGGAATACCCACCAGTGGTTGCAAACTCAGAGAAGAATGCTTCTCTCTGCCCAGTAACTATTAGCTACCAATAACTCCCCAGTAAGGGGCGAGACAAACACGGCTATCATCTTCCCCATCTGTGTTGGAGTTTTGGCTGACCGACTCTGGTGCAGATAACCCAGCTGCTGTGAGTTCACGTTTGCAATAGCTATGCCATCACCCCAAGGCAGCCCTTCAGGGGTCTCCCATCCTCTAACATTCTTATCTCTGCACCCTTATTTAGACTTGAACATATTTCATACTTCATTTATCCGTATGGAAATCAGAAGTACCTTTGATTCTTTTATTTGTGGATCCTAGATTTATATATATATATATATATATATATATATATATATATATATGTATATATACACACACACACACATACACACACACACACACACATATATATATATATATACATAAAGTCATGCATGCATAGGACATAAAAATAGAAGTGAAAACTGTACAGGGGAATGTAGGGGACTAACAGAAGTGGGCAGGGGGAATAAGAGTGAGGGGACTCAGGACTGCGAGGGGTGCACCCACACACTGAGACAATGGGGATGTTCTATCGGGAACTCACCAAGGCCAGCTGCCCTGGGTCTGAAAAAGCATGGGATAAATCCAGACTAGCTGAACATAGCGGACAATGAGGACTACTGAGAACTCAAGAACAATCGCAGTGGGTTTTTGATCCTACTGCACGTACTGGCTTTGGGGGAGCCTAGGCAGTTTGGATGCTCACCTTAGGAGACCTGGATAGAGGTGAGCGGTCCTTGGGCTTCCCACAGGTCAGGGAACCCTGATTGCTCTTCGAGCTGATGAGGGAGGGGGACTTGATCGGGGGAGGGGGAGGGAAATGGGAGGTGGTTGCGGGGAGGAGGCAGAAATCCTTAATAAATAAATAAATTAAAAAATAATAATACTAAAAAAAAGAGTGAGGGGAGAGGAGGAAAGGAGGGATATGCTCAGTGTATGTGATTTACCTGTGTGAAAATGTCCTTATGAGACCAAGTGTTAATGAATATAAACTAATAAAAACTAAAAAGTAAACATAATAATAAAACTCAAGTCTTTTGTTGTCCAATTGAAATGTTACACAAACAGAACAGCCTCTTCTCATAACCCAGTTCGACAGCACCAAAGCATTTGTACCTCTGAACTCACCTCTGTTTTGCTTGGTTACAGATGTAGTTGTTCTTGATTTGCTTAAACCTCTTTCCATGAGAAGCTCAAAAATAAAAATGACATCGTCCTTGCCTTTTCAGAGATGCAGAACAAGATGTACTTTTGAAAATGTAAAAAAGATCAGCTCTCCTTACCTGAGCACATCTGTTCACTCAGAGCGTTTAGGTCTCAGAAGATTTGCCAGTAGCTTGATCAAGAATCTATGCCTTGGGATTGCTTGTGATGATACATCGTGACTAAGTACTATTATAAACGAGGAGGGAATGGCAAGCTCAGGTTCCTCCTGGATGAAGAAGACCTTAATCAACCTTCAACCTTATGTGAACCTCTGCTTCTGAGTAATGGTAGATTAGGTAATTCAGTCCAACTTCTCCACTGGAGATAATTTTAAAATATAAGTGTCTTTTCTAAAAGGCATCAATGTTTTAATGAGATAATGACCGTACCATGGTCGGAGGTCAGGAGATGGGCAAGAGCAAACCCGGGTATTTTTGTCTTCGTATCTGGATGTTTCGTGCAGCTATAACAGAGTACCAAGGTCTGGGGGACTTGTAATGAACAGAAATTGCTGGGCTCCCAGAACTGGAAGGTGGATAGTACAAGACTGAGGGGCCAATATCTACCATGGGATTTTTGCAGAAGGGATCAGTTGGTCGACAGGTAAGGATGTAAGATAAAAAAAGAAGCAGGGAAGAAGGGGAGAAGGGAAGAAAGAAAGGGAAAATAGGGAATAAGGGAGGAGTAGAGAGGAAGAAAGAGAGAGGGAGGGAGAGAGAGAGAGCAGGAGAGAGGGAGACAGAAAGAGAGAGAGAGAGAGAGAGATTAGGGATTCATTTCTGTGTTAAGGGGTTTCATCCCTGGTGGCCTAATCAGTCTTGGGGAGTCAATCTCTTAACACTGTTTTATTGAGGAATGTATTTCGATCACATGCCTTTTGGGGACACATCCAGACCATAGCAGCTGTGCTGGATTTTACAGTTGGGGGAGGTGGGCTGGAAAGGGTGATCACACAATGGATGACCTTGCATATCTATGAGAACAGAGGTCAGAACGTAGGTTTGCTAAGAGTGGGACCCCAGTCACCACACCAGGCTTTGAGGTTAAAGGACCCTGGGTGTTGTAGGGAGGCCGCTTGGTTGTTCCGGCCGCTCGGCAGCTCAGATCCAAAACCACACAGAAACCGTATTAATTAAATCACTGTTTGGCCTATTAACTCTAGCTTCTTATTATTGGCTAGCTCTTACATATTAATTTAACCCATCTCCATTAATCTGTGTATTACCACGTGGCTGAGACTTACCAGGTAAAGTTCCATCCAGCATCTGTCTCCAGCAGGGCTATATGGCTTCTCTCTGACTCTGCCTCCTTTCTCCCAGCATTCAGCCTAGATTTCCCTACCTAACTAAGTTCTACCGTGCTATAGGCCAAGCCAGTTTCCTTATTCATTAACCAATAAAAGCAACACATAGACAGAAGGACCTCCCACACCACCCAGGCACTACACCGGGCTTTGAGGTTGAAGGACCCTGGGCACCACACCAGGCTTTGAGATTGTAGGATCCTGTCACCACACCAGGCTTTGACGTTGAAGCTGACATTGTGTTCTAGAGGCTAGCACGAACTGAACAGAAGCTAATTTTCACAGAGAGCCATTCTTCAATTATTCTGAGTGGTCTAGAAAATTTTAAGACTAGAAAACAATTTCCCAAGTCCTCGGTAATAGAAAATTTAAATCCTTGTAGAATATAAAGGTATCCATCCTCTTGGAGGCACTTGGAACACTGCTATTTAGAATTTTTGTGTAGGTTGCATCATTTAGCCATGGCTATTGGTGATGAACTCAGCTCCTGATCCCTTTCCTCTTGCCAGAAATTAGAAGACAGGGCTGGAAATGTCAACCCTTTAATCCTGTCTTAGCATTTTTGGCAACCAGTTCTCATCTTGAAGCTATTTGCGAAATTCTACTCACCAGCCATCCCATAGGCACACATCGAAACACTCACTCTGAATATCCCAGACGGTAAGAAGCACTCTAAAGAAGAATGTCAAAGAGAACAAAAATTCTCCTCTTGTTCTGAACTCTCAGGCAATTATGAAGGTCTTAGGCACTGCAAGCCAAGATCATGGAAAATAAGTAAATATATCCATTTCATTAAAACATCCTTGCAAATGACATTTGAGACAAGATAAAGAGAGGGGCATTTTTTAAAATACTGATTTTATTGAGTTATACATTTTTCTCTGCTCCCCTCCTTTTCTCTCCCCCCCTTCAACCCTCTCCCATGGTCCCCATGCTCCCAATTTACTCAGGAGATCTTGTCTTTTTCTACTTCCCATGGAGATTAGATCCATGTATATCTCTCTTAGGGTTCTCATTGTTGTCTAGGTTCTCTAGGATTGTGAATTGTAGATTCGTTTTCTTTGTTTTATTTCTAAAATCCACTTATGAGTGAATACATATATTTGTCTTTCTAGGTCTGGGTTACCTCACTCAATATGATGTTTTCTAGATCCATCTATTTACCTGAAAATTTCAAGATGTTGTTATGTTTTCTGCTGTGTAGTACTCCATTGTGTAAATGTACCACATTTTCCTTATCCATTCTTCGGTCGATGGGCATTTAGGTTGTTTCCAGGCTGTGACAAACAATGCTGCTATGAACATGGTTGAGCACATGTCCTTGTGGTATGATTGAGCATCCTTTGGATATATACCCAAAAGTGGTATTGCTGGGTCTTGAGGTAGGTTGTTTCCTAATTTTCTGAGATATCGCCATACTGATATCTGAAGGGACTGTACCAGTTTGCACTCCCACCAGCAATGCAGGAGTGTTCCATTTACCCCACATCCTCTCCAGCATAAGTTGTCATTAGTGTTTTTGATCTTGGCCCTTCTTAAAGGTGTAAGATGGAATCTCAGAGTTGTTTTGATTTGCATTTCTCTGATGGCTAAGGATGTTGAACATTTCCTTTAGTGTCTTTTAGCCATTTTAGATTCCTCTGTTGAGAGTTCTCTGTTTAGTTCTGTAATCCATTTTTTTTATTGGATTATGTGTTCTTTTGATGACCAATTTCTTGAGTTTTTTGAATATTTTGGAGATCAGCCCTCTGTCTGATGTGGGGGTAGTGAAGATCTTTTCTCATTCCATAGGCTGCCGTTTTGTTTCGTTGACCATGTCCTTTACTTTACAAAAGCTTTTCAGTTTCAGGAGGTCCCATTTATTAATTGTTTCTTTCGGTCTCTGGGCTACTGGGGTTATATTTAGGAAGTGGTCTCCTGTGCCAATGTGTTCAAGCGTACTTCCCACTTTCTCTTCTATGAGGTTCAGTGTGGCTGTAGTTATGTTGAGGTCTTTGATCCATTTGGACTTGAGTTTTATGCATGGTGATAGACATGGATCTGTTTTCATTCTTCTACATGTTAATATCCAGTTATGTCAGCACCACTTGTTAAATATGTTTTCTTTTTTTCATTTGATATTTTTTGCTTCTTTGTCAAAAATCAGGTGTTCATAGGATTAATATCCAGGTCTTCAATTTGATTTCATTGGTCTTCCTGTCTGTTTCTAAGCCAATATCAGGCTGCTTTTAGTACTGTATCTTCTGTAGTAGAGTTTGAAGTCAGGAATTGTGATGAAGAGGGACATTTTTGGGAGCTGTCTCTCACTGTCTTTCTTCTGGCTGGAAGATCTTTGAAGGCTGCTAAGGCATATACTACATGGTTACTGGTAAGTATTGTCATCGTTCAATCCCTGGACTTACTACTAATTGACTTTCATAAGCTCTATAACACTTTGGTCATGATTTATCAGCAAAATAAAGTATGGAGATTAAAAAAATCAGTATTTCCCAAATACTGTTCATTTGAATGCTATGCCCAGAGTTTTTCATATTTTAGCTCTACCATGCTATTGTTTACTTACCATTTCCTGGTAAGTTTATAATTGTAACATCTGGTGAAACTTTCTATATAGTCATAAGCACTACAGTAGCAGTTCGCACAAATAGGAAGCAGTCTCAAAAATAAATGCAATACAAACAGCGTAATGTTATTAAAGTCCGACTGGATAGTGTTTCTCTGGAGTTCATGAGCCTTGGGCCTGCTATTTGTTTTCTAAAAAGATCACCCAATATTAGCAAGGTATTGGGAATGTACTAATAACCAGGACTTAAATGATATTTCCCAAAAGAAGAATAAATGTTTTACTGAGAAAAAAAAACCATTTCTCTCCATGCGATTCCATGATATTTAATGCTCTGTCTCCAGTGGTATCTAAATCCAAGTTATATACTCTTTGTAGGAGGTTTGTGACCTTTCAAGAACATACTGGATTAGGGAGTCTTTAGGGGAAAGTTATATTATTCCATAGTTCTCTCCTATGAGAGAGGCATGTTGGGGAAAAGGTATGAGTCATATTGTTGTTGAGTTCCTACATCTATCACATTGAGTACTTATTGGCCAGCAGCTTGAAGAATTAAATTGATTGGATGGGGCTCCATATCTGCAATGTAGCCATGACAACCAGCTGAGAGAAGTCAGAATGTCAGTCCTCCCAGCATTCCTGGAAGAAGAAGTCTTTCACAGCACGCACACTTGGTCCTTGAGCTCAGTGCTGTGGCTCTGTTCTTTGCCAGGCTTCCCCTCCACCGAGTGGCTGGTTTGAACTAGCGAGTTCTGATTTCCCTCATGGCAAGACCACCAACCAGTTTATATCAGCTAAAATAATTTTCCATGCTGACCAGAGGTTTGCCAATCAATCCTGGGGCATCTAGGATATTAGAAAATTCTTTTCTATGATCTTTCTGGGAGATATAAGATACTGAAATGAGCTGTTCCAACCTGCTAGCTGGCTTCCAGAATTCTATATTCTGTATACGTGGATCACAATCAGGAGCAGAGACTCCTTTTGCTTGCCACTAAAATTTTTTTTTTTGTTAATAAAAAATAAAGCTAACATTGTACAACATGATGTTCTGAAACACGAGAATACTGTGGAGTGTTTAAATATAGTTAATTAACAGATACAGCACCTCATCTAGTCACTTTTGTGTGTGTGTGACAAGAACATAGAAGATCCACTCTGCACAGCTTTCAAGAATATAATGTATTATTATAAATGAATACCTTGCTTTGCAGTAGATGTCTTGAAAAGTACAGCTCTTAATTGTAATGATGTATTCTCTGGCCAGTTTCTCCCCTTCCTTATACTCTATGCTTCTCTGAGACCTACTCTTCAAATCAGTCTATCTATCTATCTATCTATCTATCTATCTATCTATCTATCTATCTATCTATCTATCTATCTATCTACCTATCTATCTTTCTCTGTGTATGCCATGACACCTACCTCACGCAGAGGCAGAGGACAACTTGACTCTTCTCTTTTACCATCTGGTCCGGGGATTGAACTCAGGTCCTCAGACTTAGCAGCAGGTGCTTTTACTTGTGGAGCCATCTTGACAGCACTGCTAACTTCTTTTGAGAACTGGCTCTTTAGGTTTTTGCCCATTAAAAAATGGGTTATTTGGTTCTCTTCCTTTGACTTTTTAAAAATACTATTTTTAGTTATTCTTTTGAAACTTACATCCATGTGTGCAACACATCTTGAATCTCCCCACTTTCCACTCTTTGGGTGCAGCGCACAAGGCCTCTCTGTGCTCTATGCGCTACCATACAGTTTGCGAGTTTCGGGCAAGGGGCTGGATGTGGAAACACACAAAGACTCACAGAGACATGACCCTCTAAGTCACTGGTGAGACGCCCTTTATTCAAAAAGCACCACGGAGGCTTATATACCCAACAGTCAAGTGGGCCAACAGGTGAAAACCTTGTCCTCTGATTCTCAAGGCCAAGGCAACACGTGCTTGTGAAGCAGAGCTGGTAAACAGCTTTGACACAGCTTTCAGTAGCTCAAATCAGAAGGAAAGTAAAGATCTCTAGCAGGAAAGAGCAACTGGAGGCCAAGACTTTAAATGGTCCCAACATTTGGGTGCTTTGTGCATTTTGGATATTAATGTCCTGCCAAATGTATATTGTGCACAGTTCTGAGCTTCGACTTTCACCTCCATTTTAAGGTTTACCAGAGTTACTCTTCCACTGTTGGCTTTTGCTTTGGTGTCTTTTGAGACAGGCAGTCTAGGCTGGCCTCCATTCGCTATGCACCCTAGGCTGCTCTTGAACTTGCGGCTTTGCTGCCATTGTCCCTCTAGTCCCGGGTTAATAGATTTGTACCTATAATCTGTTGTAGGTTCTTTACTCAGTAATAGCAACCTTTGCTCCTTTTCAGGGCTAGCTTCTCTTCATCTCCCATTGTTAGGACTCTTGGCATCTGTTGCTGACCTCACCAAAGCGCCACTCAGTTCATTTAGGCTAGAGAGCTGGAAGCTGTCAGCACCAATTTGTTCTTATAAGTACATTGGGAGCCCTTCCACTTGAGACAGTAAAGGTACGTATCCTTTTACCTGTACAGTGTGAGGTGACTACCCCTAACACAGGTCTATAACTTGATTATTTCCAAGGAACTGAGACTATAGGGTATAAACCAATTTGCCAGTGTGTAAATAATGTGATAATGATAGTTTTCTGCCTATTAGCAGAGAAGGAAGACTCAGGAGAAAGAAAAGAAGGGAGAAAAGGAAGACGTTAATGAGCACTTACTGTATCCTAGGTCCCTGTGCAGCTTTTCATGGGGACAGGGACAACAGTCTTTAAATACTTCCTCTCTGTGATAGCCCATTCTCCAGTATTAAAGCCCTCTTTAGACTGAATCAGCTTCTTGTATTTTCTTCCAGAACGGTCCAGGTTCGATTCTTTTTATGATGCTTTGCATCTTTTCAATGTGGGTGAGTTTGAGACCCATTCCCTAAGATCTGGGGAAAGTGAGTCAGTGCTATGTGTTTAATTTTATTTGGGGTGCCTTACGAGCCCATGGGCTGTCTGAACTCACACTAGTGTTTACAGAGTGGCCTGCTGCCTGATCACACCCCATCTGGGAGTCGCTCTTGTCCTTGTGTCCAAACGTACTAGTCCCCCATGTTGTTATTCTCCATGGTACAGGGACACATGTGACTATAATGTACAAATAAATATGTTAGGCCTTTCTGGGTCATTATAACCTAGTGTTCTCTTGTATCTGTCAACAGTTTGGAATTACAGAGAAAGGACAGTTTAACAATTAGTGAGTGTGTTGCTCGTATTATAAGCGATGGATCTTTGTAAGAATTGACTCACAGAATTGTTTAAGAAAAGCAACCCCCCATTTTTCAGAGCGGAAACACATTTGTATGTCTTCAGGTACCTACAGGCAATGCAGTTTTCATGTATGATTTGCTGAGGGTCCACGGGGAGAGGTAGTCAGTGCAAAAGATCTTCAAATCAAGCTTAAGTCATAATCAGAGGCCGGAAAGCTCCATCTAGTCTTGAGACAACACGTGATATTTTCATTTGATTCCAATGGTCATCAGCCAGGGGCAATATTTCCATGGGGGAGGGGTTCATCTGGCCATGCCAGAGATAATTCAGGTTATCATAATTGTGGGAGCTACTGGTTAACCGTTCCATTGTTCATCACTGTGGTTCTGCTAAATGGACTAGTAAGGGCATCCTTTGCCCCATGGATGCTCTCCCCCAAATATCAAAAACGCCCAAACTGAGAATTCTGGCGCTACTGTGTAGGTATCGTTCCCCTTGCCCGCCTGCCAAATCCATGTGCTAGAAGTTTATTTCTCAAAATGATGGTATTGAAAGGCAGAAGGACCTTTAAGAAGTGGGGTCTGGTGAAAGGTGGATGGATCTTGACCACCCTCCTGCGCTGGGGCCATGCTTTTGTGCTTCCAGAACTGTGAACTAAAGAAGCAGTTTCCCTTCTATAGTCCCAGGTGTTTTGTTATGGTAACACATGGCAGATTAAGACACTTTCTCTATTCAGTTTACCTTTTACTTATTTTATTTACCTAGGCTGGAAATTTCAACGGTAGAATATGTGATAGCTGAGTGTACTTTGTCCAAACAATGTTAGAGAGAGAGAGAGAGAGAGAGAGAGAGAGAGACTAATTACTAATTTGTGTTGCTGCTCATGGACAGATCAGACTAGCGGCTCTCAGGATGGTGTTTTCTCTCCAGAACCTCCTCCTCTGCACTTTCCTCCGGTGGTGTGCTGTTCAGTCCTGAGAGCCAGTTGGCAATGATCAATGTGATTTGCTTTGATGCATTCCTGAGGCTAGAGGAATTTTGAACTCTGTGAGTGACACATGCCTAGAGGCAAGGAATATTATAATTCACAAAGGGGAGGTGGAAACCAATTAGAGTTGATTAAAAACCAAACCCACGGTGGGATTCATTTAGGCTCCAAGTCATTCAGCAAGCTGGTGTGGGCACACCAAGATCCAGGCACGCTAAAAATAAAGACGGATATGACTCCCCGTGGTTTACAAGTACACAGGAGAGCACAGGGCAAGGTGAAATAGGAGATTTTTACCGACAGCTCTGCTCCCCCATGATTTTTATACTGCTCTTGTTTTTTCCCCCTGCAACACAGTTGAAGACAGTGGAGCTTAATTTTGATCTGTAGTGGCTAGACACTGCTTTAGTCCCAGAGAGAACTCAATTCTAATTCTAGCTGTACCACACAAAAGCTATGTGCTCTTATCTAAACTCTCTAGCTTCTTTCATTTCCAGGATCTTCATATATAAAAGAGAGACACGATACCTACCTACTGTGGAGACGGGAGGCATGATTCAGAATATGTTAGTATAGTCACGGCATGCACCAGATGCTTGGTGAATATTCATTCACCCAGGGATTCTCTGCAGCTGAGGCATCTCCCCATCAGACTTAGGGACTCTTCTATCGCTGCGAAGGGACACCATGGCTGAGGCAGTTGATAAAAGAAAGCATTTGAATTGGGAATCCTGGTTTCAGATGGCCAGAGTTCATACAACCATGGAGGAAGACATGGCAGCAGGCTTGCTGGCACAGCACTGGAGTAGCAGCTAAGGAGGGAGGGGAGAGAGAGAGAGGAGTCCCTGGAACGGTGTAGGCTTTTTAAACCTCAGAAGCACCCCCAGTGGCATACCTCCTCCAAGAAGAAAATGCCTCCTAATCTTCCTCAAGCAGTTTCCTTCGACTGGGAACCAAACATTCAAGTACATGAGCCTATGAGGACCATTCTTATTGATGACACTATCCTACTCCTTCTGAATTAGTGAGACTCCCAGAAGAGCTCTCTTGCAAATATTTAGGGCAGTGGTTCTTGACCTTCCTAATTCTGTGACCCTTTAATATATAGCTTCTCATGTTGTGGTGACCCCGAACCCTAAAATTATTTCACTGCTACTTCCTAACTGTAATTTTGCTACTGGTACAAATCACGATATAAATATCTGATGTACAGGATATCTGATATGTCATACTAATGACCCCCTCTCCCCCAAGAGGTCACAACCCACAGGGTGGGAACCTTTGACTTAGGGTGATCACCAGAATGCAAGGCACACTCTAGAATTCCACAGCAAGGACAAGAGAATGAACCATCCATGACTTCAGTACCACACCCAACTGCCTTATCCTTTTCCTTCATTGATTGGCAGAGATGGAGGAGAAGTGATGGCAAACACTGGCTCTACGTGTTCTTGAGAAGCAGGCATCTCTAGGATCTAACCGCTGCTCTTTTGTGCTTTCTCACTCCCCGCTCTTTCTCTGCATCTCCAGCCTCGTGTGCCCATATGGGTTCTGATTCTAGTTTCACATAGACTAGTACCTCGTTTTTTTATAACTCAATTCTCCAGGAGCATCAGCTCTCTTGACACAGAGCTGAGAACCAAGAAAATGACCAAGGGATGCGTGGGACTGACGGTGTGATATAAATCTTCACCAGCATGAGGACAGCCCTGTGCTACCCCTCTATAACCTGCAGTGCACTTAAAGGGGCCCTTGGGTCTAATTTGCAAGCCAGCTATCTTACTGAGACCAGCAGATGAAAGCAGAAGGCTTTAAGGATAACTCCCATAGCATAAACAGAGTGGTTGAATAGAGACCGAAGTTTATACATGCAACAATAATTCACTGAACTCAATATTCACAACACTAAGCATTCATGCCTACCAAATGTAGTAAGAAGGGGGGCTGTGTCCCGCCACCCGGCTAGCTTAACTCCCAAAATAACCACACAAAAACTGTATTCATTTAAATACTGCCTGGCCCATTATCTCTAGCCTCTTACTGGCTAACTCTCACATATTGATTTAACCCATTTCCATGAATGTGTATCGCCACTTGGCTGTGGCTTACCAGCCTGAGTCTAACCAGCATCTGTCTTGGGCAGGAGAAACATGGCATCTGCCACACTTCCCTTCTTTTTAGCATTCTGTTCTGTCTACTCTGCCCACCTAAGGGCTGCCCTATCAAAAGGCCAAGGCAGCTTCTTTATTCAACCAATGAAATCAACACAAATACAAAAGGACCTCCTACACCAACCCAAAAAGGTGAGATACTTTTGATTGAGTTTCTTCTGTTTAAAAACTGAAGAATTTCTAACACACACACACACACACACACACACACACACACACACACACAGATATCATGTGATTACTAAAAGTCATCAAATATCCTCGCCTTTGGAGAATGACCTATTGCTCCAGGGTACAGGAGATTAGACCAGATTTTAGAAATATTTCCTGCTGTCCTAGGATGTGGGTATATCTTTAATATAGGAAACTGAGACTCTGAGACTCACTATTAATTTGCTTTATAAGGAGTCATCCATGTATTTCTATGGAAATATGTGGAAGTTAAAAAAGGTGCTTAAAAACTGGTTTAGGATCCTTCACTAGCAAGGAGCAGGGCATATTAAAATAAGAATACCCTAGACGGGATTCTCCTTTGGATGAATGTTCCATGCTTGCATGCATGTTCACATATGTTTGTGCATATGGGGGGTCAGAGGTTGACAATTATGTCTTCCTTGATCACTCTTCATCTTTTATATTGTTTTATATTGAGATAAGAGCTCACCAGTTTGTCCTGGGGGGGGTCCTCTGTGTGCTCTAAAATTCCCTAGCAGGGAATGGGGTGGGCTTCGAGGCTTCCATTGGGATGCCTGCTGACTGCTGAGATCACAGGCAGGCTGCTATGTCTATCCAGTATTTATGTGGGTGCTGGGGATGCAAAATCAGGTCCTTACACTTGCACGGCAAATACTTTACCCATGGAGATACCTCCCAAGCCCTCTTTCTTCCTTTTGAGTACAGACCTTTTAGTTGTAAAATGGGCATTTGTTCTCTGGGAGAAGAAAATACAATGAGAAAGGAGAGTTTACACATTGCAGCCGCTGGGTGTACTTAGTACGTACACAGAAAATATTATAAAAATGATAATCAGATTTTGTGGAGATTGAAGGTTACACAATATTGGATCTTTCTTTAAGGAAAAGGATGCAAAACAAATATAAAATTAGGCATGAATGAGGATGTTTATCTAGACTAAGAAGTCTTTAGAAAGTAATAGTTTCTTAAAGGCTGACAAAGACCATAAGCTTCACAAAATCAGAAAAATAACATTTGTAAATTGACTTCTTGGCATTTCTTTATAATAATGCCTTTTCATATCTTTTTGGGGCTGAATATCCTTTGATTGCTTTATTCATGTGCCATTTTATAATACCATTTTCCATAGAGAATATAAAGATAATTCAAGCCTCTTTTCCAGCATGGTTGATCAAAATTTATTTTTTACTATTGATAATTAAAGACAAATTCTTTTGGGTTCACAACCTGTTTTCAGGCAGTGCCAGATAAATATCTAGGATAATTGTCAAGTTTGAGGGAAAAAAAAAACCTCTCTCAAGTTTCTTTCAACAGAACTTTGAAGAACATTACTATAGTACTTTTTATGTTGCTGAGATCAAACCCTTGACAATAAGCAACTTAAAGGAAGAAAGGTTTATTTGGGCTCACCATATGAGAAGGATACAGCCCATCATGGAGGACCAGGCTGGCAGCAGGAGTATGAGGGAGCTTGTCACCTTGTGTATTCAGGAAGCAGGGAATGGGTAGTCACGCTATAAGACCTCAAGTCCTCCTCTCACTCCCTGCTTCCTCCAGCATAGCTCCACTTCCTAAAGATTTCATGTCTTTCAAAACCCGGCCACCAGCTGAGGACACACAAGTCTATTAGGGGCTTCGTTTCATATTCAAACCACAATTACTTCTACTAGCTTCTGCCTCTTTCTGTTGTTTGACTCATTTCTTCTGCTGACAGTCTATGCTGGGCTGTGTAGACAAGCTGTTCATCAGACAGGGTCTTCACACTGAATCCTGTGGTTCTGCTCAAGCAGATATGCTCTTGGAAGCCACTATTACAATCAACTTAATTGAATCCAACGTGGCTGCAAATTATAGAGATAAATCCAGTTATACCCGGGGCTAAGTAGATCCTCAACTCAAGGGGAATGTCACTTAACAATGGAATTTTACTTGAGCTTAAAATACTTATTCTTGCAAATTAGATAAAAGACAGACAATCAGACAAACAAACCACCACCACCACAAACCTAGATACTTCTGCAAACACACGGCCAGGACCTTTCCCAGGTTTTAGAAGAAACCCCATGCATGTTATGAAGCCTGAACTGAGGATGTATACGTGTCATGGTAAATCTACCTCTGATGAGGACAAAGGACCCCAAGATGAGAATTTGAAATATTGGCCACAGCTGTCTTGGTAACCTAAGGTTAGTTGTTTCATTTTTTATGGAGCTAGATTCCTTATTTTCTTCAAAGATAAGTTGGTGCTTAGGGATGTGTCAGGGTTCCTGATACCCGCAGCAGGGTGCAGGTCTGAGAAATGCTTTTGGAGCCAGGTCAGTAGGGTCAAGGGTGGATGGTGTGGAGTGAAAAGACATGATTACTGGATTTAGGACTACACTCCCATCTTTCTCCTACAGCAGAGATTTCCTTAGTAAACCAGTCCTAGGGTTTTCCAACAGACCATGTCTGCATAACTACATCACTGCGTAGAGCTACAATTATCTGTTGTCACAGCTGCCCCACCCCCCGCAGTGAGACAAGGAGAGTGAACTGAGAAGGTGGGATTGACTTGTTTCGACATTTCTCTTTTGAAAGCCATCAGCCAAGATGTAGAATTGCCTTGAAGGCATCAGAGCTCAGGCAAATTCTGGATTGGTCCTGTGTTGCTCTTGTTTTTCGAGGATTTAGAAGTCAAATGAACCTGTAGGGGAGGGGATTCTATTGCCTTCTCTACTCATTTCTTGGTTTCTAATTCTCTCCTTCGGATGTGTAGACTGGCAAGGAGAAAGGTGGATAATGCCAAGTCGCAATATGTACTTGAATGCTGTGTGCTGTGGGCCTACACATATAACTGTACCATCCTATGTAACCAACAGCAGACTCATGTTCTGGGGACAGTCTCCAGAAAAGAATTTCTTTTCAAAAATATCTGTCATCCTTGAATGCATTGGCACAGGAGACCACTTTCTAAATATAATTCCAGTAGCACAGACAAAGAGAGAAACAATTAGTAAATGGGACCTCCTGAAACTGAAAAGCTTTTGTAAAGCAAAGGACATGGTCAACAAGACAAAATGGCAGTCTACAAAATGGGAAAAGATCTTCATCAATCCCACATCAGACAAAGGGCTGATCTCCAAAATATACAAAGTACTCAAGAAATTGGTCATCAAAAGAACACATAATCCAATAAAAAAAATGGATTACAGAGCTAAACAGAGAACTCTCAATAGAGGAATCTAAAATGGCTGAAAGACACTAAAGGAAATGCTCAAAGTCCTTAACCATCAGAGAAATGCAAATCTAAACAACTCTGAGATCCCATCTTACACCTGTAAGAAGGGCCAAGATCAAAAACACTGATGACAACTTATGCTGGAGAGGTTGTGGGGTAAAGGGAAACTTCCTGCATTGTTGGTGGGAGTGAAAACTGATACAGCCCCTTTGGATATTAGTATGGCAATTTCTCAGAAAATTAGGAAACAACCTTTCTCAAGACCCAGAAATACCTCTTCTGGATGCTCAATCGTACCACAAGGACATGTGCTCAACTATGTTCATAGCAGCATTGTTTGTCACAGCCAGAACCTGGAAACAACCTAAATGCCCCTCGACCAAATAATGGAAAAGGAAAATGTGGTATATTTACATAATGGAGTACTACACAGTAGAAAAGATAATGATATCTTGAAATTTTCAGGCAAATGGATAGATCTAGAAAATACCATAGTAAGTGAGGTAACCCAGGCCCAGAAAGACAAATATCAGATGTGCTCACTCATAAGTGGCTTTTAGACATAAAGCAAAGAAAACCATCCTACAATTCACAATCCCAGAAAATCTAGATAACAATGAGGACCCTAAAAGAGACATACATGTATCTAATCTACATGGGAATTAGAAAAAGACAAGATCTCCTGAGTAAATTGGGAGCATGGTGACCATGGGTGAGGGTTGAAGAGGAGGGGAGAGAGATGGAGTGGAGCAGAGAAAAATGTATAGCTCAATAAAAAAATCTATCTATCTATCTATCTATCTATCTATCTATCTATCTATCTATCTACCTATCTATCATAAATCTATTTATTTATTTGCCTTTCCAAGCTTATGTGTTGAGTATGAAGATTCATGCCCTTGACCTAGTAACTGAGCCCTTTATGTGGGAGAGTTAGAGAGACTCAGGGCAGAAGTAATATCTGCTTTACATTTTGAAGAGGTTTTCTGTGATATCAGGTGTAAGGAGGTACATGCATAAGAACAAAATCGCACATTACGTTGCCACCATAAAACTGCAGACAGAGAATGTTCACTGATCGAAAGGCTGACAGGGATGATGGCTCTCCATAATGTTAAGGTTCTGCTCTTTATGGTTATCCACACACACATACACACACACACACACACACACACACACACACACACACACACACACACTTAAACACACACAAATACCAGCAGCACACATTATAAAAATCTTTTATACACGTAATAACACAAAATGAATATTCACATTAATAACAATGTCTTACAACAACATCATGTTCACTGATTATGTAGCATTCCATTGTGTTCTAGCAATTTATTTAATATTAGACATTTAGAGTGTTTTCAGTTTCTTGGGATTAGCAACAGGGATGGAACGATGACGATCCTGGCAAATAGGTATTTGTCTCCATCTCTCGGAAATAACTGCAGTGAAACCGTTGGGTCAGCGGGGTCTGTACATTTTAAAGGCTTCTGATTAAGTATTTCTTAATTGCCCGTCCAAAAACGTTGCTGCAATTTACGCTGTCTTCAGCATGGTTGTCGAGTTCCCGGTTTTTCTCAGCCTTCACCAGGGCTGAATTTTATCATGCTTTTAAATCTTTGCCCATTTGAGGGGGGGGGGGGGGAGATGGTAATTCATTGTAATTTGCATTTCTTTGATTACTAATGTGATTGAACATTTTTATAAGCCTGTTATCACCCGTGTTCTGTTTTTGTAAATTGCCTGTTTTATTTCTTTGCGGCAAGGGAATCTTTTGACTTAGGGAAATTCTCTCTGAAGGTGCCAGAATCAGTTTTTTAAAAAGTCGTTCTCAATATTTAGAAACATTGAAAAGTGAAAGAAATGGCCTAAAAGGAGGAGATCTGGTTCCTGTTAGCAAGGGTTGAGGCTGCAGCCATGGGGATAGTGGCAGATTTGGGGGCTCTTGCCTCTAGTCCTAAATTAGACCCCAGATTGCCTTTCAGGCATCTTGAATTCTGTTAATGGCTCTTGGGACCTTACTGCCACTCTTTTGGAGGGTTTGCCAAAAAGGGCCTCATTATCCAGAATATTTGCAGGCCTGCATTTCTGTGTCTTATTCTAGGTCTTAAGCCCCTGAGAGGTAAAAGCAGTTTCTTCTTTTAATGCTGCCCATAAAGGGTGCTCACCACTGTGAGTGACAAAGAGGAAATGCCACTTCTCAGGTTGTGCCATTCTGCTACTAACATTTTATTTATTTATTTATTTTTTTGCTTTTCTTCAGACTTGCTGGATAGTTTTAGATAAACAACCCGCCTCCCGACTGTCCTTCCTTCTCTTTCTCCAAGCCCCAAAAGAAAACTCAGATATTTGTTTGTAAGTTATGCAATGTTAGCTAGTTCTTTGACGATATTGAGAATTATTCCAGAGCCAAACAAACGAATAACAGCAACAGCAACAGTAGAAAAACAACTAAGAACATTTTCCCTATAGCTCATTAACTACATTTGAAATTAAACATGAGTTACCATTGACATTTCAAGGTCTATGTTTCCTAATACCCCAGCCTTAACAAACTGTAATTATTTACATACTTGGCTGCAATGGAAATCCAATAACTATTTCTAGCCTTGTTCAACAATCCAATTAAAAAACTCTTTATACATAACATGCATGCCATGTTTCCATTTGAAATATTAAGATGATGTTATGTTTCGAACCTACAACTTGTTATTGGGTTGTAATTCTGTGTCTTTAGCCTTGAACTCTCTAGGGAAGTGCCCATGCATTCTGCTTGGCCGAAGTTCCAGAAGAAAGAGCTAGAAGGCCTTACTTCCCATGAAATTTGTGGGAAATGGTCTTCATCTATTCGGGTTTCTTTCTGTGTACCTGCCTGCAGGAGATGTTTTCTATGGAGCTAATTGTTTGTGAAAAGCAATAGGAACTTAGTTTACTGTGACCCAAATGTTGATCCAATCCCAGTAGGATTGGGCATCTTACTTCATGTGGATATTCTGCTCATAGAGCTTCATCTCTAAAACTAAGAGAGGTATGGGAATGTCCAGGAGAGCTCCTACTGATGCCTCGTGCATCTAAAGCTTGCTGGAACTCTAGACCATGCTTTTACAGCTTAGGAATTCTGTCTATCAAGTGTGGTTAAGAAAGCAACTGTGTGCTGGCAGAGCTTGGTGCACAGGGCAGCTCACCCCATGCTTAGTATTTCCAGGGCACGGTGATGGGTATTTGGTCACCTATGCATAACCACGCCGAAGGTGCTTGAGCAAGTTTGCTCAAATGAATTCTCTTGAAACTTAATTCTGTTGGAAGCCAAATTCACAGTGAATGACGTATTAGGGCTTTTCTCAAATGCCTGTGTTGGGTCTTCTCTGGAATGTCTTTATTGAGTGCCATGTTCTACTTTAAGGCAAAGGGTGGGAAAAAGGGTTTCAGAGCAACCGTTCATCGCTGAGCACTAGATAAGCACCTGTCTGACGCATCAGATAAGGCAGACTCCAGGCCGTATCTCAACGGAAAAGAGAAAGCTACTGCTAGTGCAAGATGGCACAGTATGACACAATGAGAATCCCAAAAATATCCTTCTTGGGGAATGAGGATGCTGTTCTCTAGGTGATGTTGTGACATCCATCACGCTGCTAATCCCATGATCCCGGTGAGCACCGTGAAGTCACAGTGGTGGATTGAAACTGCTAGGATATAATTTTAACAGTGGCGTTTTCTCCATCCTTGTCTGCTCCTGCCTGTTAAGCACAGGACCACTAGGTTGTGCTAGAGTATAAACCCAGTACCTATGCTTTCCTGCTAAATCTTCTCATTATTGACTGTCGCGTTCATTTTTTCCTGTTTAAAAACAAAACAGAACAAAACAACAACAACAATAGCAACAGCAGCAAGAAAAACACATTAATTTTTTTTTTTATTCTCAGTGGCTTGGAAGAATTTACCAGAAACATCCTTGGGGGTCACTGTTTCAGTGATTTACTGCTCTCCTTTCTTTTCTTCCCCTGCTCATTTTTTTTTCTTCTCTCTTCCTAGGGCATCAATCTCCATCACATACTTTCCACATGTCACAGGGCTATTGTAGTGTGAACTCTAATTGATCTTAATAATAAAAACCTGGAGTCAGATATTAGGGGTAAAAGCTGAAAGATCAGAGAAGCAGAGCAGCCAGCCACTAGCTCTGACCTCTACAAAATCCACAGACCGAATGGACTGTTCTGTCTCACAGTCTCAGACTGAATGCAATAACCTCCCCTCTTGTCCTGTCTTATAGTCCTTTCTCTGCCCAACCATTTCCCTTCCTGTCCCCATCTCTCTAGTGCTGGGATTAAAAATGTTGGACTCCCAAATACTGGGATTAAGGGTGTGAGCCAACACCACCTGGCTCTGTTTCTCTTAAGTCTTTCCTAAGCCACCAATTTTATACCCTGTGCCCCTCTTTCTTCCCTATTCTAGAATAAGCATCTGTTAGTTGCACATGCTAGCTCTTTAAGAGAGTTTTTTCGATTACTTTATTCCTTTTTTGATTATTTTATTTCTTAGCCAATCAATCAATGTGTCCTGTGGATCCTGCATTCAAATACCACAGATATATCCACTTTTATATTTCCCATAACAACTCTGGTTCAAGCCTCTCATCTCTCTCACATGGGAATCAAGTCAGCATTTAAATCAAATCATGTTTCTTTCTTACCTTAAGTCTTAATAGTGTTGGGACTGGGTTGAAGGTTAGTTATCTCTAGTGCCAAAATCCAAGTTCATCTTTTCTGGTCTCTTGTTGGAGTAAAGGTTAATGAGTGTCAGTTTGACTAGGTTTAAGGCTATCCAATCAGTTGGGCAAGCATGATTTCTGAATGTGATCTGTACAATGTTAACATCTGAATGAGTAGCCTGAATTAAGAAGATACACTGCTGTGTATTGATATCATCCAGCCTTCTGGGCTAGGGCCTTGATTCAACAAGGAAGCTTGAGTGGCATTGAATCCATTCTTCATGAGCTGGGCACTGAGCTCTGGGTCTGTGAGCTTTGGCCCACAGACTCTGGGGCTTACATTTGAATAGTAACCTCATACTCCATGTTCTTAGGCCTTCAGCTACAACTGGGAGTTCGAGCATCCATTGCCCTGCTTCTCTGGCCTTTATGCTTGGATAGAATTAGGCTACTGTTCTTAGTTATCCAGTTCAGAGAAGTCATGAGGCCTCCCAGGTTCCACAGCTTCCCAGCAAATTCCTATAGTAAATCTTTTTTTTTTTTTAATCTCTCTCTTCTCTTCCCTCTGCTTTTCCTTTGGCCCTTACCTATCTTTTCTATCTCTTTGCTTCCTTGTTACTCATTCTCTGGGATATAGTTGGCAACCAGTCATTTTTCTTCAGTTGGCCTCAAGAATGCTTTCTTAGAGGTTGCTGAGTTACTTGGACCATTTTCTTAATGATTTATCAGTTGTCTTCACCAGAGCCTTGCTAGAGATTTCCACTCGTGACTGACTTGGTCAGAATTTGCAATGGCTATGGATAGTGGAGAATGAAACGTCAGTGTTTTCTGTCTCTTGCATATGGAAATGTGGAGGTAAATCATCCCAGGGCCTTGTGCTCAGGGTTCTGGCTCTTCTTCTATACCATTATTATGACATATGGCACTTTATTGCAAGCTCCAAGCTCATCCCACAATCCCACGTGACTGTGAGGAATCCCTACTAAAGTTGATCATCTATTAGGAAAGTAGAGAAATGTTATCTCACTGCCGTAGTAGTTGGTTTTGTCCCATCTTGCTTTTTTTTCCCCCATTAAATTAGAGCTTAATTATAAGAGGGAGTCTGGGTATGGAAAGAATAAAACAAAATGAGATTGATTTGCCATCAAGTTTACCTAATTCTAGTTTTTTTTTATTTCCATGAAAAAAAAACCCGTTGTTTTCCTTAGCAATGTGGTGGATTCCTTATACAGTCATCTTTTTTAATGCTCTCTAAAGCCTATAATGTGAGCATTGTCTATCTTTTGTAGATGGGCCAACCTAAGCTCAGAATGTTTTAGCACATGCCAAATAATATTAAATCTATATGGCCAATTCTTCCCACGATTTACAAGAGATCTTTTGAACTTATTTACTTAGTTTAGATGGAGACTTTCCTTTCTGACCATCACATGGGACATACTTTTTCCTCTATCAGGGTTTTGACAGAAAAGATAAACTCAATGAAATTACAGCTAACAGGAGAACATCACAGGGCTTTAAAGAGACGAGCACAAAACTCAGATCTCTCCTCCAGACTGGGAGTAGAAGGATTGGGAGAATTTATAGCTTAGAAAGTTGATGTGTATCTCCATGGGTGAGCTTCTGGCATAAGAAGCAGAGTTTTCCAAAAACACTCTGTGGGTCGTAATTTGGTATCGTCTTCTTGGACTGAAAAGTCTATGTTTATTCCAGTGCTTGTGCTTGCCTGACTCTCTGAATTCGTTGTCCCACTGACATCACTACCACCCTCCTATGGAGTGTCAACACAGCCCTTCTTCTCAGGACATCTCCTGAATGCACCCTCATCAAAAGTGGATCCCACCGCTTCCTGAGTGAGCTTGGCTGCATTTTTTAGGTTGTCGCTTGGGTGCTGTTCTGGAGGTGCTGGGCTTGCTCACCTTCCTCTTCCTTCTGTGGAGGCCTAAGGCTGGCAGGGGATACGAGTCAGACAGTATAAAGAGTCCCAATCAGCAGGTCGGATTTCAAAACACAAAAATAATATTCGAGGCACAACTCCCTTGTTTATGCTCACAAAAGGCTGTCTCTGCAAGAACACTGCGGTTCCCTGCACACTGTTGGCCCTCTGCAAATCAGCACCAATGACAACATTATAATTATGCTTCAAAAACAAAGGCAGCCAGAAGTTGCATCTTAAGTATTCCTTCTTTGGTTGTTCTAGGAGCTTGTGTGTACGCTCAGCAGAAATAGCTTAAACGTACACTCCTTAAAAAGCAGATGTTGTGGTCTAGCTTCCTGTCATACCCATCACAGGTAAGACTGTCTTCCTGGAGCTCAAGCATCGTGGGGGATATGGGGCAGAGAACAGCAATTCTCTACTTGGTTTCTGTTCCCAATACAGTTAAGCAAATTTAGGGATGTTTACCAAAAGCTTCTGGGAGGGGGTGTCAGTGAGGTAATTTAGGAGCCCTAGGATTTAATTTTATACTAGTTACTAACTGTGAACATCTCAGTTTTTCAACTATTCAATATTAAATCGGCTACATTATCAAAGATTCTCAGCCTGGCGGTGGTGGCACACGCCTTTGATCCCAGCACTTGGGAGGCAGAGGCAGGCGGATCTCTGTGAGTTCTAGACCAGCCTGGACTACAAGCGCTAGTTCCAGGGTAGGCTCCAAAGCTACAGAGAAACCCGGTCTTGAAAAACCAATAAATATATAAATAAATAATAAAAATAAAAATAGAAGAGTCTCTTAGTGTAGGTGTAATAGTAGCTATCATTTATTCAAAGAGGGTACAAGGAACTTTGTAGTCGGCATAGCTGGTTTCTACAGAGAGAGCTGAGATTGGGGGATGATGCTCTGTGTCTGAGGAGGGACTTAAGAGAGCAGCTGAGTGGTACAAGGGAGACCTACCCCTACCTACATGTTCTGGAATCCTCACCCTCCAGCTGTCACATTACTGATTGATTGCAAATGAAAAGAACATCAGTTCTGGATTCCAGCAAGACTAATCTGAACCACACATTTGGAAGAGGAAGAAAATAGTCATTTAGCACAACTCTAGTCTGCATGTGGAAAAGAGTTAACTGTAGAGCTATGAATGTTCCTGACCATCATGGTCTAAAGTAGCCCTGTATCTCCTCCTTTCAACCAGTGCTTACTTTTAGGTAGTACTCAAGTAATATTTTAAAAAGTTTTATTTTAAAATTAGCATAAAAGTACAAGAATTCTTTATGGCATTTTCATATATACTTAATTTCGGTTGCTTCCTTCTACTTTCCCCTCTTCATCTCCTTGCCCTCCATCCATGCTTATACCCTCCCACCCCTGGAGCCCCCACTTCCATGTCAAATGCGCTGCTCTATTAAAACCTCCACTAAAGCCTTCCCCCTCCCCCCTTCATGGGCCTCTTTCTAGCGTTTGGCCTCTACTCACACAGCTTCTGTCTTTGCTTTTTCTTTATGCCAGTTCACTTCCTTCCTGTTATGGTGGAGCTCCTCCCGGCTCTTTCTATCAACCTTCACTGTAAAATTCAACAAGCCAATAAGTTCGTGAGTTTACCAGTTGTGTTGAATTCACTCAGAGAGAAACACCAACCTTTCCAGTCCAGAGAAGCAGAGTCCTGGCTCAAATGAGCATCTCAGACTTTACAACCATCGATTGGGGATAATGGGGTTGTTACACCTATAAATCTGGCTGTATATATAGTGGCCAAGATCTAGAAAGGGAAGAGCATCTTTAAGAAAAGCTGTGTGTGGATGTGTGCTTGTGTTTGTCAGTCCGTGATCACTGTGCTTCTGTGCGTACTGCAGGTGTCTCCTTGGGGGCGACCTGGTGGATGTATGGTTGTCAACACATCACTTTTGTCTCTGAAGGGCCCCTCAGAGAGACAGACGAGGAAAGGTTTTGGTGGTGGATAAATGAATCCAGACGAGAGTTTGTCAACAATCTCTTCTTAGCATCAATTTCAAACTTTACTAACTATTGATAAGCCCACTTGATTTTCCTTCACTTTTTCAGGCTCATATTCATCCAGCCATTCAAAACCGCTTATCTTTTACCTGACACGCTGAGCACAGGACATCAGGTCATAAGCACAGGAGCCTTCCCATTGCTTACAGGATAAAATAGAAGTTTCCAATCCACTCTGCTCCTCTTAGGTTGTCTTTTGCTTTCCCTTGTGTGTACTCGAGGTTACTGGACAACTCACAAAGGCCTTTCCCTTTCGTCACTTGGTGAATGAACAGCAAATGTCCAGCGTTCTCTCCCAAACGTATTCTCTCTAATTCCCTCCTCGGCCCCAGAGCAGAACTAAGTGACTCCTCCCCAGTGTTGTGAGAGTGCTCAGTGAACCCATCTTCAGGACGGCTGCTAAGCTTCAGGGTCCCCCTGTGACAGTGTGAAAAAGGTGCCCTTTCCTGGAGACACTTTGTCAAATGTTGACAACTGGAGAAAATATGTAAGTCCTTGCTATTGATAGGCATCTCCTCTTGGGACTGGTACCACTAAACAGAGAAAAATCTCACTAACTGGTTTCAGTGCCCAGGAACTACCACCCTCTTACTCAGGTTCCGACCCTGCTTGAGTTCCTGTCCTGACTTGGTGGCCGACAGCAATATGGAAGTGAAAGCTGAATAAACCCTTTTCTCCTCAACTTTCTTTTTGGTCCTGGTATTTCGTTGCAGCAATTAAAACCCTGACTAAGACATCCCCCCAAATAAAAACCATTAAAAACTTTGTGTATATTGATAGGGTCATCTGTAAAAATTAGGGAACTAATGTCTTATTTATTTGAAGAGTTCAGAAAGATTTTTAGGAGAACGCGTGTTTCTCGGATTGCCAACTGTGTTGAGAGTCAGGGACACAAACTGCTCCTCAGCCCCGTCTCAAGCAGCACAAAGCTCCAAGGCAGCTTTCTGAGATTAGTCTTTGTACGGCCTTTTAGCTTACTTACATTTCTCAGGTTGACAGATGGGTTTTTCTACAACAATGTGCTACAGTCCAATAATGCCTAATGTAGTCATTGTGCAATTAGTCTTAAATTAGTTATAGGATAAAATGAAACAAATTGGGCTTTTGAAAATGGGGACTTTCGTACAAGGCCAGACTTGAGTGAAAGAAAGTCAGAGAACATTTCAACTCCAAAAGCAATTTGCTTCGCAAAAGGAAGCCAGGAAATTACAGCCCATCATACCTAATTAACGCACACATTTGCGTTTAAATGCATGCGCTTCCTCCAAGGAACCTTCTTCAAGTTCCTTTCCCCCTTCACCTCTCAGCAGCCAGAATTCACTGTTGAGGCTGATGTTGAAGCCATCATCTGAGCAACGTGATATTGGCCATTTTCTGACAGGGTTGCGGGAGGTACCGACAGATTGAGTGTTGCATGTTCAAGCAGAGTTAATGGCCATGCCATTATGAAGAACTGTTTGGGAAATGCCCATGAAAACTCAATGCACTGAATATATTTCTCCCTCCCAGTTCAAGGATTTACTGAAGACTTTACCTAGATGTCTGAGTATTGGGGCTGAATTCTACACTCTTTCTCCAATAGTAGGCCAGCTTTAGCAATTTGTTGGTTCAAAGTAATGTCATAGAAAGGAAAAAATCGTAGTCTCATAGTGTGGAACCATGACTAACAATCACTTTATCCAATTGGTGAATGGAGTGATGTCATGCAGTTCTCACATGGCCTTGCTATGGGATAGGTGGAACTCTCACCACCAAACACCAGTATCCTAGTGTGGTGATAGGGAAAGAGGCAGAAGAACCCAGATCAAGGACCATTCTCTAGGGTCTCTTCAGCGTCTCTCAATATTGCCAAGGTCATGAAAAGAAAGGGCTGACTGAGAAGCAGTTTCAGACTAGAGGAGATTGGGGAGACTTGCCCTTAAATGGGATGCAGCTGGCTGGCTGGGACAAAGGAATAGAGTAAGAACAAGGGTGGAAAAACTCACAAATCCAGGGAAGTCTAGAATTCACTTAACAATAATGTACAAATATTAGTTTCTCTTTCTTCCTTCCTCTTACACCTCCTCTGGTGCTGAGAATAGAAAATGGGAACTCATGCACACTAGGCAAACGTTCTACTACCAAGCTACCAGCTCTGTTTTCTTCTTTCTTTCTTTCTTTCTTTCTTTCTTTCTTTCTTTCTTTCTTTCTTTCTTTCTTTCTTTCTTTCTTTTCTTCCTTCCCTTCCTTTCTTCCTTCCTTTCCTTTCTTTTGTTCTCTCTCTCTCTTTCTTTTTAGTTTTTTTTTTTTTTTTTGGTTTTTCGAGACAGGGTTTCTCTGTGGTTTTGGAGCCTGTCCTGGAACTAGCTCTTGCAGACCAGGCTGGTCTCGAACTCACAGAGATCCGCCTGCCTCTGCCTCCCGAGTGCTGGGATTAAAGGCGTGCGCCACCACCGCCCTGCTTCTTTTTAGTTTTGACAAATGTAACATGCCATTATATATGCTTAACAAGGAGGAAACCAGGTCCTTCTGTACTCTTTGAAGCTTTTCTGTCAACCTAAATTATTAAAAATTTAAAAACTCAGGGTTTTTGTTCTCTGCACAAGTAGCTCTCTATCTGTGTCTTTCTAGTTCTACCTCATTTTCTTTCTCTCTTATTTTAGCCCAGGTTAGCTTTGAGCTCCCTATTTAGTCAAGATGACCTTGAACTTCTGACTTTCTGTCTTTACTTCCTGAGTTTGTAGGTATGCACCACCACAATGAGTATTACACAATGATATAATGCTGCTGGGACTCAAACCCAGGGCTGTGTGCATGCCAGGCAAGCACTCTGTGAACTGAAATGCATCCTTAGCTTACGCCCATGCTCTTCATGCACCTGACCCTGCCTCTAGCATCGACCATCCATGTGGTTTTAAAGAAATTAGTGTATTCGTCACAGAGTGTCTATGCTTCTAATATTATGATTTAGATACAAAACTTCAGAATCTTATCTCCTAAGGGGAAATGGTTCCAGGGCTAATTCATCATCAAATTCTTGACAATTGACCATGGAGCGTGACAATTAAAAGAGGGTCAATATGTTTAACCCAACTACAGATAAAGTAACTTATAAGCACCCATAAGGGCAAGCCGCCATTACAATTACAGAGGGGCACAAAACGGATGGATGCTGAAACAGTTGATTTGATTTTGAGGAGGAATGAATGAAAGGGTCTTTAGAAGTTGCTTTACCGACATTCTTCAAAGTGAGGTAGTGTCTTTGTAGTACCCCTGATGGATTGAAAATTGTTTGCTTTTATCTGTCTATCTATCTATCTATCTATCTATCTATCTATCTATCTATCTATCTATCTATCTATCTATCCATCCATGTTTTATGTGATTGGTGTTTTGCCTGCACATATGTCTGTGTAAGACTGTCTGTCTATCTATCTATCTATCTATCTATCTATCTATCTATCTATCTATCTATCTATCTATCTATCTATCTATCTATCTATCTATTTATGTTTTATGTGCATTGGTGTTTTGCCTGCATGTATGCCTGTGTAAAACTGTCAGATCTTGGAGTGACAGACAGTTGTGAACTGCCATGTGGGTGCCTGGAATTGAACCTGGGTCCGTTGGAAGAGCAGTCAGTACTCTTTTCACCACTGAGCCATCTCTCCAGCCCCAGATGCTTATTTTTGCTTATTTATCTGACTCTCTCCCTCTGCCGAAAGAAAGGTACTGTGGGGTTTCAGGCCTGGCAAACCTGTATCTGTTTTACGTGACTGCCTTCCTCAAAAAGCTAAGACAAGGAATTTGCAGCTTTGGCTTTCTAGGCCTGGGTTACTTTACTCAGTACAACACAATGATTCTCAATCCTCCTAATGCTGTGGTCCTTTGATATAGTTTCTCGAGTTGTGCCATAGAATTATTTTAATTCATAACTGTATTTTTTTTGTTACTGTTGAGCTGTAGTGACATTAGTCTGATATGCAGGATATCTGCGGTGCACCCCTGTGGAAGGATTGTTTGACGCCCCCTCCCCCCCCAAAGGGGTTGTGACCTGCAGGTTGAGAATCACCGGTACAGCATTTTCCTAGCTCTATCTACTTGCTTGCAAATATCATGGGTTAGCTTTCCTTTACAGCGAAATAGAACTCCACTGTTCGCATGCACCGCATTGTCACTATTTGCTCAGCAGCTGAAGGGTGTTTAGGTTGTTTCCATTTCTTAGTTCTTGTGTATAGACTGAGCCTGACTGAGCAAGCAATTGTGGACAGGAAGTCCAGTCCTCTGGCATGTGTGTAGGAGTAGGAGAGCTGGGTCGTATGGTGGTTCTACACGGAGCCCTTTAGAACTCTCCACACTCAAGTCTAGAGTGGCTGTGCCAATTTTCAACCCCACTATCAGTGAATGTGGACTTTCCTACCCTCACTTACTCTTTAACATTTGCTGTAGTTTTCTTGATCTTAGCCACTCTGACTGGAGCCCTGAATCTTCACATGTGAGTGCATAACCTGGCAACCCCAGAAACCAGGAAGCAAAAATGGGAGGAGGTGCTCTAGAGAGGGGAATAGTAAGAAATGGGTGCTATAAAGAAAGAATGGGAAAAACAAAGGGGGGGAGGAACTTTAAGCCGAGAGTGGGGAGGGTAGCAGAGAGGAGGAGGGACACATAACACTAAGCATATTTTAAAAAGCTGTAGGGAAATAATATGTTTTCTTAAAATACACCCATACTATAAAGTGTATATGTACACACCTGTTTTAAATGGAGTCTTGCCACATGGGGTGATAGTGCCTCCCCCAAGAACCATAGACTATCTAACAATATCTCCAGTGCCAGATATGGGGAATTTCTTTTGAGGTGCCAATCAGAGGGGGTCCAAGGGACTCCCAAAACAATATAGGCTGTTGCCATCGTCCTTTGTTTCCTCTCAGAACATGAAGCTAAGATTCTATTTCTGAAGACACCACATACTTTGATCATAGGCCTTAGATGATTCAAGCGCAAATTGACCTCGACGCTTTCTCTGTGAGACCTAGCTCTCATAGTATTAGAAGGTGTTATGCAAACTCCCAAGGGAGAAAAGCAATTAATAGCCCTATTCGGCTATAAAGGTTGCAAGCCACAAGTACATGGTATAGCCATGGCTCACCAAAGGAATAGCTGCCCCTGTTTGGAAAGAGTTCCCTACTTCCTCACCGTCTACCTGTCTGAAGTGAGATGGGGGGGGGGTCTTCAGAGAGTTTTTATGCTTTCATGCTTGCTGAACACGCATTAGCCTCTCTCGTATGCTGAATTCAGTTTAGATACGAGTGTGATAACCTGCGATAACTTGGGTCTGTGGACTTGTTTTGTATCTGTGTTGAGAATTCTCACGCCAGTCATGTCCTTGAAGACGCCTTCCACTCTGACTCAGTGTGTAAAGAATATCAAATGGTTTTAAGTGAATAATTGAATGAATGGGTGTCTAGAAAGACAGGTAAATGGGCATTCTGCCAGAAAGCCACAACTCAGGGATGAACTTAGTGAGCATCTCACCTCGTCCTTCTGGTTAGACAAAGAGATACTGCTGGGTTCCTAATGGCTTCCATCCCAGGCATGCTTTCAGATTCCTTGTTTTTTTTTTTTTTTTTTTTTTTTTTGAGACAGGGTTTCTCTGTGGCTTTGGCGCCTATCCTGGCACTAGCTCTGTAGACCAGGCTGGTCTCGAACTCACAGAGATCCGCCTGCCTCTGCCTCCCGAGTGCTGGGATTAAAGGCGTGTGCCACCATCGCCCGGCTTTCAGATTCCTTGAAAGGATAGACAAAAGCGATTTCTGTTCAAGATGCTTTCTCAACAATTCAACACAAAGGAGAATTACAGGTAGGAGAAATGAAGCAAATTTGTCCTCCATAAGTCAGGCTACTGAACTAGGAGCCCTGATTGTCTCCTTAGTTCTTGAAGTTCAGTTATGCCAACTACATGAAGGAGTTGCCTGACAGCTTATCTGCCTTTCGTGATCCTACATGCCTGCATACACTTTAATAGAGCATTGAAACTGTGACTTTAGTGGCTGATTGCCATATATAGAGAGTACTTTTTCTCAGAGCCTTGGGACAATCTTTGGCCTCGAAACCTTGATCCACAGTGTAAGTATAATACTGTCTCCTCTTTTTGATGTTCTTTTCTCTACCATAATTCTTATTTATTATAGGGGTGAATTTTTATTCATTTTAGAGCCCTTTCTGTTGACACTGACTTTGCGGAATCCTCTGGCTTTCTTGGGTATGCTTTATGAAAAAGGCAAAAATATCACACCTCTTGGGAAACCATGAGCTATGGATTCTTTATTATTATATAAATAGCATTTGTTCTCACCCGAGCCCCCCCCCCCAATACTGTCTGGGTACTTGAGGCCTGGGTGAGATTATCCACAATCAAGAGTTCCAGCAGTGTTCTGGTGGAGTTCTGATGTGGCATTTGTGGGTTCTTACAGTTATAGGATGGGATGTTTACATGTTTAAAGTGATATCTGGCATTTATCAGTCGATGGCAAGATCTATGTTAACTGCTCTGTGAAAGATGAGAGTTCTCTGGAAGGATTGGCTACAAAACACACGTATGCATTCACATAGTAATGATTAACTCTGGACATCTGTAGCGCCTGCACTATGGGATGGTACCCGAGCCGGGAACTAGGCAGGAGATTTAAAAATAAACACACACAGAGACACGGGGACTCGAGTCATCCTTGAAACAAGAATGCCAACTTTATTGTGTTCCAGGGAAACTTATATAAGGATCCTTAACTGATAGCCATGTCCCAGCTCTTGGGATTTCCAGCTGTACAACCCACCAGAATTCACTCCCCTGCCATCAGGGACTCACGAGGGTCTCGTGCTCAGAGCAGCTGCAGACACAGGAAAACAAGTTGTTTACTCTGTTCACTCCAGCAGGCAAAGGGTCTGAGGTAGGCAAAGAAAGTGAAGGCACCGGGTCTGCAGCCCCAACAGACATCTTATTCGGTAAGGGAGATCACAGGACACATAACATTTGAAAGAAAGATTAATATCTTGCTTATTTTATTTCCCAAATTGCTTTCTGTTTAGCTGATTTATTGTAGTTAGACTTACCATAACAGATCTTGAAATAAGGTTTTAGCTGATCTCATTGTCATCCTGGATATATTAGTTAAGGAAGGATTTGTTTTGAATGTGAACACTGTTTGGATGGAAATGATGGTTCTTCTAAGGCACTTGGAATGAGCCAGTTTCTTCTAGAAGTTCATAATATGGTTTAAAATCTTTCCAAGATGAACCTCGTGAGATGAGGAGGTTATGCTGTCCAGGCAGGCGGTATAATCTCTTTTTCATGGAAACTTCAAGAAGGTAAGTATTGACAAGTATTTTTTTTTTCTTCCTGAGATACTCGCCAGCAATCTGGCTATCAAAGAAAAAAATATCTCTAGGAATTCTTAATGTCTGGCTTTTCCATATTTGACCTTGGCTACTGTGACTGTGTTTATAAAGGGATGTATTTATTCAGAATTATGTGGTTTTGTTTTCAACCTCGGATATTGTTGGTGTCATTGATAACCCATTATTACTGTTGGAAGCTCGGTCTTATATAGTTTTTTCCTTGCCACTGACGTAGAGTATTTTCCTTTCCTGAAAGCTGTGATCAATACCAGAACTAATCTTTGATGAATGGGGTGCTTCTTGGTACAGGAAATAACTTGAGAAATTATTTTACATGTAGAATGGGAAGCCCAGGGTCTGCTGATCTTGCTTATGTTGATCTATAGCTTTGTGGTACAGACTTGGAAGGTGATCCAGGGTGCAAAGAGATCAGTGGGATTCTTTAGGGGGAGTCTGGTCAAGGGTGAGTGGGAAACCATAGTGGAAACTTGGTTATGGTAGAGCCAAGCTCAGAGTCTACAAAATCTATGTGTGTCTCTTTCAACAGAGCACCTGGGATACCTGTTCTGTCTTCCTTGACAGTTATGTATGAACATATGACAGTATTAATCAGAGAAATGAGGTTAGAAATATTGACCACTTCTAGGCCCAACGCACAAAGCCTCCTGAAAAAGATGGTTGCATTTCCCTTCTGTTTATTTTATGCAGATGAATATATTGACATAGTACAAGGGTAAAGAAGAGACACAGTTAGATGGAATCTGGGTTTCTACATCACCTTATGTGGAAGGTATACCATTTAGTCGTCAGTCAGTCAGAAGCAGTCTCTTTTGGACTTTGTGTGAATGGGAAAGAAATTCTTTCTGCAATTGGGGCATTTGTACATTTGGGGTTATTTATTATCGTGGTCACATGATTTTAACTAGCCCATAAAACAAAGAGACTTGCTCCTCTGCTTACTAAGTAATTTCTTGTCATGTAAAAGGGTGAAATCTGGAGCTGTTTGTAGCACCGTTGCTCTGGCTCTGTAAGCTACTATAAGGGGCTTGGGAGATGACGCCATTTGAACAGAATCAGTTCCTGAACACTTTCTGCCTCTCCTCATGTGATGGATCTCATCCCTTCATCCTAACTCAGTCTCAGTGTTCTGCCATCATCACTGGAGATAGGGAGAGCTGATGTAAATTATGCTGGTTCCCCCACATTATTTATCTTTCCCTCCCTTGCTGAATGGTCTCATTTGCCAGAGCCAAAGAAACAATTTATGCTTAATACAAGGAAACTTGAAAAAAATTATATTACTTGACAACAGCAGCAGATTTTTGTTACTGGTTGAGAATTTATATCATGTGTTTTGACCAAGTCCACCCCCATTCCTTCCCCTCCAATTCTTTTCCATATTCCCCCACAATTTTCCCCTTCCAACCTTATGCTATGTTTTTTTTTTAATCCCCTGAGCCCACCTAGTGCTGCCAGTGTGTGCCCAGGTGTGGGGTAGTCTCAGGGGTGTGGGTCCCTCTTCTCCACCCTCACATTAGCATTTGTGATCTTGTTTTCTTTTTTAAAATCTTAGCCCTTCTTACTGGAGTCAGATTAAATCTCATTGGTTTTAATTTGCATTTCTTTGATGACTAAGGGTATTTCTTATTTGTATTACCCTCCCCATTTTTCTTCTTGGTTTTTTTCTAAACAAGATTTATTTTGTTTGTATGTGCATGGGTGTTTTGCCTGTATACATGTCTGTGCACCAAGAGGAGGTCAGAGGAAGGGATTGTGTCCCCTGAAACTGCTGAGCCATCACATGGATGCTGGGAATTGAACTCTAGTCCTCTGGAAGAGCAGCAGTCAGAACTTTGAACCACTGAGAAATGTCTCCAGATCCTGCATCTGTTTTATGTTTTTAAAACTCTATTCTTGGGCCTATGCCCCACTTTTAAATTAGGCTGATTGTTTTCTTGATGTTTAGCTTTGATTGGCTTTGCTTATTCTACACACTAGCCCTCTGTTAGATGTATTGCAATTAAACATTTTTCCCAGTTCTGGTAGGCAGCCTCTTCACTTGAACGATGTTGTCCTTTGCTATACAGAAGTGCTTTTTTTTTTTTTTTTAGTAGTACCATTTGTTGACTCTTTGTCTTAATGCCTGGCTCATAGAGACCTTCTCAGAAAGTCTTTTCTTACATCTGTATGTTCAAGCGTCTTCCCCACCCACCCATCGTATTCAGGGTATCAAGTCTTATGTTGTTTCAACGGGAGCCAAGTTGCAGTTGTGGTACCAGATGTGGGTTGCTGTCACAGATGGGGCTGGGAGTGGCAGGTGGTTCGCCCTTGAGTAGGAACCAGAGACATTGCTCCATATTTTATCTCCTGGTCCTCCACTTCAACATATTGCCTTAGTGTAAGTTAATTCATTGAAATACATTTTAAAGGATAGTCAGAGTAGGCGTAGTTGAGGGAATGTGTGTAGGTTGGAGAGAAAGACATAACTAAAATATTATGAAGGTTGATGGTGACTGCTAGGATATTTTCCTGGACCAAAGGCTGTAGTCCAATGGATGTGGATTGAAAAAAAGAGAGAATTACACCTTCCTGGGAATATGCCAATTGTCCAGTATTCTTTTGAAACGTTACAAGACTGTCTTAGATTAATAAAGGCCAGCATATATTGTGGCAGGGAGAGCATTGGGACCATTATACTGAGGTGAGAATGATCCATTTCATCCAAGGCCTCTGTCTGGTAGAAGCTGGGGGTGTTACCAATAGCAAGTGCTTCAAGGCTCTGCCTGTGCTGGCTCCTGTTCTCTGTGGTCCCTGGCACACTTCCAGTGGATGAACACATGACCACTTTCTCTCTGACTTCTCATTTTCAGAGTCTGGCACCGAAAAGTGACTGCTGGTCCCCAATACTAAAACAGCAGACATCATGCCTCTGACATGAAGACCTGTTGACACAGGCTGGCATCATAGAATGGTACCGGCTTGTCAACAGGTCATGAAAGGGAAGGGGCCTGAGGAGTTCTCTTTAATTATTGCCATGACCAAAAAGGGAGGAGAGCACGTGGGGTCCAGAGAGGGTACAAGAGTAATCTGAAGCCATCAAGGAAAAATAAGGGCTAGAATTTGTTTGTCTGCTGCAAGTCTGATGTGTTTCTATGTTCCGTCATCACAATGCTTTTAAAAAAATCAGTAAATCAGAGAAAATCTCTGTAAAATATTTGAGGGATTTCTAGTTTAAATGCCAATCTAGCTAGCTCCCCTCTCTTCCCCTCTTCTACTCTGTTTTATTTCCTGTGCTCTAACCCCCCTTCCCCCAAACTGGTTGCATTCCAAACTCAGGAGTATTTCTCAGAAGTCCGATTTCTAATGCTCTTTTCTTGATTGCTTGCTGTGATAGGTTTATGTTCTAATCACTATCATTCTGCATGACATCTTAACTTCATTTTTTTAAGTTGGATTAAATTTTTTTTCCCCTCACAATTTGAAGAATCAGGCATTTGAAAAATACTCTCTAGGGTAGTTTTACTTGGTGTGTTCTTGAGGTTGCTGTCAGAAGTTGCCATCTACAGCTGGTACTGCTTTGGGCATCGGAGGCTGCTCGCTCTCCTGGCTAAGTTGATGGCAGCTGTTCTAGGTCAGTAGGTTTTTTCATGCTGTCCACCTGAACACCACCTGAGTCTTCCTACGGAGCCCCGGATTCCATACAGTACGGCTACTTTAGAGTACGTGGATCCTCTGGGTTATTAATGTCAATGTCCTACTGTCAAGATACTTATTCCTTAGCCTTCAGATTACCTTGCTTTTTATGACATGACTTCAGAAGGTTCCCGGTTTTACTTCTGTTTCATTCTACCTGGTAATAAGGAAGTTCCCAAGATTGTCAAATTGAAGGGTAGGAGACACAGCTTTTCCTTGTTGGTGATCGGTTTGCCAAAGTATTTGAGGACATGTTAAAATTCTCACAGTTTATATCATACATTTTAAATGCTTTCATAAGAGAGACATCAACTTGGCTATTACTGAAAGTTTGATTTTCTTTTTCAAACTTTCCAGGTTTCAAAACTCAATTCACAAAATATGGAGAAAGTTGCTCTTTTAATAAGCAAATTTTTCAGTTTCTGTTGTGCTCCATTTTCTCATCATTACAAGAGGAATAGACACAGGTAAATGAAAGACGAGGATTTTGTTTTGAGGGCTAAAAAGTAACAAGAAGACACTGGCTGTAATAGAGTATGGGCATGCCAGTTCATACCTGGATGCCCATTTCTCTTTCTCCCTCTCTTTCTACACACGTGAGTCTAGTTTGGGTGCGTGCGTGTGTGCATGTGTGTGTGATTGACCTCCGCGTGCATTTCCAGAGGCCAGAGGAGGACATTTGGAATCCTTTTGTACCAGTCTCCCCCTTATTCCTTGCTGAATAAGACCGGGCCTCTCCCTGAACCTGGAGCTAAATGCCGGCTACCAAGTCATCGCAATTCTCTTGTCTCTGTCTCCCACAGCACAGGTTACAGGCATGTGTGAGGTCACACCTGGCCTTTTACATGGGTGCAGGGATCTCAACTCAGGTCCTCCTGCTGGCACAAGAGCACTTACCTTCTGAACCATCTCCCTAATACTGGGCGCCTATTTTGTAACTCTCGGATTGTGTATAATGTCTCTGAAGATAGGTCTTAAGATTGGGTTAAGGCTGGCCATTCCCTGTAATTTAGAGAACACTCATGTTGGTCCACTATCCATGAATTAACAGATGTCCCTGCAATGCCTGCCACTAAGAAGCCTGATCTATGCCTGTATCAGATATCTTCTCATTGCTGTGACAAAATGCCTGGCAACAGCATCTTAAGGAAGAATTTGTGCTGACTTTCAATTTCAGGGCACACAGGCCAACATGGTGAAGACAGTGTGGAGGCAGGCGTGCAGGACACCTGATTACATTGCCTCTGAAGTCAGGAAGTAGATAGATAGATAGATGGATAGATAGATGGATGGATAGATGGATAGATAGATAGATGATACATAGAAATAAACTAGTTAGATAGTAAATTAGATAGATAGATGATACATAGTAAATTAGATAGATGATACATAGGTGGTTGGATAGATGATAGGTATACAGATAGATAGATGATAAATAGAAGTAAACTAGTCAATTAGATAGATGATAGATAGTAAGTTAGATAGATGATAGATATAGATAGATAGATAGATAGATAGATAGATAGATAGATAGATAGATAGATAGATAGAACAGATAGACAGACAGGTAGGTAGATGGGAGATAAATTCTGGCCCTTAGCACCCCCACTCCCCTTTAACTTCAGGACCCTAACCTGTGTTCAAACTGGATCTTCCCTCAGTCTAACCTCTCTGCTAATGCCTCAAAGACACACTTAGAGGTGTGTCTCCTACGAGAATCAAAGTCTGTCAAATTGACATTGAAGGCAAACCACCACCACGCCTCCTTTGGATCTTAATCAAGCCTGGCAATTGGATTTATATCATATCTACCGCGGTTATGTTTTGCTGAGTGATAACTTGGCTTGAGATCATCTCCCCCTCTCTCTTTTTTTTAGAGACAAGGTTTCTCTCAGTAGTCCTGGCTGTCCTAAAACTCACTCTGTTGATCAGGCTGGCCTCTAACTCAGAGATCTGACTGCCTCTGTCTCCTGAGTATATGTGCCATCACTGCCTGGCTTTTAGAACATCTTTTACGAAGTAACTGGGTGTAGGACTTGCAAAGGGGGCATCTTCTCTTTGCCTTTGGGAAGAAGTTTTCTGAGAAGTGCTTGTCCAGTGGCTTCTCAGGAGTATGGTTAAGTCTCATGGCTTGGATGCTTTTAATATATATTTTAAAGGTAGTGGACCCAGTGAGTATCAAAGCAAGCAATGACTGCTGCTGGCGGAAACAAAAAGGTTATGACTCCGTTCCTCAGTGTTGGTGTTGAGGCGTGGGTTGTTGGCCCCAGGAGATATTATTTACTTGCTGTGTTTAGACTTCATCTGAAAGAGCTGGAGACTATTTGACGCTACTTTTCTGTCATCTTGAATCTTAACCTGCACGTTCCATGCTGTGATTTGTCAACTGTGTCTGGAAGAGACATCACAGCCTGCTTAGAGTAGAGACAGAGCTGGCTTTCCCACGAATGCCGTTGAAAAGAAATCAGAGAAGCCTTCAGGGAAATGATGCTGTTGATTACTGTTATGATTAGCATTAGGACTGGGAGTTTTCACCATCCACCGAGTGACAACAAGTGTTCTGGGCATTGCTGACAAAACACAGGATTCCAGATTGTTTTTTTGCCAGGGGAAGTAACTTCCTTCTCTCAAGACACACACTTACTTCCTCTCTGCTCTCCTGATGGGTATTTTGCTAAGTCTGGAACATCGTGACCCAGAATAAAAACTGACTCAGGAGGCTGTATCTCTAATGACCTTCCAACCTGTTTTTAGGTTATTCACCTTTTCTTCCCCACATGCACCTACACATGTGTTTATTTACTCATGTTTTTTTTTTGAGTATTTATTTTAACCAGACCTTTGTACTTTGGATATGCTGTATCTAACCCAATAATACCTATGAGTTAGGAATCATTATTAGGAGAATACCATGAATATGGAATTTAAATTTTACAGATGTAGTGGAAGCTGGCCTTAAGTGAACCTGCATTAGAAGTTCATTTTTGAACACTTGTCAAGCATATCTAAGCTGTGTATTTGATATACTTCTGTGACAATGCTCACACTGAAAATTCCAGGATTGAGGCAGACAGCATAGCAAGGCCATGACAGATGGCATACTGTGTGTCCAATTTCCACTGCCCAGTCCCATCCCATCCATTTCTTTCCGCCTCATTCTAACCCGTCCCATTCTACCCCATTCCATCCCATTCATTTTAGATCTTCTCATTTCCTTCAACCCCATCCCTTCTATCTCATCCTATTCCATGGCTACTGGATGGCTTCTCTGTGCAAGACCCCATACTAGATACTGTAGATGCCAAAAGGAATAGTCCACAATTCTTAGTCTAGAGGAGTTCACAGCCCAGATGAAGTGTGAACAACTGAAAGCAGCTGAGAAATGTTCTACTCTTCTGCTTGATGATGGTCTAGGACCATCTGCTTGAATATGGAACAGCATCGTAGCCGAAATAACTGATAGAATGTAATGGATATGGCATGTTTGATTTCTGGGACAGTGTCAAAAGAAGCCTTGAGATTTTGAACTAATTCTCCATGAATGCTATCTCTGGGGGACATCAGCTGTCATGTCAGACCTTCAAGATACTTAAGACTCTCCTGCTAAAAGGAACATGTGTGATCAATAGTCCCAGGTGAGCCTTGATCTCCAGATATACTTTTAACAGTTCAAGACATCTGATCAGCCCATCTGCCAGCATGGTATCTCTTTCTGACCCTAGTTGGCACCAAGAAAGGCAGAAGAAACTCCCAACCATGTGCTGTTCGAGTCCCCCAACCCCCCAAATCAAAAGATAAGATAAAAGAATGTTGTTTGAAGCTTTTGAGTTTTAGAGTAATTAGTCACCTCATTGTATATCACCAGAACAGGAGGGGGTAAGAAAATAATCAGATTCAAGTAAACATTTTATTTAAGGGAGAGTATGTATAAAGTGTTGTGGAAAAAAGCCAATGTACAGAAAATAAGTTTGTTTACCATGAGGCCAAGCACCCATTTCCTTAAGTGGTTACCAATCATACCGTAGTCTTTATGAACACCACCATCTACTGATTTACTGGACTTGTGCAGATTCCAGTGTTTTTAAACATTTGACAATGGTGAATAAAGGGTGCAGAGAAGACAAGATAGCGAGAAAACTATACAGAGAGGGAAACTGGAGCTCGAAACTGAAATATGTCTGGAAGAGAGAGGATAAATGATGCTCAATCAGTGGCATCAGGATGAACAAATCCCTGAAGGCACAGGTACCCATGATGCTCTTGGGCACACTAACGGACTCTGTGTAGCTGACATGCTCTGCCCTGGAGTAGGAGGAAGGAGTGGAAAGGTGCCTATATGGCATCACTAGGAAGGGTCTTATTTTCATACCGTGGTGCTGAGGCAGGAGGAGGAAGGTAAGAGGGAGACGCAGATAATTTGAAGGCAAGGAAGCAACACATTCAAAACAGCCTATGAGAAAATTGTTATTCAAAACTGCAGGCCCTGAAAGATGCTGTTTGTTCCTCCAACTGTTTGTCTCTCCCTGAAAGGCTTGGCAGATCCATTTTTTATTGGAAAGTCTTACCCGACAGGGGATTACTCAGTGATTCATTTAAAAGGAATCATTAAAGGAAAATCAAGGCACAGCGCATCCTGTCTTCTTTAATTGCTCATTTATTATTACTGTGGATGAGATAACGGCTTGTGCTATTCTTCCAAATAGTGTAAAATATTTATTGGTAAATATAGCAATGCATAAATTAATGCCAGTTGAGATTTTGAGGGACATTTTTTTCCCTCCACTGATAGCCATAATTTTTACTTAAAGAAAAACAGCACTGATATCTTATGGCTGAGCACTGAGTAAGTCATGAGCTCAACATCTGTAGGAAGACAGCATCTTCTTTGTTTCTTTATCATATCAGGGTTCTCTAGGTGGACATACAACATGCCTAGAAAATCAGTCTCTTTTCTATTAAGACCCCTAGCCTTGGGAAGAGGGCAATAAAGGTATACATTTTTTTTTTCTTTACGGGTCACAACTGAATTAAGTAGCCAACTCTTCAACCTTAAGAGACTTTTTATAAATGAGGGTGTTTGTTTTGTTTCTTACCTGACAGTCCACAGGTAGGTGGATTTGGAGGCATTACAATGTCACCTAGGACTAAAGATAATGTCTTCATATAACAACATCCAAAAATAGGGATTTATTTTTCTGAATAGAATCATTTTCACAATCTTTCAGCAGATTTCAATTCAGGTTTTCTTTCCCCAGAGTAAGGACTAAATCCACTTCTAAACTAGTCATGCCAACTCCAGAAAGGCTTTGGAGAGTTGGCCAGGTTCCTTCTCTAGGCTGGGGAGAGGGACCAGCATCCTCTATCAGTGCTAGATTGCTCCTTTGAAGCAAATTTGTTTTTAAAAGAATACATGTATTTACTTTTATGTGTATGGGTGTTTTGTATGCATAAATGTATGTGTACTGCATACATGTAATGTTCATGGAAACCATAAGAGGGCGTCAGATCCCCTGGGACTGAAATTGTAGATGGTGGTAAACCGTTGTGTGAGTGCTGGGAATTAAACCTGGGTCCCCTGTAAGAGCATCCAATACTCCAAACTACTACCACCAGCTCTCTCTAGTCTCACATACAGGGTTTCATGGAAGGAACTACAACAGGGGGTGGATGATTTGTATGCAGCCTGTATTGTTGGCCACAGGTCAAAGTAACTTGGGGCTGGTGATTTAATATGTAACATATGGCCAGCTATATCCCTACTGGAAAATACAATAGGAACATGCAAGACAAGGATGTTCTCAGGGAATGTTAGTGGGCCCTGTAACAAAGAAGGCAATTCTTTAGCTGGAGAAATTAATTCAATAAAACATACAGATTGCTTATTATACTTCAGGAGATGGGAATACAGAGACAAATAAGACCTAGGTTTTGCCCACAAGATATTTAAAATTCCCTGCACCATCTGCTCTATTCAGGTGGTCATAGAGAATACAGATTCACACCCCAATGTCACTGTGCTGCCCTGTTTCGCTCTGGGAACAAGAGGCTACAGCATGACGAGAATGTCCCACTGTCCCCTCTTTGCTTTGGTTTCTTTGACTTTTCAGTCACGGACATGGACAGGTTAAACGCCCCTTCCCTTGATGATCCCAGCACCAGTGTTTACCTTTGCCATAGACTTTAGCATCCCAGGTCTGACTGTCCGCCAGCTGTTATCTCAGCCAGGTTTGGAGTCTGCGATGGCAGGTTGTGTTTTGATCAGTATGTATCCTCACTGCCTAGTTGGTGACTAGAGCACAGACGACATACAATCCAGTGCATGTTTGTGGGATGAGGACATGAATAATTGAACGGAAGGAAATGAACATGGACCTTTCTTCCCCTTCCATCAGGTTCTACCTTATTAGTTTTTCTCTCTCTTTTCCTCACCTCTTTATTTCCTTTTCTTTGCAAACAAGAAATGAATCTAACGTTTTAAGGTATAAAGCATTTGTATAATGTCACGAAAAGCTTTTATCTTCTTCCTTCACAGAAAGATAGAGTGTGATTGAGGTTGACTCATAAATATCAATATTAACCAGAGAAAGAATTCCATAAACATTTTTTATTTTACTGCAAATAATCTTCGGGTCTACTTGCAAATGGCTAGGATTCTGCAGACTCCCAAATGATAGATATATGTCAGACAAGATTGTTGGTTCTTGTTTCCAGCTTTGAGTAGAGGAAGGCTCCGACATTGTGTGGATCCATTCCTAGCAGTAGCTAAAGGGTGATGTGAACTTAAAATTTGGGGTGTAATACCTTCTGTTAATATGATAAGAGCCCCATGGAGATGCCTCTTTTAGGTCAAAGCTTCTAGAAGAAATGATAGAGTATACTTAGTGTTTTCCCTGATAGGTCTATATATCAAGTACTGGAGGATCCCAGAAGTCACCTGCAAAAGGAGTAACTCGGCTTTGGTATTTTGTCCATCATGATTTTTCCATTAATTTTGGTTTGTAAAAATATAGTATCAATCAGCAGTGGAGGAGTGTTCCCCTTGCCTCACATCCTCTCCAGCGTAAGCTGTTATCCGTGTTTTTGATCTTGACTATTCTGACAGGTATAAGATGGAATCTCAGCGTTGTTCTGATTTGCATTTCTCTGATGGCTAGAGATGTTGAGCATTTCTTTAAGTATCTTTCAGCCCTTTGAGATTCGTCTGTTGAGAGTTCTCTGTTTAGTTCTGTATCCCATTTTTTTATCGAATAATTTGTTCTTTTAATGTCAAGTTTTTGGAGTTCTTTGCTGGTGGGAGTGCAAACTGGTACAGCCCCTTTAGATATCAGTATGGTGATTTCTCAGAAAATTAGAAAAAAACCTTCTTCAAGACCCAGCAATACCGCTTCTGGGTAAATACCCAAAAGACACTCAATCATACCACAAGGACATGTGCTCAACTATGCTCATAACAGCATTATTTGTAATAGCTAGAACATGGAAACAATCTAGATGACCCTCAGCTGAAGAATGGATAAAGAAAATGTACATTTACACAATGGAGTACTACACAGTGGTAACAAATCATGACATCTTGAAATTTGCAGGCAAATGAATGGATCTAGATAAAATCATATTGAATGAGGTAACCTACACCCAGAAAGACAAATACAATATGTGTTCACTCAGAAGTGGCTTTTAGACACAAAGCAAAGAAAAACCAGCCTAAAGGCCACAAGCCCAGAGAAACTAGACAATAAAGAGGACCCTAAGAGAGACATACATGGGTCTACATAGGAAGGTGAAAAAGACAAAATCTCCTGAGTAAATGGAGAGCATGGGGGTCATGGGAGAGGGTAGAAGGAAAGGGGAGGGAAGGAGAAGAGAAGAGAAAAATGTATAGCTCAATAAAAACAATTAAAATGTAGTATCAAGATAGACATAAATAGATCTAATCTACATGGATAGTAGAAAAAGACAAGATCTTTTGAGTAAATTGGGAGCATGGGGACATTGGGAGAGGGTTGAAGGGGAGGGGGGAGGCAGAGAGGGGAGCAGAGAAAAATGTAGAGCTCAAAAAATCAATAAAAAATGAAATCTAAAAAAAAGATATCTACCTTAATGTCTTTTAATGTCGTCTGGAATTTTATGCTGGAATATAAAGCCCTGGTAGGTACTTTGAACTATGACTTTCTGGAATGTGTACTGGATGGTAGTGGTCTTTGAGGATCCCCTGGTGTTCTTTTTTTTTTATTTTTCAAGACAGTGTTTCTCCGTAGCCTTTTGGTTTCTGTCCTGGAACTAGCTCTTCTAGACCAGGCTGACCTCGAACTCACAGAGATTCGCCTGCCTCTGCCTCCTGAGTGCTGGGATTAAAGGCGTGTGCCACCACCGCCCGGCTCCTGGTGTTCTTTTGTATTCCATTAGAAATATTAATTTCACATTTTTCTCTGGAGCAACCCCTCTGCCAGGTGCTGTTTGCTAAAGGTTCTGTTACCTAGTGGAGATGGGATAGGAAGCTAGATGACACTGTGACGTCAGAATTATCCAGGGAGTGTTATGTTAAGAACTGAGCTATGTGATGGAGAGGTAGATGGTATCCCAGAGCTGGCTTGTGGGAAGGAAGGGTGGAGCTATCCCAGAGTCCACCATACACTGGAAGGATGAGCTAGCATTTACCAGGCTGAAAGGCAGGGAAAGAGCTGCCAAAAGATGGAACAGTTTGGTTGAATTTGTAGACCAAGCAATATAACATTGCTTAGGCAGGAATCTACAAGTTTCCCTACTGTGGGAAATACCTATTTTGGACAGGAGGCTTGAAATGCATAGTGAAGTTGGAGCCAGCAGCAGAAGATCATGAAAACGTTTGGCTTCCTGCCTTTGTCCTATGTATAGCGGAGAATTCTGGAGGTCTTTGAAGCCTATCAAGAGCACAAAACTTCCTCAAGGGAATGTTAAGACTTTGTTGTAAATGGCGCACCTACCCAGATAAACAAAAACAAAATGATTCCTCCTCCAGCCTTACAGTGCGAACCTAAAAGTGGATTGTATTTCTGGAACTATGATATAGGTTACCTCAGGAAATTCTGCCAATTTTCCACCTTCTGGACAGAGACTTTTCTTTTGAAAAACAAGTGGCAATGTCAAGACTTATAAGGATTTCTAAGACAACCCTCACAAAAGGATCTGCTATGACTCTGCTCTTTTCTGGAGAAAATCAAAGTTTGTCTTTGTTTGACAAGGCAGTATTTGCATCAGCACATTTAGAAGGCTTCTGTTTCTTCTTGTGATCAGCCCTAAAAATAATCTGAGGCTACTTAAATATAGGATATTCTGTGACCGAGGTCCACAAAGCTCCTTCCTTTAGTTTGTTGCCTCTGGGTCATTCATCAATACTCGTGTTTGTGTGTCCTTAGTAATGCTATTATTAAACTGGTCCCCAAAGAAGGGCCTCAAATACTATCTAGGCACAGCCTGTGAAGCCTCTATCTCAGTGAGAGTACTCGTTGCTACTGAATGAGTGCTCCCCGTCCATTCCTTTATGGAGTCCTTCTCAGTGCAACAAGGCTTAACTCTGCCTATTCTTTGCGTCTCTAACCAAGCTACCTCTATCGTCTAGCATTCCTTGCGAAGATATCTGTCTGTGTTGTCATTGCAGAGCTCCTCCGACAAAGCATCGATCCTGGCCATCCTCCAGGTCCTCAGCGATCTGCTTTCTGTTGGTGAGTAGACTATGGTGAACTGGGGCCAGTGCTGGCTGTGGTCTGTCTCAGGAACCCGTGAAGCGGGGTAGTTTTGTAATTGAGCTTTCCTGGGTGAGACAGAACTCCCAGCCCATATTTCCCCCTTGATGTTATGTGACAAGATCTGTGTAGACTGGGATGATTATACTTAGGCTCTTGGGTCTTGTCACCTACCTAACAGTGTCCAAGCTAGGACGCAGTGAGATGTTGGGTGGCTTTGCTACGTTTTCTCCTCTGTAAAGCCAAATGTCTTCATCTAGGAGGGCTTCTCAGCAGCTACACCCTCACCTCCCTAGGCTCACTTCCTCTGGTTCACCGGAAGAACTAGGGACTGCAGCTTTTTTACATATATCACGTGGAGATAGGACTTTGAGGCAGGGAAGCCACTTACCTTGTCAGAAAGGAGATGCCAGGACTGAGTACCTAGGAGTCAGCTGGGTTAACTGGGTTAAGCAATATTAGCACAAACAGGCAACATTAGGGATGAATGGCATGCTAGAGATGAAAACCTTAAAGGTCCCATCACATGGTGGCCTCTTTTAAAAATCAACTTTTATGTTTGTTGGTGGCAGGGTCACTTCCTGTATTTTTTTTTTTTTTATGAATGAGTTCCATTTTGCAGGCCGTCACTCATCTTCTGAGCTAAACCTATCTTCAGGAGGAGTGTGAAATCTTTAGAATTAATCCTTGGAATTTCTTCTCCAATATGAATGTTTGCTTTTTTTTTTTCTTAAGCCAACGTCTCACTCTATAGCTCAGCTTGCCCTGGAACTAGCAACCCTTCTGTCTATACCTATGTGTTACAAATGTGCACCACCACTCCTGGATACAGTGGCTCTTCTCTCCCTCCCTCTCCCCCCTTATTTTCTGCCTTTTTTTTGTTAGACAGTTCTGTTTTCATTAGGATGGGGAAAACAGAATTTCTCCCTTGATGTCATTACACCTTGCTGGCTACCTTGATTAGGTAACACAGGGCCTTTCCCATGTTAATGTGTGATCACTACTTTGGAGGTATCCCTAGTCAAATCTATTCTTTGGTAGAAAGACCATTACTTTCCCATTGTTCAGGACTCTGCTCGAGAGCCCTCAAATGATATGCCTGGGTATTTCATTTCTTAGGCTGTTCCTACAGTGATTCCTCTATTTCCTTTCCACTCATTGCTAAAAGAGCAGAATTAGAAAATTATTACATCATCAATAAAATGATTATAGATAAGAAACCACCCCTTCCTGTTACTAATGTTTTTTGTGTTTTGTAGAAGAATATTTAGTATATGATAATGTACGTCATATATAGTATATATAATGCCTGCATGTCTATTTATATACATACACATACATATATACACATCTGTAAAAAGTTGACAGGTCTCCAGAACTTGCAATATCATTCCATTTGTCATATTTGTGCAAGGTAAATATATTAAAATATCTAAATATTTCACAATTGCCATATTTCACACCTTTCTCCCTTCAGATGGTAGTACAACTTGAAGATGACGCATGTCGAGAATCTGCCAGTCTATGTTTCTGAGGCGAAATGAACGAGCCTTCACTTGTGTCTGGCTGTGAGGGGGGAGGTCTGCTCTGGGAAGGAGGGTTACTATCTGTGGCTCATCTTTCCTCTGGTTTCCTCTCAGGCACAGACCGGAGGATTCACTACATGATCGACAAAGGTGGCAGTGAAGCCCTTCTGCAGACTCTGGTGGACACAGCAAGATCAGCGTCTCCTGACTATGACATCCTCCTGCCTCTCTTCAGGCTGATGGCCAAAGTTGGCCTAAGAGGTACGAACACTTCAAGACCCAGTGATGACTGACAGCCTACTTCTGGAGCTGTTCCCCGAGAGCATTTGGGGACATCCTGGTGGGGAGGCAAAAGGGGGGTCCCAAGTGCCTTGGTGATTGCAAGGCCAGTTTATATGGGAGATATTTTACTTTAGGTTATTATTATTTTGAAGCACAGAATCTTGCATGGTTTTGATTCTGGCTTCAAACTATGTCGCTCAGGGTGGCCTCAGATTTATTGCAATCCTTCTGCCTCAACTTCCTGCACACTGGGAGCAGAGGTATGCACCATACTCCTTGGCAAGGTAAATTTAGAAAAAAATCTAGATGTCAGGTAATAAAAAATATGGTGCTTAGAGATGAATGAATGGCACCGAGACGCTGTAGTCACAGCCGGCACGGACTGCAAAAGCTCGGATCATAAGTCAGAGAAGATGGGAGTGGCTCCAATGCATTTTAAATCCTTACACAAAATGAAACAATTCTAGGAGATATTTCTCACAGGGAAGGACAATGCGTGCATTAGCTTTCCGCTCTTGGTTAGGAAGCAGAGTCTCATGTAGTCAAGTTAGCAGGGAACTCACTCTGTAGCAAAGGATGACCTTGAACTCCTGAGTGCTGGGCTTAGAGATAATGTACCACCAAGCCTGATCAGACGTGGGCATTCAATTTTTAGAGCTATCACAGCAAATTGTCACAGACTGTTTGTCATTATGCACCATAAATATAATCTCTGATACTTCAGGAGTCCGTAAGTCCCAAACCAAGTCCTGAGAGGGTAGTTTTTTTTGGAGGTCCTGAGCGAGACTCTGTTTTCTCTCCTAGCTAGTGCTGCCAGAACCTTTCTCTGTCCATCTGTCTGTCTGTCGGTCCTCGCTCCCTCCCTCCCTCGCTCCCTCGCTCCCTCCCTCGCTCCCTCCCTCGCTCCCTCCCTCCTCCCCTCCCTCCCCCCTCCCTTCCTTTTCTTCCTTCCTTTCCCTTCCTTCCTCCCTCCCTCTCTCTCTCCCTCCTTTGCCTCCCTCCCTCCTTTCCTTTCCCTCTTTCTTTTGATTTGTAGACAATCATTCCGTTCTCTATCTTGTATTCACAGAGCGTTCCCAGTGTTCACTTTGTGTGTTCTCTCTTCTTCATGCAGGGGTGTCCGTCATAAAGTCTAGGTACCACTCTGTCCTGTCTGATCCCTTCTTAGCTAATTCAGTGTACGGAACTCTCTTTCCAAATAAGATGGCATCTCAGCTGTCTGGGTAGAACTGAATTGAGGTGGGCACTGTTAGTTCAGCCTACTGTGATAAGTCACATAGCAATAGAGCTTCTGGCTAGCTCTCTTTCCTCCTGGAGGATCCGGAAATGCCTTCTTAGGTCGCTGGAACTTCCTGGAGCAGGGTTGAATAATCTAAGCATTTAGAGTTCGCGCAAGCTATTGCAAAAACACTTTAACAGTTAAACTTAAACTGTATGTCGACTGTCATGATGGTCACAATTGAGAAGCAGCTCAGGCCCCTTTTGATGCTGTTGTCAGCAGCAGAAGCCGAAGGCTACAGCACACTCTTTCAATGTCTAGATCTCTACTTCACCCTCATTGGCCCTCTAGAAATGGACCACGAAACAGACATTAGCTGGTACCTGCATGGATGTGTTCCAGCATAACTAACAGTATTCATTTAGTGATTGCTCATGCACTGGTCTATACCCTGCAGATATCTCTGTGATCAAGACTGTAAAGGAGTCTGCTCTCACTGTGCTTCTATTCCAAGTGGGACAGGCCAGCTGGTCAGCAAATAATTAGCCGGATGGTAGCAGACTGTGACCAGTGCCTCAAGGAAGAGAAAGACTGATGCTCCCCTAGGATGGCATGGTCAGGGACAGTGACATCCGAGCTGAAACCTGAAGAACGAGGGAAAGTCACCAAAGCTGAGTGGGCCAAGTGAACTCTAAGAAAAGACAGTAGAGACCTGATATATTCCCCAGGCACACAGGGACGGCTGGTTTCAAGTCTGTCCCTGATGCTTACTAGCTGCGTGACCCTGGTCAAGTTACTTAAGGGTTATGAACCATAGTGCCCTTATGTCTAAAATGGAAGCATAAAATTTAATTCCAGAGTTTCTAGGAAGAGTTAGATGAGGTCATCTCCTTAGCATATGGGGCTAGGGACTAACAGTCAAGTGATAAGAGACATACATTGACAGTGGTTCCTTGTGGGTGTATGTGTGTGTTATATGTATATATGTGTGTCCATTTAGTCACATGTATGTACATGCCCACATGTACATGTAGAAATCAGGGGTTGATGTTGGATGTCTTTCTCATTTCCTCACCACTTTGTTCCTTTGAGACAAAGTCTCTCATGGAACCCAAAGCTCACATTACTAGATTTGTTTGTCAGTGAGTGAGCTTCTGGGGTCCTCTTACTATTGCTCCTCCATAGTACTGGGGTTACAGGCATATGTACAGTCACAGACAGCTCTTTGCATTGCCGTAGAGGATCTGAACTAAGTTCCTCATATTCACACATCAATAACTATTACCTACTGAGACATCTTCCCAGCTTCAGTCTTACAGCAAATTTTATTGTGTATATTGGGGTTTTCACCATGGTATTATGAAATACAAGTAGCAGTGTCATTACAACAATGAAGCAGATGAACGCATCTGTGATCTCATAAAAATCGCTTTATTTTCACAACGGGAGAAGCTAAATCTATGTATTTAACAGGGAACAATTTTGTTAACTTCATCTTCACGTTGAACACAAGAGCTCTAGATTTGTTTACTCGAAGCTGAAATTGCTATTTTGTGTCTCTTGACTTACCCTCCTTCCCTGATTCCTCTCCTTGGTCCCTGAAGTCAGCAGGAAGAAGCAGAGTTTCATTCTTCACCCTTGTGCACACATGCCCTCATGCTAGCAGGGGTGATATGCCAACAAGACAAAGGAGAACAAACGTTGGTGAGGGTGTGAAGAAAAGGGAGCCTTTTCACACTTTGTAGTGGTAAAAATCAGGATGGCCATTATTGAAAATGACATAGAGAATTAAAAAAAAAAAGAGCTACCGCATGGCCATGGTGATCCATGGCTCAGAAGCTCATAGTCAGTTCGGGGCCATACTGGGCTACAGGAGACCCTGTTTCAAAACAAACAAACAAGCCCTAAAAGTACCATCTGACTGAGATATTTCAATAATCTCTGATTTGAACAAATACCCAAAGGAAAAGAAATGAATAATTTATAAAGATCTCTCCTTCCTGTTTTCACTGTAATAATATGCGCAATGACCTCGACATAGAAATAGCTTAAGCATCCATGGATAGCTGCCAGATTTAAAAAAAATGTGGTATTCATATGAAATGGAGTATTATGTAGCCTAATGGGAGTACCCAGAGAATTATGCTAAATTAAATAACAAAATAAATATAGAAATATATTTTTATGAGTCTTACAACAGTCATGATGATTTAAGGCACCACACTTAGGAAATGACACAAACAAATGTAGTTAGACACAGTCACCTGCTAGTGAGTACAAAGAGCCTAAACAGGGGCTCTTTCCTTGGTTTCAGTGCTTTGTTTGTAACTATTAAAATGATGATGATGGTTTACCTACAACACTAGATGTCAGGATATTCGCGCAATCTAGAGATTACTTTTTAATTTTTATTTGTTTCTTAAAATCTATTTTTACTTTTTATTATGAAAATTCTTTGTTAACTAACTTTTCCAAAACTTCCGTACTATCTTTTGCATATTTATAACAACATCCAATCAAAAATGTAAGACCCAGGCCGGGCACACGCCTTTAACCCCAACACAACGTGGGAAGCAGAGGCAGGTGGATTTTTGTGAGTTTGGCGCCAGCCTGGTCTCCATTGTGAGTTTCAGGACAGCCAGGGCTATGTAGAAAAACCCTGTCTCAGAAAAGAAAGAGAAAAAAGGTAAAGAAAAGCAAGCAGGGTCCAATCAAAGCCCATGCACTCCATTCGAAGGCTGTGTTGTTTGCTTCACCCCAGATTTGTCGTAAATACATTGATACACATGGAGATGACCAGGAGTGTCTTCAGAATCCAAAGACTTGCGTTCTTAGACCCCAGAGCCACCCTGTCCATAAGTGCACCCAGAGTTCCCCTCTTCTCATGCATTTGGTTCTGATGGGGGCATATTAAGAATATTTTAATGATATTAAAAAGTGTCTTTGTCTAACTGTCCCACCCCTTGTCATTTCTCTCCCTAAGCCTTCATAATGAATTTGAGACATAATTAAGAGAGATGGATTTGTGTTTTTAGATAAGAAGTTTGGACAGAAGGCGCTGGAATTAGAAGCTCTTGATGTGACCTTGATTCTGGCCAGGAAGAACCTGTCTCATAGCCAGAACCTCCTGCACTGTCTCTGGGCACTGCGAGTGTTTGCCTCCAGTGGTAAGTTCTAGGCCTGGGTAGGGACGTCTGGAAACCATGTGGTGGTGTGGGGGAGTGAAGGTTTGCATGGAGGTGAGGATGCATGCGGTCCCATTCAGACCCAGAAAGGAACCTGACAATCCAGAGACTGCAGAGGCCAGGAGCTGTTTATTTATTGCCTTGGTCAGATAGAGCTCTTGATCTAGTTCTGAGGCATTGAGTTTCCTTTGAGTTGCATTCACAGCATCCCACGGTTCTCTATCAGCACCACCGGATAAAGAATTCGTGCGGCACGAGAAAGGCAGGCTTCCTTCAGGCCTTGATATAGCCATAACATTATGTGTTATGTTTGTTTGTTTGTTTGTTTAAAAAGAAAACAACATAATGGCTGGGGAGATAACTCAGCCAGCAAAGTTGTTGACTTGCAAGCCTGAGGCCTTGAGAACCCATATGAAAATACTGGGATGGTGTTGTGCAATCGTAATCCCAAAGCTTGGGAGGTGGAGACAGGAGGACTCCTGGAGCTTACTGGCCAGCTGGCGTAGTCTGATTGGTGAGGTCTAAGCCAATGAGAGACCCTGTCTTCAGGGAAGTAGACAGCATTCTTGTGGATAACACCTAGCCTCCTCTAACACGTGCGTGTGAACCCATCCACACGCTTGTGCATCTATGCACACACACACATTAAAGAGGGGGAGTGGGGAAATGTTTAGCTCAATTAAAACAGATAAATTATAAAGAAATATAAAAAACAAAAAATAAAGGCTAGTCCTTCTTAATCCCATGAAGCTGCTCACTGTTATAACAAAATTGTTACTGATTTTTTTTTTCTAACCTTATGCTCTTTCCCAACAAATCCTCTCTCTGGGTGATTGCATCAAAACATGTCAGCTGATAGTTATTAAGCATCTACTTAATTCAACTATTTTTAATTATTACAATAATTATGTGTTTAGATCTACATTTTTATATCTCAGCAAAGAAAACACCAGCAGCTTAAAAGAGTGAAGCAATTACTTAAATTTATACAGATAAAAAGTCCTGAAGGCTGGCTTTAAAATTCCAAAAATCACGTTAATTCTACTCCACGCAGAGGCACTTTTCATTAATAGATTAGATTCTATACCTCCTATCTCACATGTAATGAGTGTAGACTTTCATTTCTCCTTTCTGAGCTCCCTTCCTGGGGAATAACAGTGACAATTATTTAGATGTAATGTTCTCTGTAGGGGAAAGAATGTGGGCTTAGAGCCAGGGAGCCCTGGCTTTGACTCTGGTGCTATTTCTTATGAGTCATGGAACACAGTATTTGACCTGATTAACCTCATTTTTTTTCACTTTGTAAAATTATAGCAGCAATAATTATTGCTGTTAATCTGCTAGGTTTTTGTCTCCCTAAAACAACAGGAATTAATTTTCTCATGGTGCTAAAGGCTGGAGGTCTGAGATCAAGATGGGGGCGAGGCTTGTTTCTTCTATAGCCTGTCTCCTTGGCTTTAAGAAGAATCTGTCATCTTGCTTTGTCCCCACGAGGTTTTGCCCATGGGCTTGGCTTGCACATTCATAGTCTCTTTCTATGCTTGAATATTCCTTATGACAGGCACAAGACAGATTAGGTTATATTCCTCTTCCAGTGTGCCCCCTTTAAATTAATTACTTACTTCTTTACATCATGGGGATGAGGGCTTTAAAATTCATTTGGGGGATGCGGGCAACCCTCAGCAAATTTCATAGACTTGTCAGATGGGATAAGATCGTGTGCATAGGTAACACCATGACACAGCAGCTGTCCTTTCCCCACCCAAAATTTCTCTAATAATTTGAAATCGCATGTAGAGTACATACAGGAAGAGTAACTATGTAATTTCTCCAGATAGTCTAATAACTGCTGAAATATGCCAATTTTAATCATTTTTATTTTACTTTAAACATAGGGTCTCATGTAGCCCAGACTGCCTTCAAACTCATCATATAGCCAAAGATAACCTTGAATTCCATATCGTCCTGCGTCCATCTCCCAAATGCTGGGATTGCAGCCATGTGCGGCTATGCCTGGCTCAGTATCTCAATTTTCTCTGTTGCATTTTCTTAATAAACATGGGGAATACATAAAGAGACAATTTTCCTTCGGAATAATAATGAGATGGATTATTGGCTTTTTGTTCACAGACAGTGGCTTCTCTTTCTCTCTAGCCTACACATACCCACACAACCATGCACACACACACACACACACACACACACACACACACACACACAGAGAGAGAGAGAGAGAGAGAGAGAGAGAGAGAGAGAGAGAGAGAGAGAGAGAACACAAAGACTATCAGAGTACATTTGGTAATATCTGAATGAATCTGTACAAACCTGTCTCCAAAACAGTGAAAGAGGAACCGTGGCATTTTATGAAAGACAGCTGTCGTTAGTGAGTAACCTAAAAGCATGTCAGCCAATCTGGATCTTGGGTACTCTTCTCAGTAGGAGCACAGACAGAGGAACATGTACTCCATACAACATACAACATATAACCCCTTATAACAATCAAGGCATTGGCCACAGTCTCTGTCTTATATAGAGGACTCTGATATCGCCACCTCCAGAACCTCATTCCTTTCCTGTGCCCTGCAACAAGTTAATCTTGTTCATCTCTTTGCATCTTTGAGATGCCTTGTTCCCACTCATTTTCCCAGAATAAGTCAGGCCCAAAGTACCAGGCAGTCTAGACCTGCCCTCTCTGAAGCACTAGTACAATGGAGGAGAGAGAGGAGCCACCTTATTGGAGGATCATTTTTCTTCCTTCACATCCTTGTCCCCTCCTACATTTCTGCATCTCCTGGCTTCCTCTTCTGTGCTTTTCTCAGATTCAGCTGAGTTGAGAAGGGGTATGGACCATAGTGGAAAGAAGCTGGGGCATCCTGGGAGATGTCAGTGACATCTGGAAGTTTTTATTTACCTGGCGTTCCCTTGACTTTCTATAATTCAGATCTAGGACCATGTTTTAATAACTGGATGAAAAGGGAAATATTCTCAGGCTGGTTATATTGGAGCAAAGGACTCATTCTTCTATTGGTATTCTAATAGAAATCAGTCAACTTATTGCCTCAGTTTTGGGGGATTCTAGTATTAAAATTGAGGAGGACTAGAAACTGAGGTAGAAAGAAAGAGCTACCCCATTTACTATACTGCTGGAAAGAGGTTTTAAATTTTTTGTTGTTATTTTATTAACCACCTTAAAGTTGTCAATGATTAAATCCAAATTGTATTAGCACATGTTTCTGTGACAATAGCTACTAACTACTGTCCTTTTTGTCATCAGTAACCACAGGAGCAATGCTGGGAATTAATGGAGCCATGGAACTTCTCTTCAAGGTCATTCCTCCTTACACCCGAAAGCACACAAGGACAATCAGGTACCAGACATGTTCACAGTACCTCTGGGCTCTGTATGAAGGCTGGCAAGGTGGAGATGGCTGCACTTATATCTTGATGCTCCCGGTCCAATCTGTTGTTGTTTTCTTCCTTGTAGACATACAGTGTCTGCATCTCTACTTGCTCCAAAGTTTCTTCCTTCCTCTTATCCTTATATAATAATACCAAATATAACCCTCAAGCTAAAATGCAGAGAGAGCTGGATCTAAGGTTACAGTGCCAGGGGATAGGAGAGGTGAAGTTAAAATCCGTATCATTCAGACTGGAAACCTCATGTTCTCTTTTGTTGTTGTTGATTTTGGCCTGGTGCTTTCAGATAAGCCCTTTTTACCTGCAGTGATAAATGAGCATAACCCTCACACGATAGCCCAGAAGTGACAGGGTCTCCAAAGAATCAACCAGTTAAACTGCTTAGATGAGTTCCAAGCCTCCCAATAGCCCATCATTGTTGTGTGCTGGTCTTGTTACGCGGTTATATGATTGGAGAATGAAACCTGGCCTATTCCCTCTGCCTCTGCATCCTAGAGTGGAGTGAATCACTGAGTTAAAAAGGGGAGATGGCTTCACATAAAGGCGTTAGAGATATTCCGAACCACTAAGATCCATCATTTATGGGAGTGACTCAGCGAGGACCTTGAGAGAATATTAGAAGAAATTCAGCCAATTTCTAAGATCTATGGGGTCATTTGGCAAGTAGCATTTCCATGCCCAGCCATGATATTTTCTGCATCCTAGCATCAATCTTAGGCTCGTGTTTCACCTGATTATTTTTCTCTTGGGTCACCACAGTGATGCCATCATCATCATCCATTCTCCCCTACGGTTCTCTACACCAGCATTTCCTGAAGTGAAATACATTACACATCAGTCCCCAAAAATGGCCCCATCAAATAAACTGAGAAGTTCTGGCTTACACAAAGTGAGATAGGTTTTCTTTACTGTGAGACTTCACAAAGCCCTCTATCCACACTGGGCCTAACTCTAGTGTGCTCCATTACAAGGCCAATTTGGCCAGGGAATTCTGCTTCTTACCTACCACCTTTGTAAAGGGGCGAGGACAGTGTGCATTTCAGTTGCAAAACGGAGTCAACACAACTCTACCAAGGGACCTTTTTGTAGTAGCTGAAAGCCTCAGAGTTAAAACCAGGGGTAAACATAACCCCTTTATTTTTCTGTAGCTTTACTTTATTTTGGTCTTAAATGTTCCCTGCATCAGATGACAAAAATTCTCATCAGGCATTGAAGTCAGATTAGCGATCCTTTAGCCCATGATGCCTTCCTTCCTATTGTGTTCCTCTCTTGGGACTGTATTCTAGATCTTAAGAAACTGTGACTGCTCTTCGGACTGAAAAGGGAGGGGGAGAGGAGTGGGGGGAAGGGGAGAGGAGTAGGAGAAGCGGGAGGGAAATGGGAGGATCAGGAGAGAAAACGGAAGAATAGGAGGCTTTGGAAGTAGAAAGAATGGAGAAAAGAATAAATGAAAAAAGAAAATCTATATATATATATTGCACATCTGGATCGCAATTCTGGAACGAACATCTGGATTGCACATCTAGAATGACCACAGATGTGCAACAGATGTTCATTCCAAATGTGCAATCCAGATGTCATTCCAGATGCGCACCACAGATGTCATTCCAGACATCTGGATTGCACATCTGGATTGCACATCTGGATTGCACATCTGGATTGCACATCTGGATTGCACATCTGGATTGCACATCTGGAATGCACATCTGAATCGCACATCTGGATTGCACATCTGGAATGACATCTGGAATGACATCTGGAATGCGCATCTGGATTGCACATCTGGAATGACATCTGGATTGCACATCTGGAATGACATCCGGAATGCACATCTGGATTGCACATCTGGAATGACATCTGGATTGCGCATCTGGAATGACATCTGGAATGACATCTGGATTGCACATCTGGAATGACATCTGGATTGCACATCTGGAATGACATCTGGAATGCACATCTGGATTGCACATCTGGAATGACATCTGGATTGCACATCTGGAATGACATCTGGATTGCACATCTGGAATGACATCTGGATTGCACATCTGGAATGACATCTGGAATGACATCTGGAATGACATCTGGATTGCACATCTGGAATGACATCTGGATTGCACATCTGGAATGACATCCGGAATGCACATCTGGATTGCACATCTGGAATGACATCTGGATTGCGCATCTGGAATGACATCTGGAATGACATCTGGATTGCACATCTGGAATGACATCTGGATTGCACATCTGGAATGACATCTGGAATGCACATCTGGATTGCACATCTGGAATGACATCTGGATTGCACATCTGGAATGACATCTGGATTGCACATCTGGAATGACATCTGGATTGCACATCTGGAATGACATCTGGATTGCACATCTGGAATGACATCTGGATTGCACATCTGGAATGACATCTGGAATGCACATCTGGATCGCACATCTGGAATGACATCTGGAATGCACTTCTGGAATGACATCTGGAATGCGCATCTGTAGTGCACATCTGGAATGACATCTGGATTGCGCACCTGCAATGACATCTGCGTCGCGCATCTGGATCGCACATCTGGAAATGGACATCTGGATTGCACATCTGGGCCACACATCTGAAAATTAAAGATACATTTTACTCAAAAAAAAAAGAAAAGAAACTGTGGGTGGCAATGAGAAATGCTGGCGAAAATCCCTTGTCTTTGTCAGTTAACCTTGGTTATCAAGGGACGAGGTCCTATAGTTTTTCAGTCCTGATGGCTTCTGCTGTCTTGGTTACTAAAGCCAAGATTGGGAAGACAAAGCAACCAAACAACCATATATAAGACAATCATAAATAGTTAAAGCATAGACATGCCCTTATTAGGGACACCTACTGTTGCCATCTGAATTGCTTTTCTTTCCTCCTGCAAAAAAAATTAAGTTCAGGTGAATATCTGATCAAGGTGCCTTGGAACAAGAGATTAAAAGGGTGGAAGGCTTCTAAGAATAGGAAATTGCCAAGGATCTCAGTGATATTTCTAAGCATCCTATCTACCACTTCAGCATGCCTGATCAGTCCTAGAAATTTCCCGAAGAAAAATGCCAAACGTCCACAGGGGAGTGGCCTCTTCACCAGCCTTTCCAATGCAGGTGTCATTGACCCAGTGTTATTAGGTGCCTAGCATCCGCTCAGCTCTTAGCCTATGCTGGTGTTGATTAGGTGCCTCGCACAGCGCTTAACTCTTAGCACGCATTGTCTCTCTTGAGCCTCTGTTCTTTGAGGCAGGAGCTATTACAGGAGGGAAAATTGAAGCTAAAAAAAGTGGGGATTTAAGGGAAAGAGCCAGGACTTAAGCACTGCCTGATCCATGAGCCTCCACCTTTAAAGCACCCTTGGAGTATCTAGTAGTCTATTTCCAGGGTTATAATTCTAAAACCACCATATGTAAGACAATCATGAGTAGTTAAAGTTTGCTTAAATTTCTTTTACCGTCTAAATGGTTCTGTTCCATGGAACAATTTGCTTAACGATAGGGAATCTTTCTCTTCAATTGAATGGCCATTTCCTCTCAAAGGCTAAATAACTATTCTCCCTGCTTTTGAATTCTTTTCCCAAGCCACTTTGTTTTCTAACCTCCACCCCCTCACACCCATACTTTCCAACTAGAACACGAGAAATGAAGGCCCCGAAGTTGGAAGACACCCCCTAGCAGCTCTAGCTGATTCCTTGCTGAATCAAGGTTTGTTGTAGACAGTAGAAATAATGGCTAGAAGAGTCTGTAGGATTTGACATGCTAGGATACGTCAGTCACCGCTAATTGAGATGCAGCTGGGTGATAAGGCTGCCTGCCTGCAGCCAGACGGCTCCCCTAAGCTCCATCTCCCTACTCTCAACTAAGATGAGTCCAAATAAATTCCACTAAGTTTCCTGCACTTACATGCCAAACCTATGGTTTTGTGGGTTCTTCCAGGGGAGCAGATGGCAGCATGCCTGCAGGATATGAATACCCACCCTGGGTATTATCCTTCAAACCCTTGCAAGCAATGGGAGAGTTATTCCAGGGTGGATTTGCGAGAGCAGTGCCCAGTGTGGTGCCACTGTGACTCCTTCCCCCTGTGGAGATTAAACCTGCTCTACTTCTCCTGTGCATCCCAAAAATAGACATGCAGCTGTCCTCCAATCTCCAGCGGTACTCAGGGCAAGATTTATAACTGTAGTTCCAGGCTTACTAGGGAGGAGGGCCTGTGTGGCGCTATCACAAGCCTCCTGTGGCTTGGTGCCAGCCTCCGTGCCTGGGAAGGCAGTCATTCCAGTCTTGCTACATTTGCTACATGCCCACCATGTTGGCACTCTTTCCCAGTGTGTCGTTGGGTTGGCTTGTGCCTTCTCACTTTCTTTTCCTCCCCATCTTGATCTGAACAGTCATGGTCAAACATGGAAGGCTCTTACAGCCTCTAGAAACCATCAAGAATGTGCTTCATTTATTTCTCTCCCGTTCCTCTTCCCATCACTTTATCTAGCCAGCTGTCTCTGAGTGTGGCCTGCTCCAGGAATGTTGGTGCCATTTTATCAAAGGCTCAAACAGCTACCCAGTCTCCAATTCAGGGGCGTGGGGGAGATGGAACTGTCTCTCCTCAAAGATGCTCTGGAATCTTTTTCATCCCCCATTTTGTACTTAACCTTGCACAGTGTTGCCTTGGAGTCTTCTCTTCTGCAGTTGTTATTATTGTTTTACTCTTCACTCTTTGGCTCTTTTGTGGGGGTCACCACTCAGGTCCTAAATAAATACGCACGGAGACTTATTCTTTTTTATAAATGCACAGCCTTAGCTTGGCTTATTTCTTGCCAACTTCTCTTAAATTATCACATCCACCTGTTGCCTCTGGGTTTCTATCTTTCTCTATTCTTTATGCCTTTCTTTACTTCTTACTCTGTGGCTGGCTGTGTGGCTGGGGGGCTGGCCCTTTGTATCCTCCTCTTCTTTTTTTCTCATTCCTTGATCTCCTCCTCCCAGATTTCTCCTCCTATTTGTTCTTTCTGTCTGCCAGCCCCACCTATCCTTTCTCTCGCCTTGCTTGCTATTGGCTGTTCAGCTCTTTATTAGACCAATCAGGTATTTTAGACAGGCAAAGTTACACAGCTTCACAGAGTCAAACAAATGCAACATAAAAGAATGCAATACATCGTTGCATCATTAAACAAGTGTTCCACAGCATAAACAAATGTAGCACTTCTTTAACTAATACTCTACATCACCCTCCCCTCTAAATTCTCTGCTTATAAAGAGAGAAATTGAACCATGTTTACTTTGTTTCTCTCCACAGAATCCAGGTCCACGTATAGCATATGGTAGATTATTAACAAAATGCAAAAGAAATGTATTTTAGAAGGCTTGCACATAATAATCATTCTTATTTGTAAGGTACAATGTGATCATTTGATGCAAGTATACAACATGTAATGGGTAGTAAATCAGTGTTTCCATCTACTAATATATGAAATACTTCACCAAGTTTGCCAGCGCAATTTTGGGCAGAGACTATGTTAATCATCTCTATATTACTCCAACGTTAGTATGTATGATGTCAGGATCTGCATCAAAAGAAGTACTTTAACCAAAAGATATTGGTGGATTATGAATGTATTGATAAGCAAACTCTGACATTGGTAGAATGAATCACTTCATGTTTATTAATAAGTCATTCTCGTTCTTGATCCCACACTGGATCCATGTGTCTTCTGCCATGTGTCTGAACATACCTAAAACTCACATAGCCTCTCTCCCAAGAACTGTGTGATATGAGAAACTGAGGCACCTTGGAGAAGCCAGCCAAAAGAAGAGAAGCTGGAGGCTCAGCTTTAAAGGGAGCAGGGTTTTTCTTGCTGGAGGGAAGGGAAGTGTTCGAGCCCCACCTGTCCCCCGTCTTTCTTCGAGCTATCTGGGGGAGCTGGCAGGTTAGCAGAAGGGAAGGTTCCAAAGTAAAAGGGCATCGCAGGAGTCCAGGGCAGCACTGATCTGAAAACTCTACTTCCCATTGAATTAGGTTGCCTGTGTTGGCCTGCTAATAGACTCAGCAGGGTCTTTCGAATCTGTGGGGTGCTCTATAAAATCGGGAGCAGGAAATGACCCTGGTGCAGAGAGTGTGCCTCTTTGCTAGCCTGGTCCATGGGTGGACCAGTTTATTTATTGACACAAAGCTGGCCTGGAGCAGTCCAAATCACGAAGCAGGAAAATTTCCTGAGGCAAAGGAAATTTTGACTCCCAGCGACTTAGAAGAGCTCGTGTGTTGTTTCGTTCTCTGCTGTCAGCAGTCCCCTTCTTCCCTTGCTTCTGTGACTTCAGGCTTTTAGTAGTGATGATGTCGTGTCCACTTGACATTTCCCAAATGTCCTGTCTGATCCTGCTGGGTCCTCATACCATAATATTTATCCCAATGTTGCACATTGCTCATCAAATGTCACCAGTATATAATAGTTCCAAAACTCGCTAGCTTGCACGGCCTCACAGAGTTTTGAGTTAATTAGAGTTTTCTTACTAGGGGACTGCTTCTTCAACCCCATCATAGTCTCCGATCATTGCACCTCATGTGGAGAAAGAAGATTCAGGATTATCAGTTGGCTGAGATTGTTTCTCTATTCTTCATTGGCGTTGACGTTTCCCCGACAATAAGACAAGTCAAGAATTGTGTTCTAGACCATGCTGGCCTTATTCTTACACAAGAGGTCTCCTTCACTAGCTCCGCCCCTTCTGTCACATGTTTTCAGCGGGTCTGTCATGCTGGGATTGACTTTCAGGATCAGGGGTCTTTGGGACACAGATTGGTATAATTACGGGTGATATTCCATGCGCTAGAGGAGCTGGGATTAAGTACCTTGGCAACAGAAGGCGGCGTTGTGTTTGGGTCCCTAACAAGCCTCATAAGCAAATTCTTCAGTTTAGTGTCCCGTTGGCATCCTCGTTGCTCCCTGTACTTAGAATAGTGTTAGTGATCTCCTCCCTTTAGAACTCTTGTCTGCCAGGGCTCTTTGGCATTTGAGCTTTGCCCGAGGGCAGGATGACTGGGCATTGCTTCATTGGCAGCTATTTCTGGTGATCCCATCTTCAGTTGATGATGTAGAAAACTGTCCCGTATTTCTTCTCCTCCCTGAACCACTGTCTTTCCAAAGTCAAGCCTTCTTCTTACCCTTTCATTTGATTTGATCATAGTAGCTGAGAGATAAATTGCAGACTCAGCCAAAGCTAATGGTTTTCCTAGGATCATAGCAACTTAGGTGACACAGCGACTTTGTCACTGAGAGAGTGGCGTTTCAAGTTACAGGAAACATTCTTCTGTTTCTTGAAATAGATCCCATATTCCTCCTGGGTGTTCTTTGCTTCTCTTCTCATTCAAAGCCTTGCAACCTTCCTTTCAATATAAGTCAGCTCTGGGTTTTCAGGGCACGGGTTCATATTGGTGATTCTGAGGCCATGGGCTTCGGGGCACTTGGACTCAAATACTTTGGAACTGGAACAACAAAAAAATTCCAGCCCTGCTTCACAGGTGCTGAAAGTAGGGATGCACACCACGGGCTCACCTTACTGACAAAGTGATTATAGCCTTTGCAACCCGACTCCAGGCCTGTAGCCGATAGTGGGATGAATAGTTTCCTACATGAATTAAACCCTGGCAACGCGGCCTGTGGCTGAAATCCCTTTCATCTTCTGAAGAAGCCAGTGACCTCTCCGTGTAAGGGCCAGTCATGGATATTCAAGTCACAGGATTGAAAGCTGGGCGCTTCCAAGGACCTTTCCCTCTTGTCCATCTCCCTCATCTAAGGTGAGGTCAATGAAACACAGAGAAGCCCATCAAACTCCTAATGAGCTTCAAGACGTATTCCATTACTAAAGGGCACCCTACCGCATAATCCAAGGCCAATGGGCTTTAGAGCTTTTATTGGGCATTTGATACGTTTACCTTGGTAGTAGGCATTAGAGACTTACAAACAACATACGATGATTTTTTTGTCCTTAAGTTCCTAAATCTATGTAACAGTTAAAATGTAGTGTGTGTGTGTGTGTGTGTGTGTGTGTGTGTGTGTGTGTGTGTGTGTGACAGGAAGAGCCATTCAGATCTAGTCCTGGGCTGGCAAAGTGGGTGAATTTTCCAACCCATGAAAATGTTCTCATGTGCTTCTGCCAATCAGGGCGTCTGCTTGGGTCATCTTTGAAATCTGCTCCAAGTATCCATTTGAGGCCTAGAAAGGCTTGGTCTAGCAACACTGGGGGCTTGAGGGACAAGTCTTTGAGCCCAGCTTGATACAGTAAAATTTCACACATGAGTCTGTGTCTTCCCATTTTCCTACAGGTCACCCCTTCTTTTCAAAATTGTAAAAACATCCATGAATATGTGGGGAGAGTCTTCAGGGGATTGGAGTAAGGCAGACAAAGATTCTTATGAGGAAACACTCTTGGGACCATCCTTTGCTCAGAGGGGGCTGGATCCTTCTAATAGGCCACAGGCACATTCTGCAGGGAGTGGCTGCATAGCCACATCCCACAACCATAAGATCAGAACACATCGTGGGGAAGCTGCTTTCTTGTGGAGCGGAGGGTGCAGTGGTGTGCTGTCTTTGGGGATGAGGATGTTCAACAAATAAAAGGCACCCAGGCAGCCGGAAAGGAGAAAAGCCCAGAAGAAGCCATTGTGCAGAGTTACTGAAAGCCAATTGTTTCCAAGAGTTCAGGCAGAGATTTGGGGATGAGGGCAGCTTGGAGGCCGTCTGCTTTGTTCAATTACAGTGCTATTTTGATATGGATCTCGGTGTGATCATCAGTTATATTCAACAGAGCTGATGAGAAAAATAGAGAACAATAGATGGCTATTTAAAAGAAGTGAATTATTATGAATTAAGTTTGAATGTCGTTCAGATGGTACATCATAGGCATTCAGCAAATGCCAGTAACGTTAATGAGTCCCGATGCTTCAGTTTACCTGACGTTCCTCCTTCCAACCATTAATTTATTCACTGAATAGTTTTTGAAGATTTTATTTTTAGCAGAGATGTGTGGGATTTGAGATGAAAAGAAGTGGCTCTTGCCCTCAAGGAGCTTGTCGATGATACATAACACATCAGCACTCAAATGAGAGAGACAAAAGCCATAATGATGGGGTATTCATGAAGGCAGGGGGGGTCTCAGTGTACTTAGAAATGGGCAGAGAAGAACTTACAAGGAAAGGAGCTTTAGGTACGAAATAAGGCTTTTCCCAGATACTAAAATTATAACAAAACAAAACAGTCACTTTTAGGGAGAGGCAGAAGAAAAAGTAAAAACATAAAAGTGCACATGTTTATTCATGGACGTACATGCTCGTGCAAATACACACACATGCAAGCACACACACAATTTAGTGACTAGTTGGAATATAATGCAAGAATATGAAGTAGAAAGTCTACCAAACTGATATAAAAAATCTATTATCTTGTTAGAAAATAATAACCCTCAAAGAAAGGAAAAAATGGATAAACTCCAATAAATTTAACTCTTCAATAATCCAAAAATGTAATTAGATGAAGGCACCAATTTTATATATTAGAGCAGCAAAGATTTTGAAATATGATAAAATTCACTGATGGCAAGGATTCGCTAAGATGGGCACTTTCTTGCTCCTGGGAGTGTAGACAACACATTTACAAAAATAATGGGCATTGTTTGCCAAGATGAGACAAAAGTTCACATCACCCAACTCTTAAAATCCGTTCTGAGCCATTATTGTGAAAGGTGGATGAAGACGCATGCCTACAAATAGCAATTACAATGTTATTTATAATCAGAAATGATATAAATAGAAAAATTCAATCACAGAATCCTTAGTAAGTGTGAAATGTTTATATAGCACAGTGTTATATAGCAAAACATGAAAATAGACGAGGGAAAGAGTTTTGTCTTGGAACATTGCTTGCAATAAAATTATTGACAGGAGAAAAAATATCAGTTTCAAATTGATGTAAAATTATGCACAAAAGGACCCAGGTCAAGATGGAAAAACCAGGGGTAGATTTTTCTTTTCACAAGAAAAAAATATAAATAAAGCAATGTTTTTAAGCATATAAACATCTGGCAATAATGAATAGTGATCCCTGAAAGTTGAGTTTCTGTCTTACTCCAATGCCTGACTGATTGTCCAAGGGACAGTGCAGGGAACGTTGGTAGTGAGGATGCAGGTGCAGCCCCCCAAAAACCTGTAGTTAAGGAGCTAGAATTGAGGATCCAGTATGAATCTTGAGGGTCCAATGTGCCTAGATTTATAGGACAGAATTCTGGAGCTAAAAGTGCTGGAGAGAGAGGAGAGGGAGGGTGGGATGAATAGGGGAAGGGAGAGGAGGGAGAGAACATGAGTAAGAAAATGGATGAGTCTTCTTCCAGTTCACAGTTGATGAAACTGAGTAATAGAAATTGTGCACAAACTCCTGTAGAAAACTTCAAATGGGGGGGCAGGACTAGCCTCAGTTTACCCAGCATCTGTTGATACTGAAAGCAGGCGAGGGAAAGCCAAACCAAACCAAACCGAACAATAAGAAAACCCAACCAATGGCTATTTCTTATGAATAGATGCAATATCTATTTAGCAGGGCATAAAAAGATCATGGAGAAGTTATTAACAGTTCACTGTGTATATGTACCACAGTTTCATGTCCATCAGTTCAGGGAATTCTAGACTGGCTTCATTTCCTATCTATTGTGAGTAGAGCAGCGATCAGTATGGATGCGCAATGTAGTGCATAGCAAGGCTCTGAGATCAGTAGACACACAAAGTCTTATCTCTAAATGGTTCATTAAGCAACTGGGAAGCAAGACAAAACAAAGCTTAAAAATGCTTTTCTTTAAAACATCTTATTTTCCTCTCATGAACACTTAAGAGTTACACATACCCTGGGACCTGGGCCCTCGGCATTTCGGAGACAGTTGTGTAACTTGGTCTATCCAGGGGTCCCTGGCAGTGGGACCAGGATCTATATAGGGTCTATCTTGGTTGGTCTGTCTGTCTATCTATCTATCTAGGTCTGACTATCTATCTATCTATCTATCTATCTATCTATCTATCTATCTATCTATCTATCTATCTATCTAGGTCTGACTATCTATCTATCTATCTATCTATCTATCTATCTATCTATCTAGGTCTGACTATCTATCATCTATGTATGTATGTATGTATGTATGTATGTATGTATGTATCTATCTATCTATCTAATCTATCTATCTATCTATCTATCTATCTATCTATCTATCTATCTATCTATCTATCTATCTATCTATCTATCTACATCTTTCTTGGTCTATCTAGGGGTCCCTGGCAGTGAGACCTGGCGCATGAACTAGCTTGTTGGAGCCCATTCCCTATGGTGGGATGCCATGCTCAGCCTTAATGCAGAGGGGAGGGGCCTGGCCCTGCCTCAACTTAATGTGCCAGGCTTTGATGACTTACGATGGGAAGCCTTACCCTTTGGGAGGAGTGGATGGCGGTGGTCTAGAGGGGAGGTGAAGTGGGGTGGAGGAGGAGTGGGAGGAAGAACTGTGGTTGGAATGTAAATGAACTAAAAAACTAAAATAAAACAAACATCTTATTAAAATCTATTTTCATTACCATTGCAGGGATCTATGTACTTATACATGTAAATATAGTCTGCTCAGTCTGTATGTGACTCTATGTACTTGTACATGTAAACATAGCCTGCTCAGTCTGTATAATGTGACTCGTATGTATGTGTTCAGGGTTCATCATTGGGCACTGGATAACCAATTGGTATGCTCTTCCTCAGTCAGAGGCCTCTTCTTCTCCCAGCTTTTTTCAGTTGCCTATAGTTCTTTGTGTAGGGCCGAGGTCTTGTGGACGTTTCCCCATCCAGTTTGGCCTGTATAGTTCACATTTGGCCTGTCATAATCTTTTGACTACACTTATAGTGTCTAGCCTGTATTCCCTCCTAGGACTGGCTTCATATCCAGTCAGGAAGTGATTATTTACCACAGCTGTGCCACGACTGCTTCAGCGGACACACCCTGTCTGCATGGTGGCGTTGTAACTTGCTGGGTTTACAGCTGCGTAAGGCCACAGATGACGTTTCCTCCCTGCCTTCTGGCACCACATATGGGAACCACCATGGAAGAAGCTTATATCTCAGACAACCCTGATATTTTCTGTACCCAAATTTTGTGGGGTGCATTTAACAATAGGGTCTTGCTGTCTAGTTCTGGCCAGCAACCAATGGCAACTGTGAAAGTCTGAATCATGTGTGGAGCCTCTGGGGGTTTCATGGGCACCAAGTCATAGGGAGATGTTCCACAGTCAGCCCTGTTATTTTATTTTGCTTGTTTGTTTGTTTTTAAGTTATGGCTTCTTAGAGCAGCATTGTGTATCAGTTCAGAGTACCTCCAGTTAAAATTCTTTTTATAAATTATTATTACATAAATTCAGTTAGCCTATGGTAGTAGGTTTCTTCATGACTTGTTTATACTCACATGTTTTAATTGACTCTCCCCACAATCCCTCTTTTCCTCTATTCCCCACCCCATCCTTCTTTAAATTTTTACTTAGTGTATTCCTCTACTCTCATACCACCTGTGCTTGTCCCTCCCAGGGCCTTTCCTGCATATCCCATGGCCCCTTTGTTACTTTGGGGCCTTTAGAGACACCTCTTCCAATTAAGGACAGAAATCTAAATATTCAAAGCTATGATCCACATAGGAGTGAGAATATTTGCTGTTGGTCTTTCTGGGCCCAGATGACCTTCTCAGTGTAACATTTTGTTATTATATCAATTTCTTTAAAATTTTGCAATAGCAATATTCTTTATTACCTGGTGCTTTTGTCCTGGATCTGCATTATTCATTTGCAGTTGACAGACAGCTAGCCTGATTCCATTCCATAGCAATTGTGAGCAGAGTGGCCTTGAACATGGGTGTTCAGGTATTTTTGTAACAGCGTATACAATTCCTTGGCTGTATGTCCAGGAGTAGTATATTTGAGCGACACGATAATTATGCTTTCTGAGAAACCTCCGCAGTAATTTTCAGATGGCTTCCCCAGTTCCTACCTGCTGCACAGCAAATGAGGAGGGTCCCATACTTTGACCAGCACTTGCTGTCAGTTTTCTTTTTAATCTTGACCATTCTGATTGGAGCGGAAAGGGATCTCAGTGTAGTCAGAGTGTCTTTGGACTGCCAGCTCCCAAATAATGACATGGAGACTTATTATTAGTTATGAAAGCTTGGCCTTAGCTTAGGCTTATTCTCAACTAGCTCTTACAACTTAACTCCTTTATATTAACCTCCATTCCACCATGTGGCTCGTTACCTTTCTTCAATACAATATATGTCCAACTTCCTCCCTGTTTCACTGGTGAACTCCCTGATTCTCAGATTCTTCCCCCTCTGGGGGGTCCTCTTTCCCTCTGGGCCTCTTGGCCACTAGGCCAAAGAGGAAAAAGAGGCAGATGGAGAAAGAGAAGGTTTTGTGGCCCATGAACATGAGACAGCCCTCTAAGAGACAGATTTCGGTGAACCAGCACAATTTGATTTTAGAGTGTTAGGAATAGATAGGATTGGAGAGCCCGGGGACAAGCCCTAATTTGCATTAAGTGGACCGCTCCTATCACAAGGCTTAGTGTGTGGCAGTTGGATCCTATAGCAGAGCTCCTTGCACAAGTCTTCTCAGCAGGGATCTGTGCCAAAGGTCAAGCTAAAGATGAATCAGGCCTCTGGTGTGAAGACAGCCTTTAGATAAGATCAGTCTTCAGGCCCGGGGCAATCTCCAGATAAGTGCAGGTAGAGAACAGGAAGCTTTGGTGAAGGGAGGGAGCTCTATATTGTGATAAACTCCTAGGCCATGGGAAGGCTGTGACTCTGACCAGCCAGCAATGTCTTCCAACATCTCCCAAGTTCTTTCTCCCCAGAAGTCCCGACTATCCTCTCCTGCCTAGCTATTGGTCACTCAGCTCTTTATTAAACCAATCAGAAGGTGTCTTAGCAGAGACACATCTTCATAGTATATAAAAAGATTATCCCACAATATCTTGAAGTAGCTTTAAATTGTATTTCCAGGAAAGCTAACGATGGTGAGCATTTTGAAAGCGTTTATTAAACATTTGTATTTATTCTTTTAGGGACTCTTTGCTCAGGAGAATGCTGGAATTTTTTTTATTGGGATAGCATTGGGTCTGAAGATTGCTTTTGATTCTCAATCACATTAAATGATTGAGAAAATAGGGATGGATCTGAGATGAGATGAAAAAAAATGTGTTTACTGCAAAGTTCAAGGCACTGCAGAGACAAAATAAATGGCTCCTGAACAAGTAGAACTAATGGCTGAGAGGTCTGGTTAGAGTTAAAATGTCCATTTCCCTTCGGATGAGCTATAGATCCAATGCACTCCCATTGCCACTTATCAAACTCCTTTTTATTATAAACTTATAAATTGATTTAGAAATTCACTTGGGAATGCAGAGGGTCTAAAATCACTGAGGCAATTTTGAAAGAGAAGTGCAAAGTTGGAAGAGTAATAGCACTTTATCTCAAGTGTTAAAATAAAGCTCCAGTAATCAGGACTGTGGCGGTGATGGCAGGGTTGACAAACAGATTAATGGAACAGAGCAGGCAGTTCAGAAATCAACCTACAGATAATTTGGACAATTCGTTTTTGGCCTAGGTGAACTGCATGGATAAACAAACATCTGTTTAATAAATGGTGACTGGAAAACAGGAAATTCATGTGCAGTGGAGAAATTTTGACTTATATTTGACACCACAAAGGGGCTTAACATAAAATGTAATAATAATAATAATAATAATAGACATAACTATCTAAATCACACCTGTAAGATGCCTGGAACAAAATAGATGGAAGCTTTTGTGATTGTTGGATAGGCAAAAATTATTTAGATAAATTGTGTTTCATCAATACTGAAAACTCCTGAATCTCAAAAGGCTTTTATTAAGATCATGATGTTACATGGCACAGGTTGAGAGACATTTGTCAATCATGTATCTCATAAAGGTATGCCTTATCTTATATATACAACCAGTGTTTAAAATTTTAAAAGAAATGAAACATTCAATTGAAAATAGACATAATATTTGAATGTATATATTACCAGAGGATATACAAATAGAAATCAGACATATAAACAAGCTCAGCATATATTTCATTAGGGAGATATATATTATAGCATAACATAATAGCAAATAGAGAACTTTAAAAAGATTATGATTAAAAAGACTATCAAGTAATGATGCCTATGAACCGTATCAATGACCAGCATGGTATGATAACCCAAAGGGTGTAGTAGTGGCATTCATACCATGGCTGTAACCAACAACTCTCTGATTTCACAGAAGACATGCTCAATAAGAAGGGAACTGTGCCTGATACTGTAACATAGCTAACCACTCAGTGCTAGTGAAGCTATGGTTACTGGAGGAGAATCTACAACCACTACATTGCCAAACCAGCATATGCCCTAAGAACAATTTATAGACGTTTATCTTCATACCCACAGATAAGTGTCTTCACCCCTCTATAAGGAAACTTCTTTTTGACATGGACAGAGGCCACTCCAGAAAACCACAACCAATTCAAATGAAAGTTGTGGAGCCCAGTCCTAACAGGTGCAAGCACATCTAAGGCTCAGGAAACATTGTAGAAGATAGTGAGGAGAGGATGTCAGGGTCAGAGGATCAGGGAGTTTGCTGTGAGATTGGATTTTCTAATAATATCAGAAGCTCCATTTTTATAAAAGTCTCACCAATGTGACTGCCCAGGCTTAAACTGGAGAAATATGGCACCAGTGGACATGACAGACTGGATGGGGAACGACAATAAGGCCTTGATCTTAGGCAAAGAGTGGCAGGCAACTGAGAAAAACTGGGAGGAAGAGCACATCAATTGGTTGTCTAATGCCACTCAAGCCTAGTGCCTGTCAGCCCTAAAAACATATATACAAGTACCATTATTCAGACTGAGCAGGTTATATTTAGGAATACATGTACATACACACAAACACACACACATACACACACACACACACACACACATATGAATGCAATAACAACTAGTGAAAAAAGTGGGCCAAGAATTTGAAAGAGAAGGGAAGGGGAATATGGGAGAGTTTGGAGGAGATAAATGAAGGAAGGAATGTTATAATTAAATTGTAATCTAAAAAAATACTAAGAAAAAGTATCAGAGGAGTAAGCAAAGCTGGAAAAGAACCAGAACTCTCACTCTGCTAATGGGAATATAAATCACAGCAGAAAAATGTTCATTAAAATTAAACATATACCTACTATGTGGTCTAGGCATTCCTTTTCTAGGTAACAACACAGCAGAAATGACAGTACATGTCCTTAGATAGACGTGGTCACAATGTTTCTAGCAACTCTATTTGCAAAAATGAATAATAGAAGACAGCCCTAATATCCACTGGCTGATGCACAGATAAACTGTAATGTTTTCATACAATGAGATATCGATCAGCAGCCAAAATACATTATTGGTATAGGCTAGAGCATAAGCAAACATCGAAATAATTGTGCTGAAGTGCATGTTGATTGTTGCAGTCCTCACAACATCCAGAAAGTGGAATCAGCCTGATGCTTATCAAAAAATGAATAGATTGAAAAAGTATAGTATGTGTATTCAAGAGATTTTATGCATCAGAAAAGAAAAATGACTTCATGACATTTCCAGGAAAATGGTTGCAACTGGAAATCATTATGTTAAGTGAAATAAGTCAGACTCAGACAGATGCCACATATTTTCTCTTATATCAGGAAACTACACTTAAAATTATATGTGTTTATATATATATATGCATATAGATCAGTGTATTTGTATATGAATGTATGGGTAGGTCATGACAATAGAAGTGGCTCATGTGGGGGAAGGAAGTGATCTAAAGGGGCATAAGATATAGGAAGTACAGGAACACATAAGAGAGAAAAAAGTGGAATAACAGGGGCGAGGCAGAGTTAATGGGGGAAGAGGAAATGATGTAAGCAAGCAGAATGATACGAATGTATGACGATGCCTCTGAAATGTACGAAATATCTATTACTTTACAAACTCACCTAAACACTAATAATAATAATAATAAAAACTTGCTCTGAGAGAAAGTCCAGACACAATACATACTGTCTGTTGCTACATTTATTCAATTTTAGAATAAGTTATGGTTAGAGGAAGCGGATGGTAGCTGTCTGAAGATAGGGAGGGAGTCAGGGTGAAGTCAGGGTGAGAAGACTTATGCAATAACATGAGGAGACTTCTCTGGGTTGTTTCTCATCTTAATTTTGACCAAAGGTTTATGCATTGTCAAGTATTATCAAATTGTACATAAATGTGCCCAACTTATTGTATGTCAATTGCCATCTAAATAGATTGCTTATAAAAGCTGGGTGGAGGACATGAATGTGGAATATTCAAAGGAAGATGCCAGCGTTTCTGGGTCATGGGACTGTAAGTTAATTAGCATTTTCTACAATTATTAGGCATCAGTTTTGTAATTATGAAAATTTAAACTAAGTGAGAATTACTGGGCACTACCTAGTCTAAAATACAATTTAATACACTGGCTGATTTGTGTGAAAATTAGCAGCACCATCACCAATAATTAAGCCATATCTTCATTCACCCAAAGAGGATTTGAAGAGAGGTCTTGACAGATAAGACTAATGTCAGTTCCCAGTGTTACGAATGAGAAATGGAAGATGGAACAGAGCAAAGTTTCCTGGGCAGAGAAGCAAGCTTTAGTATATATGTAGAGCATTTGGGTGAAGAAAAGAAATAGTTGGCTATTCAAAGCAACGGTAGCAATACATGTGTTGGGGGAAGGGTCACTTGTTCATCCTGGCTGCCCATTCCCAAAATAATCACACAGAAACTATATTATTTAAATTACTGCTTGGCCCATTGGCTCTAGCTTCTTATTGGCCAACTCTTCTTACCTCTTAGTTTAACCCATCTCCATTAATCTGTGCATCACCACGAGGTTGTGGCCTACCAGCAAAGTTTCAGCACTTCTATCCCCGGCGGTGGCTCCATGGTGTCTCTCTTAACTCCACCTTCCTTCTCCTGGCATTCCATTCAGTTTTCCCCGCTTACCTAAGTTCTGCCCTATCAACAGGCCAAGGCAGTTTCTTTATTCATTAACCAATAAAAGCAACATATAGACAGAAGGACCTCCCACACCTTTTCCCCTTTTCTGTTTAAACAAAAAGGAAGGCTTTAACTTTAACATAGTAAAATTACATGTAACAAAACAGGTATTAAATAATAATTAAAGTTACAATATTTATATCTACTTTATCTTTTATCATAACTAAGGAAAACTATAGCTATCTATTATTCAACTCCATCAAAGACTCCAGAATGATATAATATTACCTAAGTAAACAGGAAGTACATTGTAAGCAACTTCCAAAACTCTAGAAATGACAGAGCCATCTCATTGCCTGTACAGTCACGCAAATTTCTTTTGTACCATTGGGTCATCTATCTTTAGCCTACAGGCTTATAGTATCCAGCAGACTTTTCCATGAAGCAGGAATTTTCAAAGACAGTTCTGCATATATTGGCAGTTTGCCAGTCACTTTCTTCTGTATCCTGCAGAATGTCTCGTAGACCCCTTCATGAAGCAGGAACCCTGAAGGATCGCCTCACCTTTAAGCAAGTTTAGCAATCATCTCTCTGCAGGTCCTGCATGTTCAGTTAAGCAGTCCAGGCAAGAGCAGTTTCTTTATTCATTAACCAATAAAAGAAACACATAGACAGAAGAACCTCCCACACCATACATGGTGACAGAAGATAGAGACAGATAGATAAAGAAAGCCAGATAACGGACACATCTAAAGTCTCTTCTCTCTCTATTGTCTTATACTTTCTTCTATCTCCTCTTCTTCCCTCCCTCCACCTCTCCTAGAATATTTTGTCACTTTACTTAAAAAGCAAAAAAGCAACCTATTTTTTGCATTCCATGAGTTCCTTTTTTTTTGTTTCCATTTAAATCAGTTTCTGCTGAATCTTGTCAGCTGTTGGCAACCACCAAGTTTCAAAACCATTGCAAGTTCCAAGCCCATTACTATGCATTTTACCGATTTCCCCGTTTTGTATGTTCTTAGATTTATAGCCTCATGTCAGCTTGCTCTTGTGTCTTAGACACAAATGTCCTCTGGAATATCCCTTAGAGTGTCAATCCGATATTTTGTCCTTTGTCCCATGACATAAGTTTCTGTGTCAGAAGTACCCTTTGAAAATTGACTCCTTCCATCAGTAAACTGGAGTAGCTTTCTCTGCTGGGCTTTTCTTACAGAGGCGTATGTATTAGTTTAAACTGATCCTGGTATTAGTTTAAAATCAGAAGCAGTCCCACTGGTTTCCAGTTATAATTATAGCAGGATCTCTAGGGTCAGATTGATGGACTCAAAACAGAAACAAGAATAGCTGCTATTTTACCACTTTCCTTTGGGTTCTTGGAGTAGGAGCGCAGGGAAGGGTTGCAGTGATTGCTATTGTATTCATGGCTTTCCTCATGGCTGTGATCAAATACTGGAGAAGAAGCCATTATTTAAGGGATGGGTTTGCATTGAGGCCCCAGTTTGAGGGTGTAGTTCACCAAGGTCTGGGAGGACTGTGACAGGACCTCGAGGGAGCCAATCACATTCCTGTTATACTCAGGAAGCAGAGCGCTGGTAGAGGTGTAAAACTCAAGGCCTGCCTTCCTCCAAGGGACCAGCTTCATCCAGTAAGAAGTCTCCTGCAAGTTCTACAACTATTCAAAACAGCGCCACCACCTGGTAGCCCGGTGCTCAAACGCATGCTGCGGGTGGGGTAGGGTGGGTGGTGGGTGAGTCGGCGTGTGGGGACAGCTAATATCCAAGCCACAGCACTCGGTCTTATTTTGCTATTTTACTGTTGTCACCGAATGCTGTCCTCTCTTCTGGCTTCTTCTCAGGTGTGTTCGATAAGGAGCAAACCTAAACGACCCCTCATGCAGCACGGGGAGGTACTCCTACCTGAGTTTACAATCCGGAACTTTCTCGTGTTTTCACCTTGAGTTCTCACCCCTCTGAGATAGAGGGTTTTTTTTTGTTTGTTTGTTTGCTTTTGTTTTTATTTGTTTTTCAATTGTTCACCAGATCTCCATCAGAGACTTCTAAATGTTCTACTTTAGGACGCTCTATATCTGTTTCTTGTTCCTGCTAACCCCCCCCCCCCGCCCCCCGCCCCGACAGGGTTTCTTTGTGTAACCACCCTAGCTGCCCTGGAAGAGCAGGCTGGTCTTGAATTCACAGAGATACGCCTACCTCTGCCTCCCGAGGGTTGAGATTGAAGGCGCACGCCATCTCCACATGTTGGCGGGAGAGTGGCGTATACTCAGTTTGCTAATCGATAAAACGGTGGATCTGAATCAGGCGAATTCGTAACTGTGCAAGTGGCGGGCAGGAGGAACTGTTCTCACACGCACACCCGGCTGCAGCGTGGTGGCTTTTTCTCTCAGCACAATTTAAAAACAGAAATGATTAAATGGCTAGAATAAATAGATAAAACATGTGCAGTGGACAGGTTTACTATTAACACAGAGGCTCTAAAGAGGAAAGAGGAAGCCTCAGGCCTCTGCTTCCTGGAGGCTGAAATAATTTGTCTTTGGAAATGACCCACCCTAATCATAGTAATCATCATCACACATAATATAACCCCACCTTATGCTGCTTGAGGCAGGCCAAATGTATCCACCCAAAAGGATTCTCAGTTAGTATCAAGGTTCCCCCAATTACTTGATGCTGTTACAGGGTTATATAATAGAATTGCAAGATTAAAATATGAAAGCGAAAGAGGGAAAGCAGAATATAATCAGGCAATAGCAGTAGAAGAAGGCAATGTTTCTGAAACATGACCAACAGTCAGTGAAGCGGAGAAACATGAAGGACTGTGGGAGATGGCCACAATCCATGAATCCTGAGCGAGTGTAACATAGTGCCATCTATTGGTAGCTGTAGGCATTACAGTTGCACTTTGCCATGTTAACAAACTGGTCTTATTTAGATATAAACCTGTAATTTCAAAGAAATTAGCCTTTGAAAATTAAATTCATTGTTATTTTCTCCCATTGTTTGAAGGACCCAAATATTGACTTCCTAAATTTTATTTCTTATTAGCATACATGCTCACTCCAAAGTGGCATTATTATTATTATTTCTGATCACATTTCCTGGTGAAGGCTGAAGTGAGTTCCTTGAACAATTAGTCACTGGGTCAATAATTATTCTGTTTTTAAAAGCATGAATAGAAGAGCATATTTTGGAAGGTAACTGTCTAAAAGACTTTGATTTCCAATGATGTTTTGTACACATTCTAATCTTGTCTTTTTAGTCTTGCTTGCTTCAAAGGGAAAACAGCTCAAGAACACAGCTCTAAAATATTTTCTTGTTTCTTAGAAAAAGAATTCCAAAATAAAAATATTTCTGATAAAGAAAATTGCTTAATATATACTAGATATTATGTATAATATTAAATATATATGTTTACTTATAATTTGTTCTTTGAGAACTTCTCAGATGTATACAAGATATTTTGATCACATCTACTCACTCCCCATTCCAGCTCCTCCCAGACCCCCACCCAGCCTGTTTTCTTCCAGGTTCATGGCCTATTCTTTGTTTTCCCTTTTAAAAAAATAACCCACTGAATCAAATTAATGTCGGACATATGATGTAAAGCTGTCTTCCAGAGTATCGTAACCTACCAGGAGGCACAGCCTTGAATTAAACTCACTCTCCCTTCCCCAGAAGCCTCCACCTGCCAATGGCTACTCAGCATGGGTTGGGGGTGGGGGTTCACAAGCCCACCCCATCCGTGCTGAGCCCACCCCATCCATTCTTGAATGGTGATTACGTTGATCTGGTGCAGGTCTTGTGTAGTAGCCACAGCTGCCATGAGATCCAGAGTGTGGTGTTGTCTTGTCCAAAAGAAACCGTTTCATGGCAGTCCTTCTTAACCGTTGCTTCTTATAGCCTTCTGCCACCTCTTCTGTGATGGTCCTTGAACTGTGGATGGGTATATGCATATGTGTGTGTGTGTGTGTGTGTGTAATCCTGATGTAGGAAAGCTATCTTTCAAGGAAGAAAGTGGCATTCCACATTTCATGGCAAGAACTAATTCATGAGTGTCCCAGCCTTGGAGAACTGAATTCACTCGAATCTATGAAAGACGGCACATTGTCCTAAACCATGATAGAGTTTGAAAAGTCATTCATCCCAGTATAAATCTTTGGAGTTTCTCATTAGTTAAAAGGAAAATGGGACAATTACAGAGCTATAAATATTTATCTTTTTTGTTTTGTGCATCCTAGGCTTTCAAGCGTTGGGGTGTTGGCATAAAAACTCAACTCTCATCTCAAAGGGAATAAGGGATAGTTTATTCTAGAGCCAAATAGGAGTGGCCACGGCTTGGAAGTATAGATTGAGGCTATCACAAGGTTCCAAAATGGTAGCAGTTCAGTGAAATTTTATACTAATACAGCAGAGAAAGTCCTAAATCAAGCCACTTTTTAATTTTTTAATGTACACTGGTGTTTTGCCTCTATGAATGTCCGTGTAAGGGCACTGGATCCCCTGGAGCTGGAGTTACAGCCATTTGTGAGCTGTCGTGTGGGTGCTGGAAATTAAACCCAGGTCCTCTAGAAGAACAGCCAGTGCTCTTAACCACTGAACCATCCTCCCAAGCTCCAAATCAAGGCACTTTTAGAACACATTAAGAAATATACATTTGGTGGGTTAAATCAAAGTTTGAAAATCTCTGCTGTAGGCCTTGGATACTACTATCAGACTGGCAACGTTCTTTGTCTATTGTTTGGTCAAAGCTAGGGGTCTGCTAAGTTAATAGATTCCCAAAGTTTTTCGCTGTTGGTTGCAAGGATGTTAGATGAGATAGGGAGGTGGCAGGGACTGTTGTTATGGAGGCTAAGAACACAAGATAAATTATGATTAAGCTCCGGATCCGCAGCATTCTGCCTCTCCACAAACAATAAAGCGCTCATCAGTTAATTCTCCTTGCAGGGGTCCAGGACACAGTGTTAGTCTTCCCGGGGATTTTGCTCACAGTGTTAAGTAATAGAACATGCCTGCCGCAAATCTGTCAAAATGTTCCTTGTGCGCTGCTGTTTTGTCCTCAGGAGGCAAGTTGACATGAAACCCCGGGGCTGTTAATTTAGAAGGGTCTCTCATAAGTAAGCTTCAGAGAGGATTGTTATTATCATAGATTTTCAAAATACTGAACCACCAGTATTTAAAACCAGGAAGCATCAATTGTGCACCCAAGGCATGAAGGAAGTTTTCAAATATGTTATCTTATTTCATTTTTTTTACATGACTATGAATGTGGCATTTGTGTTGCTTGCTTATAAACAAGGAAGCAGAATCTGAGAGATGTTTATCAACATATCTGAGGTCATGCGTGGGTAGAGTCAAGTACCCAACCCTAAATGCTAAACCCCTCTCCTACTCTTTTCAATTCGTGCAGCCCTAGGTTTGCTTATACCTGCTTATGATCTGGACCACCCAGTCACTGTTAATGCCAACACTATCTCAAACCAAGCAGCTTCTAAATAAAAACATCCCGACTGTGCAGCGGCTCACACACCCTACAATCCAGCGGCGAGATCCATCTAACACAGGATCAGTGAGCAGGAAGGATGTGGGGAGGGAAAGGCGTTGCTCTGTGTGTTCAATGTCTGATTTCAGTGAGATCCTGCTTCATCCTGACATGGAACTCCCCAAGAATGCAGATAAGGGCTACCTAGTTGGAAGTAAGTCATTGAAATCTCCAGAGTTCTGCTCTGGAAATGTTCGTGCCCCATCGTGATGCCTGTGACTCTAGGACTTGGCAAATAGGTATTGGAAATTCCTCAAAAGTCTTTCTGTAGAACTTGCAGGGTCTTATGCAGACTATATAAGACAAGAGCATCTCCCGGTGTGCACAAGCATTCAGGGCTGAAACCGTCAGCCCCTGCTAGAAGACATAAGCCATGTCTTGTGGTTACAGCAGTGGAGGGTCCAGACTGAGCGAAGGAGACAATGTCCACTTTGCCATTTCCGTTCCCTAAACCAATCCTATTTCCTGAGGTAGGAGGATAGCTGTTAAAATGAGGACAGATGGAGATGAAATGTCTTTTTAAAAAGTGTTAATATTAAAATTTAAAAACCACACACCCACAAATAGAAAACTGAGATATAGAAGTAGGTTAAAAACTGGTGATAATTTGCTCATCTTATGTGTAGAGGGAATCTATAATTACATTGTAAAAGTTTGCTACATGTTTTATGTTTTCTTTGCGAAAGTAATACATATATAATGGATGTCTCCTGTCATTCTGTCCCATAGCTAACTTCTCTGAGTAATTCCTTCTAATGCTTAGAATTATTTTACATACTCACTAAATTGTACATATTTATAATATGCATGATAGCTTTTATTATTTTACAAAATGGGAATGTCCTAAAGCTATTTGCTTTCTATTACATTTTTAAATTAACGATACATTATGAATACTTTATGAGCTAGGTCATAAACATGTCTTCTATCATTTTTTTTGCATTTGAGGTAAAATTCACATAACAGAAGATTAACCAATTTTTAAAATTAAGATTTATTTGTTTTACGTATATCAGTGTTTGCCTCCACGTTTGTGTGAGCACCACAGGCTTGTCTGGTGGCCAGGAATCTCAGAAGAGGGTGTTGGATATCTTGGGAGTGGCATTATAAAGATGGTTGTGAACCATCATGTTGATGCTGGGAGTCAAACCTGGGTCCGATGCAAGAGCAATGTGTTCCTAACTACTGAAACATTTCTCTAGCACCCAATATTAACCATTTTAAGATTTACAACTCAGTGGACGTTTGTCCACTCATAAGGTTGTGTCATAACCATCTCTATCTAGCTGTGTAAGATGTTTCCTTCCCCTCTCAAGGAAAAAGCTACATCCCTTTAGCAGTCTCCCTCATTCCTACCCCTCCTCCCACCTCTTCTCACTCCTAATAATTACTAATCTATTCGCTGTCTTTCTCCATTTATTTTTTTCTGGATAGTTCACACAGATGAAATGATTTAACTTGTGACCTTTCTTGTCTGGCTTTTTGTTTCATACCGCATGCTGTTTTCAAGGTCTGTTGATACTGCATCATGCATCATCCCTCCTTTCTTTTATGAATTAATGATATTCCCTTGAACAGATAGGACACATTCTGTGAATCCATTAATGAGTTGATGGACTTTTTTTTTTCTTTTCCTACCATTTGGCTACTCTGATTGGTGATGCTAAGAACATATGTGTGCATATATTTGGCTACCCAAATTTAATATTTACGGTATACAGGTAAGCGTAAAATTATTAGTTTATACAAAAGTTACAAGATAGACCTTTTGAGGATCCACTGGAGTCGTTCCTAGAGTGTTTGTACCATTTTTATTCTCACCAGTAATGAATGAAGATGCCAACAGTTTCCTAACCTCTGCACCAACCTGTGACACTCCATTTTATTCTCGCTTTATCCACTCTGGGCTTCAGTGGAGAGGTGTCTCCTTTGATACACCTTCCCATGAAGACTAATGCTGTGGACGTTTGCTTTTTATTGCTCACTGGCTGTTCTAGTTTGCTTTCCCATGATGGTGGTAAAACACTCTGACAAAAAGCAACTTGGAGGAAGAATGGGTATTTTGGCTTAGAGGTTATAGTCCATCACTGAGGAAAGCCACGGTGCTAACTCAAGGCAGGAACTTGAAGCAAATCATAGGAGAATGCCTACTGGCTTGCTCCCAGGCTTATCTCTACGTACCTTTCTTAGAAAGCTAAGTTTCGCTTGCCCAAGAATGGTACTGCTTGCTCACTGTGAACTGGGCCTTTCTACATCCATTACCAATCAAGACAATGCATCGTAGGCAAGTCCACAGGCCAGTTTGCTGGAGGGAGCTTCAGCTTGTCAGTTGTGTGACGTTGACAACCAAGTTTGGCCATCACACTGGCTCTTTGTCTTCTTCACACAGCTGCCAAAGCAGTTGTTTTACTCAATATTCTAATCATTGGTTGTTGTTGCTGCTTTACTGTTGACCAACTCTGAAAATGTGTGTGAGCTATGGCATAGCAGGCACCACCTTGTTTCGGTGTGAAAATCAAGGCAAAGAGAATCACTGCTGGGAGAAATAAACAACAGCTATTCATAATTTTAGACAAACTCACAGGGAATCTTTTCTAAGGAGCCAACGGTGGTTTGAAAGAAAATGATCCCCAAAAAAGAATGGCCATTTTAGGAAGTGCAGCTTTTGTGCAGTGGGTGTGGCCTTGTAGGAGGAAGAGTGTCACTGGGGGTGGGCTTTGAGGCCTCCTTTGGTCAAACTATGCTCAGTGTGGTTGATAGGTCACTACCTATTGCCTGTGTATCCTGGTGTAGAACTCTGAGCTCCTTCTCCAGCACCGTGCCTGCCTGCATGTCACCATGTTTCCTGCGGTGATGATAAAGGACTAAACCTCTGAAACTGTAAGCTAGCCTCACTTAAATGTTTTCCTATATAAGAGTTGCTGTGGTCATGATGTCTCTTCACAGAAAGTGAAACTGTAACCAAGACAGAGCGCTAGGATAAGTTTCTCATGGCCTTGCAGAGAAGTAACTTTGTAAGTTTTACTGGACCTTTGCTTTCCCTGATGAAATGTCATCCTACCTAGTTACTAAGGAACAGTCTCTCACAAACCCTCTCTTTGAACTTCTGGGGTTGACGATTTCTGTCATGGCCTAAGCTTTGTAGGAAGCATAATTAATAAAGCCCATGTGAATAGTATGTTTTGTTATTCTTGTAAACTAAATTCTGTCATTAGATTTTTATTTAATTTTTTTTCATATGCTTTGATCGCATTCTTCCCCCCTCCCAACTCCTCCCAGATCTTCCCTATTTTCCCTACCCACCCCAACTTTCTCTCTGCCTACCTCAACTTCATGTTCTCTCTTTCTCTGTCTCTGTTTCTCCATCTCTCTCTCTCAAAATCCCGATTAAAAATAAACAAAAGCAAAGATCAAAACAAACAAAAGTCAATATATGTCAATAAAGGGTGATTGATCACTTCCACTGGACAGTAATGATTCCATTGAAAGCCTTGTGCTCTAGAAAACTCTTTAATAAGATATTAAAACCCTTTGTTTCCCTCTGTGAGTGTAGGAAGTTTGAAGAAATGTACTTCTAAGATAATGGATGGATACAGTGTTGCAGGTATCGCATAGGTAGATAGATGGATAAGCAGATCTTGTCTATATCGCTGTCATATTAGCTGATGTTGGCAACATGATTTGTAGCCCATAGAGATAGACTCTCCATTGTCACACCACAGTGAATAATGGCATTTAAATGTGCAATTTAAATATATAGCAGTTGCGAATGCTGAGATTTTGTCTTTAATGTTGCGGGTATTACGGTCAGGTTTTTAAAACGTCCAGTTAATGAAAATGATAGCCACTTTAGAAGACGGCTATATACTGAATAATTTTAGCGACAGATGGAAGGATGCTGGTACCCAGATTGAAAAGGTACAAGAAGAAAAGCCAGACTCATTGTATAAGACATCAAAAATAATTCGAGATTGAGACGTCTAGAGAAAACATGAGGAAGTGGATGCAAAGACAGAGTCTCAGAAACTTGGCCCAAGACAAACAAGTATTTCTAAAATAAAAACTCTTTCGTTTTGTTTTTCATATTCTTGATGGTGGAATGCTCAGCTGCAAGTAGTGGTCTCTGAATTAGCTCGAGGACACAGCATAAACATTTAACATATTTATCACACTGTTTTCTTGAATGCTCTATGAAACAGAGTGATATTTCCTATCACATGGGTTGCAATTAAAATACCCAGTGATTGAAAAACAGGGGAGAGTGAGAAGACAGGACAGCTGGTGTGCTGGCTTCTCAATATTTTGTCTTTCTTTCTTTCTTTCTTTCTTTCTTTCTTTCTTTCTTTCTTTCTTTCTTTCTTTCTTTCTTTCCCTCCTTCCTTCCTTCCTTCCTTCCTTCCTTCCTTCCTTCCTTCCTTCTTTCTTTCTTTTCTTTCTTTCTTTTCCTGACCTCCTCCACCCCCCAATCCACTTCTCCTCTCTTTCTGTTCAGAAAAGGGAAGGCCTCCCAGGGGTATCAACATGGCATGGCATATCAAGTTACCGTAAGGCTAAGCCCTTCCCCTTGTATTTAGGCTGAGCAAGGCAATCCAGTATGAGTCATAGGTTCACAAGAGCCAGGCAAAGCATTAGTGACAGGTCCTGCTCCCATTGTTAGGAGTTCCATCAGTAGACCAAGCTGCACAACAGTCACATTTGTGTGGAGGGCTTAGGCTCCATGCAGGCTCTGTGATTATTGGTCCAGACTCTGGGAGTTCCTTTGAGCCAGGTTAGTTGTTGTGATGTTCTTGACCTCTCTGGCTCTTAAAATTCTTCTTCCCTCTCTTTAGCAGGATTCCCTGAGTTAGACCTAATGTTTGCCTGTGGGTCTCTGTGTCTGTTTCCATCAGTTACTGGATGAAAACTCTCTGGTGACAATTGGGGTAGTCCCCAGTCTGATCACAGGAGATGGCAAATTCAGGCTATGGATCCATGATTGTTAGACGTCTTAGCCGAGGTCACCCTTGCAGATTCGCAGGAGTTTTCCTGTGTCAGGTTTCTGCCTGTCTCCTAAAAGCTCCCCCTTGGCATGCATCTCTTTTAGTACTCTGCGCTTCCACCTCCTCCCCAACGTGATCCCTCAGGTTCTCATCTCCACCTCCCAGATGATCTCTCCTAGTTCCCCTTCTCAGGGAGATCCATGCGTCTTACCTTGGGCTCTCCTTGTTACCTAGCCTCCCCGAGTTAGCGGATTGCAGCATGGTTATCCTTTACTTTACATTTAATACACACTTATGAGTGAGTACATACCATGTATGTCTTTCTGGGGCTGGGTTACCTCACTCAGGATAAATTTTTTCTAGTTCTATCCATTTGTCTGCAAATTTCATTTTGTCATTGTTTTTAACAGCTGAGTAGGACTCCATTTTGTAAATATACCACATTTTCTCTACACATTCCTTGATTGAGGGATATGTAGGTTGTTTGTAGGTTCTGGCTACTACAAATAAAGCTGCTGTGAACATAGCTGAGCAAATGACCTTGTGGTATGATTGCACATCCTTTGGGTATATGCCCAGAAGTGGTATCGCTGGGTCTTGAGGTAGACTGAGTCCCAATTTTCTGAGAAACCACCAAATTGATTTCCAAAGTGACTGTACAAGTTTGTATGCTCACCATCAATGTAGGATGGTTCCCTTTGCTCCACATCCTCTCCAGCACAAACTGTCACCGGTGTCTTTGATCTTAGCCAATCTGACAGCTGTAAGATTTGGAATCGTAGTGGTTTTGGTTTGCATTGCCCTAATGGCTAAGCAGGTTGAACACTTTTAAATGTGTTTCTCTGCCATTTCAAATTTTTCTGTTGAAAATTCTTTGTTTATGTCTGAACCTCATTTTTAAACTGGATTATTTGTTTTTTTGGATATATAATTTCTTGAGTTCTTTGTATATTTTGGAGATCAGCCCTCTGTCAGATGTGAGGTTGATGTAGATCTTTTCCCATTCTGTAGGCTGCGGTTTGTCCTATTGACCGTGTCCTTTGCCATACAGAAGCTTTTCAGTTTCAGGAGGTTCCATTTATCAATTGTCTACTCTTGTTCTATTCAGGAAGTTGTCTCCCGTGTTAAAGCATGCGAGGCTTTCCCCCACTTTCTCTTCTTTCAGGTTCTGTGTATTCAGTTTTAGGTTGAGGTCTTTGATCCACTTGTACTTGAGTTTTGTCCAGCAAGATGCATATGAATCTATTTGCATTCTTCTACATGGCTACATCCAATTAGACCAGCACTATTTGTTGAAGATACTTTCCTTTTTCCATTATATAATTTTGGCTTCTTTGTCAAAAATCAAGTATCCATAAATGTGTGGATTAATGTCTGGTCTTTGTCTTAGTTAAGGTTTCTATTGCTATAAAGGGACACCATGACCATGGCAATTCTTGTGAGGAAAACATTTCATTGTTGTGGCTTGCATACAATTTCAGAGGTTCAGAACATTACTATGATGGAAAGGAACATGGCAGCGTGCAGGGAGACGTGGTACTGGCTACATCTTGGCAGGCAGGCAAAAGGTAATTGACAGTCATTCTGAGGGAATCTTAGATAAAAGAGACATCAAAGCCTGTTCCACAGTGACACACTCCCTCCCATAATAGTATCACTTCCTTTGGGAATCACTTTCTTTCAAACTACCACAGTCTTCTCTTCCACTCCATTGATCAATGTGGCTATTTTTATGTTTTTATTACTATAACTATAACAGAGCTTGAGTTCAGGGATGGTGATGCCTCTGGCAGTTCTTTTATTGTACAAGATTGTTTTAGCTATCCTGCCTGGGTTTTTTTTTCCCATAGAAAGTTTGATATTTTGTCAAGGCCTTGAAAGAAGTGTGTTGGAATTTTGATGGGATTGTGTTGAATTTGTAGATTGTTTTTTTGTAAGATGGCCATTTTTACTATGTTAATCCTATGGATTCATGAGCATGGGCTCATGTTCTCCATGTTCTGATATCTTCTCCAATTTCTTTTCATACAGGTCTTTCACTTCCTTGATTAGAGTTACCCCAAGATGCTGCACCACGCCCCAGTGTTTGCGCTATGTGCGCTATTACCCAGTTTGCGAGCTTCGGGCAAGGGGGCTGGAGGTTAAAATACACAAACACACACAGACAGAGAGACAGTGACACGGGTCATCTTTGAATTCCCCAAGAATGCCCCCTTTATTGTGTTCAGGGGCAGATTATATAGAGATAGCCACGCCCCAGCTAAACCCACCAGAATCCACTCTCCTGCCATCAGGAACTCCTGAAGGTCTCGTGCTCAGAGCAGCTGTAGGCACTCAGATCAGGGGATTACAAGAAATTCAGGATCTGAGGTTTCACTGCTCCCAATATCTCCCCCCTAAATTTTTTATAAAACAGAAGACCCTCCTGACCACACAAGAACCTCCAATTGCTGCGCACCAAGGCTCCAATCTGCACTCTATGCATTAGGACCCAGTTAACAAGCTTCGGGCAAGAGGCTGGAGGTTGAGAATACAGACAGATGCAGAGACAGACCGACACACAGACCTTTAAACACTGATACAAAATCCCCAAGAATTCTCCCTTTATTGTGTTCAGGGGATTACAAAAAATTCAGGATCTGGGGTCTCACTGCTCCCAACACCAAGATATTTTGTATTGTGTGTGTGGCTATAGTGAAGGGTGTTGTTTCCCTGATTTCTTTTTCAGCCCTTTAATAATATGGTTTTAAGGGGCCCACTTATGTTTTGAGTTCATCTTACACACAGCCACTTTGCTAGAGGTGTTTATCAGTTGTAGAAGTTCCCTGGTAGAATTTTTGGGGTTGCTTGTGTATATTAGCATGTTATCTTCAAATACCTTTTCTTCTTCTTCTTTTAATTGTAAATCCCCTTGGTCTCCTTTTGTTGTCTTATTGGTCTAGTTAGAATTTTGAGTACTAAATTAAATAGATATGGAGAGAGTGGAAAGCCTTGTCTTGTTCCTGATTTTAGTAGACTTGCTTTGAGTTTCTCTCCATTCAATTTGATGTTGGCTATAGGCTTGCTGTATATTGCTCTTATTATATTTATGTATGTTCCCTGTATCCCTGCTCTTTCTAAGACTTTTATTATGAAGGGGCATTGGATTTTGTCAAAGACCTTTTCAACATTTAATGAGATGATTATGTGTTTTTTCTTTCAGTTTGTTTATACTGGATTACATTGACAGATATTTATATGTTGAGCCATTCCCACATCTCTGGAGTGAAGCTCGCTTGATCGTGGTGACTGATCTTTTTGATGTGTTCTTGCATTCAGTTTGCCAGTATTTTATTGAATATTTTTTGCATCAACGTTCATGAGTGAAACTGATCTGCAATTCTCTCTTTTTTTTTATTGAGTCTTAGTGTGGTTTGGATATTATGGTAAATGTGGCCTCATAAAAAAGTTTGGCAATGTTCCTTCCATCTCTACTTTGTGGAATAATTTGGGGAGTAATAGTATTAGCTCTTCTTTGAATGGCTGTTCGAATTTTGCACTGAAACCATCTGGCCCTGGGCTTTTCTTGCTATGGAAACTTTTAATAACTGCTTCTATTTCCTTAGAGGTTATAGGTCTGTTTAAATTGTTTATATGATCTTAATTTAACTTTGGTATGTGATATCTACCAAGAAATTTGTCCATTTCTTTTGGATTTTCCAATTTGTAGAGTACAGGTTTTTGAAGTATGACCTAATGATTATCCGGATTTCCTCAGTGTCTGTTGTTATGTTCCCACCCTTTTCTTTCTGATTTTGTTAATTTGGATATTCTCTCTGTGTCTTTTAGTTAGTTTGGATAAGGGTTTGCCTATTTCGTTGATTTTTCTCAAAGAACTAACTCTTCATTCTTTGTATTGTTCTATTTTATTGATTTTAGCTCTCAGTTTGATTATTTACAGTCATCTACTCCTCTTGGGGTGTTTGCTTCTTTTTGTCATAGAACCTTCTGGTGTGCTGTTAAGTCACTAGTATGACATTTCTCTAAATTCTTTATGAAGGCACTTAGTGCTATAAACGCTCCTCTTAGCACTGCTTTCATTGTGTGCCATAAGCTTCAATATGTTGTGCATTCATTTTCATTGAGTTCTAGAACTTTTTAATTTCTTCCTTTCTTTCCTTCCTCCCTCCTTCCCTCTCATTCTTTCTTTCTTCCTTGACCCAGTGGTAATTCAATTGAGAATTGTTCAGTTTCTGTGAGTTTCTAGGCTTTCTGTAGCTTGTGTTGTTGTTGAACTTAAATTTTAACTCATGGTAATCTGATAAAATACAATTTTTCGTATCTGTTAAGATTTGCTTTGTGACCGAGTATGTGGTCAGTTTTGGAGAAGATCCCATGAGGTGGTAAGAAGAAGGTATATTCCTTTGTGTTTGAGTGAAATGTTCTGTAGATACCTGTAAGGTTCATTTGAGTCATAGCATCAATTACTTCCATTATTTCTGTTTAGTTTCTGTCTGGAAGACTTGTCCATTGTTGAGAGTGGGATGTTGATGGCTTCCAACTATTAATGTGTGGGGTTTAATATGTGATTCAAGCTTTAATAATGTTTCTTTTACAAATATGGGTGCCCTTGTATTTGGGGATTAAATATTCAGAATTGAGACACCATCTTGGTGAATTTGTCCTTTGATGAACATGAAATTTCCTTTTCCATCTCTCTTGATTAATTTTTGTTTGAAGTCTATCATGTTAGATATTAGGATAGCTACATCAGCTTGTTTCTTAGATCATTTTGATTGAAAAATCTTGTTCCAACCCTTTACTCTGAGGTAATGTCTGCCTTTGATGTAAAGGTGTTTCTTATATGTGGAAGAAGGATGGGTTATGTTTTGTATCCATTCTGCTAGTCTGTGTCTTTTTGTTGGTAAATTGAGTTCATTGATTTGAGAGATATTAATGACCACTGATTGTCAATTCTTGTTTGTTGTTGTTGTTATTGGTTTTTTTCTCTCTCTGTCTCTCTCTGTCTGTCTGTATGTCTGTCTGTCTCTCCCTTCTTTGGGTTTTGCTGGTGTAGGCTTTGTGGGTCCTTATTAAAGAACATGAATTCTGTAGGATTGAGTGATGTGTCGGCACTAGATTTTGTACTAGGATAATGGTACCTCAAACCATTGTCTTAATTTCTCTAGTGATGTTAATGAAGAAGCAAAGATTACTGATGATCCCATCCAAATGTGCACTGGGTTTTCCTCATTCGTGTGCATGTGTCCTGACACTGAAGTATGTCAATTTTGACGATTGTAGTTGTTTGATAAAAGGTTTACTGAAGGAAATGAAAGACCTGTTAAAGGTCTCACATACTGTCCCAGTGCTGTTTCCTCAAAGATGTGTGGTTTGTTTTCCTGCCGTATTGACCTGTCCCAATAAAGCCCTTGTTGCTTGTAGTTCTTCTTCCAGCATGCAGATGCTATTAATAACACGCTTGAACACTCTTAGATACGAGCCTATGAGACTATAGAACTTTAATAGTTGCTGCCATCCATAGAAAACATCCTAAAACATGGGCCTGCAGTAACATGCCTTCATAGTCTGAGATGATAGAATCTCCTCCAATTTGTAAGCACACTGAGGCTCAAAATGAGGAAGGAGTTTGCTGTGAAACAGATTTACATGTTCTTCAGACATGTTCCATGATCTATGACAAAGCATGAATAGGTTGAACTTGAGTGGCTTTATGTTTTGGCACTTATGTACCATGACACAACAACTATACAACAACAACAACAACACCAGTAACCATAGCAACAGTAACAACAGCAGCAACAATAGCTCTTAAGATTTGGAAAGAGGGCTGCTTCAAAATTTTTAAAAAATGTCAATACAAAAGGTAGCTAATTTGAGAAGGTTTTGTCAATTCTTCACCAAAATTGTTATGCGTGTGGACTTACCTCTGATTTTTAGAACTTCAGAGTAAGTTTGTGCTTCAAAACCATTTTCCCTGGGAGAGGTTTGACTTTGGAGCATTTAAATCATAGCTCTTTTAGACATGGAGGACATAAAAAGGCCCAGTGGACAAACTTTCTGCCTGTCTACTCGAACTAGCCTGTAGGTACAATGTAGATAGCCATTTGGGAATGGAAATGAATTTCGACATGTCCCAAAACCTACTCCTATAGTTAAATAAAATGTTAAACATTCCTTGATTGAAATGCTTTTGTTAAGGGGACCTGCCTAACCTTGACATCTCCAGGTCTGTGTAACATCAAAAGCCACTGTGATGGGGGAACCGTGAGAGCAAAGCTACAAGGCAAAAGGAATTTCATCATGTCAGTTTGGTCTCAACATACTAGAAAGTTAGGCTCTCCTAATGCGGGCAGATGCTTCACAGAGCCATTAGTGGGGAGGGAAATGAAAAGACCCGACTGTCTGACTGTACTGGAGTTGGGGACTTAGTTACTGGGTTTTTTTTTTGTTTTGTTTTGTTTTATTTTTTCGAGACAGGGTTTCTCTGTGGCTTTGGAGCCTGTCCTGGAACTAGCTCTTGTAGACCAGGCTGGTCTCGAACTCAGAGATCCACCTGCCTCTGCCTCCCGAGTGCTGGGATTAAAGGCGTGCGCCACCACCGCCCGGCTTAGTTACTGTTTTTGTTACATGCAGTTAATACTTGTTTAGTTTGATGCTCCTAGTTTAAAAACTCTTGTTCTACATATCTTAAGAACACATATTAATGTAGCCTGAGACATATTCAGCATAGCTGCAGTATTCAATGGAAAACTGTAGAACATTAAAAGATGTGACTCTATCAAAGAGGTGAAAGAAATAGAAAATATTATTATAATTTCCCTTTATATTATTTGCTTCCTTCCACTCCTAGTTGCTACTAATCATTACTTTTAGTTTTATTTTTGAAATAAATATTATCACTTTTGTAACAGAAAATAAATAGTGAGGGATAACATGATTCCAAATAAATATTCTTAAAATTAAAGCAATAATACATACATATTTTTACATTATTATTTTTACTTATTTGGTTTTTAAAGTTTTGGTATTTGTACTTAGTGAATGTCTCAGAACCAGGTCCCTGGATCATTGCTTTTCTCCCTATAGGCTCGTACAGCAGAAGGTCTCAAATGCTGCGCACACCTCCACTGTTTATCCGATGGGGGAATTAGCCAGGAGTCAGATTATAGGGAGACGAACTAATGGGTATTTGAACCAAGTTCATGTACGATGATTAAAATATACAGTGTGAACTGCCCTGATTAGCCTAGGGAGTAACAATCTGTGCCGGAAAGCCTTCTAAATATGTAAGCAAGGAAGAATCCAAAAGGCAGATGGAGAATCTAAATGAAAGAAAATATTAAAGAGACAAATGACTATTTCCTGCAACGACTGCGCGGTGAAGAATAATTTAAGTTCATGGGTTCAGTGATTCGAGAGCACAGAGACAGATGAGCTGCGTGAGATGACGGCAGAAGAACAAGCAGAGGCACAAATTCTGCTTTTCAGCGCAATTAATAGGATGGAGACAGAACAGACACAGAGGGAAAACTAATTCATGACTGAAAGACTTGTAATGATTGAACACAAACAGTAATAAAGATGAACATAATTAGAATGTCAACATTCACATGAAAGCCAGATATTATGGTATCTGAGAACGATTGGTCTTTCTTAAACACAAATGGAAAGGAACACAGTTATGAGGGAGACAGGATCCCCACTACAGTGGCCTGAAATCCTGGACCAGGCGTCAGGAACCAGAAACACGGCACAGATGCCATCAGGGGTCGAGCTCTTTTTGAGGCTCTCCCTTCAGCATCCTTGAGGTACTGTAATTGTGCCTTCCTGTTCTGGTGGGGAAGTGGATACAGGACGTGAACCGAATTGCTTTCTGCGGGTGGGGTTTTATCTTTCTGGGAAGGAAGCAATAAGCTCCAGAGAACCTTGCATTTTTCACTGGTCTGCGATGTGTCACATGGCCACACTTAGATTCATGGGAGTCAAGAGAGGTGTTGTAGCCTTTTATCATCGGTGACAGCAAGACAAAGAGTTATCTGTGGCTATGGAGGGGTCAGTGCAGAATCATCTGCCAAGACAACAGTGCAAAGTCAGTGTCGGATGCCAATAAGTAGTGTCAGGGTATCATTTACAGCATAAAGATAACTACTAGGAGGAATATCAGAACTATGTAAGGAGTGTCGTCTTGGCAACACAAGTGTGTGTGTGTGTGTGTGTGTGTGTGTGTGTGGCGTGTATGTTTGTGTGTATACACATAGGCATGAAAATGGATATGGTGCACGTGTGGAGGTCAAAAACACCTCCAGCATCAGTCTTCAGATAACTTCAGCCTTTGAGACAAGGTATCTGATTGGCCTGGAACTTTATTGCACAGGAGAAAATAGGCTAGCCTGTAGGCTTCCAAAGATTCTCCAGTCTCTGACCCCCTCTGGCACCACGAGTATTTCAGACGTGGACCACTGGGCCCAGGTTTTTATACCAGCTTTGGGAATCTGAACTCAGGTCCTCACATTTGGAAGCTGAACATTTTCCCAGCTGTGTCACGTGCCTAGACTTCGAGTGAGAATTAAATACAAAGAAAAAATGTGGCAGGACTTCCTTGTTTTCCACGCCAACCTGGGTTGTATTTGAACCAATAATTGCATAGTGGAATTCTTAACTCTATAAGTTGCAAACATCGTTTAGAAATACAGACAGAAAGAGAAATTGTTAGCTGACTTCTGAATTCACCTCTTTGCCCCTCAGCTTAGTAAAAAGCAGCTGTTAACTGGGACAAAAATTCCAAGGTTTGATAGGTCACTGGCCCAAGGAGGGGCACCATCCTCCTCCATGGACATAGAAATAGACGGCCCTACGGTTTTATCTTTGCACTCACAGATAGTACGTCTCTCAAACCTCATACAAGAGCTTCTTTTTGTGGTAGCTGGTGATCAGTAAAGAGATCCACAGCTGGTCAGTAAGCAAGGAGTAAGGGGATAGAGTGATCAGCTCTAAATGGAACATCTAGAACATACCCTAGTCTATCAAGGCTCATTTCGGGAGAGTCACAGGAGGATTGCAAGAGTCAGAGTAGTGGATACATACATTAAAATAGTTTATGCCGGACACGACAGAGCCATTGTACACACAAGCTCATAGCAACTGTGACTGCATGCACAAGAGTTACCCAAGATCAAACCAGTCAAAAACCCAGCATGGATGGGGAGGGGCTCATGAAGTCTCACCCCAATCTCTGGAGCTGTTGGCAGTTGATGACTTCTGGGGAGTGAGAACCAGTTCTCTTCAGGGACATGGCCCCAGAGGGGCTACATTTCTCCAGAAGATGGTTCTACAGTCATGCACATATTGGCAGCGAATAATGAACTCAGTGAACTGTTAAAGCAGACCACATGAAGTTAACAGGGAAAGTTGTGAGGGCTATCAGAGAGGTATTGAGGGGTAGATGGTGAGTGGATTTGGTCATATCAGGTTATATTTATGTACGATAGTGTCAAATAATAAAATTAAAATAAAAACTAATAAAATGGCCCTTCCAAACTTTCAAATTCATAAAGATTGAAAAGAAAAGGAGAAATACTTTTTTTCCAAGTAAACTTCTAACATTTAAAAGGATCTTTCATGTGGGATTTAAAATTCCAAATAATCACTTGAAATTAATTGAAAACCTCCAATTTTTAAATCTGTAGAGTAGGAAAAAAAATAAGACATTTTCGCTAGTGCAAAGATAATAAAACGGACAGGAGAAAGTATGTCTGGGCAGTGAACAACACAAAAGAAGGCAGACACCCAAGCACACCCCAATAAACATGAATTGCCTGAGCTCAGTGTTTGCACTGAACTCTAGTTTTCAAAGGCTGGCCATGTGACATTTCATAGAGACATGTTGTTAAATAGAGACATGGAGACAGGAAGAAGACAGTAATAGCGACAGCCACAGCCACCACAGAAGAAGCGTATGAAATGATAGTACAACAGGGAAAAAATTAGATGGGAAACAGTAAAGAGGACAAGGAATAGCATACTTAAATAAAAAAAAATCAACAAAAACATATAATGGTTTTTAAAATGTCAGCATCTCCAAAGATGGCAGCAGTGGGTGTCGTGCTGAGCGAACAGATGTACCAGAGGAAGGCACATGTCCCCTGCGTCCTTTACAAGGAAGCAGGGCGCAAAGAGGCAAAGTTTTGTGAGGATAAGGAGATTTGGGGAATGCAACCGATAAAGTGTAGAGATGTTTCTGCTCAAGAAACAGAAATTACTTATTATGTCCCGTGTAATTTTGAAGCATCACACACGTTAACTGCTACTGGGAACTCTGGTTGTATTTACAATGAAATATAAAGGTGACCTGAGGAAAAGGCTATAACAAGTTTTCATAATTCTGCTATAAAGTCTTTCATACTTTAATTTAGGCAACTTTAAAATGTTTGACTAGCTTACCAACAGTTAGGCTTCACCATGGATGTTTTCAAGCTGTTTGTTTGTGCTGGCTCTTTCTCGGTATCTCCTCCCTTCCTTTCCTCCACACCCTCAATCCTGTGTGCCCTCTCGACCCCAGTTGCTTCTTTTCTGCTTTCCTGTGGCCCCTCCTGGCTTTCACGGCACCTCTTCATCGCCTCATGTAGCCTTCTTTACTTTCATAGTCTGTGCCCGCTCTCACCACCCCTTACTGACGCAGATTCAAACATTTTAAATATTCTGTTGGCATATAATAATAATAGACAATAATTTGCTTCCTTGTGATACTTTTGTTCATGTATATAGTGCATTTTAATCATATTCGCCCTTTACTGTCTCTTCATGTGCATGCAAGTCTAGGAATAGACCCTTGTGCATTTTATTGATCATACGGGTCATTCTGATGAATGACAACATTAGTTTTGGGGAGCACGCAGTTAAACAGATTTGTTCATACGTCAGAGTTGTCAATGCAGATCAAATGCCGTAAAAAGGGCTTATTCCTTTGACCTAGAAATTTCATTTTTAAAACTTTTAACTGATCAGATATTTATGAACAGGGAAATCTTGACCTACTTCACTGACTCTTTACAGATGTCACTTGTAGGAGTGAATTTGTCCCTTAGGTTTACCCTGCTTTTTCCAACATTCTTTTTCTAAGAGAGGAAATCAAAGCAGAGAATACAAATAGATGTGACAGAGTGTGAGCATAAAAATGGAGGCCAAAGAACATGATTATAGAAATGTAGGTTTGTGGTCTGCCATATAGACATGGGGGCTGTGGTCTGCCATATAGACATGGGGGCTGAGGTCTGTCACATAGACATGGGGACTATGGTCTGTCATATAGACATGGAGACTGTGGTCTGTCATATGGACATGGGGACTGTGGTCTGTCATAGACATGGGGGCTGTGGTCTGCCATATATACATGAGGACTGTGGTCTGCCATATAGACATGGGGACTGTGGTCTGTCATATGGACATGGGGACTGTGGTCTGCCATATAGACATGGGGACTGTGGTCTGTCATATGGACATGGGGACTGTGGTCTGCCATATAGACATGGGGGCTGTGGTCTGCCATATAGACATGGGGACTGTGGTCTGTCATATGGACATGGGGACTGTGGTCTGTCAAAGACATGGGGACTGTGGTCTGCCATATGGACATAGGGACTGTGGTCTGCCATATAGACATGGGGGCTGTGGTCTGCCATATAGACATGGGGACTTTGGTCTGTCATATAGACATGGGGACTGTGGTCTGCCATATAGACATGGGGACTGTGGTCTGCCATATAGACATGGGGACTGTGGTCTGTCTTGTAGACATGGGGACTGTGGTCTGTCTTGTAGACATGGGGACTGTGGTCTGCCATATAGACATGGGGGCTGTGGTCTGCCATATAGACATGGGGACTGTGGTCTGCCATATAGACATGGGGACTTTGGTCTGTCATATAGACATGGGGGCTGTGGTCTGCCAGGTCAAGAACTTGTCATTCACAGCAGATCAGAAGGATGCAGTAGAGCCTGGCTGGCATTTTCACAAATGAGCAGTTGTCACGTGAGGGTGCCATTGCAACTCACTTGCACCTTTTCTCTTCTTCCTTCTTGTGCCCATTTGAGACGACACTTCTTCTCCATTCTGAATGAGTTCTGCTTTTGATCAATCTTGGCGTAACTGAGACTCACATACAGACACAGAGTAGCTGGGGACAGGCTTCACGGGTCTCTCAGTCAAGGCTCTGGAAGACCCTTCTGGCATGGAGTAATGGGTAGACATTTGAATGAGAAACCCTATTTCTTGACCCACTAAAGAGCACCAAAGTTCAGATTACAGGGCTTGAAACACTCCCAAATTTCCCCTGGCATGCTAATTTTAACCAGATTCCAAAGGTGGTTAAAAATCCCTTTAGTTTTGGAATATTTTCTAAGCTTATTTTAACCAAGCTCCTATTGTAAACACAAAGGTGGCTTGTATTAAACAGTCATACTGATTATAAGTGATTTTTTTTCTGACTAGCCCACTGTGCCAAGGAGGATGCGCGGAAGGGAACAACTGGAGTCAGCCTCCACAGGCTCCATCTGCAAAGGAGACTGCCAGGAATGGGTAGCATCTCTTAAGTCGCACACTCTCCTGTGAGAATTTGGCCCTGACGCTGGTTCTCGATTTCCACATTTATTATTTCTTCCTTTCACTCCCACCCACATCCCTTTTGGATAACGCATTTTCTCCTTATCCTGCTCTGGGCTTTGCAGATGAGTGCTAACCAGAAGGACATCTGCACTTTCTCAGCAAGTTCAGCATTTGGCTGGGTGTCTTTATAATTAAGTTTCTCAAAAATCCTCTCTCTTCATATATCAGTTAGTTATTCCACTCCTTTAATCATCTTCCTCAGTGTTCTTCACGATCCTACTCGTTTGTCAAGCTGTCTGGGTCTTGCTAAGATGGAGCGGCACATACTGATGGAGTTCTGTGTCTACTTGACTATAGCCTTGGGATCTTCGCTCCCATGGCTTTCCCTCCGCTTTCTGCTTGCTTTGCTGGATCATACCATTGTCTTCTCTGTCTGACTCTGAAGATCATTCAGTCTGATGTGCTTTTGGATTTCTGTGATGATGATGTCTTTCGAAGCACAGAATTCTGGTAATTGATGCTCTGTCTGCATTCAAGTACCAGAACGCTTGACTCCTTGACTCGCAGGCCAGTTACATTATCAATTAGCCTGGAACCTTAGTGGTGCCTAGCAAAGATGTTAACTCCTGGAATGGATTCCTGATTCCGCGCTGAGTATGTAGGACAGGGAGCGGATATGTCAGCATACAGAGAGAGATGCACAGACAGCTCTTTATTCTAACGGGAATGTCACAGTCCGAAAATTTACACCGTGGTGATTAAATCATGGTCCAAACCCCATCAAACTCAGCACAAAAGGAATAAGCTAGCAAGGCCTTAAGTAAAAGACGTATATAAAGAAAGACACATATTTCTACAATTTGTCATTTATCTCTTTCTGCAGAACTTGATTCAAATATACGGTTTTTGACACGTTCTTGTCTACTTGTAGACATTATTTTATGAGGAGCATAAATTTTTTCTTTTATTAAAGTCACTCAGAGTGAGTGATTTACTTCATCAATTGAGCTATGAGGGTTTTTTAATGCCTCATTTGCTCATGTATTCATTCTCCCATCATATACTTATTGACAGCTTACTATAGGGAGGTTTTGTATGAATACCATGTATGGAATGCTATAAGGGAGTCTCGGTTCTCAAAGGCCTTATTCATTAAGAGAAAAGGCAGATGTCAATCAAGCATCCCATAGAATCTCGTAGAAACACAGTGACTATCTCTGTCCCTTAAGAGGTCCCTTAGTGAAGGGCATGTAGGTTGAGTGTTTTTCAGTTCTGTTTGGTTGAATGTACTTGCATTCCTTTGAGACCAAAGTAGATACACATGCATAGGTGTACCCCTTGAGTTGCTCTGAAGGTAAGGCCATTTGGAAGTGTCTGTTATTTAGGGGAGTTGAAAGTTTCATTGACATCCAATGTGTCTTTAACACTGTTTAGTTCACCAGACTTAGGACTGTATTGATCAGCTTTGTAACATTATAAAGCAACACATGAAGTAACTAGCTTAAAAACAAAAAAAAATATTTATGAAGTTCACAGTTCAGAAGCTCCGTTTCAGTTTTAAGGTGTGTGTGTGTGTGTGTGTGTGTGTGTGCAGGTGTGCAGGTGTGTAGGTCAGAGGCCAACCTTGGTGGAAGGCTGTGCAAAAAGGCGTTTTCCATAGGCAATGACTATCTTGCTTTTTTGAGATAGGGTATCTTACTATCCTGGGACTCTCCCAGGAGACTAGGCTAGCTAGCTTACCAACCCCAGAGATCCACTGATCTCTATCTCAGTGCTGGGATTTCAGGTATGTCGTATGTGCCTTTACATGTGGATTCTGGGACTGAACTCGTATCCTTGTGACAAGCCCTTTACAGCCTCTTCTATCTCCCTAGGCCTTACCTAAATTTTGTTTTAAGCACTAGCATTTTATTGTTTGTTATCCGAGCTGCTTTCTTCTACTTAAGAAGATATCAAATCCCACCTTACTCCTTGTGCACAGATACACTTCTTGTATGCATTATTTCTTCAATCATTTCTGTGTGGGAAGTGTTATTTGAGCCAGTGTCCATACTTACCTGAATGGAAAACCTGGGACTTTTGTTTTCCAGGGCACTTTTTGACACTGCTAATCCAGACACGCAGGCATTTTGTTATGTATCAATTTGTCCTAAACAATACTTATGGTTTTGAAGATCTCTGGACCATCAGCTCTTTGGCCATAGCAAAATACATCTGGCTGATATTTCTCAAAGGGCACGGTCAGGTAGGGTAACCAAATTTTTGATCAGCATCCTTCGGCTCCCTTGCATCGCAACGCCTCAGGTCCTGTTCTTTAGGGGACCACGCTCTGCTTCTTCATTCATGATACTCTACTGTTATGGAAATTGTGACATTACTCAACAGCTGACTTGTTTCAATTTGGACTGATTCTCTTTTTAGCTACACGCATGCCTTGAATAGAGTAAATCTGACTAATGAATTTGTAGGCAGAATTTTGGCAACATGAAAGACTCTGGCCTCCCTAGAAAAGTTTTCAAAATTTGCCTAGTGTTTACAAGGAAAATTGCTTCTCATAATTTACGCCATTTGAATCTAATTTTATTTATCAACAAACATTCTACATATGTACAAAGCCCAGGCTTGTAAAGCCATTTAATCTGTAAACCCATTTAATCCTATCAGTGGGGTTGTTAAAATAAGCATGGATGTTTCTAACATGCTTGGGACTTTACTCACTGTCCTGTTGACAAGAGCCAAGATATTGCCATGTTTATTCTAGACAAGGGATGGCCTTCATTTGAGGATTGCATTGATTTCCAAAGCAAAGATAACTCCCCAAATCCAAATCCCACATGAGTGTTGCCAGTTGTCACCCACATATCTCAGTTTGTTGACCCAGATGTTTGCAGGTCCACAGTACTGGGAAAAATCTGTCAATTCACTATTTAAAAGAATTAAAAAGAATTTAATTATGTCTTTATTTTTAATGCCTTGTTTTGGCATTGAATTTATTTTAGGAGGGTGTGCATATACAGAGAGTCAAAGAAAAGGCGCCAATGTCATTAAATTGATGGATCAGACACTTAACAATTTTAATGAACTTTCTGTCCTGTTTTCAAAAATTGCAAGAAAAAGTTCTTTCCTAAGCTCACTAAATTTTTAGCACCTCATTTATCTCATCTATGGCACATATATGACTCATTTGCAAATTATTAGATTTCGGACACCGAGGCAGAGCTATTCCACATGTGTCATTATTTAAAGGTGATTATTTTGTAGCACTTTTAAGATTCATTAAATTATTTTTGCAGACTAATAGCCATCAAATTTTTCACTTGTTCCCATAATGGTGTTGCTTTTTAAAAAAAATCATGGATTCATTAAATTAAAAAGATTTTTTTAAAATTCTCACCCAAACACTTTTACATTGTAAAAGCATATGATAATGGTATAATAAGTATAATTATACTAATAAATATCATGTTTGTTGAAGCGGCTATGCAATGATGCATGAGTACTTATATTTAAATACTTCATATATTATCACTACCATACTCTGTCTACTGGGCTAATGTAACTTTAATAATGCACAATAATAATTTAGAGTGTCTAGGTCTAGAAACCGGACTTGTCTAGGGACCATTCAAAACCCGGGAAAGATACTGAAGTTTGCTATGATGCACCCAGCATGATAGATGTCTAATTCTCCCTCTTCTCAGCCTCTGCCTCTTACAGAGTAAGAAATTCTTGTGTTCACACATGTAAGAAAATGACCTTGGTTCAGATGTTAATGAAGAGATGTTATTGGAGTATCATTATGAAGACCAGAAGGACTTTTAAAGTAGATACCACTAACAAGCGCATACCCCTAGACTATCCCACCTCTTAGGCCATCTTGGGAATCTAAGTCATACTTTCCATTGGTAAATATTGAAGTTGTGTCGTAGGTACTTCAATCACTTAGGTCTGTCCTATCCGCTATTTCAATACCATGTATGGGGTCAAAAGGATTGGCTGTTACTTATTTTTGAGACCCTTTGAGGACAATTTATACAACACAGATGGAGGCTGGACATGTACATGGTCATTCAACTCCATCACCACAGCCTGAGAAAGACAGTCCCATCAAGCCTAAGCCCTGCCTTAAGCAGAAGAGAGACACTGTCATGTGTCTTTATTTCATGACCTCTTCCATTTCATGTTTTTCCCTTTCTTTCTTAATAAATTTCTTTTAAGGGTGTCATTGTACCATAGAAATATCATTGTCCTAGAACCAGAATATTCAGTTTGAGTATCAGAAAAAAAGTGTGCTGAAGAAACAGATCATGTCCCCTATATTCTTTCTTCATAGGAAAATGGGACCATCTTAGATTTGTTGAAAAAAAAAAAACATTTAAAGGAAGCAAGTAAACCTGTGTCACATTGGGAATTCTCTGTGAATTCCAGTGATTGCCAGACCATGGTCAAAGCAGAACAGACCCTTCTATTATATCAAAGGTTACATTTTGTGATTCTTAACATAACAAAAATTCAATATTTTCATTTGCTGTCATGTTTCCGAGAATGCAAGTAGAGAAGAAACTGGCCTGTCATGTTGGAAAAATGCATCTTCACTTGGCACACCTGGAAGTTGTAAAAAATTTTAAGTCAGATAAGCTACATAGTAATGGCAGGAGAAGGCTTCATGCTGAATTGCTAAAGGGTGGTCAGAGTGCATCTCTGTCCTAGAGCAACCTAAGTTTGCACAGGGGTTGAAAGAAAGTGCACAAAGAAGGACTTAATGACCAAGATGCTGAAAACGATCGAAGAGTAGGAGACCATACTTGGAGCAGGACATATTTTAGGGTCAATATAGTGTCAGGATTGTGAAGGTTACACTTGGTTTTGACAAAATTTAAGGAACGTCATGGTTGTGTTTTCAAAACTGTCACAGGGCGCTCATCTAAAGGTACATACGCACACTCACCTTTTGTCAGATAACTTACAATGCACAGTTTAGAATATTTCCACAAGATTAATTCCTAAAGTAATTGTTCCTGAGACAGGAACCTTGTGCTAACAAAGGACACCTTCCATTATTATGACAACAGTGTTATCTCTCAAGTAGAAGAAACTGCTATTTCTGAGCGGTCAGATAGGATGAGGACTCTATAACTTGGACTTTAGTACCTTTTATCTTCTTTGGAACCATTTTTGTTTTTTTTTTTTTGCAACAAGCTTCCTCTTCTCTGTTACATATGACAACAGATTTCATCTACAATTCTTATTTTTAAACACTTTGTTGAACTGATGATTGCTCTTCCAGGTACGATTTCCCTCTTGCTGAGTGGGTCTGACATTCAGCTAGAGAGCTGTTGGTTACTGCCAAGGTCTGTGTACCACTACTACTCCCTTACCATTCTCATTCCATGCTGGTCATTAGCGTGGTTTATAGGTATGGCTGGGTAGAACTTCTGCTTGCTTTGCTCCTTAGGAAGCTTGCATGGAGCCTTCTGGTATCATGAAAAATAGTCCTTGGGGAGGGAGGTATGTTAGCTCAGTTCCAACTCAGGATCCTCTGGGCCTTGTGTCTGAAGTGAATGCTGTCTTCAGCAATAGGGACTTACCCTCTGCCTCTGGGGGATAATCAGGGGCAGCAAAAATAGGCTATGTCTTCTTGAAGTCTCTTAGGTAGCCCTAGCTAACAACTCAAAAGAGGTATTGTGGTTTTTGTTATATGATCTTTTGCTCTTGGAAGGAGCACTGACAGCCCAGATTGGAAATTTTCATTTAAACTATATAGATATATTTGTACAATTCTGTGTGCATCTAAGATTACTCTTTTTTTTGAATTATTGTTCATTTGTTCTCAGTGCTGAATAACATTCTCTTGTATAAATGTCTGTCTACTCACCTACTGAAAGACATTCTGATTGCTCTAAGTTCTTACCATTACAAATGAAGCTGCTATAAATATCCATGTGCAGGGTTTTGTATAGATATGAGCTTTCAACTTGACTAAACACTAAAAAAATGCAATTATTGGGTTATATGGTATAGGTTTAGTTTGGCAATGAACTGTTTTCCTCCAAAATGTCTTTCCTTTGTGGCAGGCACTTATGCCATAGGTTTCTAGATTGTCTTAGTTAGGGCTTCATTGTTGTGAAGAGACATGATGACCTTGAAACTTTTCTAAAGGAAAACATTTAATTGGGTTAGTTTTCACTTCAGAGACTTAGGCCATTATGGTCATGGCAGGAAGCATGGTGGCATGCAGGCAGGCAGACATGGTGCTAGAGAAGTAGCTGAGAGTTCTACATCTGGATTGGCAGGCAGCAGGAAAAGAGTGAGGCGTCTGAAACTTCAAAGCCCACCCCCTGTGACGCACTTCCTCCAACCAAGCCACACTTGCTTCAACAAGGTCACACCTCCAATAACGCCCCTTCCTATGACGTTATAGGGGCTGTTTTCATTCAAACCACCACATAAGGTGATGTGGGACTCCCTCAGGAGGTACATTCAGTTAGTAGGAGAGTGTTGCATGCGGTTCAGTTATTTATTACCTAGCCAAAGCATTTATTGAAGAATTTTCCATGTAGCATGCTTTATGACATCTGTTTAAATGTCCAAGATTGTAACACAGCTGATCTCCTCAGAACTTATCTAGACAACTGTAGAGATTCATGTAAAAATGCACAATTCCCATGTTACCCAAAATCTGCTGTAGTAAAGGAACTTAGAAGGCAGATGAGAAGTCAGCAGAATGTTACAAAGCTTGGACTGCAGGAGCGCAGAGGCTGGAATTCGACCTGCATGTTATAAAGTGGCTAGATGAGGGAACGAGATTATGGCAGATAGAAGAAACAAAGATGAAAGCAAGCATGACTTCCCAGAGCACCGCACAACTCCTCGTTCCAACCTGTGGAGCCATCCCAGGGCCATGGTACATGGAGAGGAATTTCAGGCAGTACACCGCGCTCACGGTTCTCGGAGACACTCTGGCCACAGTTGGACTTTCTTAGTAATAAATCCCATCTTTTTTTAAATAAATAAGATTGACATTTTTCCCTCTAAAGTCTCTCCTAACATCTGATTTATGAAGACGTTGATTTCTACAAGGGAAAAAGAGTCCAGTTACATAGAGGTGAGAGTTCTTTTGCCCACGCTGAACAGACATCATTAAGAGGCACAGCGTAGCTCCTGTAGAGTTAGCTCTGAGCTTTACAATCAGCCAGGAGTGGTGCAGCACTGATTCTCCCATAGTCCTTTAGCACACACTCTGTAAAAGTTTATCTTGCATATATATGCTTAATTATAGACTTTGCCCATTATACATTTATATATACATATCATACATAGGATTATAGTTGCACATTAATGTATATCTTACTTTATGAATAATTTAAGGAAGTCGAAGCTGTTTACCTTAAGTGCTAATTTGAGAGTCACATTCCCAAGTAGGAAGATGCTGTCCTGTGTGGGGGAGCCCATGACAATTTCAGCCTGCTCCCCCCCCCACACCCAGACATTAGCTTTCTACTTCTGGTGCTGGGAATTCTCACAAACGTTTGGCTGCCTTCATCCTGCTGCTGTTGCCTGCAGACTTGGAAGAAGTTCTAAACCATCTCTCCCCGGGCCATCTCTGCATATGAGAAGCCTGGTAGGGTGCGGCTCGTTCACTGCAGAGCTATACTCCAGGTCTCCATCCCAGGCAGTAGCCATCCCCTGTCCGTCGCCCTGGTGTGTGGTGTTATGTGCCAGATCAGCCTGGGTTTGGGGTTCCAGCTTCTGTCACAATTTATAATGATGGATGATGGGTTCCCGCCAGCTGCCTTTGGCAGCATCTGGATAGAGTTGGATGTGTGAGTGTGTTTCTTTCTCTTTTCCATTCCAGAGAGAAATGGAAAAGCTCCATGCTGGGCACAGGGTCCGATTCAGCCTTGATACCATATGCTTAAGGTTTTTCTTTTCTTCCACCATGCAGGATCCATCTCAATTTTCATCCCTGGGTTCTACTGTTTCCTGAAAGTGATCAGTTGAAGCCGTGTATTGCTTATTTTTCTTGGTCACCTGGCTCTTTGTGTGTGTGTGTGTGTGTGTGTGTGTGTGTGAGTTCTACCATTCTATTTCTTCTCAAGCTAGTCAGGGGGTTGGAATGTGCCAGATGGCATTCTGGGTGTCTGTTCTCATGGCAATGTGTTCCTATAAAGGACCTCCTGTTTTATCCGTTATTTGACTTATTTCTATTTCACTTTATTTCCTAGTTTTAATACCCCTGTCTCCGTCTGCTGGTTTAGCATGGTTCTGTGTCTGTGCAGGCTGTCCTTTCGTGTTGACACAGGCTTCTTCCTGATGTTTATGTGATTCCTTTCTTTTCTTCACATGCTGTTCAGGTTACCTTCTCACGCAACTACCCCAGCTACGCTCTCCACACTTGCAGTCCCCCATTGCACAGATGGTCTCTTTACCCTGTTCTTGCCTTTTGTTTTCTTTTTTAGATTTATTTATTTTATGTGTATGAGTGTTTAGCTTGCAGGTGTGCCTATGTATCATGTGCGTGCCTGATGCCTTCAGAGGTCAGAAGAGAGTGTCAGATCCCTTGGAACTTCGGTTATGAGTGGCTGTGAGCCACTATGGGGGTGCTAGGAAGCAAACTGGAGTCATCTCAAGGTTAATGAGTGCTCTCGACTGCTGAGCTATCTTCCCAGCCCTCGTTTTACTTTTTCAAATGTCACATATTGCATTTGAGAAACTGAAGTTAGTGTCTTGTATAAAAATGCTACTATTGCTCTTTCTTTAACCAGAGCCCCCAAGATAATAAACTCTTTGAATACAATATCGTTCTTTCAATTTGTTCTGGTGTATAGCTGATGCTCAATAAAAACCTATTCATCAGAACAAATAACATCTTCAGGACCTGCTTCCAGTGAAGTTCTCCGTCCTTGCCTCTGTGACCACCGCTGAATATCTAAGCCTCACACTGTAATGCAATTGTTCTGTATAGAGTTGAGTCAAGTTAACTCAGCTCGGCGAGTTTGCTTCATTGATGTAGATCCATCCTAAGACCTTGCCTCTGTCATTTGACCATAAACAATAGCCGGTATCTGAAAGATAAAGAAACTACAGGGACACCTTCTGGAATGTGGAAAGGAGAAGAAAGTTGAGGGCTTATGTTTAGAGTGAGGCAGAAGGAGACTTATGTATGTAGCTTGCTAGCTAGCTGCAGGGCCTTAGGTGGACTATTTATCCTGTCCTGGTAATGTCATTATCTGTCACGCCAGTGAAGTTCAAAAGTGATGTATGCTGATGAATATAGGACATGTAGCGTTTGATACTTATAAAGTTTCCCTAAGTAGTGGTGACAATTATTAAAGTCTCTAGTAAATGTCTCTTAAAATTTATTTCAACGCGGAGGAGTAATTCACATTGTTACAACTCTGTGGCTCTTTTGTAAATGTTCAGCAGGGCAATATTTCTAAATCTGCCAATGGTTTAGCCTTAGCCTTCGCTAAGAGAGCGTGAGCATCCTCGGTGTCTCAAATCTTGAGTGGACTGTCCTGCTTCAAAGAATGGGTGGAACAAAAGTCATTCCTCTGTCTTTGGGTGTTGTCGTTCTTTGGGTCAAAATGTTCTTCGGGAGTTTTCCAAATGACCCAGTCATTGATAGGAACGTAGAGAGAAGGAAGATTTCCCCTTCCTTTCCACAAGACAGCCCGCTCAGCACTCAGGCACTGTGAGGTGGCAGTAAGGAATAATGAACTCCAGGAAAAATGTCCTCCCTGTCCTTTCATGGAATCAGTGGCTCTAACAGAACGATGGCTGCTAGGTGTCCACCTCCGGAAGGAGACAGTATGGTATCCCAAAGACACAAAGTGGGGCTCCAGTTCATTTTCCCAATGCAGTGGGCTTGGTTTCTCCAATAGGAAGTAACTGAGCTTTCTTATTTGTTTAAGCCCAATTGCCTTATATCTGACATTTGCTTGTTTTGAGGTGGGGGTCTCACTGTGTAGCTTAGTCTGTCCTAGAACCCTCAACCTTCCTATTTCAGCCTCTCAAATGCTGCCATTACAAGGCTATTTTACCACAGCCAACCAAATGTTCTTTTTTTTGTTAGGATAGACATCGGTTGATCAATGTAGTTATCTCAGTTCTGCTGAGTGTTATTGTATCTCATATCACACCCAAACAGATCAGGAGAGCCTTGCTCCGGCAATAGAACATTGCTACTCTCTTGTATAGATGAAAAACAAAGCGCCTCTTGATAGCATTCATGCAGTGACCGGCGCTCCATATACCAGGAACCATTGGAATATCAAATGTTTTCAGTTACTCATTAGTTCATTCTAGATATTTGTTCTTTAAATCTTACACAGTCATTACACCCTAAGCAACATCTTCACTACTTCTGTTTAGAAGCAAAGCATTTGTATCACCTTCCCAGCACACACACACACACGAACTAAATGTTTCTCAGGTCATTAATATATTACATTCTGCTCCAATATATTTTATTAAAAATCTAAGAAATTAAAAAAACCTAAAAAACTGATTTTTAAAACCAACCACCCAGCCACAGATTGAAGTTTGAGAAAGCATTGGACCTACCTAAGCCATCTAGTAACTTTTATTTTCTAAGCTAAATAGTCCCCCCCCCCCCCCCCGTTCCCTGCCCAGGTCCCACTCCACTACCTTCCCTGTTGCGCATTCTCTCACCCCTAGGGGTCTCCTTCCTTGAGTGGTGTTGACTTTTTTTTTTTTTTCTAACACTCTGCTCTGCTTTTGGTTAAATTTTCTCGAAGCTATCCATTCGGAAGGCTGCAGATACTGTAGCTCTTGTAGAAATTAGCAAGTACACATTCCCACCTCTAAGAGCCCTCCAGAATTGCTGCTGGATGCTCGCCGCAGTGCTCTAACTAGTTTCAGGTGGCGTTCCCACAGAGTCTTGTGAGCTCAGCAGGTCCTAAATGAAAGCCATTGTTTTCTCTAAACGATGTGACTGCCCTTCTTAGTCACATAGTGACTTTCTTATGCTTAGATCTACCTGGGCAAATATTGCAGGCCGTCCCTCAGCTCCTTCCTTTCTCTTGTATTCTGTAACTATGTTTCGTGAATAATAATGTTCATCTTAGTTTTCCATCACTGACATCATACTTTTTAATTAAAAGCAAATGGATAATGTCTCACTATTTAAAGGCTTTGAATTCCTTATACCATCAGACTTTGGCCTTATGTATGACCTCCATCATTTTTCCCTAAGTATGATCTTTGTAAGACTAACTAAATGTAGATTCCCAAACCATGACCTTCAAAGCAATAAATCCTCCCGTGTGCCTCAGGAATCAGCTTTATTTGGACTTCAACGCTGACCATGTCATATAATGTCACCGTTGGGATCATATTTATTTGCTATACTGTCATGCTATTTGATATGGTCTGGAGAATTAAGATCTGGAGTCATCGCTAATATCCCTGTCAACAACCAAAGAATGACCAAGCCCATTGGTTCATGGTCAAGCATTGATTAGCATGCTTTCATGTACATATGAGGATTTGTTAACATGAGGTTCTGATCCATCAGCTCAGGGAACAGGCCTGAGACCCTGCATTTCTGCTAGACTCCCAACAAATGTGAGGCAGCTGGTCAAGACCCACATGTTGAGCAGCAAGACTCTAATTTTCTTACAGTCCCTCCTATCTCCTCCTCTACTATGCCCCCAGAGCCAATTGTCTCGTGTCTTTTCCCAAGGTGAAAGGGTTCTGCAAATCATTCTCACTGGGTTGTTTGTTCCTGCACACCTGGTCAGTGAGCTGAGGCTAGGTTAGGTGCCCTGTTTTAATGTTCATCATGTTTTCCCGATCCCACGCTTTTGTTCTTCTCCTCCCCTCTCACTTGCTTTGGCTGTTCTGTCTTGCTAAGTAATGTTCTTTGCTGTGTTATGGCCAACAGGAACTTGTTGGTCCCATACTCTTAGATTTACCAGACTCTAATACAATGAGCTGAATAAACCTCTGCTCTCTCTAAGTTATAAAGTCTCATGTATTTTGACATAGGAACAGAAAATAGATCAAGATGTATACAGAAGAAAACCCAGGCTTAGAGAGCACCACAACATGAATCTTGGAGGAATGCTGTTTGTTCTTTTTAAGAATAGATATAGTATATACTCACTCATACGTGGCTTCTAGACATAAAGCAAAGAAAAACCAACCTATAGTTTACAACCCCAGAGACCCTAGACACCAAAGAAGACTCTGAGAGACAAACGTGGATCTACATAGGAAGGAGAAAAAGACAAGATCTCCTGAGTAAATTGGAAGCATGGGGGTCACAGGAGAGGGTAGAAAGGGGGAAGGGAGAGGAGCGGAGAAAAATGTATAGCTCAATAAAAAATAATGATAAGAATAGATATAGTACATATGATCCTTGTAACTTATGTTAAGGCCTATCAAGCATTGATGTGTTCCTATCACCTCTGAAGATAGGGGAAATGGGCCCTAGGGATTAGAATGCCCTTCCTAGGTTACACACACAAGTGAATAAACCTGTGCCCCAAACAGGACTTCTTTCCTCCACCTGTCCTACAGAATCTCCCTTTGGTCAATTTCTTACCTTACCATGATCTTGGCAGTCTGTTCTCTGATATTGAAAACAGAGTCAGCAGTATTAAGAGGGTAAATGAATGAGAAAATGTAAGAGACTACAATAGAAACAAAGCATTTGAGAGACAGGTGCATCTCCTGTCTCCAGGACTCCTGCAACAGCGAAAGGCTGCGACTCACAGCCCCAGTGCATACTCACAGCAGAGACATCACTCAGCTCAGTGAAACTGGTCCAGGAAAGTCATGAGACAGTGGGGCCAGATTCCACTGAGAGATTTCCCCATTGTCTCTCATAACCATCTTTTTTTTTTTATTTCCTATTCAAACTTTGGCTTCTGCAACCCTACTGTTAACAGCTCCATGGATATGGGCAAAATCCAGGTGCTACAGAACAGAGAACCTATGTTAAATGGCACGAAAAGGGAATGGGAAGATGTGGAAGTGGCTCAGTATTTAGAGGAAAGAGTAGAGCAGCCAGATGAACCTCCCCCAAACAGATGAGGAGAGAAGGGGAGCACGTAAGTCTGAAGGTAGGAGAGGTTTGAGAATATTCCAGCAAGGCACCTACCCCACTGGATCACCAGCCTGGCGGATAGGGATCACAGTGATTAGAGCTCCTCAGGTGCATGTGAGGGTTTGTTAGATCAGGATTCTAATTCAAGAGGTCACGGGTCAGTTGGAGAGTCTACATGTCTTTTTGGGTCTCAGCAAATGTGAGGTTGTAGGTAGAGACCCACACCCCGAACAGCATGGGTGAGAAAACCTCCATGTACCATCCTGGAACCCTGCCCTCATTATCTCATCTAATTTCAGTCATGCCTCTAGAGCCTCACATTCAAATGCCACGGATGGAGGAATAAAGTCTCCAGTAAATAAGCTTTGGAAGATGCATTCAAAGGATAGCAGCGGGGTTTTGCGTATTCTCCGATTTTGGGAACAAACTGAAGGGTCGCTAAGAAGCAGAACAGGAGATGTTTTTATTTGCCTTGAGTTTTTTGCTGCAAAGGTTTTGAAATTCTTTTGTGGGCAAAAGCAATGGTCTTCCATCCTAAGGAAACAGTTTCTCCTTCAGATGTGTGCATGTTTCCCAGTGTGTCCCCAGAGGCACGAGTGGTTCAGGAAGTTCGCTCTGAATTGCTCTGTTCCCCGTGCCTCCTCACTTCTTCCCTCCCAATCAACCTCCCGAGTCTCCACATGTTTTCAGGTACAAATCATGAAGCTGACAAGTACACAGGATAGTATGGGCAGTGGTTAAAAAAACAGAAGAACACCGTGCAAAGAAGTTGGTGGGAGGTGGGAAGCTATGGGGGGGGGAGGATATTTTCAGCAGCAGAGGGGACCTCTGAGACCCATTTGGAAGACAGACACCTCACTTAATGTGATTTCTACATTTATGCCTCTTTAATGGTCAGCGGAGATCAATAGACTGCCTTCTACGTGGTTAGTAATGAGTTTGATAGGTGGCGGCAAATGAACATGCTACCTATGGGGTCTGTGGGCTAATAGAGAGAGCATTGAACACTGACTTTTCTCCTTTCTTTCTCTCTCCCCAGGGCAGCCACTGAAGTTCTGGCAGCATTGCTGAAATCCAGTAAGCATCCTTTTAAAAGAGGAGTTATCTCTTCCCATTTTTGTGTTTTTTTTGTGAAAGCGACTCTTTTGTTCCATGGCTCCATTCTGACCTGTGAGGAAATAGAGAGCTGGGTCCCATGTCAATTGGAGAAAGAAGAGAATATAGTGGCTGTGGGAAAGAGGGTGACTTTACCTCCACGTGGGCGTGTCCACTTATAACATATGACCATTAGTGTTGAGTGTCAAGTTGACTGACTCTGGAATCACCCAAGGGAAAAGTCTCTTGGCATGCTGATGAGGGAGTATCATAACTGAATGAATTGAGGTGGGGAGGTCTGGCCAATATGGGTGCACCCAATACTAGTAGAGATCGTTTATTACTCTCTGCTTCCTGGCTGTGGCTGTAACATGGTCTGGGCTTCAAGCTCCTGGCGCCTTGATTTCTCTGCCATAATGAGCTGTACCTTGAACTGCGAGCCAAGATAAACCTTTTCTCCCTTGAGTTGCTTCTGTCTGAGTATGTTATCACAACAAGAAAAGTAGCTAAGACAAAGACAGCTTTCCCAACAAGGGAAGTAAGTTGTCTATTGCCACCCTGGGGACTCTTCAATTCCTTCAGACACAGGAAGCAGCCCTTCAGTATTACTAGAATAAATCCCTGCCCGTGGGGCTGTCCAGTAGAAGAAAAGACTATCACTGGGTATGTAGCAGATTCTTGCAGTTGGTTTTTAACTTAGCTCATAACTTTATGTGTTTGGGTAGGTAGGGTGTGGGGAATCACTTGGACAATGTAGATGTTGCTAAGTTTCTTTCTTTCATTCTTTATTAAAAAGTTATTTCTTTCCTCAGCTATGTGAATGATGGAAAAGAATAGCTTGGAGGGTCTGAATTATTGTGAGTTTTTTTCTTTTTTCTTTGCCTCATAGCCTTAGCCTAATTACATTGGGAGTCAATTTCACGTGTGCAATATAATAGACGATATGATGCACTTGGGAGTGAAATCTTGGCTTAATGTTTTTATTCTTCCCCTCCTTACTGCTTCATCTGTTTTAATTTGGCACCTTGGAAACCAAGTTCTTCAATAGTGATATTTGTTTCTCTATAGGGAGCCCGAGGCCTGTGGGTAACAGGTGAACTTTAATAAAACTTATAAATAAATAAATAAAAATAAAAGCCATTCTTTCTCCACCAACCATACATCTCTGTCAACCAGAAGTATGGAGAGAAAGCCAAAGCACATGCTGTTTCCTTTTATAGACCGGAGAGAGAAAAAAATGAATCTTGAATTCATTTGGTTGATTGGAACTTCATACTGCGTCCAAGCCTGCCCACAAACACAGCTTTGAAACATGCGGTAGACTAAAGACAGTGAGAGCAGACTGGGGAGGGGAGAGAGGGAGTCTGCGGAGTTCCTAAGATGGAAAGATGTTGCTTGTGGTTTCTGGGGAGGGGTGTTGGCTCTTTAGAGTGACATTAATACAAGTTTAATGTCTTGATTCTCATGATGGCACTTGGTGTCATTCTCTGCTCTAATGCATTGTGTCTGACATAGCAGGGTTAGGATGTGAAGGAGAGAGAGGAGCATTGCCCATTGGGCTAACAGATGAATACCTTGCTTTGGGATACTAGCTTTCTCCTGAGTCCTCTTAGCCCATCTTTAGCAGTGGAAAACTTGATGTTCCCTTGGAAGGGAGCCATGAGTGCTAAGCAGGGCCATCTTACCTCCAACATACAGACCCATTTAGCCCTTCAGCTTGAAGTTAGGTACCCTTTCATAATATGTACCTCTGATGTGAAAAATCGGAAATTAATCAATCTCACCTTCCTCAGCTTCGGTGATAAGGATCCTGGGATCTTGAACTAGGAGAAGACCATAGTATGTATAAATATGAACAGACTCATTTACACACGGCGGCTAGATTTTCTGCACACTGGCTGTGCTTAATACGTTGAGCCTGCAGTGGCGTGGGGCTTTCTAACTTACGGTCTTCTTTTAGAGCAGTGGTCTTCAGCCTTCCTAAGGTTGACTCTTTACTACAGTTCCCCTTGCTGTGCTGACCCCCCAACCATAAAATTCCTTCATTGGTACTTCACACCTGTAGTTTTGCTATTGTTACAAATCGGAATGTATCTGTGTTTTCTGATGGTCTTAGGCGGCCCCTGTGAAAGGATTGTTTAGTCCCCAAGGAGGGGGGGGTCACAACCCTCAGACTGAGAACCACTGTTTTAGAGGCTGGCTCTGATTCATGTGCCCTGCAGGATCTTCCTTCCATCACCGGTGAGGCGCTGCTGCCTTCCGCTCCCATAGGACTTTCCTGCCTCAGCGCTGACGTCACTATACCGAAGTTGCTTTGGTCCTTGTCTCTCAGCAGAAGCTTTTAAGGGACAGGGGTCATCTACATTGATCCATGTGTTTCTTGTATCAGCACAACAAAGCTGAAAGTACATATTTGTTGATTACAATTAATTGAATGATTTGTGACATTTACCCACACGAAATAGTGCGATTGCTCCCTATAACCTAAATCCAACAATCTATGCCTAGAACCAATGGTCTTAGCATTTGTACTTCTAATCTCTATTTACTCTACTAATAGACTGTCAGGGAACCGAAAGTCTGCTGTCTCCCACATATAAAGCAGGCTTTCCTGTCCCGTTAGGAAGACACATGGGGTTATCTGCTAATTCTGCTGAGCTGTCCATATGAGTCTTTGCCTGGGTCTTTGGTTCTTTGTACCATGAGAGAGTTGGACCAGAGACTCTCTGATATTCTCCTCCTACTAAATACGCAGCCTTCATTTATATCAGGCTCTCAGCCTTGGCACCACTGGCACTTGGGATTCAATATTTCTTTGTTGTTAGGATCTGTTCTATGCATTGCGGGCTATTTAGCGACACCCCTGATCTCTGTGTATGAGCACCTGGGATTGTGTTTAGATGTAACCACCCACCCACCCACCCACCCAGGGGGAATCAAAGCTGCTCTCTTTAGAGAACCACCAGCACCTATTGGTACACACACGAGCTGAACTCTACCCAAAGTTTCAAAGGATCCTTCCCCAGATACCTCTCCTGGCACTTCATAAACGTTTTCATCTTTCATAATTGATCTATGATTCCCCAACACCAGGCATCATTCCTGTGCATTCATAAGTGGTAAGGACCCAGAAGGGGGACCATTATTATGAACATTCACAAATTACTCAGAGGGGAACCTGCTGGGGAAGATTCTGAAAGCATTGGATTAAGGGGAGAGGGTAGGTTTCATCATAAATGGCCACTCTAATGTGTAGGTAGACGGGTTCTGAGATGGTACATGAGCGGAGTTTCTTCAGGTCTTTGGATGTCTTGGATGTTCCTAGTTACTTTATGATGTCTACATGTCATGTGTAGCTAAACCTGAACATAGAATGCCTTTTTGCTTGATTTGCAGAGAGTTCCTATCAGTTGAACTTAAATGCAGAGAAGTCAGATTCTGTCTAAAATTCAAACTGCATGTGGCACATCTCTCCTGGAATGCTAGTCCCACTTTAATCGATAAAAGACATGCTTCTTTTAGGTGTCAGCTCTTCTGGCATTGATGTTTACTTGTCGGTGAGTATAAAAGCTGGCAGTTTAGTAGATCTCAGTAACTGCATCAGAAACAGAGGCCATTGCCCTGTCTAAATTAAACTAGAACAAAATATTTACAGGTCGGGGGTAGTCAGTATTCCTATGACAGTCAATACTAGGAGAGGCTTGGGAAGCTGAGGTCTCCAAGCTGCTATTTATTTGTGGCTGACTGGAGTCGATCACCACGAGTCTCAGAAAAAGCAGGACTTAGAGTTTCAGGAGGCGTGGGCCCTGCCCACAGCAACAACACAGGGAAAGAAAAGAACTTTGGATCACGCTAGCGAGAGTTTACTATTTCTCTTTGACTCTCTCTCCCGTGGCTGCAGAAAAAGCCAGCACAGGAGATGTGGAAGAGAAACGAGGCAAAAGGTGTCTCAAATCTCTTTCAGTTCCTGGGCAGGCAAATGTTGCTCAGAAGTCAGGCCGCTTGCCCAGTCGTTGCAGCCATTTGACACCAAAAAATGAAGAAAACGTCATTGTGTATTCCAGAGTCCGTTTGTTTCTGCCTTTTAGATCAGGATGGCCTGATCTAAATTCCACATTGTCGTTCCTCAAATCAGGTCTTCTCTATGCTCACGCACGCACACATTCTCCACCAAATGCTCCTGTGCCGAGAACTTGCCTTTTTGTGTTTCATTCTATCCAAAAGCGCTTAGCTTTTTATTATCAAAATTTAATAAAGCCTTGATTAAGAAATCACACTACTTCAATTGCTTCTGTTGCTTTTCTCTAACAAGCCAAAACAACATCTTGTATTCGCTCTCGCTCTGTCTCTCTCTCCTTTTCTCCCTCCCTCCTCCATGCTTTTGCTTCTCTCATGTCTCTCCGCCCTTCTCCCTCTCTTTCTTAGCCCTCTCTCAATATCATTGTCCCCGCAGCCCCTCCCTCTTTATTTTTCTTTCTTAGCCTCCTTTGTGCACGCATTAACCACGAATGCGTTTATGAACAATTGTGAGCCTGGAAGCAGCCCTTGAATGAGAGGCAGCGACAGGATTATGGTTGATTTGTGCTGACCCCAGGGATGAATCTTCCAAAAAATGTCTTGGCATTAACCTTGCTGCCCAGATTTAAAGGTCGTATAATCTTGCCACAAGACAACCTCTTCTGTCCGGTTCAGGCCCTAAATCTTACTAAGGGACCGAGGAGTCTACTTTATATGTTCATCTCTCCTCCTTAGGAAGACTCTGGAAGTTTGCAGACGTTAGGGAATGGGAGGAGGCTGAGAGAAGTCAGCAGAGAAAGAAACACAGAGAAGGAAGGAGGGAGGTGAATACACAAGAGGGCTAATGGGAAGTTTGGCAGGAAGATGAGACTTCTCACAGCCTTTCCTAGTTAATGTTCTGTCTGTCTGGTTCACGGAGGATAGCCTGCAGCAGGGTTACTCCAAAGAATAGGAAGGAAGGACGGACGGAGGAAGGAAGGAAGGAAGGAAGGAAGGAAGGAAGGAAGGAAGGGCAAACCTGGTAAACACAGAGAGTCCTAGCATGGCCAGACAGCCTTGTGCTTAGAATGAACGCCTGCTGTGGCCTGCTGGCCAGCAGTGCAGATGCTGGAGGACTCACTGGCCAGATGATTACCCTACAGCAAAATGCCCAAGATGGGCCAGTGTCAAGATTTACCAAAGATGCTAGGAGTGCTGGCATCTCTTCAGAATGGATGAGTGTTTGAAGATGGTTGATGTTGTGGCCCCTTGTCTGGTGGCCATACACAAGTACCAGCAGTTGGTGCAGCCTCCATTGAACTCATGTGCTTATTCTGTCTTGCGCATAGCATGTGGCCTTCCCTCCACGAGCTGTGGCCTGTCTTAACAGACCTGCAACTTCAGATTTCTCAGACATTCTGCTTCCTGTGCCAGTTTCCTAATGGCACTAAAGATGGCCAGACTGTTATAGCTGTAAACCCTTGAATTTTCCTTGTAGTTTTTCAAATGTTTGTTCTTTATTCTCTGTCTGTCTGTCTGTCTGTCTGTCTGTCTCTCTCTCCCTCTCTCTGTCTGTCTGTCTCTCTCTGGTTCACTTGTATCTATAGGCTAGAGATGACCTTCAGAAGCTGTTCCTCAATCACTTTCTATCTTGTTTTCTTTTTTTTTTTAAAGATTTATTTATTATATATACAACATTCTGCCTCCATGTATGCCAGAAGACTGTACCAGATCTCATTATAGATGGTTGAAAGCCACCATGTGGTTGCTAGGGATTGAACTCGGGACCTCTGGAAGAACGAGCTGTGCTGTTCTTAACCTCTGAGCCATCTCTCCAGCTCCTCTATCTTGTTTTCTGAAAGCATCTCTTACTCAACCCGATGCTTGCCCAGTAGGCGAGGTAGCTGGCAGGTGATCCCCAGGGGTCTGCTTGTCTCTGTCTTCCCAGGATGGGGATGGCAAGCATGTTCATGACCTCATACCTGGTGTTTCTATATGACTTCAGTGGGTCGAGTTGGACTTAGGACCTCATGCCTCACAATGAGTACTTTATAAACCAACTCATCTATCTTCCAAACCCAATCACTTATTTTTTGATTAATTTATAGCAATGTCTGTGTTTATCATGCACAGTATGAAGTGGAATGTGGCACACGGTGGAATGGCTGAGCTAGTTTTTCCTTTTGATTTCCTTCCCTTTCTTTACTTTTCTTTCTTTTTTCCTTTGACACATAGTCTCACTCCTTGAGAGCAGGCTGGCCTAGAACTTACTGTATATCTAGGCTGAACTTGAATTCATGGTCCTCAGATCTCGGCCTCTTAGTGTGGAGATAACAGGCGTGGCCCGTCACGCCTTGCCAAAGATGCGCATTTGCTGAGTGAAGAGCTTAGCCATGTCGATCTAGTTTGCGTTTCCCCTGCAAGGTAACTGAGGGACATTGTTAGAAACATATGGCACCAGAATGCCCTGGAAACTCTTGATTTTCCTTGTTCCTCTCATCCCTGTGGAGGAAAAGTGAGGAGTGGGCAGAAGAGGTGAGCCCTGCGGAGCTCTGACAGCCAGCACCCATGGCTCTACTCAGATCTCAGCACACGTGCCCCTGTCAGGGGCTGTCTGAGTACCACTCACTTAACTTGTCACCGTGGAAAGTGGCTCTCAACCTTCCTAATGCTGTGACCCTTTAATGCAGTTCCTCGTGTTGTGGTGACCCCCCCAATCATAAAATTATTTCATTGCTACTTCATAACCGTAATTTTGCTACTGTTCTGAATTGTAATGTAAATATCTGATATGCAGGATATCTGATATGTGACCCCCCAAAAGGGGCCATGACCCACAGGTTGGGAGCAACTGCTTTACACAGAATGGAACTAGCCATGGTATAATTGGTGATTATGTGCTTTTGCAGGTAAACATGTCTAACTATTTTCTTCTTGAAGCACTCCCTCAGGAGTTGGGCTTCTTTCTACATCTTTATACCTCTTATGGGGCTACATAAGTGGCTCTGCAAATTAATGTTGGATAAGGAGGGAGTCCAGTTTTCTAGAATGTTTCCACTGAGTCTTAGTGATTGTGGTATGTTCATATACCTGATATCTCTTCTACTATGTCTTCTAGGGACGTATGCAATATATGTTGAAAAAATATATATATATATATATATTGAAGGAGATGCTTGGGTCATATATATATTTGTCACACAGGGATGTACTGTTGCAACTGGCTTCATATGAAGGCAGCATAGGAAGTTACATCCATCACCACAGTGCTGGCTTTAAATGACAACACTTATATCTACCTTTTATTGAGTTTTAAGAATGTCAGACACGGTGGTGGATACGTGTCACCTGAAAAGGAGCTTTAGCCATTCCCATCTTACAAGTGTGGAAACTAAAGTTTGGAAGGCTTAAGGAATCTATCCAGTTAGCAGGCTTCAGGGTTCATCTGGCAGTGAGCTAAGCCCGATGCTGCACCAGGAAGAGATTCCAGAGGCTAGGTCTACTTAACCCAAAGGAGGTACAACCAGATGCAGAAAGAAAGCTAAGGAAATAGTTTCCAAGTATAAGGGGGGGGGGTGCGATTTTGGAAGATCATGTATTATTTAAGTCAGAAACATTACATGGTCCACTCCACATAACAGTCAAATGGGGCCCAGTGAGAGATGTCAGAACACTAGTGTGTGTGGGAGGGGCCGTATCTGCTGCTTCGAGGGTGATAGGCAAGGCTGATGAATGAGGACATGAGATACAGGAGCGAGCAGGAACTGGGACGCTTACAGGCTCCTATTACATCATGCCACATTCAATTGGGCATATTCCTCTTTATTTTCTGGGCTCCAAGGCCAGCCTTCTCTGCTAAATACTTACGTATTTTGCGTAAGCACGAAAACTATTTTAAAAGTTTAAGTTAAAGGGTTATGACTATCCCGGTTGTCCCTTTTTCTCCCTCGCGTCCCCAGTCGGACGCTGCGGGTTGTGTGGGCTGAGCAGCAGGCAGTGGCTCCTGTGTAGTTTCTCTTCCTACCATGTGGTGGGGCTGTTCTTCTAGTTATCTCCACCATTACTAGTCCAATATTTATTTTCGGTGAGTAATTTGTTTATCGGGAGGTTATTTTAATCTAATTTTGGCCATATTTGCTAGTGCACACTATCTGTGCTTCCCAGCGTTAGCAGCTTGCATGTCTTGAAGGAAATTAGCTGAAGATGGTCTCGGCGGCATTTGCGCGGCCATTATTTAAGTGAGGTGGGAGGAGGCTGCGAGAGAGGAGCCTGGGGTTAGAACAGCGGCTGGAATTTGTAGCCTTCCTAGTGGTGTTAGCGTGATTGAGCAGGATTGACCGAGGGCGGGGGAGTCCGAGTAGCTTTTCTCAGGCTGTCTTTGCCTGACAGCAGCAACGCTTGTAGTTAGGGTCGCTAGTCTCCTAGAACACTGCGGCCACTTGTAAAGGACCTAGATCAGTCCGGAAGGACAACAGTCCTCAAGTTCTGCGCCCTCGGCACAAGTCCCTCCTTCTGTTTGATGGCATTTTAATGAACTGCTATTGCAAGCCCTCTGCAAGTTGGGGAGTGGGTGACGTTGGAAAGAGAGCAACTGTATACCAGAACGCCCACAGCAAGTAGTGATGATGACCCTTGCTGGACACTGCTCACATGTCAGTGAATTCTTCATCCCCATTTATATAATAATCCTATTACTACGCCCATTTTATGTGCCTGGAAGATGTCGCTGTCAGAAAATAAAGACTTACTGAGACCCCCACAAATAACATAAGGAAAACAAAATTCTACCTCAGCTGTGACTGTTTCCAAAGCACCCCGTTTTCATATTTCTGCCATCCTAACCCCAGACTCTGGGCTCAGCCCCAGAGTGACTATGCGATCTAACTTGGCCTTTGTCATTACACTTGAGTTTTGGTTCATTTACCATAAGTACCGTAAGTGGAGGGTTTGGGGGAGGGGTTGAGACTTCTTTGGAACAAAATCTTCCATTTTTATCATCAAAGCCCAAGTGTAAACGACACATGCGCAGTAGACACAATGGGAGCCCAGGCAGAGACCTCAGCGTGGCTTTTCCCTTGCTCCGCGACTCTTGGTAGTCTCCGAGAAGCTCCCAGAGACGTTTCTGGGGATCTGGAAAAAAATCAACATTGAAAACTTCTGAATGAATGTCTGTGTGGAGTTTGGGGGCTGGGCTTGGCCTGTTGTTTGGGATTACAGCTTGAAGACAGAGAGTGCCATGATGCTTCCTGTGGGAGGCTAGAAAAGTGAGCCATACTTGTCTAAGAGTGGCCATAAAATAAAATAAGCTAGGAAATTTGACCCAGAGAAAGCCAGAGTCTTGTATTTATCATCAAGCCGCCATTCAGTCATTTTGGAGTCTCTGAGTCCTAATGGACCTAATCAAGGAATTGAACTGAACCTGAGACTTTGAGGACAGTGGAGCTGTGCTAGTCGGCAGGAGGATAGGATAGGGAAGGGTCCTGTGATGGTCAGACTCTTCAGAGGTGACTGTCCTTGGTCTTAACAGAGCTGTGGATGGTGGTGATGACGGTGGTCCTACCTGACCCAGAACTTGGCTACAAAGTAACATTGTCATGTAGTTGCTAGCTAGGGTCAGTTCTTATACATGAGCAGGATGCTATCTTTTACTACCTCTGTCTCCAGGGCTTCCCCTCTATCCTAGGATTTGTCTGCAAGTTTGGGCCATAGTGTTCATTTGAAAAGGCCTTAAAGGTATCCAAGGTTCCAAGTTGTGGATGAAGAGGGCGTGAATTTGCTATAATTATTGCATGACACAGTCTCCATAAGGACAAGAGACAGGGTTTACATAGTAGTCTTGATGTCTACTCTCCTGATACTGTGGGATCAAACTGTAGCATCTATGGGGACATGGCTATTAGGTAGGCAGGTTTGTCCCCTTTAAAAATAACGACTAATACAGAAAGAGGCTTTGTACCGGGAGGTGGGTGTAGAGCACTGGATTTTAATATACTTTGGTAAAAGTCAATGTTGGTTTATAATTACTACCCCTGGGGGTTCCAGGAGTTGATTTTACACAGGAATGGGGCTAGTTCAAGTTGAAATTAGTCTCCTAAGATCTGTCCCTTGCACTGAATGACACCTGGCTGTTCTTGAGTGCCCATCTTTCCTGTAGAAGCGTCTTCTGTGAAAAGACTAGCAGGAAATAGTTTAGAGTTTGTGGACCACACACTTTCTGTTAGAGCTATTCCTCTTTGCCCTGAGAGGGCAGGAGCAGCTATAGGAAGCACATAAAAGAAGGAATGGCTATGACTGCGTCCCCATAAAACTTTATAAAAATAAGCTGTGGGCAGTGTGCTGACCCTTACTTTAGATGGAGTGAGCCTCACCCCTGGGCACTGTATTCCAGTAATTCTTATTTCTTAAGCCATTAACTCTAATGTATTTTATACAGCAGACACCCAGAGCAAGTTCTCTGAATAAGCTAAGGAATGAATAAACAAACAAATACATGCAAATCGGGTCCCCTTCAGCCCATCAGTAGGCAACTTACTTTGTTTTCATTTTGGGCACTCAGGAGTTAACACCCAGGGCTGTGGAGCTGTAAACCCTTTAGATTTTAGAACTTGTATCATTCTGGCATAATTGATGACTGGCTGTGGGTTGACAAAGATAAAGTCTCGCCAAGATTTAAAGGGATAGACAAGAAGATAAGCATTCCGAAGCTCTGGAGGCACATGACCGCTTCCTCATTATATCCAGGATCGACTGTATGCTTATTTATTCGCAACAAGGTGCACCATCAGTGTTTTCTACATATTCTAGAAGCAGCGGGTTACGAGGCATTTTTTCATGTATTACCTCATTTAAAGCTCAAACCAGTCCTGTAAGACAGGTAAATATTTAACAATTCCACGACAGTGACTTTCAGTGTGATTGATTTTTACCCCGAAGGAATGTTTATTGAAGCTGAGGGCATTGTGACTATCACATCTACTGGAGGGTTGCTCCTGGAAGTCATGGAATAGAGACTAATTTGTTACCGGCATCCTACGATGCTTAGGCTGTCCCTCTATAATAAATAATACCTGGACCCAGATGTACACAGTGGGAGGTTGAGAAAGCCTTGCTGTCACAAGGATCAAAGACGTTGGCCAAGCTCGTCATAGCCATGTAATATGCACTGGGTGTGTTGGGAATAAAATATACCCATTCTTTTCACTGCAGAAGGTTTCAAATCTGTTTTGTAAAAAGTAAGCGATATTGAATGAAATCTTGGCATAGATGTGTATATGAAAGATGAGAGCGAGGCGTAGAGATGCCACTCAACCTCTGCCTTAGCTTCTCTCCCTAATCCCAGACCTCTGCTGGAGCCTGAGTCCTTCCACATTTCCGGAAGCCATTACTGTCTACTTTTTGGTGGTGGTGATAGTGTGTGTGTGTGTGTAAAGCTTCCATATTATTCTTTAGTAAGATGGGCTGTGCAGAAAGAGAGAATGGAGACATAAGAGTCTTGAAGGAGGTCATTGTGATAGGAGAGAGGGTGGAATATTGATACTGATTGGAGCTGAGTCAAAGGAGCATGTAGAAGGCTCAAGGCCTTGGAATTTCATAGTGACATGCTATTGGATGACAAGGCCAGAGGCAGAAGGTTGGATGTGTGTGCTCTTTGCTTCTCCTCTCATCCTGGATTCTGGAGGTTCCAGGAAGCGTGGGCTGAATCCCATGACGTCTATAAAACCGTACAATTGTCTTCCTTGAAGTCCATAGTACTCAGCTGCATTGTGGCCTGAAGCAGAAGGGGCCAGAGAGGGCAGGTAGAGGAAATCTCTGTTTTCTTCCTTCCAGGTGTAAATCCTGACTGTCTTCTCCAGGTATCATCCTCATGTGCTGACTGTGGAAGCAGCCCAGTGAAGTGAGTGACATAGTCCCCCACAGGGCCTCAGCAGGGGTCACAGTTATTCCTGGGGCTTGGTGAGCACCTTCTCACCCGCTGGGAGAATAAACTCAAAGCAAGACTGGATATCTGGGAATGACCCAGAAGTTTCAAGGCAAAGCTACTCATTCCTTGGGGCTCTTTGGCAGAGATGTCAGACGCACATAGTAAGGAAGAAGGGTGAGAAATCCCTGGGCCGACATCGTCCTTCATTTCTGTACACCTCTCTGCGATTGCTCTAAGTGTGTGTGTGTGTCTATAGCTTCTCCCCTCCCTTTGCCCCCTGGCTTTAGCGCTTCTGAGTTTTGTTATTCTTTACTCACTGGGTTTTGACAATTTCCATTTGCTGTACTCTCAAGACTTCAGGAACATCCTACCTGCAGGTCCTGCCTTGTGACTCCTTGCTACAATGTGAGTCTCAGCCCAGGAGCCCCATGTGCAAAGTCTTTCCTGATCCTGTAGTCTAACGTAGCTGCCTCCCCCCTTCCCAGTTTCCATTTGCCTCTTCCTGAAGTTTCCGTGGATGTTGGCACCTGCACCCCTCCACTGCCTTCACACACATGTGTGTCCCATGAGGTCTGGGACTTCATTTTGTCTTTAGCTGTGTTCCTAGTGACAGCAATAGTGCCTGGAACACATTGGCATATTGCTGATGCTGTTTTAAATAGATGTTTGTCGAGAAAATTAATGTAGCACCCTAGGTGTGTGAGCATGATTTTAGTTGCTAGTTTATTGCCAGCAGCAGCAGCAGCGGGACTTTGTTCGGAGGCAAAAGGTCTCTGTTTATTTGTGTATAAAGTAAACCAACCAGTTTGCTGCCTATTGCTGGTAATCAATTGATTTCAGATATTTTCTAAAGTATCGATTTGACAATACAAAAAAAAAATTCTTGTACCAACGGAATGGCACATCAATCAATATACACACATACCACTAAGAGTGGGAAAAGATTGCCGCCAACTGCAATAGACACCATGTTGGGAACATCTGACCATTTGCAAAAGCCTAGAAGACATACTGTAGAATTGAGGAAAAGTATAACCCAGGCCTGTGGGTCTGTCATTTTAGCTCCTTATGAAGCCATAGGAAGAATGTGAGCTCAAAGCCTGGTAATTAGTGAGTTCCTGTCTCAATAAATAAATAAATATAAAAAAATAAAAGTAAAAAAAAAGTGATTAAATCCCAGCTCGGGGGTACAGCTTGGGCCCACTTTAGGTTCCAGCCCCAAAACCATTCAAAAAGGGAAAAAAATTAATAAATTATGGCATAAGAATATTGATTTGCTTGCTATATGTGATGCAGATGGTGGAACGAGGGGATCTCTGTTCTGGTGTCCTTTCTCTCAGGAGAGTAGCACCGGGCAGTGAGCACAGAGGACAGGAGGAATGGCATATGCTCCACTCTGCAGGATGAGGCGGATGGAGACTCCAAGGCTTACCTGAGGAGAAATGTTCCTCTGGTGTGGAACTGTGCCATAGGAAGCTACTAAGAAGCGCTTCTGATTTCAAAGAGAAACATCTAGATTCAAAACCATTTGATAAAACACTAGGGGTGGCCTCTTCCCCATCTGAGTCACTATTCCTGGAACTAAGAGAAAGTGTCCTTAGTTTTATAAAGGCAGGATTTGCTTGAGACAAAGGCTCTCTTTCTAGGCGAGCTTGCGGAGATGGATCTACGCAATGGAGAGAAAGGGGCACCTGTAAATGAATTTGACGTCATTACTGATGTTTGAGCCACAAATAACCGCCTGCAATTTCCACTCCTGATAGTGTTTAGTTATGCTTCCATTTGCATCTCGCTGATTCCTCTCTGCGTAGGAGCCAAGTCTCTGCTGCAACTGCCAAGGGAGTGGACAACTTCAGGCCTCTCCTCTCAAAATCTTTGCTCTTTCGTTACATGCTCGAAGGTACTTCTGGCCTGGCTTCACCTAGCTTCTATCTGGTAGACCCTCCCACCCTCCAAACTCCAGATTGCCTCGAGTGACATGAATAGTTGTTGGCTACTTTTTCGGGACCATAAATATTCTGGAATTTGCTTCTTGTTAGAACTGGGAGGAAACAGGCAGATGGAAGATGGGGAGAGAAACCCATTTCCTCTGAGACCCTTGGGCTTATCTCCAACAGCCTTCCAGAAACATTTCACAAGAAGCCGGTTGTTCTGGGAAGAGTGAAATGTTTGTACTGGATGCAAAGTTGGATGCTAACAGGCCATCAAGGGTTGGGGGACAGCATAGGATGTCAGCTCTCCGTCAGATGGCAGATTCCAGTAGAATCCTAGAGATGCCCTGTGGAAGCTTGATGGACTTCAACAAGCCTTTCAACATCTCAGATTCTGCATGCTCATTTGTAAAGCGAGGAACACAGTGCTTAGGCTACAGCACTTTCATAAGACAAACGAGATGATCCATATGAAATGATTATGCTCAGAACATAGCAAACACTGAGCAGATAAATAGTTCCTCTTGTACCTGGTTTTACGGTGGGGGGGGGCAGGCAGCTCATTGTCTTATAATGTGATTTGGGAGCCTTGGGAAGGCTATTTTGTCCAGAGATATCCTCTAAATTGGCTCACTGAACACCAGAACAATCTACAGCAAAAGTGCACACAATACGTATGGTAGGTAGGGACACCTTTATCTCGAGTCTCAGTGCTGGGAGTTCCAGGTGGGATATTGTGGGCTTTGGGTGCTGTGGGTCAAAGTGCACGTTTCACTTTGTGTGTGAAGTCCTGATTGGAACCGAGCAAGCTTTGGGATGCGTGTGTTTCTGGTTGGCAGACAGCGAGGAGAAAGCTTGCGAAAAGACCTTGGAAGTACAGTGGAGTTCCACTAGCCTTGCTAAGTGATGGTCTGCTCTGAGTTTGATTTTGTGCACAGGAAGAGCTTACCCATGCTCAGAAAATGGATGTTTAGGAAGTTTCTGAACAAAGCATAGAGCTCTTTGATCTCTATGGGTAAGAATTTCCCAAGGGAGCACGTTAGAGTGTGCAATGTCGTTGAGCATCACATCCCTCCCCAGAAGTGTCAGAAGGCCTCAAATCCTTGCATTTCCCCTTAGATTCATATATCTCATTATACCCAGGAATAGCTGTTATGGTTTGAATATGGAATATTCTTACAGAATCAAGTGTTGGAGCCCAGGTGGTAGAACTGTGTTAGAAATTTTGGGAAACTTTAGGAGGGGAGGCCTAGATTGAAGTAGCTACTGGGATCACGTCTTTGGAGACTATGTTCCCCTACCCCTTCTGGAATCCCTCTGCTTGCTGTCTGTTATGGTGAGCTGACTTGCTCTGCTGCGTGGTCCCTGCAGTGATTATTGGTCTCCTGTTGGCACCACTCCTGTTCTCTATGCCCCACTTCTTTTTTGGAATGAAAAATTTAACCCTGTGTCAATGTATTTTGCACATATATAACTTGTTCTTGATCATATGGATGGGGCTCACATCTGTGGGTTTACCATGAACCCACACAGGCTGCTCCTGAATTAGCAGGGGACAAGGAGGAGGGCACATTTCGACTGTAAATGCCTTCAAACCATAGTACCCAATAATGCAATCAGGATTACCTAGCTAGGAAATAGTACAGTCAATGCTCGACCCAAAAAGCTATGTGACCCTGGTGCTTCTGTTCTTGAGCGGGGATTTCAAAAGTAACATGCTCATATATGGGACCTTTGACACTATGTCACACATGAGAACTGAGGGGTTGTTAAAAATCATAAACAGTGTCGATTCTGTTGATGATGGCGATTTTCACGGGTGGCAGGTATTGAGCAGTTATTGTACGTCCAGCATTAGATGGCTTGTTTTGTGGTATTATTTCAATTAATTCTCTCAAATTAAGAATGAAGAAGCTATTCTTGTTTTTTTTTTTAAATCTGGGTGAAACACTGAGTGGAGGAGGTGTGAAATCACAGGCTCAAGGTTGCACAGTTAGAAGGGAGTGGAGTCCAGCCTAGCTCAGGACTCCAGGAAGACAGCTGGCAGAGACCCGAGGGGTTCACACAGGGAACAGGACCAGCAAAGCAGGCATGAGTACCTGCGGATGGCAAAGATGAGTTTAGAGCCTTACACTGGTCTGTATGTCTCATTCCTGGATGTAGCTGCTTCGGTCTCACGTGGTCCTCTGCTGATTCCCTTTGCTGAAGGATCTTACTCTACACCTAAAGGAATGATACAGTGCTGAGATCAGACAGACAGCCCCCTTTGCCTTTGCCAAACAAGAAGGCCGAGCTTGTAGATGTGCTAATCCGGGACTCTGGGCATCTCTCACAGGCAGCTGCCACGAGGCTCCGGATTCTCCAGGAGAAAGTCAATCCTTTGAGGCTTAAAGGTCTCTAGGCTTTCCTGTTTAGAAGACAAATATCTTTGTAAAGTTGGTTCTGCTCACCAATGCCTTCAGGGGCTAGCAAGATAATTCACTTTTAAAGGAGATGGGGTAAGACAAAAGGTGAGGTGGTTGCTATGGCAACCTGCAGGCCTGCTTGTCCTGTGATTAAACATTGACAACATGGCACAAACCGAAAGTCTACAGGCTACTAGTTTGTAGCTCCAATCACAAGGTTCTTTCCCTTTTACTCTCCTAATTATTTAAATGTATGGTAGAATATTTGGAATAAAAATGTTAGAAAAATCTGAACAGGCTAACAGGACCACCAGTGCCTCTTCTTGTAACTAAGCACCATTGATACCTTAGCATAATTCTTTCTGATTTCTCTCTATATTTTTTTTTACCTGAGTGCAAAAAATCTACACCAATGGGTACCTCTCCTAAAGCAAAACATTTGAACTCTAATTAAAAATGTTTTGAGTAAAAATGAGGATACCAAATAAGGGTACCAGTAGACCACGTTTCAGACAGAGAATTAAGTAGAAGTAAGGAAGGCTCCAAGAGGACATAACCCAGAGAGAAGAGGGGAATACAAAAAGGTGAATTGGAGTGAGACATGGATTAAGTCTCTGCTGTTCAAGGATTCCACAGTGGAAAATGGGCCAAAGATCTTTAGCCATAGCTGGAGTGGCCAACCAAACCAGCAATACCCAGGAAGCAGAAAGATACATGACCTTCAGGTTTCCTTCATCTTTACATTCTCCTCCCATCTTTCAATCTATGTACTTCATCTCAACTTCCTAGGAAATTAAGATGTGTGTGTGCGCACACACGCATATACACATGCATGGATACACACACACAAACACACACACACTAGGCATCAGCTTCTCCAAAAGCAAGCTTAGGAAGAAGCCATTTCTATAGTCAGACTACAGAAGAGCTGGTCTGCTTGGAAGAGGGGAGCTTCGAGGCCCCCAGATTCTGAGCTCACCCAGCGCTGTGTGTGAAAACTCACATTTTTGCCTCAATATTTTTCTTCTCTGCGAAGTGGTGTTTTTCTTTCAAATCTCCCCAGAATTCCTCTGAGCCGCTGATCCGAGCGACCCTCATTTCATTTTTCGGCTCTTCTCCACTTCTCTTCCGAAGTTGGATGAATCTCCACTTGTCGGGTGTTAGATACCTATTGACTTCTGTAAAACTTCCCAAACTCTTCTCAGAGAAAGATCGACTGATGTAGGGTCAGCAAAGAAGGGGCTTTAGCTACTTCAGATGTTAGTAAACATGGCAGCTTGTTGGGGATTAACAGGAAAACCATGAATAGCATCACTGCTGTTTGAAAAGGGATTTTTCTCTCAGACAATTAAAGACCTTTTTTTCTCCATCACCCACTTCTTCTTACCCCAGATGAATAATGAATGAAGGTCATTAGGATGATGTATTATCGGTCGCATTGCCTTAGAATAGACAAAGACAAATGTCATCAACCTTCCACTGCATACAGGGGCCCTGCGTCCCATATTTGCCATTTCTGGCACTTTTCACCAAGAGATACTTTTCTTTACTATATCCTTGTTACTCCCCAATTTTTTTTTAAACTTTGGATATCAGATAGACTAAAACCTCATTTAGGTAGCAAAGAACTCTAGCGCTGTTTGGCCAAGATCATCCAAGGCAAGAAATATTTTTGTTTTAAGGGAATAATTCATTAAGGGAAGCATTGGAGGAATATTAGACCTTTCACAGACATCACCAGGCATAAGTCTCATCATCCTTAATTCAAGGTCATGGCTGCACAAAATATTATAAAAGGAAAAACCAAAATAAAATCAGCTCCTCACATGGGTCAAAAATCTCAGGGGAGCTAAGTAAAGCCCTGCAACGGAAAATGTTCTAAGCAAACAAAAATAAAAGGTCTGTTAATATTATGAGAAAACCCTCCATGGAGTACACCATTGAATTTCCATGTTGTTTTTTACACTCATGTGCACTTACATGGTCTTGTGGAAAAATAATACTTGAAGCTGTAATTCTGCTCTTCTGATTACAGCTCAGGGGAGCTCTCCCGCACACGTTTGGCTAGAAGCACATACGGTCTCATAAACCAGCATGAGTGGCTCATATAATGGAGCCGTGTAACATTGAGAGAAGGGCAGGATTTGAACATCTGTGAAGGGCAGAGTCACAGAGTCAGTTACCTAGCGCCCTGAGGTCCTGCAGGCCTCGTTTGGGTTGCAGGAGCTCTAAGTCCTCTGTACCCAGGGAAGTTAATCTGAAGAGTAGCATAGACTAGCTGTTGGCAGAGGTGTCTTGGACTGTTCTTGGCCTTGTGGTTCTTCAGAGACAATTGACAAGGTATCTGGATAGACAGGTCCATATAATAGTCTCAGTGGAGAACACCAGGAAAACATAGAGACAAAGAAATCATGGCGCAGAAGAGGGGAAGGCAGAACTCTGCCAAATTTCTATCAGATATGGATGGGAAGCCCCGTTGAACAACCCTTCAGGGTGGACTTTCATCCTGGTAGTCTGCTCTCTTCCCCAGCCCGTCTTGGTGTTTAATAGTCTTTATGTGACGAGTTCCCTTCCTGTTTGAGCCTGGCCTTCTGCTGTCGTTTCTTTGTAGTTTTGTCTTATAGTCCTTCTGTCTATAGGAACCGTAAGCTAAGACATCCATTCATAAGGACAGTGCTGACTGGGGTGAGGTTCGGTTTGGTGTGTCGAGCAGAGGACACAACAGAACCCAACACATGTTTTCACAGAAGCAGTTACTAGTTTCAGACCCGGAGAAAGGTGGGTCTGTCCATAAGTGCTAAAGAGGAACCTGGCTACAGCAGGGAGTCAATGTGTGACGGAAAGGGAGAATGAGAAGGGACCACACCTTCACTGAGGGCTGTGGTCCATTTAAGGACTTGCCCACAGAGGTTGTGGATTAACTCTTCCAAAGGCATATGGAGTGAGGAGAACTTACTTACCTGACTCTGGTGCTGTCCATTAGGTCTGACTGACAGTCGGTGAATGAAATGCTTATTTACGATCCGAGAATTGAGGGAAAAGGGCATCATATTGGAATCGTTCCTGGAGAGGGGAAGGTTTCACTAGGCCAGAGGTGACGTGGTGTAACGGGGCTTCAAGACTAAGGCACGCCTGCAAGTGGATGCTGACATGGAAACTATATTAAATAAACATGTGACCCCGTGATAGTCCACTAACTGGCTTTCCTACTCTGGGAAAAGCACCTAGCGGGTCTCCTGGAAGCAATAACCTTCACTTGGTCGTCTCCCCACCCAGCCTTTAGAGACATAGAGAAGGATAGAAATATGACAAAATACCCCTCCTTTCCTTCCTCCTCCCCTCATTCCCATCCCGTCTTCCCTCCTTTTCTTTCTTACCTTCCCCATCTCCCCGGGTCTCTTCTTTTGTTTTTCCAAGAATAATTTAAAGACATTCATATTTTTCAATAGTGAGTTTCCTAAAAAGTAGGATATTTTCTTATATAACCTCTGCTTAACAAAACCTAAAAATAAACTGTTGTGTAACTTTTCCTGGGGAATTACAAACAAATGTCTCTTCTTCTCAGCTACGGAATGACAGACCGAAGCACCGGTTCTATTGAAAGGCTATCTTGGGGAACCAATTGATTTTGGGATGTTACTTCCAGTAGCTTGACTTCTTGACTTCCAAGAACACAAGAATCTCGGGCAGCTGTGTCACCCAAACACCCGATCCCTGCAAGGGTCAGGACACACAGACCTGTGTGGGTGGTACTCTCTGCCCCAGCTCGCAGGCAGGCAGTTGCTCTACTGAACAGTTACTGCTCCACAACTGTTTCCGGTTTACGTAACTCTGGAGGTGGGCATCTTGTCCATCGGGTCAGTTCTGTGAGCTTCCCGGGCCTTGAAAAGAAGTGTTCTGTGAACCTTGGAGAAGGTGATGTGGATGTCTGCTTGTTTTCTTCCGTTTACGGAGACGTCTTGAACTACTATGTCACAGTAACAGCCACTTATTCCCAGCAGCTTAGCAGGTTATGAGTCTCTGAAGTAACCACTGCCTTTTGCAAAGAAAAGAGAAGCTTCTCCCCATAACTGAGGCTGACAGCAGCAGTGATCTGTGGGCATTTAGAGGGCAATTGGAAAGCTGGCTCCCTGGGTCTGATGGGCTCCAGGCCAGCACCCATTGCTTCTTTCTTAGCCACACCTGGTTGCTGAAAGGACCCAGCATGGGGGAACAATTTTCACATCCAGTATACCGACGTGCAAGGTGAAACATGTCGCCTATGGCTCATGAACGTGACTTACTTGCCCAATCTGTCAGCGCCCCCTCTGGCCTTAAATTGTTCTCTACTATGGTCTTTGCAAAGCCACTAAATCTCCAAACTAGTCTTGAGGTCCCTGCTGAAGTAACTTCATCTTTTTAACCTTTCAGTGAACACAAACTTGTCTGGCTCAGTGAACTGGGCATGGAACAAAACCTGTCACCTAGTTCCTTCGGTAATATATGTCCATCCTTTCTTATCTTCTCATTTTTGATACCCATGAGGACTTCACTGAGTGATAGTCAGGCATCCCTAATGGTTTGTGTGAGCCTGTCCATCAGGGACCCTGCATCTCTTCATATGAAGCCTTTGTCTCGAGGAGGGATGAGCAGTTGCATTTTTTTTTTCCACTGGGACAGTACTCAGATTGATCCTGTCTGCCTCCGTGTCAACTTCCCCAGCAGAGCTGCGAGGGACTCTCCCATTGCTTGTTTAAAATGCTTCCCCTGTTCCAGCAGTTCAGAGACAGAATGTTCCCTGATTGTGACAGCCTCCATTATAAAGCCCCCATCTGGATACATGGTCAAGGATGCCCCTTTCTCTGTATCGCAGGGCGTACTGAAATAGCATCCTCCATCTCTTCTATCTCACTCGCTTTCTCCTTGATGTCTGATTCTTCCCATGGATTCCATGTTTTGGGATCCCAGGAAGAGATGGTTAGTGAGCTCCAATGTCCACTCTCTTTCCCTTGTGTCCCATCCACTATAATAGACGGCAAACAACACCCCAGCCTCCTCCTAGCTCTTTTCGCTTTCATGCTAGCGCTGAGGAGAGCATCTATGTACCCTTTCCCCATTGTAGCTCCCCAACCCACCACACACATGGGCAAAGTTCTTCCCAGTCAGAAAGTTCAGCTTCGGTTACATGTCATATCACCCACAGACACTACCACACCCCTTCTCTGAACCCTACCAGAATGGACTGCTCTCAAGTATTGGAGGTTTCTTCTCTAGGCCAGCAGTCACCTGAGTGCATCTTCCAACCAATGCTAGACTCATGATGAACCACTTGGTGACACCTGGAGGAAGACAGCCACCCCTGTGGTTTCCTTCCAGGGCACTCAGCCCTCAGATGACTTCCTATCAGTTGCATGCTTTGCCAATCCAAAGCAAGAGACAACACAACTTCCACAACAGCAAGGAGCCACAGCATCCCAGACTACACAGGGGAAAGGCAGCCATATTGGGACTTTCCCTGTGGCAGCCCCAATTTCAGATATACCAGACTCGGCTGTGCATCTTAACCGCCGCCATTCGACAGCTCCCCTCAACATTATCTATGGCTCTGTCAGCCAGTCCTTGGGTGGCAACTGTGGTGTGTGACTTTCCCTGCGGAGACATGAATAAACATATATTCATCACAGAAAGGGTACTGATGACAGACCAAAGAAAAGATTCTGCTTAAGCCTAGCTTAGTAAAACCATGATTTTTTTAATCGTTGTTACTTTGTAGGAGCGTGGATTAAAGGTTAGTTACAGGGACATGGGTGACTCAGATGGCTGTGTCACTGAAGAACACCCACCCCCAAGCAGGGTGAGCAATGACTCATGATAATTGCAGCTGTACCTCTCAGAACTTGCAGGCTGCTGCTCCAGCAAAGAGTCCCCTCCATCACTACAGCTACTTACGGCTTATACAACCTTGGGGAAGGGTCTTGGGAATCTTTTGAGTCTTCTGAGCCTCCCTCCAGGAAGGAAAGGGGCCATGCCAGTTAGAAGGAAATATCGACATAGCGTAAACATTGACACCACGGTACAAGGAGATCTACAAACCGTACTCACACTTTAACCTGAGCTTCACTGGTGCTTTTTCTAGTGAGATAATTTTTTTCCTGGCCCATTATCTGAATTATAATTATATGCTGTTCTAGGCATCATGTATTCTTATCTCTTTCTGTCCCCATGCCAAGTCTTTTTTCTTCTTCCTTTTATGATCTTGACATTTGTGAACAATCTAGGTTACGTGTCTTCCAGCATTTACCTCACTACGAGTTTGCTGACTTTCCCAATGCTAAGATTAAGGTCATGTATTTTGGCAGGGACACTATAGAAGTACTGCTGTCTTCTTCCCACGTCATCCGAACAAGAGGGCAGGTTACAAGCCCATGTTCCATTACCAGCAATGTTGTTTTCGATCATTTGGTTAAAATAACACCTGCCAGTTTTTTAAATTATTGCCATTATAAGTCTTATGTGGCAGACACACTGTGGCATTCTTAGGCAGCTCTGTCCTGGAGAGCCGTGACTGACATGACCTTTTCCCTTTTTCTCCAGAGTCAAACAGCCGCAGGGCAGTGAACAGAGGCTATGTCACCAGCTTACTCAGGCTGCACCAGGACTGGCACAGCCACGACGTGACCAACACCTACGTGCTGATCCGCCACGGGCTCCTGCTCTGTCTGAGGCACATTGTCACCCTCCGGTCTGGCAGGGAGGCCTTCCTGGCAGCCCAAGGCTTGGAGACTCTCTTCAGCATTGCACAGGTATCCAGCATGGGGATTTCCTAAGCTGGTGGATGACTTGCAGGCTGAAGCTTGGAAATTGTCTTGAACAGAGCAGGGGAAGCTAGAACGACTTCAAGATGGCGCTTGTTTCAATATGGCAGGTGCCATGAATTAAAATCCATACTCATTCACTCATTCGCATTTTCATTCAGTCATTCGATCAGTATGTGTTCAATCAATCTTCGTGTGTTTCTTATCAGCACACTGCTAGAGATGGCACACAGAACAGTGGTTAAGTGTTGTATGGGCTCTGGAATGACAGATCCCAGCCTAAAGCCGTGAAGCTTAGTAGCTATCATCTGCCCTTTCAAACCATCAATTCCCCCCTTTGCTTTAAGAAACATAGCTGGACATGGTGTGTCACATACCTTTAATCTTAGCAATGAGGAGGCAGAGACTGGCAGATCTCTGAGTTGGAGGCCAAGCCTGCTCTACAGAGTGAGTTCCAGGACAGCCAGGGCTACAAAGAGGAACCCTGTCCTGGAAAAACAAAAACAACAACAAAAGAAATAAAAGAAACATATACGCAAAAAAAAAAATAGAATTAAAATGTTTAGATTCTTTTGTGCCCTAGGTAAGTTCATGTGGTTCATGGGTTCATATTTTAATAGTTTATTTTCTTCTTTTGAATGTGAGCAGTCATTGGACTAAATAATACCGGGAATCTCTGGGGACTATGGCAAAGGAGACTTCTCATCTTATGGGGCATAGGTCCTAACAGGAGACAGGCATTAGATAAACAAAACACCCAATGAGAAAGGTTTGGCAGTGGTCTGTGAGACCAGTAAAAGTAAGACAAACTTTTATAGGTGGATGGAGAAGATTTTCTAGGGACATTAAGTCCTTTCTGAGTAGATGGCACCCAAGCCTAAATTATTGGACAGCTCATCAAACCAAGTTCAATGGGAAGAACATTCCAGCAAAGGGAATAGCGTCCTTCCTTAACTGGCACTTAGGTTCACCAGGTGGGGTGGATTGTCCAAGTTTATTCTGGTTTCAGCCCAAGGCACACACACTCCTTAGCTGCACTTGACTAGGTCCGATTTCAGTGCCATCCCTGCTAGTGATACGAATATCCCAAATATCCATCTCTGCTCGTTTTCCTATGCGTCACGGTCCCTGTTGTTTTCCTAGTTGTCAGTCGCTGGTGCTCATTGCTCCTCTCTGGAAAGCTTCCAAATTTACTCTCCCTGAGCACAAGCAGAGGTAATGAAGCAGCCAATGAGAGTGCCGCTCTCCCACCATAGCGTCGCTAGACTTTCCCTATCCCTTTTAAAAATAGCATCCCCTCCCTCTAAACACTACCACAATACTGTGCTGAAACCAATATCTAATTTTCTGTCTGCTATCACCTCTGGGTTTTTCTCTGTCATTACTGAGTTCGGAGCTTCTCAGTCATGAAATAGCTACATTTTACACTCTGCTTTTCTGGATCAAGCAGCGCTTTCAGTTTTCCCAAGCTTCCTTGTACTCTGTAGGCTCGTGATCCTCCAAGTCTCTAATCTCACCCAGTCCCTGTGACTTTCCCCTCTCGACTGCTGATAACAAGGCACCCCCATTATGGCTGGCATGCTTGCCTAGTTCTGCCCTCCATATTACTGACTGTTTTTCTGTCCTGTACTAAAAATCTCCGAAAGGACAATTGGGGAAGCAGACAGTGACTTTACAGTTGTATATTGCATAGAAGGACATAGTGAAAAAAAAATATCACACCAAATGGAGCCCAGGTGTGCCAGGGCCGCAAACACGCACTCAGGGCTTTAAAGGGAGTTCCTTACAGGTCAAGAGTGTCTTCGATCCTTCTAGTAAGCAAACAGCAAGCTTCCAGCCTCCAGTCACTATTGTAAAAGGAAGCTTATTGTGAGTGAAAGCAGCATCTGCATTTTATAGTGAGGTTGATCCGACCCATGCTGCAATCTCTGATTGGTATTATGTGAAAACGTATCTCAGGAGGGGTCCTGGAACAATGCTGAATAAATTGGCCATGATGCACTAAGCCTGTCGCTTGGAAACATGCACAATTTGTGGGCGAAACGCCTAGGGGTTGAATTCCTCAGATTTACTGATGCCTCTACATGGCTTTCAGCTTTTTAAACAATATTTTCTCTTATAATGACTTTTTAACTAAGAGTTTTCAAAAGATTTATTTTATGTGTATGGGTGCCCTACGTTCATGCATGCCTTTATTCCAGAAGAGGGCAACAGATCCCACTATAGATAGTTGTGAGCCACGGCAGTTGCTGGGACTTGAACTCAGGACCTCTAGGAAGAACAGCCAGTGCTCTTCATCACTGAGCCGTCTCTCCAGCACATTGAGTTCACTTCTTAACCTAATCATATCTTCTGACATTGCCCTCCTGCCTAGCGCATGACTTTAAACAAGGGACATGGTAATAAGTGAATCTAGGAGTTTTTATTTCCTTGGAATCAATAATCAATTTTAAAACTCATAAACATGTCCCTCTGAAAAGAAGAGGCACCCAATATGACATTATTGTTAATGCCCTGCTTGCTGTACGTTTTAATAACCCTGCCTGATACCCTTCTTTCGGTTCATGGCATGAGCCACACTTTTAGGATGCAGGAGCTCGCTTCTATTTGGCTCTCACCTGGACCATCTCACACAAAGCAAAATAGCAGCGGCCATCAATCACCATCAGTGGCCATGTCAATGGCAATTACAGACAGAGCTGGGCTCCAGAATGCTGGCATCTTTGATGTTCTTGGCTTGGTCTTAGTTCCATTTTCCCTAAGGCTGAAGCTCATCGTCTCCAATCTGCATCTACTTTACCTTTCTTCTTTCTCTCCCACACTCCATTTTCCCTTTTTCCAATACTAATAACTTTACAACAAACACTTGAGGCCATCTGACCAGGCCAAAGGGCTGAACTGTCTTCAACTAATTCATTTTCCACAGGGAGTATTTCCTGCTGTGTCCGCAGAGACACTTGATTGGTACCATTTGAGCACACTAAAGGAAAAGGGGGCATTCTTGATTGCATTAAGACATTTCTGTTTTGAGAGTTGACTTGCTTTTATTTTGCAGTCTGCTTTTTGGGTGTGCAGGGGTGGCTGTGGATTGAATGCAGGCTTTACATATTCTAGGCAAGTGCTCCAACTCTGAACAGTATCCAAAGCCCTCGTTGCTAATTCTGGTGCATGTTTGTGTGTGCATATGTGTGCGTGTGTATGTGTGTGTGGGGGCAGAGGGAGAGGGAGGGATGGAGAGGGAGAGATAAAGAGAGGGAGAGGGAGAGAGTAAGTCAGAGCTTGACATCTAATGTCTTTATTTCCTTTCCACCATAGTTTTTGAGGCAGGGTCTTTCACAGAGCCTGGGGCCCACTGATTTGGCTCAGTTGTATGTCCATTAAAGTCTTTGAGTCCTTATATCTCTCCCTCTTCAGTGCTGGGATCATAGGTGTGCTTTCTTGTGCTGTCTGCTTTTCTAATGTGGGTCCTTGCTATCTAAGAGCCTCAAGCTTGCACGGCAAGCACTGTACTAGTGGAGCCCTTTTCCCAGCTACATTTTCATGGAGTTTTCTCCCTTTACTTTCATGAGCTGCCTGCAATGTGGATCCCACAGTAGGACAGCACCTTAGCCCAGGCCTTGGGGCAGATGCTCAGTACCTACTATCATGTCTTGGTTTCAGAACTTTCTGGGCCCTTTTAACCCTCTCAGACTGGAGGCTCATCATGGACATATTCTGCACCAAGTTCAGCGCACAACACATTTTCCAGGTTTCTAGAGAAGAGGACGTGTTTTGGCCAAAGAGTTAGCAAGCTACACTGACTCTGTCTCAATTTAGTAAACTTGTTCTTACATTTTTTTCCCCACAGTGTCTGCAAAGGAAGGTATTGTCATGTTCTGTCACCATCAAAATATTACATCTGCAAATCCAAGTTTGCTTTGCTTTGGGTGGGTACCGAGCAGGATCTGCGCACTGGGCTTTGATATTCCAACAAGTGCGCTAATTTAGGCACATGGGACTTACTTAGACTTTCCTGATGATTTCATATTTTATCCTTTTTCCTTTATATCTTCCTGTTCAGATAATAGCAGAAAGACAAAAGCAAGACTTCCATCATTTCAGCCGTCACTCATCCCTTCCTTACGCAATAATTTACAGTGACTCGGGGTGCCTGAAGGAATATGTCACTCCTCTTTCCTCAGGCATCCCAGATAAGGGCTTGCCTCAGATACAGCCTCCCTTGAAATACGTTCAAGCCTACTTTCAGACTAAATTCTTTCCAACTCCATCTGAGCAGAAATCTTGAAATGAAAGAATGCAGATTCCGGTTAGATATCATTCTCCCTTAGCATGTTCAAACGACTAAACCTTCTACAGTAAGACTGTCACCTGTCCACTTAAACTCTGTGTATTTCGTCATCTGAAATAATGTCCCAGCATGAGGGCTGTGCACACTGTCTGGTATAATATTCTCTCTGTTCAGGCCTGCCTGGACAACAAGAGCGTGGAACCTGTGATCTCCGTGGCGCTTCAGATCCTCAGGCAATGCTACCCCGAGAGTCTGCTTCCCCTGCTCACAGCCAGTAGTGCCTACACCTTCTCAGCTCCCGGGAGCCCCAGCTCAGAGCCGCCACAAGCTCTAACTGATGGTAAGGGAGCTTTCGGAGGAGTGTTTGCATCTTCCAGCATGCCAGAGGGATGGGGAACGATGCCGAGCGGTTGTTGAACAGGTCCACCATGATCTTCTAAGAAGCTCATTAGAGACGCGTATGAAGGGGTAGACTTTTTCCTGAGCAGGGAGAACAAGCATTGTGCTTACTCTCTTTGTCCCTCATTACTAGGTGCCGTCGCTTTGCCTGGTGGCTACCGAATGCCCGCACAGTCGTCTCATCTAATTAAGAAAAACAATCTTTTTGCAATTTTGTGACCCAATCCCTTCACTGTGCTGTCTACTGGTGGAATTAATTTGTCTCTGCAACAAAACTGAAATAAAACTTTCACCATGTAAAGCCCCAGAATACATCATTTAGACTATTAGAAAGTGTGGATGATGTGATCTCCCGGAAAAGATGCTAATGCTGTTTGCACTCACCTTCGTTCTAGGAACAGGTTTCCCCCAGTTGGAATATTTTGTCACGTGACAGCTGATACTTGATAAAATTAGTGGATAATTCTGAAATTAATTCCTCTATTTTATAATTAGGGACATAATAGAGGCGCTATCTAAATTACAATGAGTTTAGTGTGCATGTGATCTATAAACTTTAAGACAGCCACAGTTGCATCAACACTCCAAATTGAGTGGGAGGATAATCGCAGCCTCATTTGCGTGTCATTTCTGACCAAATTATTATTTTTGCATTTTTTCATGGAACAACAGTCTAGGCATCATGACACTCTGCTCCCATGAGCTCATTTGCACAGCATGCATGGAAATCAGTGAGCGTCTGAGTGTGCTGGGATGCAGTGGGTTGGCTTTGTAATGGGTCCCTTATTTGCCAGAGATGCAAGCCACCATGTGTGAGAGAGTCAATGCCAGACCAGGGGCGGCATCCTCATTCTTTTGTCTCATTTTCCACTTAGAAGACTTTGAAGATGATGGTGAGGAGGAGATGGATAAAGACTCCGACGTGGAGGCTGTGAAAGAAGTAGGTGAACCAGCCCTTGCTTGGGAGACTATCCGTACTGACACTGTGCAAAAGTAAATATATCACTTCCTGTGCGTACTAAGCTATGCCACTCCAATGATAGTGATGTCTCGAAGGCACAGATACTGCTGTTGGGTTTTGCGGAAGCCATTTTTATCTTGCTGTGTCTGGCATATAGTCTCTCTGTAGAATCATATCTATTGATTATGATCCAAATATCCTATCAGGATGAGCCCGATGGACTCATGCTTAGGGTTGGTGTATTTTGTAATCGCATAGAAAGATGTTTTAGGAAACATTCTGCTAGACCTCATGAGTCCTCATAAATCAGTTTTCATATCCCCTGTCCATTCTGCACAGGGATGTAGGCCTGTGCATCCCCATTCACGGCTATATGAATTAGTCTTCCTTGCCTTACAATGGGTACAGCTCAGTTCCCAAAGAAGTGATGCTCCTTGCTCCCTATCACACAATGTTCCACAAAAGGGAGGTCAGTAATCTTTTCTTTTTAAATCAAAGTTCACATAGTAACCATTTGATAGTCTTTGAACCACATATTCTTTGTTTCAATGACTCAATTTGCCAGTAAAAATGGTATCCACAATACCAGAATGAATGGGTGTGACTGTTATTCAATCTGAAGAACATAGTACATAGTCTGCTTTTTTGTGATAGGTGTTTTAAGCTTTGCTATTGCTTGAATGCTGACTGGATATTTCTTATTTTAAGGGGCTCTCCTACATGATTGGGGAGATTCTTCTGTTTTGTGTTAATTTCATTGGTTAAATAAAGAGACTGCCTTGACTCAGCTTCTTTCTCCCAGCATTCTGTTCTGTTTACTCCACCTACCTAATTTTATGTCCTATTAAAGGGCCAAGGCAGTCTCTTTATTTAACCAATGAAATTAACACAAAACAGAAGACTCTCCCCCATCATTTCCCTTTTTTCTGTTTAAACAAAAAAGAAAGGTTGTCACTTTAACATAGTAAGATTACATATAACAAAACAGATATTAAGCAAGAATTACAGTTATAATATTTATATCTATTTTATCTTTTATCATAACTAAGGAAAACTATAACTATAACTAACCATTCTTCAACTCCATCAAAGACTCCAGAAGGATATAATATTACCTAAGCAAATAAGAAATAAACGACAGAGACATCTCGCTGCCTGGACAGTCACCCAAAGTTCCTCTGTACTGTTGGGGCATCCACCTTCAGCCTTCAGGCCCATAGTATCCAGCAGACTTTTCCATGAAGCAGGAAATTTCAAAGGCAGTTCAGTCACTATCTGCTGTGTCCTGCAGAATGTCTCGCAGACTCTTTCATGAGTCATGAACCCCAAAAGACCGTCTCACCTTTAGGCAAGTTCAGCAGTCCTCTCTCTGCGGGTTCTCTGTGTCCATTTTATGCAACAGTCCAGGCAAGAACAGTTTCTTGCCCAAATGGCTATCAAACTCTATAAGGATCCTCTTGGATGCCCATCTTCCTCTCGAAGTAGATTGGTGCCGCCAGGAGCAGACATGTCTCATTGTCATGAAAAGTCCTAAGTTATTAAAATATTTTAAATGCCATATTCTGCAGCCTTTGAGAGATGTGAAGAATGCCTATCTGAAATATGTCTCTATATATCTAGAAAATCTAAGTAACATGACTACAAACTTGACTATTATTTATGATTATCCATCAACAACCTATATTTCCTAATTATACATTACATTTTAAAAATGAACTACACAATCACAATACCTTAATCAAGATCAGAAATACATATACATATAACAAAATTGACCTTAGAATCCATACCAATGCAAATTATTCATACCTATATCACCTACATATTGTGGGATGCTTCCCAGCATCCCTGTTCAGTACACACTAGTCACCCATGACATCCATCACTTTGCCACTCATTCGTGAACCAAAAATATCTCTAGGAACGCCAAATCACTCCTAATTGACAGCCATTCTCCTAAGAAAATGATAGTTGGTCTATCATTCTATAATTCTGTCTCTGCTTCTCCTGCTGTATGTAGTTTTGGATAAGTTTCTCCATTTATAGTTCCTTAATTTTGTCATCTGTAGCATAAGATCCAGGAAAGAGTTCTAGAGGTGAAATTCAAAGTTAAAAACTCTTCTGTACCAGCCAGATAGCTGAGCAGGTAAAGGCAATTGTTGTGGATCTTAATATTCTGAGTTAATCCCCAGAAACCACATAGCAGAAGGAAAGAACCATCTTTTCCAAGTTGTCCTCTGACCTCTGTGCATACACAGATTCACATGTGTGCACACATGCATGCATGCACACATACAGAGGCATAAACACACACAAATACATTCCCCCACATGCACCCACAGACACAGACACAGGTAGCCCCCAGTCCTCCCACATGCACGGGCGCACACACACAGGGGCATAAACAGACACATATGCATCCCCTCATATGCATCCATAGACACAGGCAACCCCCAATATTCCCACATGCAGAACACACACACAGACACAGACACACACACACCACTTTAAAATATTTTACAAACATAAAAGGAACAAGTTCCTCCCTCTCATCTTTTCTCCTTCTCCCCTTGCCCCTTCCTTCCTTCTCTTTCTTCCTCTGTCCCCTTCTGTCCTTTCCTGGAGAGAAAGAGGTTTTGGAGTTCTCAGTCTGAGCAGTCTCTCACCTTGCTGACGACAGTGGCAGCCATCTAGGGGGCTATCTCTCCGTCCCATCTTTGGGCTAAGACTGCTATTGACAGTCCGATGTTCACAGGGTTTTGCTGATAAATAGAATCATTTCTGAAGTCATCAGTAGCAAATTGGTTCTTTGCTGTGGCTTGGCCACGCAGGCCTACAGAGTACGGGCGGAATCATTTGAATAATACTGGGCCGCTGCAGTCATTCATCAATGCCACCTTCTACTCCCCTCGTGCTGGCACTCTGATAACTGGATGTCGGATGCACTGTCAGTTGCCTCTTGTATCTGATGCAGGGGGACACAGCATATGACAACGGCCGACTCCACACAGCTATCTAGAGGGGGAGTCCTGCTATTTCCCCTGACTCTACTCTGGAGAGGACGGTGAGCTAGGAGGGAGTGGAAGCTAAACAAATATAAAAATCCCGCTGGGAAAGAAGCAGAAGATAAATTGGTGAGGGCCTGGAAACTATTCATCAAAGCCTATGGCTGGGGAGATGATGAGAATCAGGTGTGAATCTGAGCTGGAGAACAATGGGGTAGCATAGAAATTAGGCTTGACTTCGGGGTACACCCAGCCTTGTAGTAATATGGAGCGGTGGCAGGGCTGCATCCCCAAGACCCCAGCCACCTGGCTCAGCTAGCTTATGCCCCGAAATAATTACACAGACACTGTATTCTTTTCATCACTGCTTGGCCCTTAGCTCTGGCCCTTACTGGCTAATTCTGATATCCCAATCAACCCATCTCTAATAATCTGTGAGCACCGGTCTTACCGGGAAAGATTCAGCATGTCTGACCTGGCGGCTTGCTTCATTGCGTGCGCCTGCCTGGGAGAGCAGAGCATGGCCTCTCTTCTGCTCCCGAGAGGAGAGCTGTGGAGTCTGACCTCACTTCCTCTTCCTCCCGGCATTCTGTTCTGTTTACTCCACCCACCTAAGGGTGGGCCTATCAAATGGGCCTAGCAGTTTCTTTATTGCTTAAACAATGAAATCAACAGATTGATATATGACACTCCCACATCACTTCCCCTTTTTCTGTTTAAACAAAAAAAAAAGGAAGGCTTTAACCTTAACATAGCAAAATTACATATAACAAAACAGTTATCAAGTAAAAATTACATCAGAAACATTCATACATATAACAAAATTGACCGTAAATCTCTATCAATAAAGCAAAATCTATACTAATACAAATTATTCATATCTATATCATATCCCCCTTTAAATGTAAAAAGAAAGTTTATAAACCATATTTGGGAACATGGGCGCAGTTTTTTTCTCTCCAAACTGCTTCCTGCTGAATGGGGGCGTCGTTAATTAGGTCTTTCATGGTATAACCTGTGTGCCAGGGTCATCTCAGTTGGCAGTTGAGCGAAGCAATTTTCTGAAGATGTTCACAGCAACCCTTCAGGAGGACGTGGTCCATCATACCAAGTCGGAATAGAAGAAATCCATAGAGTCTCATCCTCTGTGAAAACAAAAGAAGAATCTCTTTTCCAAAGTATCATATCCTTAGATCCAAATTCTGAAATCATACCCTCATGATATCCGTTCTGGTTCCACTGGGCAGCCCATATAATGAAATGTCTCTCTGTACTTAGCTCCTTCACAGTCAAAAATTTTAAAGAAAACACAATGTACATAATCCAGACTCTCTGTGAATTTTCCATCTTTACGCGGCTTATTTTTATTTTTATCTATAACTATCTGTACTCTGTCTCTTTAAAGACTTTACTTTTACTTTTTTCTTTTTAAACCATTAACTTTATTCTCTATATTCTTTTTCTTCTCTCTCCCAAGCCAACGTACATTCATCCAACAGTGTGACTCATTTAGTGGTCTGAATCTGTCCTATTGTGAATCTGCAATTTTTTACTATCCAGGAGCACTTTTGATTTGCGCCTTTAAATCACTAGGTGCTTAAGAATCTAAGCTGTGACATTCCTAAGTTAACTTTTTGCTTTTTGAGCGTATATCTGTAGACCAGGCTGTCTTTGAACTCTCGGAGATCCGCCTGTCTCTGCCTCCCAGGCATTGGGATTAAAGGCGTACACTACTACACCTTGAACTCACAGAGATCTGTTTGTCTCTGCCTTCTAGGCACTGGGATTAAAGGCGTGTGCTACCACGCCTTGAAGTCACAGAGGTCTAACTCCCTCTGCCTCCCAAGTGTTGGGATTAAAGGTGTGTACACACAACAACTCTCTTCCTTTTTTTTGTTTTTTGCTTTAAGAACTTCAACTTTCAGCTTGCATATATTTTTAACACACTTTAAACCATTCAGAAATTTTCTCTGTCTTTGAATCTCTCTTTACTGTATATCTCTTTTTCTGACCACAAGAGCCTTTAATTTACCAAGCAATATCAGTAGGACTAAAGGCGTGGCTTTGCCAGCTAGATCCAGTCCATTCCTTAGCTTTTCAGCCTCTTGGCTGAGGTACTGGCTGTAGCCATGTTTATAGCATTTCAAGGTCCCTGCCAGCCAGCAAGCTACAACAGACAACACTCAAGTCCTCTCTCTGTAGCCGGCCCTCCTGCCTCAAACAGTCAGAGTTTGCCCTGGCAGGATGGCCCAGAAAGCCGGCATTTTTAAACAGTGCAGCTTTTTTCCTGCTACGGCTGAAAACCGAAAAGCATGCGTTCAGCTTTTCGTCAACACCGTTTAAGTGTTTCGTGGCAGGACCTCTTAATGAGCTGCAGGGTTTTGCAGCTGAAGCTGAGTCAGGAAGCCTCTTGGGGCTACCAGGTAGGAGCGGCACTCAGCACTTTAATTTTGAGACTGAGCGTGCAGCACAGAAATTCTTTTCATCCAAGTAACATCCAAATCTGACAGGCAGAGCACTGTGCAGTCTAAAAACACGTCTCTGTATGGCGGCAGGAATCCGCCATGCTCTTCCGCCTGCCTAAGCCTGATTCTGCCTTCTGCCCAGGAGCAGGCGGGAAGCTCTGAGTCATCGCACCGTCTCAGAGCACTCTCCTTCCGATCCCAAGCGGGAACACAAACATAAAGCCAGAGTTTGCACTGGCGGCAAAGCCCCAGGAAGCCGCGCTTTAAAATAACGCAGCTTTTTTTCTGCTGCTGTCGCTGAATCAGGAAATCTCTCTACAGCACGCCACCAACAAACAGCAAAAATCTGTGTTAAACGCTCTCTTCCTTATTTTTAAGCCTTCTCAGGTTTTTTAAGTAGGTTTAGTTAGCCACACGTCTAGGCGTCATTTGTAGTAATATGGAGCGGTGGCAGGGCTGCATCCCCAAGACCCCAGCCACCTGGCTCAGCTAGCTTATGCCCCGAAATAATTACACAGACACTGTATTCTTTTCATCACTGCTTGGCCCTTAGCTCTGGCCCTTACTGGCTAATTCTGATATCCCAATCAACCCATCTCTAATAATCTGTGAGCACCGGTCTTACCGGGAAAGATTCAGCATGTCTGACCTGGCGGCTTGCTTCATTGCGTGCGCCTGCCTGGGAGAGCGGAGCATGGCCTCTCTTCTGCTCCCGAGAGGAGAGCTGTGGAGTCTGACCTCACTTCCTCTTCCTCCCGGCATTCTGTTCTGTTTACTCCACCCACCTAAGGGTGGGCCTATCCAATGGGCCTAGCAGTTTCTTTATTGCTTAGCCAATGAAATCAACAGATTGATATATGACACTCCCACATCACAGCCTAGGAGAGCTGGTCCTCCAGCAGCTAGCTTTTCCCTGGTGAACAGTGTAGCACTTGCTGCCTGGGACATGGACAAGGAGCCAGGCCTGTTTCTTCTCTACACACAGAGTTGACCTGGGCCTTTATCCTGTAGCATTCTTATTTGAAAATTGCAGACAAATGTGACCTATATCCGAGTAAAAATATTTAAAAGAAAATCTTGCGAGTAGAAGGTCAGAGGAGTTGAAAGGTCTGCTCTGATTAGATACTGTCAGGTCAGCATGGGAAGAGAAATAGCACATGGAGATAAGATGCTGACTGTGTGTGTTCTTGGTGCATGCAACAGAGTTGAGCAAACTGTGGGGAGAGAAGAATACGCAGTATACTCACACTCTCCTCCCCCTATGTTACTTTGCTTCCCTTTTGAGTTTCTTTCCTTCTTTCTTTCTTTCTTTCTTTCTTTCTTTCTTTCTTTCTTTCTTTCTTTCTTTCTTTCTTTCTTTCTGGTGCTCTCTTGGACATGATCCATATACATCAGGCAAAGTTCTGGGGGTTGGTTGTATGATACAAAAACAAACAAGGTGTTGATTTTTACTGTCAGAGTTCACGCTGTCGTGAACTTGGGAGTTGTCCTTACTAAAGACCAAATTAGCACTTACGATTTGAACAAGCAAGTGTGAGGCAGGGCAGAAACAGTGCCCAAGAGTTCCAGTTTAAGGAGGAAGGGTCATAAAACATTATCTGGATTAAGGAGCTGTCAGTATCTTGGATAATATGAGGATGCAATAGCAGGTCCATCCTTAGAGGAGTATAAATAGCCTTATAAGATATGACGAGGGTTCCTGGAGATGCAAAGATCAAACCACAGGGTCTCTGGGTGTTTGTGTATGTATGTGCAGTTGTATATGTGTGGTTGTGTATATGTGTTTGTGTATGTGTATTTGTGCATGTGTGTTTCTACACACACAGACACAGCCTAGAGAGACAAGAGTATTGGGTATGGTGGCCTGCCTGAATGGTGCCCAAATGGATCATTAAGCCAAACCCAGGGGATTTACTTTTCTTTTGATTCGAGTTTGTAGGAAAATTATGTAAGATGAATGGAACATTACATCTTCTTCCTTGCCACTGCCTCAAGCATCTATTTCCCACATTTTATTGGATTTAGGCCTTCAGGACTGGCAGGTTTTCCTTAGCTTTCCAGATGTGTTCCTATGTGGTAGGTATTTGTCCTCTAGGAAGGACATTTGATGTAGGATATGGAAAGAAAGCAAGTTCGGATGTTATCATTCTTGGTATACTTTATTTGTAAGACTCCACGACCCTTGAAAAGCACAAATGTATTCAAAGTAGAGTCAGCATCACCGGTTCAGCTGTTACAGGATTTTAGTCTAGAAGAAAAGCAGAATTGCTCATACAATTTGCTCCATGAAGAGACCTCGAAGTGCTTGTGAGCTTCTAACTTTGCATGGAGACACAGGCATAGCCGCCTAGACTGTTCCTCAGAAGCTGCTCACCCCAGCCGTATTCCTCTCCCCAAACCTCATCTGCTATGACCTTCCTCTTAGGCTCCACACTTCCAGCATCTCCTTTCTGAAAGCAAATTCAAGCAGCTCCTTTCAAAAGAATCCTTTCTTTATTCGCTGCTCTTTGTGTCTTCTGGACCTCAGTACGCCACGGTGACTTCCTTCCTGGGCCTTCTCAGGTGGCTGAGTCCCAACGGCTACCCACGCTCCAGTCTTTTTATTCCAACATAATATTTTTATTGATTCTTTGGGAATTTCACATCACACACCCCATCACACTCACTTCCTAGTCATTCTGTGTCTGCCCCCTCCACCTTCTGCCCTATAGACAAAACAATAACAAAAATAAACTAAACAAAGCCAACCCCCCCCCCCAAAAAAAACAAGTCTAATCCGTGTTATCTATATTCTTACTGGTGCTTGGTTAAGCTCTCGGTGGCTTATCCCTCAAATAGACCTGAGTCCTTTCCTTCTTGTGCGCCTGCTAGAAGGAAGCCATCTATTGTGAAGAACTTTTCTCCCACATCCTTACACACATTTTAAGAGTTCTCTTTGATGGCTTCCTGTTTTTAGGCTGTTACTTGTTGGAGGTGGGGTGAGGTTGGGGGGGGTAGGGAAGATCAAAGAAGTCTTGTGTGTCCCTCTTTCCCAACTGTGCATCAGCAATCATAGATCACACGGCCAAAGAAGCTTCCTTGCTCTGCACAGTCAGCAGGAAGCCCACAGTCATGGACTTCCACCTGGTTTCTGGTAACAGCACAGACCACAAACATGGCCCTAGTTGTAATAGGGCCACCGACCCTGACAAGGCGCTGGGAGACAGCACCGACCACAGACATCAACATGGCCTCAGGCTACAGCATAGACCACAGACATCCACTTGGCCTTAGATGGCAACAGGAGCTACAGACATCAACACAGATGTTGGCTGCAGTGGGACTGTGGTCTTCAACCTGGTCCTCAAAGGCAACACAGGCTGGGCCATTGCCATGGCCATTCAGATCAGTATGGCCTCCAGTGGCCACATGGTCCATGGACCTCACCATGGCTTTAGGTGGTAGAATGGTCCATGGACGTTCAAATGGCCCTTGGTGGTAACATGGGCCATGGATATCAACACAAATTCCAGCTGCAGTCACGCCTTGGACCCAGACACTCTAGTCTTGATGCCAATTTTGTCTCCACCCTCCAGTGCTTTTAGGACGCTTGCCACCATTTGAAAGGACTGTGTTCCATTTACTTTGTTTCTGTCCCAGTTCTCTTACTAGAAGACAAGTCCCACAGGACCACGGACCTTTGTTCCATCACCATGGACTCAGTACCTAGGAAGGCAGTTGCTCATACAAAGCGATCATTGAATGTTTGTGCAGGTGAAACACCCACACAGCAAAGGTAGCCAGGTGAAAAAGGGTAATAACAGAGATGCTATTATCTATGAACAACACCAAGAAGTCCTTATAGTGCGCTTTATTATTTATTTCTGGTGATGGCTGGTATAATACTGACATACCTGGTGTAAAAAGGTTTATGACCTCATTCTTTAAGTTTAAAAATATAACCTAGTATGTCAAATTCTCTCCTGGCTGTGCTAGTATTATAATCTGAAGATAAAGAACTCATGGCCTCACCTGGTAAAGAAATAGGTATGTATTGTGTCTTGACACCCTGCAGGGGAGATGTCTTGACTGTGACCTGTTCTTTGTTATGTAGGATGATGACTTGGAAACAGATATGAACAAACTGAGTTCTAAACCTGATCTTGACCGACCTGAGGAGGAGCTGGCACAGTATGATGCTCTCTGTCCTGAGCTCTCCTGTAGCTTTGAGGTGAGCACAGGCTGCTGATGTGTACTTGATGATGTATGGTGTGATCTTTGCGGGACCTGAGAAGCCAAACAGAGGTGTCCAGAAGCTCACATTGTTCACCGTCACCACCAGTTCTAGATCCTTCTAAGAGAGATAGAAAAGGAAGAGGGATAGTGAGACCAGAACATTCTCAAGGGTCCTAAGGCCTGACACTCTGGAACTGACTTGAAATGACACATTACTAACCATAACCTGCTGCGTGGGCATAGAGCCCTGGCTCCACACTAAGAAGCAAATGAAAATTCTGGATAATTTAGGTGTTTTTCTGCCAAATTGGAAAGGTCATCACCATAGATGGATTGTTAAAGGTCACCATCCAGATTCCAGGAATTTTCTGGTCAGGAAAATCTAATCTGGATCTGGCGGTCCTAACCCAGTGTGCAGTTGCTGCTGCTTCTGCTGTTGCTGATATTGAGTCTTGGACCTGCCTTTTGATCTCTGTTATTTTCTTATTGCTTTTAACAAATTATGAGTCTGACCACATCAAAGGGCAGAGAGGGGCACATGTAGAGAGGACTTGATATATCTTATTTTGCTTTAGAAAGAAGAAGATGATCAGTGGTCAAAGTTTCAGTGAAAAAAAAATTCAGTTCAGTGTGAAGACTTAAAAAAAAAAACCCAACAGAATTGTCTTCAAATCAAAGGCACTGCCTGGGGCACAGTGGAAGGCTTTCCTTCGTCTATCACTGGAGCCTCTATAAATGAGGCTGTTCACACAGACTGTAATTGAATGGGGGGGGGGCTGCAAAAAAGTTTCAAACTGTATAGAATTATGTTAGACTCATCCAAATTCTCTTCTGAGCATGACTTTTGTGTGATTCTGGCATTCATTTATTCTTAAAGTTTTTTTTTTTCACCTTTGCTTGGCTCTTTGGAAAGATCCCTAAATCACAAGAGTTACACTTAGCTTTGGGTCCAGACAGCTATCATAGGGGTCAAATTGTATTCTCTTTCTGGAAGGAAACATTAATACAGGCATTTTTCTACTTTGACTTTAAAGGAACTAGAACCCAAATGTGGAGATGATTTGAACCTCAAAGACACCCCATGTGCCAATCACTATCACATTCCAAATGTTACCACTCTAAGACAACAGTGCCTCAACAGGGATCACAGCTCCTGGGGACGAGAAGGAGAAGACACAGTCCACAGTTCCATTCTGGACATGGTGAAGACAAGGAAGTCCAGTATACAGCTGTCCTCAAAACAAAGACCTATATCGAATGTCAACCAAAGTATACGACAAAATGGCTTGGAGACAGTGTCTGTTGGACACGATACCTCTGACGTCCAAGCTTCCCTAGAAGAGGCTGCTTGGGACATAGAATCAATTTCCTGCCCAAGGATACGTTCCTCATTTTCCAACTCCACTAAGTCAGAAGAAATCAGTGAGGTGGCCGAGAAGCTTCTGCACATACATCCCAAGCACATACCTTTCCACGATCCGCATCTTTACATGGCAAATGCTGTGAGGACCAGATCAGCTGTGGGATTTGAGACGATGGCCTTTCCTGATTTCTGGGGCCACTGTCCACCTCCCTCTGCTCAGCCCATGCTGGATCGCAAAAGGGGAGTACAGAGGTGAGGGTGTTACTGACTCGAAAGTCATAGATTTTTCTCTTTAAAATATCTTCCAACTGGTGGAAAGTAAGTATTAGCCGGGAATACCTTAAAGCCCTTTGGAGACACATAATCTTGCCTCTAAACTGGAGCATAGAGCAAGTGTGGGGTAGTGGTAGGCATATATTTCTGGGCAGAGAATCTCTTGGATTATTCTAATATGTACCCTTGAATCATATCCAAGCTATCACAGCGGGGAACATCATGTAGCGTCTCTACATACTGGAACCTTTTTTTACGAGGAAGCTTTTCAGAAAAACAAGGAGCTGATTGCTTGAGATCTCTTTTGTATTTACTACAAATTGGCATTTGATTTCTTCCTGATAGAGAAGAGTAGCATATTTCCATTCCTAGTGTTTGGAGAGTGGTTTTGCTGTATCGCTGAGGAAGGGATGGAAAAACACCCCATGTTTTCTCCAGGGCAGAAATCCTAAATGATAGATTATTGCCAGAATTCAAGAAAGACTGCATTGTTTTTGGATCAGCACAGTGAGATTAAAATTAAATCTGATAAAAGGAAGGAAAACATATTTCTCTGGAGGAAAAAAAAAAACGGGTATACATATTTGAAGCCTGTAGAGTCAAATGTGCAGACCAGAATCTTGGTTTAATTTAAATTTCATGTCTTCAGCAAATTATTCTTTTGATGGTAGGGTTCAAGAACAGTTCCCACTTGAATTTTTGACTGATCTCATCTCAACACGAATGCCACGGTCAGGCCCCTCATGCTTACGACTTCGTAGGTGGTCTGTTTCACATCTTACTTCTGCACAGAACCTCTCTGTTCTCAGTTCAGGCTTTGAGTTGGTTCAGTTCAACTTCTCCGCTCTCTTACCCAAAGTCAGCAAAATTAATTGGGAATGTGAGGAGAGGTAAGAAATCCCTCTTCAACTTCTTCTATCCCTCTTATTTAAATCTCACAGATAGGTTTTTTTTTCATTCAGACAGAAGGCTGACCTCACGTAGAGAACAGAGTTCAAGGAATACAAATGTGGAATAAATACAAAGTAGAAGCCTGGCTGGCTGGAGCCATGCAAGCTTCAAGGATGCAGATAGTCAATAGTGGTAATTCCTCCCTCAAAGCTCCCTGGGAGCAGAGGAATCTCTTATTCATACAGCCAGAAGAACTTCAGTACTCTAGCCCAGATTCTCTAGATGACTTCCTTCAAGCTATGAATCCCTTAAATAAAATCTATTACTTTCCCATGCACCTGATGCTCATGTTTCTTAGTGCTTTCCTAACGAGGGGAGGCAGAAGGACAGTGCTGTCTGTAACCCTGGTCCTAAGGCTGAGGCGGTGTTAAGCAGATTTTCTTTCTGTGTTTTTCTAATGACTTCTAAGACTGAGCTAAAGAGTGGGCACCAACATTTACATTGTTTCCAATTTTCTTTTCAAGGATCAAGATACTGGAGGATATCCGGAGGCTCCTCCAGCCCAGGGATGTTGTAAATAAAGTCGTCTTCAGTTTAGATGAGCCTGGGTAGGTGGTTCTGGACATCCATGGAATGGGAAATATGGAGAATTCTGTTCATGGGAGTTAATGCATGTGTTCCATGTTGGCAATCTGCTTCTGTTTCTAAAGCCAGCATGCCGACAATTCTGTTTCAAACATTATAAAAGACATCTTTAAGAAATATAGAATTGTGTCTAAGCATAGAGATATGACATGTTCACATATTCCCTCTTCTCTCATAGGCCTTCACAAGGCTCTGTTTCTGACTGCTTAAGATTCCACTCCAAGTTTGAATCAGGAAATCTTCGCAAAGCCATCCAAGTGCGAGAGTAAGTAAGAACAGCTGCAGGTGTGGTTTCTGTCAGCAGAGCAGGGCTTGGCCATTTTTTGCCCTTATCCATTCAGTGACCTCATATTAGTATTGTGATAGTATCTTTACCAAGAAAATTGGCAAATGCTACCTAGCAATTATAGTTTTCCTCCCCCACTTTTCAAATGTTTGTCAACAGACAATGAAGGAACTCATTGGCTGATAACTTAGCAAGGTGAACTGTTCACCATATGCATACATGTGTTTCTATTTATAGCATATTTGTGTTCTAAATAGCACTTCCATATTTCAGTGTCTGAGACTCTCTCGGTACATATTTATGCTTCCATTATTCCAAGGCTGGATCTGTTAACACAGAAGGGTTCATGACATTCCCGATTCCTTCTCCTCTGGAAAACTATTAATTCCACAGGGCTGTATTTAGGAGGCAACAATCTTGGATTCCATCCTCTGTTCCAGGGACCCTGTTATACATCTCTGGCAAAGCTACCAATGAGATTTTATGAAGAGAAAATGACCCCACAGCTAGGACAGACTAGAGATGGGGGTAAAAAGCTAAAACGAAGGAGTTGATCTCTTTCCAGTTGCGGTGAAATAAGCCTTTTACATGCTTCTTTGATGTAAGACAATTCTGCCACAGAATGAACTAGACTTGCTAGTTAGATAAGCCTTCTTCTATGGGTGAACGTCTGATGAATCACACAGTCGATGACAGTTAATGCTATAGTAGCCTCACGGGCTGCAATCAAATAACCATGGCTCCTTCTCCCTCTACATTTTTTTCTAGCTGGCCTAGGATTGAATTGCCTAGCCACTCCATGCTTTTATTTTTCTCGCCTGAAAAATGAGGTTAGCAGTAACACCTGCTTTGTTAAAATTAATTAGTCCACATAAAACTCATGGATTAGTGCATGGCACATGGCAAGCACTCAGCCGTCATGCTGTTACGCAAGGACACATGCTCACCATGACGCGAACTTAGAGCTTAGTGTAGCTCAGATTTAACATGTCATTTTTGAAGTTAATGTTTTAAGGGCAGGGGAGAGTTATATGTGATACAATCCTTTTGGTTTTTGTTTTTCCTTTTGTACATGAACAACTGCAACAAAGCCTGACTCATAAGACTGAGGAGAGTTGAGTTACTTGGGCTAAAGACAATCACGCCAACTTTCCAACCTTCTTCCCCTACTATCAACTTAGCTTCTGCTTTGTCCCATGGCTTCTGTTTGATTTTGCTTTTCTTACAATGGGGGGGGGGGCGGGACGTTGAGCTATACATACCCAAATATAAGCATAGGTTTCTAAAGAAAGGGAACCAATCACACACCGTTTACCTCATTTCTTGTTTCTAAAGTCAAATGCGAGGGACCCAGGAGGTAATACTTAGAGTCTCCTACCTGGATCATTTTCAGTCCGGAATCTGCCCAAGTTGCTGCCGTAGCTCAGTTTCTTTCTCTCTAGATCTGCCTTTGACCAGAGAACAGAATCCTCAAGAAATCAGTTATAATTAGAGCCACCGAGTAAATTGTAAGAAAATGAACATTTCAGTAAGGATTTTTTAATGACCGCTTTTCGGAGCCAGCACTGTGAGAACAATAGAGAGCAAGGGTCATAGAATTGCCTGTGGACCTGATTTACCCGCCCAGTGGAGTATACTTCAGTTATTGCTCAGTGAGCTCATTGGTGGGGTCCCGACAGTCATAGGGTGAGAGGTGGGTGGGGCTCCATCAATTAGCTCTCCTCTACTCTCCTGTCTTGTACCAAGCTCTATCCTTCCATAATTACCACATAACAATGTGCTGGCTGGTTTTGTATCGACTTATGACAAACTGGGGTTCTCCGAAAGGATAAAACCTCGGTTGGGAGAGTTCCTCCATAAATTCTCACTGTGGGGCATTTTCTTAATTAGTGATTGACGGGGGAGGGCCCAGCCTACTGTGGGTGGTGCTATTCCTGGATGGGTAGTGCCGGGTTCTATAAGAAAGTGGGCTGAGCAAGCAACCAGCAAGCAAGCACCGCTCCTCCATGACCTCTTCATCAGCTCCTGCCTCCAGGTTCTTGCCATTTCAGGTCCTGTGCTGACTGCCATCAATAATGACCGCATAAGCCAAATAAACCCCTTCCTCCCCAACTTGCTTTGCTCATGGTGTTTCATCACAGCGATAGAAAACCTAAGACAAATGTCATTTATCTGGGGTCAAGAATGGGAGAGTGTGCACAAAGTAGACAAAAACAGCACCTTTTTATTTTTGAAGAGCAGCTCCACCGTTTGATCTCGCTTCTGACTCTACAGGTTTGAGTATGACTTATTGGTCAACGCTGATGTAAACAGCTCCCAGCATCAGCAGTGGTTCTACTTCAAGGTGAGCGGCATGAAGGCTGCCGTCCCTTACCGCTTCAACGTCATCAACTGTGAGAAACCCAACAGCCAGTTCAACTATGGTACGAACTACTGGGGCCCGGGGGTTTCTATATATATCATGGACGGTGACACTTCTTGATTGTTTGGATTATTGTCAGGAGCCCTTTTTGAGTCCCAGAAGACTTGAGGCTGGACTGGTGACCTTCGCCTGCCAGTGGGACAGTGCACAGTGTAAATATGGAGGGATGGGGAGGGTTTCTCACTTCCCACAGAATGCGAGTGGTGCACACAGTTTTGCACTGCATTCTGAGGTGCAGATTTTTCACTTTGGAGCATGGAAGATGCTTTCGCTTATCTCTCCTTTTCGTCTTTTAAATATCACAAGACTAAATATATTGGCCTGATTGCTGCGAGACAGGAGCGCTTCAAAATCTACTTGGGCACTGCTTTACATACTCAGAACACGCTGGAAAGATTTAAATACCCATGATCTACTTGGGAAAGCTTACTTCCTGGAGTATTTGGGTGGCTTTGAATGAAGAATAACTGTGGGTACCATCTTTATTTCATACGACCTCGGGCCCAGGCTTTATTCCATACTGCCTAGAACAGACACTCATTCCCAACAAAGAAAACATGAGCCTTGACTCTTGCACTCATTTCCTGAAAAATGGGGTTTTAAGTGTATGCATGGCTCTGTTCTCCCCGGGAATTTTAAAGGAGAATTTGTGTAGTTTTTCTAATTGCACAGCTGTTTTCCTTACACACCTTGGCTTTGGCACCTCCTCCTATGAAGCCAGTAGCACACTTAGAATGTCTCCAGTCACATTGCTTCTCTTCTTTAGTCAAACCTCCCTTTGCCTCCTCCTGATAAGGACATCTGTGGTTACATTCAGGACCCGCAGGGATAATCACCTTGGCTCCATATCTAAATTGAATTACGTTTGAAAGGTTTCTTTGACCACATATAATGAATGTTCACAGCACAGCCTTGAGGGATCAAGAACTAGGTATCTTTGGAGGTCACGATCATTTGGCTTCTTCTCTTTTCTTGTGGTTTATGTCTTTCTCTTTCTTTTTTTTCATAGGGATGCAGCCGACCCTGTACTCTGTGAAAGAGGCTCTTCTCGGCCGACCTGCCTGGATACGGACAGGCTCTGAAATTTGCTACTACAAGTACGTCAGTTGGCTTCATTTGATGTGCACAGACATTTGCTCTCAAATTTTTCTCTTTATGCCTTTTCTTTTTCCTGTTGATCTTATAAACATCCACAACCCGTTTGTCTGCCATACTTGTCAATACCTTGCCTTGAGACATTTTAGATGAAATGGTACATATTAAACTTCCATTCAGTAATTTTGGAATTACTGAAAAATGATTAGTTTCTCTTCACACATGACTGTTTAAACTTTTGAATTTTATTGTCAGGTCTTAGAAGTTGTCCATACTGAAGCTATAGTTAGTGCTTGAAGCCTTAGTTCTTCATCTATTTTCAATGGACCCAATGAACAGGAAGTCTGAGAGGCTGTGCCCTGTCTCTATGCATGACCATATGACAAGTGTACATATGTACCTTCTTCCATAACAAGATAGCTTTGTGTTTAAAACAAAGGAGGAAAGGGTCACATTATTCATGTTAGTCTCCAACCAACAGCAACAGTTTCATCAATTTACTCAGCAAATTTGTGGTGAAAACTTAAATTATCCATATTCTTAACAAAATAAATGGATTTGTTATTTACATGTGCATTTTTCCTACATGCACATAAATTCAAGTACGTAAACAAAGGCTAAGCAATGTTAGGACAGGCAGATTTTACACAATGCCTTTCTAACTCATTGCCAGATCTCGTAAGAATCAATAGCCTACTGCCTTTTTTTCTCGACCAAAGTAAGGCTCATCTTCTAATATTCCAACAGGTCCCTTACATTCTGCCAGCAGATAATCTAGAGTTTGGGATGATTATCAGCGACTAGAAAGGTGTATATACACTTAATGTCTCTCTGCTTCAGGGCTCTGGGGATGGTATTGACGGGAAAGGTCAGCAGGCTTGTTGTTCTGTTTGGATAAAAGCAGAAGTCACTCTAGAGATAACACTGGCACAGAACACACAGAGCTGAGTTGACAGACAATCTGCAGTAAAGGAGTTGGCAGCCTTGGTCCTCGATATATTAAAATATGGATCCAAACAGTATTTTCATATGTTCTTTAGAAGCATAGCAAAATATTACAGCTTTGTTGGCTTTTCCATTCCCCTAAATGGCAATTACTTCCTGGCCCACTTATCTTAGGACCCCCTAGGACTCCTTTTACGGCACAGGGAGATTTAGGTTAAAAATCACCCCAGGGCTGTAGAGTTCAAAATTGCAGGGAACGAATATGGAATCTAATTTTTATTGTGTCAGAAATATCTTTTAATTTCCTTTGAAAACAGTTAGTGTCAATAGATGTAAAAGACTTAATATAAAACTTGCTAGGGTCTGGTTTATGAGGATTGCTCAAACACAAGGTTTTGCATTTTTAAACCAATGGACTAGAGCTCGCCAGTAGGGGGCTCCTGGAACTGGGGAGCAAGAATAAAGTTCAAGGAGAGCAGGTGTCCCCTTGGAGGAGAAAGACGAAGACACATATCAGAAAGCACAGCCCTGGCCTAAGGGAAGCCACTGTTAATAGCTTTTAGATTCATTAACAAGACAATTGTTATGTGATTAAGGAGTAACAGAGGGGTAAGATGAAAACCATGCATGTATAATGTAGTTCATTTTTCATATTCTGTTCGTGGATAGAACAGAGATGAATGGATAAGGCTGCTGCATTGTGATGTGGTTTGTTTTACAATCGTTCACCACAGTGCGCTTCCAACAATACGACACAGCAACAGGCCAGATACGCGCAATCGCTCTTCACCCACAGATTACAACACCTCTGTCTATTATGAAATATGTTTACTGTTCCACGTCTTCTACCCAGTCTCCCATCACAATCTGTGAATCGATCTGCTGTAGAGCCTTTCTTTGTTTCGCTTTTGCATTTATTCTCTCTGGAGTGTTAGAGCCGGACCTTTATGATTCATAGTCTTCTCTATGTCAGTATGAACTCAGATGCTCTGCTGTCATTGTGGCTTTGATTCCCAATGAATGTCTTGTTTTAAGGGAGTATTAGGATGCTCAATTAAGGAGAAATATGAGTGTGGTATCTGGGTGGCTAAATGCAAGCATGAAGACAACAAAATCTTGGAAGGAACAAGGCCTCCATTTGATCAGAAACAATGAACAGTTTCAAAGGTATATTGGCTGACTTACACCATTAATGGTTATCGATTACAAGCAGCTCCAAATTATTTTGATAGCAAACTACTAGCAGCGTGGAATAGTTACCCATGCTAATAAGTATTCGTTCATAAATTACTTTAAAATTAAAGATTTCACCTAACTGTGCTATTCCATACATTGAGAAACATAGAAGTGCTAAAATTATGAGAAAACAAGATGAAACAAAGATTTGCTCAATCTTTATTCTATTGGTAGCTCAGCACACACTATACAGTTGCAATGGGCTTCACTATTGAGACTATAGTTATGGTTGACTGGTAGCCCATGTCTGAAATCCCAGAGCTTTAGAGGTTAATACAGGAGGATTCTCATCAATTCTAGGCCTGCCTAGATTACATGGTGAGGCCCTGTCTGGGAAACAAACGAATAAACAAAACTTGTGTGTGTGTGTGTATGTGTGTGTGTGTGTGTGCGCGCGCGCGCGCGCGCGTGCATGTGTGTGTGTGAAAACCACACATTTGAATAATTTGAACAAACGTGTTAGTTTTCCACATTTAACCAGATTCTGCATAGCACTCTTGAGAAAGCTAGGACCGAAGGTCTGGGACTCATCTGTATGCAGTTTGCTCTGTTCCTGTTATATGTGTTTGCAATGTCATGATGTTATCAATCTGTGATTTCTAAACATTACAAAGGTAAGTGCCTGCCCTGAGAAGGGTAGTTTAGAGAAGCTGGTCTGCAGATCCCTTAACAACTGTGCGTCAGGATGCTGAAATACTTTGCCAGAAGCTAAAAGCAAAAGACAGAGGGAGGGCCAGGTCATTCCTGCTGCCCGCTCATCAAAAGCCGAGCTGGAGCCATTGATGATGCGCTCTGTGCCACAAAACAGCTGATGTAGAAGTTAGTGTGCTTTCTGTAATCTCTCCCTGATTAAAGCAGGGAGATGGTTTGAGTTCACTGCCCTCAATTCAAGGTGATGATGTTGTAATTACTTGTCATATATGGGTTGACAAGGACTGCACAGACTAGTCAGGTCAATCCTCCATTAAACATTAGGAATTTTAATTTCTTTTTTATTACCTAGCTAAACAATACATTTTAGGAGAAATTGCCTCTGTATTGCACAACTCAGTCATCTCCCCTTCTATTCCTTCTATTCTGCTTCCGTATCCAAGACCACTCTATTTGGCGGGGTGAAAGATGACTTGAAACGAAAGAACAAAATGGGTGTACTCATTTTTTTCTGTGCCGCTCATAAAGTAAGCAAGGACATGTTGGTTTGTTTTATTTACTTCCCCGTGGCCAGCTTCCCCTCCTGACTTGTGGCTTTCACGCCTTCCCCAGTCCTCTCCCAGCGCTGGTCTAAAGCAATCTCAGTGTTGAAGGGCAGAGGGAAGGAAACTTCCTGCCGGCGCTGAGTGGCCATGTAATACACTGCGGCTGATCTCTTCTGACATTTATCTCCGCTCACGAGAGGAGATGGAACAGCTCATTCATGAAGATGAATGCCATACAAGAGCACTGCCATCATCCATCCTTCCGAGGGATCTCAGGAGAGAGATTTGGTGCTCTGTAGAATATTAGGGGTGCTGCAGTCGCAGGGAAGCCAGGCGACTCTGACCGCCCTGCCTTATTAGAGCCCATTAAGTCAAATGACACACCCTTGTGAAAGGGCCACCATCATTGTGAGATTGCCTAATTCAAGTGTGACTTTCGTGTTTGCTAATTTCACACACTCACAGAAGAACTGAAATGACACACAACCTCCTAGACTGTTTCTGAGCACCGCTGGAGATGGATATGATTTGTAACTGCCCAGTGTACTTTTCTTCCCGCCTCATTGAAGGCTTTATGGGTACCAAAGTGCGAATCCTTCTGAGGATGAATGAGTCAGGGAAGGGGATGCTTTTAACTGTGGAGCAGCTGGGTCTGTGTAGCCCAGGTCATCTTTGTCCCAGGATGACCTATCTAGCATCCAGCTGATTTAAAAGCATACTGATAGTTGGACTTGGTTTTCTTTCCACCCAGAAGAGATGCTGAGAAGCAAGAACTGGTCTTGGGAGTCCATTCCCACCATTCCTTCATCACAATGACCTTGGACAAATTATCCCAACTTTAATCAATCTTAGTTTCTTTGTCTATAAAATAAGGATAAAAATGGCATCTACCTCCATAGAGCAGCTCTGAAGATTAAAGGGCCACTTTAATAATAAAATAATAACACAATTAAAAAAACACAGTAAGTCAAAGATAGTGAATACTATAGCTATTCAAGTCACGTAAATAGTTGTTAACAGTGATTACTGGAGCCATCTTGAAGGAGTCAAGCGCTGATGATCAAGTCATAGTGTACAGCTCACCTTAACTAGTTAGGAGCTAGCTCTTGCTGGATTCTTTTGTATTCCTTCTTTGTTTTAGACTCTAAATTTGTAGCAGTCCTGGTGTACACAGATCAAAACTTCATATTCTTACTTGCAGAACTGAACAAAAATTCTCCTGTCTCTATGTTCATTTCTAAGAGGGAAATTATATGACAAAAAGAATCTTGGTTTCAGGGCAAGTCCACACCGAGTCCTGCTTCTGCAGAACTGCTCAAGATACTTTGCATCACTGAGCTCCAAAGTCTCCACCTGTAGAATGTATAAAAAGCGTTTATCCAGAAAGGGTAGTTTTATCTGAAAGGTAATGCTACCTGAAAGGGTAACATTAAGATGGATGAGACATGTTAATTATTACTCAGGAAACCTTAGCTCCATTTACTCTGTAAACTTCAAATGAACAGTTACTGTGCTCAGGCATGACACGCAAATGCCAGGCACAACAACACACAACGGAATAAACCCAGTCCTTTCGGTGGATATTAGCATTGAGGGAGCTCCGGGTGTCTAAGGACTATGTGGGATGTTGTAGAAGGATTCCTGAAGGGGAAATATTTGAGCTGAGAGAGGGAAGAGGGGAAATGAAGATGATGCCAAAGGCTTTCTATGCCCTGGCAGCACTGGAAGCAGCTGATGTGAGAAGGCTGAATGTTCCTGCCTTGAAGACATCCTTCAGTATGTTCACACTGTGACTGAGAAATCAAAACCAACCAATTGGTTGACTTTATTCTACCACCAACAAATTGAATTATGGCAGCCCAATTTTGCTGTAGAAACTTACTAGACACGCCATCAAAGGTCCCTAAAGAACGTTGTCTGAAAGCCTTGTCCCCTCCTTTAGAGTGTGATGGCCAGAAAAGTACCCAGAGGTAAAGTCTGCCATTTTCTTTAGATTCATCCAGAATCTAGACTCCTCACTAGAGGTTGCAGCAAAACTTTCTAGAGCGGCATTTCCTTCTCTATAGGCTGATGTTCAGTTTCCAGTTTCTTCGGTTCTAACAGGATACAACCATCTTGGGAAAGTGCCAGGGAAGGAGTTGGTATCCTTAGGCAACAGGGGCAATATGAGAGATGTGTACGTGTGTGTGTGTGTGTGTGTGTGTGTGTGTGTGCATGTGTGCATGTGCAAATGTGTAAGAAGATTTCATACAGTCAAAACTACTGTCTGGATTCTTCCCTTCCATCACTGGGATCACGGAATCTTAAATCACGGTCTCAGCTCATGCTATTTCTCTTCCCGTTCCACTGGGACTGGTCTTTCCTTGAGTCTAGGTCTTGTTCCAGTGGTGAAGAACATAAGGACTGATACAGAGGTTTTGTTGCTCCCTCTTTCTCTGTAGCAGAGTGGAGGAGAGTTAGGTTTGTGTTGGGTGAATGTACTTGCCGTGTGACTTCAGTGTATAGGGATCAACCTACAAAGCCTTAATATGTAAGGCTGCAGGCAACGACTCTTCTTCTAGTTCACAGTCAGACCTATGAAACAGTAAGGCGATTGCCAAATAAGACGGCTACAAATGGTTCTTATGTATGTTTATTATATTCAAATCAAGATGCTGATTCTCTCCCCACTGTTGATAATTAAAGAACCTGGTGATTTTCGACATTGGATCGTGTTTCTACCTGTTTTCATATTCATGAATGTGTGTGTGTGTGTGTGTGTGTGTGTGTGCGTGTGCAATTGCTTACTCACGTGTATATTATTTATAGATTGGACACTCTTTCATGCTTTAACACACTGTCCCTGGCTCATTTCTCTTGGTTAGGAGTTGGAACTGACCAGTACCTATTTGTTATTCAGCTAGACAGAAAGAAAGTGTGCCTTTTTCATCAGAGCCCTTGCAAGTCCAATCAGAAAGCAAATAAAGACAGAACACATGTGCCTCCCATGCCTTCTGGCGCCATCTGCTTCTGTGCATACTCTCTAATAACCACAGTCTCAGCTTTTGGAGAAACTTCAAAACTTTGGAGAAATCTGAGAAAAACAGACCCAATTAGATCTCAAGATCTCGATAAGACCATGGGGAAAGGTACTCTTTTAAAGCTGCCTTTCTGAGTGCATGGGAAATAGACATTATTAGTGTGATTGAAATGTCGTTTGGGACAGTCGCTTGGCCCTGATTTGTTATGGGGGGTGAGTATCTTCTTTTTTCCGGAATTAAAGGCTCAAGTTTGTCATGCAGACAGAAGCTGAAGTAAGAAAAGTACTGGGCTGTCGTCAGAAGGCCTGACAACCTCTCATGCACCTGCCCCTAGTTTTATAAAAATCGAAACATCACAAACAGCACAGGAAATATGATAGTGTGCTCTTAGTTCTTCTCGGGCACAACTGCCTTTTTCTGCTTAGTGGTGGTGAGGAGAGCAAGAAGGCAGCTAAAAGCAGAAAAGAACAGCCAGTTTCTATGTTTTACAAGAACACACAAATAGTAATTTCTTTCTTCCTTGTCTTTTCCTTCGCTCTCACCCCAAATCCTAAAAGCTCACAACGAGGCAACAAGCTAATGTCACGTCGAAGGTGAACTTGCGTCTTTGGTGTTATGTGTATTTTGCATTACCATGCAGCCTGGATGGTAGCATTTCTCAGGGAAGCCTTACAGCTGTCTCAACATCAACAGGCGAAATGCGAATGTAACTGGCAGCGTGTATGGAAAACATTTCTTGGAATGCACTTCTGGGGGCAATTTACTTTGATTCTGTTCTCTGAAGTAGCGAAATTGCTCCTTCATCTCTGACAAAGGTAAATGTGCATTCTCAAGCTTTAAGAAGTAGAGTCACCTTTGGGATGACAAAGGCTGTCTTTTGGTAAGAACTTACTGTGCAGTGAAAAGAACAGTCTTTGCCGCTAGAGAAATCTGAGTTCAAATCCTGTATCAGGCACTTCTTTGCTTTAAACTCAACTAGTTTTCCCAAGTTTTCATTTTTTCATTTGCACAATGATTTATTACAGTAGTAACAAAAGAGGACATATGTGAATCTTGAGATGGAATTCAATGTTTAGTGCTGCGGGAAGCACCTTAGGCACTTCAGCCAATAGCCGCTGAAATACTAGCCGACTGTTCTGCGTGCCTTTCCCTCCTTCAGCCAATAGCCGCTGAAAGACCAGCCCACTGGGGCGTGGTCTATTTCTTTTTAGAAAAGAGCGGCAAGTCTATGCTTGCTCGCTTCCCGCGCCTGGTTCCGGCTCTTCCTTCAGCGACTAGACTCCTTTCCTGACGGTTGGTGTTTTGTAAGTTTTATCCCTAAAATAATTACCCCTTTAAATCCAAACTGGTGTGGGATTGTTTCGCGCACTATTTTAGTAGTGATAGCTATAAATCCATTTGTCAGGCACAGAGAGTGTGAGCTGCATGCTGATTGATCTCCATAGTTTAGCGCTATATTATATCTTCACCAGAGAAGCTTATAATTATAGCTGAAGAAAGTTAATACAGAGACTCATTAATGGTCAAAGCACCAAGAATAAATGGTGGTTGTGTTCATCTCTGAATGGGATATCTTTATCACTCCCTCCAAAACGTATAGAACACCACAGAAGAAGGGGCAGGAAGAGCATCATGCCTAGAAGATGGGCAACGCGCAACAAAATACAGCTTTTGGCCATGACATAGCAAAATAAAACAAAAGGAAAGGAATCAGCTATAGCTAACATGATTGTGCAGAGTGACAAGGACTGGGGAACCAAAGTTTGGTTGGATATCCTCTATAGGACAAGATGAAACAGAATTGTTTACATCATCTTCTGTTTCCCAGCACAGTGACTAGGTAGCGCTCCCCTGCGGATGCAGCAAGGGAAGCCACAGTATGTATATCATGAGTGGGAGACACTGGGTCAAGCTTGCGTGTGGCTGAACTGATGCCTGAGCTGCCAGTGGAGTCACTTGCCTGGAGCCACGAGAGCTCCTTGTCATCGAATAGTTGTTCACTCATCAATATGTGACACAGGAGGTTTATGCCATGTAGAACTCATGGGGCCTTCCCACCCCATCTGCATCTTCACCTCATCCTCATCTTCACTCATCCTCATGCTGCTCCTTCCTTTCTTTCTTTAGAAACCACTACCGTCCAAATGCAGCTGCTGTGGATGGAGCATCCGGGAAGCGCTATTATACCCTCACCTTCACTGTCACCTTTCCCCACAATGAGGACACCTGCTACCTGGCCTATCACTATCCCTACACCTACTCCGCCCTCATGGTAATGTCCTTCCGCATTGCTACTCTGGCAAGAGAGCAAGGGCTTTCAGTGGTTTCTCTGGGAACATTCCAGAAATCCTGGCATCAGGGGTGAGCCAGGAGAGGGGAGTTATTGCCTTTCTAAGACAGTGATGCTTGTTGTTACTACCTTGACTTGTGTTCTCTGTCCTTCCCTGGTTGGAGCACCTAGATGGGTCATGATCAGTGTTGTTCTAAAGACTCAAGTTGTCTACTGGTTGAGAGTAGGAACTGGGGTCATCTTTTAGGGGCTCTTTCTCTAGTAACTTCACAAGTAGGGATGAAGTTGTCAGATGGGCAATGAATTAGGGTCAAAGTGGGTAGAGGTGCGGCAAAGGATTCCTTACTAGACAAGAGAGGTAGATGGCAGGAGAGAGATTCTGTGTCTGTGAATCAGAATTAGATTGTCCAGTGGCCATGATGATTTATGTATAGAGTACAGCATAAGCTAGACTCACAGTTACATAATCCCCTATAAAATTATTTATAAGCAACTTCGTGTAAACTTATGCCTAGACCATGTACTTTCCTATCATTTCCAAAAGTTAGCAGACTATACTTCCCCTAGCTGTCTCATGACTATCCTCTGGAATAATGAGCTACAATATCTTCTACAAAATGCTTTTATTCTGTGTGTTAATACACCATTCTACTGACATATTCACAATATTATGTATATACCTGTATAGAGCATTTAGCCTGAAGGTTGAGCATTTTCATTTTAAGGCTGTAATAAAGAAAAGGACAAGATAACAACCATTCAAAAAGAATGCTTTGGTATAAATAAAAATCTTCTCACGGAGCAGGCACACTTAAACCACTTGGCTAAGCTCTTCAAGGATTGCAGCTGTCCCCCCTTCCATATGTTGTCTTGCCTGCAGAGATATTTTTACTGTTTTCCAGACTGCAGAAGAAACACAACTAGTATTATTTGTGCACACCCTCAGAGAGCTCAAGAAGTTAGTCTAAGGAATGCACATCTCACACTCTGCTGAAACAGCCCATGCCTGTTGCAAGACATGCTTGCTGCCTTTGGGGACACACAACAGGCGGGATTCATGCATGTCTTCCCATGTTGGTATTGTCTTGATTGCGAATCCCCGCCTATGGACTATAGCTCTTGGGGAAGGAGATGCACCTTTGCACAACTGTTTGCTTTTTCCACTGGAGGAAGAGACATGGGTCTAGGACACGTCTGCCCCTACAAATGCACATTTGTTAGACTACCTTGGACCCTCAGGAGGTTCTTGATGGAGGTGACTATAAAATATTTAAAGGAGTTTGAGAGATTCTCTGATACACTTGTCACATTTATAGATGCGTAAACTGAGGTTGAGAAGTCTGCTGTCTGGTTAGTGGCAAAGTGGGGAGCAGAACATAGACCTTTCATGTTACTCCCTGTGGCCTTTCTGCTGCAGAAGCATGGAATAAATCCAGTGGACTTTTCTGCTCTGGGATCAATTCAGTGTCATTGCTTGCTATGACATGCCATAGTTGCTAAAAATCCAGTTGATAAGTTTTATAAGTATGCATGGTCATTGAGTTTTCTGAAGATACAGATATATCTGATAGCTGAGGTTAAATCATCAACTCAAGGATTTTATCTGAAATAGTCATTCTGTAATGGCTCAGCTGAATGCTCTCAAGGTTTTATTTATTTATTTATTTAAATCACACATGGTCCAGCACTTATCTCAGGATGCTCTGATAGACTCTTTGGGAGTGTCTATAAGCTGGTTCAGAGACTGGAATAAGGCTTCCACATTGCTTCTAGCCTCTGGACCACTTGTTTTCTAGAGGCTTGTCTAATAAGAGTACAGGATTTTATGCCTAACAACTTACAGAAAACTGAGGAGAGATTGGGATCAAGGGCTAAAGAATTTCATCTTTAAGGAAGACAAAAACACCAATAAAGAAAACCCTTCTTAGAGGGAAGAGATGGAGAAAGACGGGAAGGTAGAAAGGTAGATAGAGGCAAGATAGCTATAGATAGATTATAGATGATAGATGTGTACATATATAGAGAAGAAGAGATAGGTGTAGATATGTAGTGATATTTCATTTGTATTTTAATAAATAAAGCCTTGCCTGATGTTCAGAACATAAAACAACTGTACTGATCAGTCTTATAGACCAGACAGTGGTGACACGCAACTTTAAACCATGTAGCCACACTAGTTTACCTTAGAAATCGGGTGGTAGTAGTGCACACCTCTAATCCAGCACTAGAGAGGAATATGAGATGGGAGGAGAGAGCTCGCACACACAGGTTTCTGCAGACATGATTCTCATTTTGGACTGAGGTAGAGGTAAGAGCCAGTGGCTGCCTGTTTTGCTTTTCTGACCTTTAGACTGAACCACAAAGACCATCAGTCTTTGGAAATGTGAAGCCCAAAACTGAGATTATCTTTTTCACTTTTTAGGTAACAGATTATCTTTTTTAAATCCTATTTTCATTTAAGAGAAAGAAGCCACTCCGGGCACATTTTTCCTCTTTTCTTATTAAACTTTCTCAAACTTCTATAGTCAGCAGAAACATACCTGCTGTGAGACAATGGTCTGATACTCTGTAAAGATTTGTTTCTTATATTTTAATAAAATGCTGATTGGCCAGAAGCCAGGCAGGAAATGTAGTTGGGGAAAACAAGCAGGAAGTAGAGGAGGGGTGACAAGAACAGGAGAATTCTGGGAAGAGGAAAGAGTTAGTCTGCAGTTGTCACCCAGCCACAGAGGAAGCAAGATGAGAATGTATTGATGGTTAAAGTACTGATATGACAACATGGGAGGTTTATATGGAGCATTGGTGCTGCCTGAAGATGATACTCCCAGACAATTTTGGGTGGATTAGGAGGTGAGGAGATGGAATGCCATTGAGAACTTCTATCTGCATAGCCTGGCAAGAGATAAGGAAGGTTGGCATTAGTGGGATTCCTATATTGGGAGAGCTTAACAAAGCTTGTAAGGGGTAGATTAGTGGAGCAGAGATTTTTGTATTTCTTTTCCCTGATGCAGATACTTAATAAAGAAAATGTTACTGGCATCTTCAGAGATGAGAAAAAGAGGAAGGAAAGAGAAAGAAGGTGTAGGGTGGAGACATGAGGGAGAAAAGAGAAGAGTTTCATTTGTACATATCTTCCATTTTATAAAAGGTTCAGGACAACTGAAGAGTTTCAGAGACATCAAATAGGACATGGCGACTTCCACATGGTAGAGCAAAGACACAACCAACAAACTATAAATCAGTGTTGTCATAAAGCCAACTGGCAGAGACCCAGATTTGTATGTGCCAAAATAAAAGGCCAATATTGATGTAGGGTCTTGCTATCAAGATAGAGGACATAAAGGACCCAAGATATGTTGGAAGGACAGGATTTTGCCAAAAGAGAGAGAAAAAAAAGTCAGGTATCTGGAGCTGTTGTGGTGGAACTGTTCCCTCCAGGTGAGACGTTGATGTAGGTGGTCACGAAGTAGTTGCTGGGGTGGCTATAGACCATCTTGGCCAACAGTCAAGGCAAGAAAGTAAGAGCAACAAAGGGCCACCTGAGTTATGATACACTAGTAAAAAGGCTGTTAGTTCCCTCATCAAAATGGAGAGCCACCATTCCCTTTCGTGAGATGCGTCTTCACTCTGTCACCCACTTACTGCATGTGGTCTTGGGGGTGTATAAGAAATTGAAGGCTGACTGGGACTGGTTACTCTTCAGTGGTACCCCAACCTTGAGTCCCCCATACATCTGTAAGTAGCCCCAACAAATTTCACTGGTCCACCAAGCTGGTTTTGGGCAAGAATCACTTGTCTGGTCTGTCCATACCCTGTATTACTCTGGGGGAGTAGATGTGTCTTGTGACATCTTCCCAGGAAAGCACACACCCTGAGAGTCACAATATAAAAACAATTTTCAAAAGTCAGATTGCCATCAATGACTCTAGGCTCTGTTTTCTTGCTTTGTAACAATGTATAAAGTTGTACATTTCTCCCTAACTTAATTTTCACACCTGTAAAATGGAAGCAAAATGCCACTGCTATATAGGTTGTTATGAATTTAAGATCATTGATAGATAGAAGTTTAAAAGTGCCTGCCCCAGTAATCAATTCTAGTTGGTAACCATTCGAGCACTGATGTGGTTTCTATGATAACCATTTTCCCTGTTAAAGTCATTGGCTGCCCATTCCATAATCTCTACTAGGATGGAAAGCATTTAAAGATCAAACTGAAGAGCACAAGGAAATAAATACAAGGATAATGATGTCCTTATCATAGTGATTACTGATTATCTTGACTTTTTAATGGATAAAGGATGTTAAAGGCCTCTTCTCTTTCTAGATGGTAAATGTTGCCCTTGTTCTTAGAGTAAATTCCGGGAGTGTGAGGATATCTCTTGGTGGTAGGGTGTTTCCTAGGTGTTTGCCAGGTGTTCACTAGGTACTCCCACACATCAGCAACATCACAGGAACAAGGTAAAGATGGGTCCCTTTAAGCTAGGGCGACTGGTTTCATCAGATGGGCACTTGGCTAAAGTTTGCCTGGGACTTCTGGTGTGCTCTCCAGCTTAGGTTTTTACTTAAAGATGTCATTTGTTTCTGTGATGAGACCTTCTGATTATCTGCTGAGTGTATTGAAGTGCCGAGTGAAGTAAGCGGGGCAAAAAATAAAATAGGCCATGTCCTTAGGGGTGGGCTTTTTTTCTCCCTAAATTAGGGCACTGAAAAGTGCAGTTCTTAGGGGATCACAACAAGAAAAGATGATTTTCCTGAGTGCAGTGCTTCCCACTTTGTAAGTGGCCATCAGCAGAGTAGCCTGCTGGGGTCAGGGAATGGCTTTTGTGGAAACTTTGAGAAAGCCAAGGAGTCTGTGGAGAAGCTCAGGACGGAGCCGCAGGCTAAGGTTATCTGCTTGATCTCCCTGCAGAAGGGCCTTTCTCTTTAAGAAGCCAGCCTCTCTGGGGTGGCAGCAATCTCTTTGAACTCAGTGCCACTTTCACAAAGAAAGCCACCCCTGTGGCTTCCACAGGGCTGCAATTAGCATCACTTGGCACTTGCATTCATGGGCCCTGCTTCTCCCATCAAGGATCCCAACAATATCCAATTAAGAAAGCCTTTCTGGACCCAAGGTGGAAGCATGCAGCTGGAGATCGAGATGAAGTCATTTGAGCAAAAGGAAAGCCACAGAATCTTTTTATTGGTTGACTACTCGTCATTGCCCCTGTGACTAGAACCAAAATAATCCCCCCCCCCCGAGCTGGAGGTGTTACATACTTGGTGCACAGTAGGTATAGGTCCAAAGGAACAAATATTTGATTGTGAAGTGTGGGAGATGGGTATGGGAAAATCAGGATTCATGGGAGTGAGCTTAAGTGAATGTATACCAGGCATTTGGAAGGTTGTAATGCCAGTGATAATTACAAATGAAATACAAATGAACAGAGCTCAGGCCTGTCACTTCTGTGTTTGCTGGTGGGCAGCGAGCTGAAGCACCCTGGGAACGACAAGTTCCCTGGCCGATAATGTCTTTGTCCCCTTTACCTCATAAGCAGTTGTATTTGATGACTTCTATAGACAAACGGAAATCTGAACTTGCCTCCCAAACCTGAGCTCTAAAACCTGGCTTTAATTATTAATACATCATTATGATACCTGGTAGTGCCATCTAGTAAAGCCAGGGTCCCCTGCAGGCTTGACAAGCTGATGTTCTCCCACACCGAGCTGAACTGCAACCCTGTCATGTCATTAATTATTTTGTTGTTTGGTATCAGGGACTAGATTTCTGTGAGTTGGTTGTAACACAAAGAGATAATCACTGCTCTTCCTTGACAGACTGTCAATCATCCCAGTCCATCCCAGGGAGGACCCTTATGGCTATAATGAAATGAGAAACAAACGAAAGATAGAGTTTGATGCACAGAACAATTTTGTACAATAATATTTCCCAAAGTGTATTCTGGAGCACTCCAAATCCCTAAATCTTTAAATTTTAAATTACATTAATGTATTATTTAGTGTGTGTGTGTGTGTGTATATACTCATGTACTCACGTGGACTATCGCTCACACGTGGAAGTCAGATAACAACTTGGAGGTTTTCACCTTCTATCATGTGATTCTTGGGGGTCTCAGGTCCTCAGGCTTGGCAGCAAGCACATTTGCCCAGTGAGCTATTTTGCAAGCCCCCCTGAAATCTTTATAGAAGAAAGGGGTCTAGTAACCATATAGATTCATGAAGCACTGAGTGCCGCTGGTCTTTATTCTTGGCACTCACAGTACATGTGTACATAGTAAAGGAGCTGAGAAGTTCCATGTCGTGAAGATATTTTCATATTGTTTAACTCACCATTTCCAGTGTTTGGGCTATGAATGACTCACCTCCTCCAGCTCACTAGATAGTCCAGCATTTATTAGCATTCCACTGAATGCACTTTGGGAAAGGCTTCAGGGAAGGTTCTTTGCTTTTGCAAATACTAAGCAAACACCTGAATATTAATCTGCATCTTGACACATCTAACTCTTATAACAGGGCTTGGAATAATAACCTAAGACTAGTTTACTTTTTGGAATATAAATTTCTTAATAAGGCTCTGTATTTCCTGGTTGCCAAGACCTTAATAATCACACAGAGACTATATTAGTTATAACACTGTTTGGCCAATGACTCAGACATATTTCTAGCTAGCTCTTACATCTTGAATTAACCCATTCCTATTAATCTGTGTATTGCCATGAGGCTATGACTTACCAGGAAGGTTCCGGGTCCTTCTCTTTCAGCAGTTATGTGGCATCTGTCTGATTCCACCTACTCTCTCTATATATTTCTGTTTGGATTTCCTTCCTGGCTTTAATCAGCTAAGCCATTGGCCAAAACAGTTTTCTACATTAGCCAATAAAAGCAACACATATACAGAAGGGCATCCCATATCATCTGTCCTTTTCTGTCTAAATAAAAAGGAAGGTTTTTAACTTTAACACAGTAAAATTACAGATACAAAACAGTTATCAAGCAAGAATTATAATTACAATATTTAGTCCATTTACATTTGGAAAATTAAGGAAAATACTCTATCATTTATCCTATCTTTGTGAGTCTAAAGTTTTAAATCTAATTTATCCTTTATCATAACTAAGAAAAACTATAACTATCTCTCTTCAACTCTTCAAAGACTTCAGAAGGATATATTATTACCTAAGTAAACAGGAAGTTCATTATAAGCAACTTCCAAAGTTCTATAATTGACAGATACATCTTGCTGCCTGGACAGACACCCAAAGTTCTTCTGTAACATTGGGGCAACCATCTTCAGCCTACAGGCCCATAGTATCTGGCAAATTTTTCAGTGAAGCACGAAATTTGAAGATTTCTTATGTCTTGTATAGCAAAGTTTGTCAGTTACTTTGTTCTGTGTCCTGCAGAATGTCTGGCAGTTCCTTTCATGAAGCAGAAACCCCCAAGGACCATCCCACTTTTTGGAAAGTTCAGCAGTCACTTTTCTGTGGGTCCTGCATAACCAGTTCAAACAGCATGCCATCAAGCAGTCCATGCAAGAGCGGTTTCTTACTTAAATGGCTAGCCTTGTCACATTGAAGGCAAATTCTATAACGTGTTTCTTCAATGCCCTTCCACCTCTCTGAAGTGTTTGGTGCTGCCAGAAGCAGACATAATCTAGACTGTGTATTTCTCATCTTTACCTGGCTTATTTTCCTTTACTCCTTTCATCTATGACTGTCTGTACTCATTTATATTACTTTTACTGTCTCCTTAAAGACTTTACTTCTTTTTATAACTGTCTATACTCTTACTCCTTTCTCTCCCAAAGCTATGTACATTTTTAAACACATTATGTCTCATTTAAAAGCCTTTTGTGACTCTGAATCTGTCCTATTGTGTGTCTGAAATCCTTTTCTGACAAGAAGCATTTTAAGATAGTAAGCATTGTGGTTGTAGCAGCCCTGGATATTGGCTCCACCTCTCTTGGCCTCTCAATATGGTGGAGGTACCTTTACCACCAGCTCTGGGAGTGCTCAGTGGGAGCTGTGCTCACCACCTCAACTCTGGGAAGCACCCTGCAGCAGATAAACCCCTTTTATCGGGGTCAAAGCTAAATCCGCCATGCAGCATACTGCGTGGCCTGGCGATGCCTCTGTGTATGGCAGCAGGAATCCATCTTGTTTTCCTGCTTGTGCACGCCTTGCAGACCCATCCAATTGCTTTCCCAGGTAGCGGTGCTGAGCAGCAGCATGCTCTCAGCTACTTTCTTCCTAATCCTGAGTGGGCATACAAGCACCAGGACCAAAGTGTGTGGCTGGCCACACGGGTTAGGCCCAAATGTACGGATGCCATTTTGTAGGCAGAGGTTGCTCATTCATTTTCCAGCTATCCAGACCCGGATAATCACGCAGAAACTATATTAATTACAACACTGTTTGGCCAATGATTAAGGTGTATTTCTAGCTAGCTCTTACATCTCGAATTAACTCATTTCTAATCATCTGTGTATTGCCATGAGGCTATCACTTACCTGAAAAGATTCCAGGTTCTTCTCCTCTGGCAGCTACATGGCATCTGTCTGACTCTGCCTTCTCTCTCTCTCTCTCTCTCTCTCTCTCTCTCTCTCTAAATCTCTGTTCAGATTTCCTGCCTGGCTTTACTCTACTAAGCCACTGGCCAATTATACAATAATAATGACAATTATTCATTACCCAATAAAAGCAACACATATACAGAAGGATATCCCACATCAAGCTTCTCTTAGGAAAATGTTTTTCTATTTCCCAATTAGTTGTTCCATTTTTTTTTGCTATTTTCAAACCATTTTTAACTTAGTTCTAATTTCTCTTAATAATGATCAGGAAATGTGGTTTATATCATTTTCCTTTTTGTTGAAATGTAGCGAATTTTAATAACCTCATTTATGACTAATGGATATTCCACTTTCATGGATGTTTGAGAATAATTAACTAAACCATGTTCCCCGTTAAGACAACTATGTAGTGGCAACACTGCTCAGTGGTTCTTGCCACTTCTGTTTACACAAGGCTGTGAAGCAGTTTTCCCATTTCCCACTCACTGCTGGTGTCATTTTTCTTTTTCTGCTGTTTCCTGTTATATATTTCAAAGCCATGTTATTTGATTCTTGAGATTTATGAGTTTTATATGTTTGTTGTGAATTGTGCCCTTTATCAAAATAAGATTTTAAAATCCCATTTAATGCACTTGATCTGGAATATGACTTTGTCATATATTACTGTTGCCTTGCCTCCTTTAATTTATGTTTACGTCTCCTCTTAGATCCAATATTTCTCCCTTAAAATGTTAGAGTACGGGCAAACAAAATAAAGAGATAATTTAGGAGTGTTTCTCATATATACAGAGCTGCTTTCCAAAACACCTCTTGTACACAACATGCGTTAGAATGTTAAAAACAGTAATCTGAATGTTCCTGTCATTTAATAAGACTGATTTAGCCCATTTATACTTGCAACATACTTGGTTATGGCTGTCATTGGAGTAGCTGTTCATTTCTGTGGTTCGCTGTAGCCTATCCTTTGTTTTCATGTGCAGCATGAACATTATTTTCTTTGAGTCGTTTCCCCAAATTTTGAGTGTTTACATACCACCAGTGCTTCAGGTTTAGTTATTAAAGATAACGTGGTTGAAGTTAATATTGTTTCACCAACAATAGCAGATCACATTGAATGTTCCTACATGACAATTAAGCAATGTTATATATGCACGCGTGTCTATACAGGGCATTGTGCACCTGAGAGCAGTTGCCCATGGGAGTGCAGAAGAGAGTGTTAGACCTGTGAAGCCTTTTACATGGGTGCTAGAATAGAACTTGTGTCTTCTGCAATAGCAGTATACCCTCTTAACCATGAAACCATCTCTCCAGACCTTGTTTTTATTTTTCATTTTATTTTAGGTCATTTCTTTTTATGTTCAGCACTAGGAATTGAGTCTAGGGAATTGCACATGCTAGGCAAGCATTCTACCTCTGAGCCACCGCCTTAGGCAAAAACATAAAACATTAAAAAACAAAACCCACTTCATCCCACCTCTCTCCCCAGCCAGGTCCTGCACATTCTTCTCCAGGGTCTAGCCCAACAACTGTAGTTTTCATACCAAGGAAATTTCTCTTTGCAACAGACAGAGACCATTAAAGAAACCACAACAAACCAAAATTCAGAGTTGTGGGCTCAAATCCCAAATGATTCATCTATAATACAGCTCCCACACCTAAGGAACAGGGATCATTGTGGGAAGAAGGGGTGGGAAGATTGTAAAAGCCAGAGAGGGTCAGCAAGTTTTTTTGTGAGAATGTATCTCCTAACAGTCTCACAGTCTCATCTATCTATCTATCTATCTATCTATCTATCTATCTATCTATCTATCTATCTATCTATCTATCTATCTATCTATCTTTTGTCTGTCTGTCTGTCTGTCTGCCTGCCTGTTGATCTATTTGATCTATTTATCTTTCTACAGGTCCATAATGACAGTTATTGAAAAAAGAGGTCATGAATTTGAAAAAGAACAAAGAGGAGTATATGGGAGGGTTTGGAGGGAGGAAAGGGAAGTGTGGGGGAAATGATTTAATTATATTAGAATTTCAAAAAATAAAAGAAATCCTTTTCAAAATTTTTTATTTTGAGATAGAGTCGTGTTGCATTCCCCAGGCTGACTTTGAACTCTGTAGACCAGGCAGGTCTTGAAATTGTTAGCCTCCCAACATGCTGGGACGATAGGCTTGTGCCACTTGGCGACAGATGCTTTTCTGACACTGTATGTTTTTTTTAATTCCTGAAGTTTAGCAACCACTGCATGGAGTAGGGGATATTATTTTAGTACATACTTCAAAGATACAAAACTGAATCATGAGAGGGCTAAGTATTTATTTAAGTCTCTACAAAGCCATAGTCAGAATGTGAACACAGTATGACCCAAGCACCACTCTCTCACTTAGCTTTCCTGTTGTGATTGATGCTTAATGCTTTTTATTTTCAGGAATCAAATATTGATACATGGCTCTGTGTGTGCACTGAAAAATTATTATTTTGTTTTGATTTACTCCTCTTTTGTGTATCTGTTTTGCTTTCATTTTTATAAAAGTCATATTATTATTTAGAAACCAGTGTTTCAATAGTTGTGTTGGTTTAACCCTTGTTTAGCCACTCATGATCAGAAACTTGACAGATGCAGGGCAATTGGATTAAAATCATTTTGACTATCAATCTCTAAGCAGTGATTCATTTCTTCGGGCATCTAGTTCTGCAGAAAGAAAACATAAGCCAAGAAATTTATGTGTGCATGTAGATACACATACTGACAGGTACCCACAGTGAAACACACACTTTAAAAACAGATTCAATTACAGGTCCAAGTTTGACTGTGTCCCAGGAATAGAATAACAAGCAAAAACACTAGACATGAGGTCAGGGTTCACCAAGAAAAACTTCATCTATAGGAAAGAATGCAGACAAGGCAAATGGTCAGAATGTATGGAAAGGACTTGGTTGAGGTCCTTGGACTTCCCAGAGCAGCTTTCTCTGATCCTTTCACTGTTTGTGATGGAACAGCATGGCCAGAGAAACCATGATGAGTTTGTAGGCACTGAATCAGCCTGGGGAAGCCATGAGTCCTGGTGTGTGTGTGTGTGTGTGTGTGTGTGTGTGTGTGTGTGTGTGTGTGAGTGATTTGCCTAGCAGGCTCAGTCATTAAGGGAAAAAGTAGGTTGTTTCTCCTTTCTGTTGACACCTAGCTGATTGCAGTTAAAACTTTGTATCTTAAGCTGGATTATGTTTGCCCACCAATGTCCTGTTCTCTCTCTGGTTGTCGAGGTCACTGTAACTAGATGGGGGCCACAAGGCATCTCTAGCATGTTTATAACTAGTGTTCTTGTTTTGGTGAGTGAAAATATCAGAAGTTGTTAACTTCAAGGTTGTTAACTAGGTGTCCTTGTTTCAATTATTTTTTGTGTGTAATGTTGTGCTTTCCACTAGTTATTTGTTATTAGCCAGTTTTCTGTTATCATAGCATCCCATGGGTAACTTATTTTTTGTTTTCTTCTGAGATGCTCATACCTTTCTCTTAGTGCCTGGACCAGCTAAATTCTATGCTTCCAGGACTCATGGTTTCACAATCTCCCGTGTTCTGGGTATTCTCAGTCTTTATGGTAACCACGCTGTGGTGATGGGAAGAACATTTTATGTCCTTGCTTTCTTACAGTGTAATTTGCAAATGAATCTGTTATGCAGATACATGTTGGGACAATGCTGTCTGTTCGGCCTCACCAAACTAACAACAGCCTCTCATCACTCCACATAGATCAGGCAGATTGGGTTCGCATAAATACTTTAAATAACTGCAAGATTCAGTGAGTGTAAGATACTTTTCTGTTTGAGCTATTGGGTAAGTGTTAATACTATGCATGCTTGTTTTGTTTCTGTTCTAGACTCACCTTCAAATTCTGGAGAGAAACATTGATCCCAGGCAAGTCTACTTCCGGCAAGCTAGTCTCTGCCAGACGCTGGGAGGGAATCCATGTCCGTTGGTGACTATCACTGCCTTTCCTGAATCTAACAGTGCCAAGCATCTGGAGCAGTTCCGTGAGTAGAATTATGATCCTCTTCTTGAAAGCTGGGCTGAGAGGCCCCTCTGAAGTCTTGGTAATGCTCCTTCCATTTTAGACTGCAGACTTGTCTGTCTTGATAGAAATACATCACTGAGTCTTCTTGATTTGACACAAAGAGTAAATGCTGATGTCATTCTGTTGTGAAAGGATGGGGAATATGAATTGTTAACTGTCTGGGATAGGAAATGACCTGCTAGAATACAGAGCAAATCACCAGGCATGGTGACTTCCTCTTTGAAGACAGAACCAGGCCCCTGAATCACATTTTCCAATCTCTAATCCAGGCTCTACTGTCTCCATTTTCGCCGTTGCGCTGTGACTCTCAGCCAGTCAGTATGGGAAGGAAGGAAACAGAATCTTTGAGCCCTGGTTGATGAATTCTCTTGGTAACCCGAGTACCTGTATCTGAATGTCTGAGGATGTTAAGAGGATATAGCCAAAAACCTTGACATCAAAGCAAAACCAAATCAAGAGCGCAGTAGGAACATTGACATCAATTCACACGTGAATACTTATGTAGCCATTCAGACATATGGTTGACACAGACACCCCCCCCAAATACAGATCCACGATGCACCTTAATACTAGAGTCCCAAATATATGTGTCACTGACTTTTTACTGATGAGCTTCATGCCTCACCAAGGGAAGAGAAACAAAAGAGAATGAGTAATGATTTGCAATGCAAAGAAATTTGGAAGATGAAAGAAAGGACTGGAGAATAAAAGCCAAGCTAATTTATCCCCAGAAAATCCTGTCTTACCTGATGAAGTGCTAAGGGTGTTCAGGTGACTCTTGGGTAGAAGAAAACGTAATTTCTCACATCCCATCAGCGTCTGACAGTGGACGCTTAACAACCTGGCTAATCAACAACTGATTGTCCCATCTGAATTAACAAGGCCCTAAAATGCTTTAATGAATAGTAAGGGATTTTTAAAAACAACTCTCTTATGTGCTTTATGCATTTAAGAGCAATTTCTTAGCAGCCACAGAACCCTTTATTTGGCTGATGAGCAGAGCCTGGGAGTTGGAAGTGGTAATCCAGGGCAATCTTCGCTGGGTAATTATTTATTTTAGAAAGTAGATATCTATAAGTCTGTGTTTTACAACTTCTGTTTCTTAGGAGGGGAATATGCAAGATACATGAAAAATATTTTGGTTAATCGTATAAATAGCATGTAGAAATCAGCCCCCATTGATTGACTTATAATTAGTCGTTGTCGTCATCATTGTCTTCTTCTTCTTCTTCTTCTTCTTCTTCTTCTTCTTCTTCTTCTTCTTCTTCTTCTTCTTCTTCTTCTTCTTCTTCCTCTTCCTCTTCCTCTTCCTCTTCCTCTTCCTCTCCTCCTCCTCCTCCTGCTCCTCCTTTTCCTTCTCCTTCTCTTTCTCCTCCTGCTCCTCCTTCTTCATCTTTCCTCCTCCTCTTCTGATCCTCTTTCTTCTTCATCTTTCTTCCTCCTCTTCCTCTTATCCTCTACTTCTTCTTTCTCCTCTTTTTCTTCTATTGGCCTATTTCTTAGAGTTTGGATTTTAGGAACTTACAATCATCTGGTCAAATAAGAGTGATTTTTTTTCTTGCTATTTATGTGGTTAGTTAAAATGCATATTTTCTATCAAAGGTCTCTGGGCCATCCAGACTCTGGGTCCTGGCACTCCAGACAGTGTTAGGGATGGGGTCACTCTCAAGGCATGGGTCTCAGACTGTACCTGTCATTGGTTGTTCACTGTACGCCGTCCTTACCCCATAGGATGTCCCATAGGCAGGACAGACTGTAGGTTGAAAGTTATGTGGCTGGTTTGGTGCCCCAATCCCTCCACTGGTAGTCTTGCCTGGTGACAGGAATGACCAGTTCAGGCTACATACTCTCAATTGCTAGGAATCTTAGCTGGGGTCATCCTTGTAGATTCACGGGAGTTTCCCTTGCACCAGGTTTCTCCTGGACACTGAAATGCTCCCCTTTTCCAATTGACTCTTTCAGTACTCTCCCCCACCCCACCCCACCCCACCCGGGTCCTCATGTTACCATCAGCAGTCTTCATCCCGCAACTGGTAGAACCAACCGTAGAGACACACAATCAGACATTAGGTCGAGCTTGGGGAAGCCTGCTGAAAAGAGGGAAGAAGGAATGTTAGGAGTTAGAGGGGTCAAGGACACCGGAAGCTGATCCACGGAATCAACTAACCTAAAAACACAGGGGCTCACAGAGACTAAACTGACAACCAAGAAGCCTGCATGGGACTGAACCAGGCTCTCACCATATATGTGACAGCTGTGTAGCTTGGTCTTCTTGTGGGACTCCCAACTGTGGGTGCAGGGACTGTCTCTGACTCCTTTTCAGGCTTTTGATACCCTATTGTTCATACTGGGTTGCCTTGCCCAGCTTTCATACATGGGTAGGTGTTTAGTCTTACTTCAACTTGATATGCTATGTTTTGTCAATATCCACAGGAGATCTGCCCTTTTCTGAAGAGAAATTGAGGAGTAGATGAGGGGCGGGGGGATCAGGCAGAGAGGAGGAGGAGAGGAGGGAATAGGAGGAGAGGGGAAATTGGGGTTGGGATGTAAAACAAACAAATGAATACATAAATGTATTTTTCACATGTTTTTCTGCTTAGAATAGCCATGACTTTGTTTGATGCCTATCCTCCACCTTCACCATCTTGAAATTCTTAAAAAAAAATAGTTTCTACCAGGTATTTGTGATAACATGGAAGGAAATTTGAGGCCTTGACTGTTAATCAAGTCACGCACAGAAGGACAAATACCATATAATCTCATTTATGTGTGGAAGCTAAAAATGCAGTTCACAGACTCAGAATCTCTGCTGGTAATTCTTTTTTTTTCTTTTTCTTTTTTTTAAATTAATTTATTTATTAAGGATTTCTGTCTCCTCCCCGCCACCGCCTCCCATTTCCCTCCTCCTCCCTCAATCAAGTCCCTCTCCCTCATCAGCTTGAAGAGCAATCAGGGTTCCCTGACCTGTGAAAAGTCCCAAGTCCAAGGACCGCCCACCTCCATCCAGGTTTAGTAAGGTGTCTGCTGGTAATTCTTTTAGTTAGCTCAACCCAAACCATAGGTGATAAGAGGGAACCTCAATTGCTTCCATAAAATTGGCCTGAGGACAATGGTGGCATTAACTGATTCATGATGGATGGAAGGGCCCATTCCATTGTGAACAATGTCCAGATGATCTTGGATTGTATGAGAGAGTAAACTGAGCAAGCCAAGGGAAGCAAGCAACTAAGACACATTCTTCTGTGGTCTCTGCTTCAATTCCTGTCTCTAGTTCCTGCTCTGTATGAGTTCCTGGCCTGCTTCTTCAGTGATGGACTGTGACATAGAACAGTAGACCAAGTAAACCCTTCACTCCCAGTTTGGTTTCAGTTAGTGTTTCCTGAGAGCAAAGGAGAAACAAACTAACACAGACTCAAGTAGTGTTCTAATGTTCCATGGCTCAGAGATAACCACAGCTGTTAGTGATTTATTGTCATAGTTGAAAATAGCTAGTACAGCGGGTTTTGATATTTCACCCTTAAAGAAATGCTAAATGTTTGAGATGCTTTAGACATCAAAAACTTTTTTTTTTTTAGATCATGGCTCATTGTAAATATACTGAATTCTCACACTTTCTCATAAATATGAACATGTTATGTGTCTATTAAAAACTTAAAAGTTAAGGGCCTCCATAGTAAATAAATAAATAAACAAGTTTTGATAAAGGGCCTTTGATTCACATTTTGCAGTGTGCTTTGCAAATTGTGTATCTGATTCTAGATAATCCAAGGTTAATTAAAATGTAGGCAAGGCTGGTACTTTTCTGTATTATCATCTTATTTTTCCAGATCCTACAAGAAGAATTCCAGCCTATTTTGCCCATTCACTCACAGAAAAACCAACCAGCAAACAAACAAACAACAAACAAAACAAACAGCCCCCCACCCTGAATTGTGTGTGTTATATGACTATCTTAGTTAGGGTTTCTATTTCATTGATAAAACACCTTGATCAGAAGCAGTTTGGGGCAGAAAAGGGTTTATTTCAGCTTACAGCCCATTCCACATCATGGTCCATCATTGAGGGATGCTCGAGCGGGAACTCAGGGCAGAAACCTGGGAGCAATGCAGAGGCCATGGAGGACTGCTGTTCAATGGCTGGCTCCTCATGACTTGCTCATTCTACTTTCTTAAAAACTCAGGACCACTAGGCCAGGGGTGGCTGGGCCCTCCCACATCCATTATTAATCTAAACAAGTACCTTACAGACTTGCCTATGGGCCATCGTATGGAGTTATTTTATTAATTGCGGTTCTCTATTCTCAGTTAACTGTAGCTCATGTCCAGTTGACATAAAATGAGCCAGCATACTGGCTGATTGTTATCTTTTATTCAAGGATTAGTTCCAGCAAATCCCATTCTACAGGCATGACAAGTGCGACTCAGGGAGGTTCAGTACCATGACCAATGGCGGTGTCAGATTTCCAACCTTGGTATTTTGACTCTGGAGTCTACAAACAAAGTCAGCATGTCGACTCCGTCCTCATGCTTTGTGCATTAGTATTCTGGCTTCACTCTGAGCAGGGTCTTCCCTATATACTTTGTGTGTGACTTGATAGGAAGTTAGGGTAGTTGTTGTGGCGACTCATAGTAAATAAACCCCAGATATCCAGCTCTCTTGCTGCTTACAATGAATTTTATTTACTTTTCTCTTCCTTACGTCGCTGTTCCGGGCACAGGAGCAGAAAGGTATAGATTGTGTTCTTTCCTTAGACCCTTTACATCCCACAACAGAGCTCATACTATAGAGACTGTAGAGTCTGTGGGTGTCTACAGACTCAGACAGCCATATATTAAAATTTTTGTTATATTTTTTATTGTTTGAAACATTTATGCTTGCATACAGTGTATCTTTATCATATCCACCTTCCAATCCCCTTCCAGTTTCTCCTGGAGGGGGGGTCTCCCAACATATCTCCCTCCTAACTTCATCAGTATGATTAGCATCATCATTATATTTAATGTACTGGATTCAATTAGTGCTTCCCGTCTGCACATGGCTGTAAGCACATTTGCGGTGCACAAATGCCATCTCCGGGTCTGTAAAATAAGAACAACCCCACACAATGTAAACACCATCTACTCCAAAGTGCAATTAACCATGCCTGTAATCCAGAAGTAAAACCACTTAACTTCCTGTGAACCATAGAAGGCAATGTATTGATTTCGAACACAGCAAATGAGCCAGAGGCTCGGGGTTCTTTGCCTCCAGGCCTCCCTCCAGGTGAGCTTAAATTGTCTCACTTGTTTCTTCCTCGGGAGAGCATGGGCTGGCTTCAGTCAGGTGCGGGTTGCATAGCCGAGATGCAACCTGGTTCTGGTTCAATGGCTGCCACTCACTTTTCAGAGGGAGGGGTTTGTACAGTGAAGGGGTTTCTTTCAGCTCTGTAGGATTATCACTTGAGCTTTCTTTCAGAAACCCTAAGAATACCAGTGTGACTGTGGGGCCCAATGAAAACCTCCTTCCTCAAGGCTGGTTCCCTTGGCCATTTCTTGTAAATGCCCACAACTGATCATTTCTAAGGATGATTTATTGATTACTTTTACTTCTTCCTTGGGTGTAGACTCCCTAGAGTCTCCCAGAAGCATTTATTTGGTTTGATTTATTTTTCTAAAGTATTTTTCTCTTTTAAAAAGTTATTTTCCTGGAATGGGCTTGCCTGACTTTCTTGGCGAAAGTTTAGAACTCACCAGATTTACCGGCTATATATTTTATTTCTGCTTGGAGAATTGAGGATGATGTTTTCCTATAATGCTCCTAAGAGGAGACTCATGGTTTGGTACCTGAAACTTAAAGCCCCTAGAGGCAAGATCCTGGCAGATCTTCAAGACTCTAACACATATCTGTCCTTTTCAGTGGAACAGTGATTAGGAAGCATGAGAATGCACCTAGGGTGTCATGTGGCTAGGGAATCCCTGTAGTTGAATGGATAATGACATCATTGGCTTGGGTGTTGATTTCATTTCCTTGGTGGATTTGTTGCATTGTCTTGTCCTGGTCTGGGCTATACTGATAGTGACTTATTTTCTTATGAACTCTTGCTCTACTTTTATGTGGAGTTTTTTTGGGTATGCGTGTGTGTGTGTGGGGTGGGGTGGGGAACTACTTAGTCTGTTCTCTGAGCTGAGGACAGACAAGGCCAGTTTTTCCCATCTGTGGTTGCTGCCCTCCTGTATGACTGACAGCGAGGGGACTGTTTGGCATGCACAACATTGTTTAGGGCTTTTGTTTAGTTCTTCTAGTTTTTCAGTTCTCTGTTGGGTGCAATAAATTCCACCAGTATAGCTTTGTTCCGTTTCCTGCTGGAGGTCCACCTACCAGAGTGCAGTTACTTCCAGGTCATCTGGATTGTGTCATCACAGCTGCAGCTACCTTGATTGGAGCCGCAGCAAGAAATCCAGTTAGGTGATAAAATTAGTGGGTCTGCTGGCAGAGGAAGTTTACTGAGTCATTGACCTAGTGTATTCTGGGAACTGAAGAGGCAACTGATTGACCTCCCTAACTATGACCATTTCCAACTATGACTCTTTCCAACATGGCTCTTGGCCATCATCTTACTCTGAAGTCCACCATATCACTTTTTTTTAATTGAAAAAATGTTCATATAATATATTTTGATCATGGTGTCCCTTATTCTGATCATGGTGTCCCCTTACCCAACTCTTTCCAGAACCTCCCCATTTGCCTACCTACCCAACTCCATGCCTTCTTTCTCTCTGGAAAGCAAACAATCAGACAAACCAAAAGACCAAACAAAGCAAAACGAAGGAGAAATAATGAGAAAACACAAGATATTCGCACACATACACACTACCAGTTGGGCTGTCGCTTTTTAAACAAAACACTAAAAATCTTTGGTGTTCTAGCTAAGTTATCTAGGGCAGCCTTGAACTTCTGGTCTGCCAACTCCAGCCCCTAATAGTAATTTACAGGCCCATGTCCCTAGGTAGTAATGACTCTTACTCAAGACCTTTGATCTCTTTTATACTCCTTGTCTTTATCTCTGATTTGCAGAAGACTGCTCAATAAACTCTCATAACAGTCTTCTCCCAGGAGAGTGGGAAGTGATTACTTGGAAAGGAGACTCCAGGTCACCGTTCCATATTCTCCATCATCTCATCCCTTTCTCTCTGTTTCAGGAGAAATCTCCCCAGAAATATGTATGATCAAAGCACACTACTTTGTACAGCCCTCCAGCATTTTGTTAACCCTTCTACTTTCTTTTTATATTGTCATATTCTGAAGGATCCATTTATACACAAAGAAAACTGAGACCTATTTTTTTCTTTAGAGTTGCATTTCTGCAATGGATGCTTCATTTTTTTCAGAAACTTTCTGGCCAAATTGGACACAGATACATATACCAGCATGCATACACATATATGAATATGTGTACACATGTATATGTGAACATAGTCTTGTCTAACATTCTCTCATCTGTAAGAGTAGTTAGTATGAGAGGTGATAATTGCTGTAAGGACCTTTTCTGGAAAGGACATGTCATCCTCTTGTGAGCAGGTCCTATTCTCCAGCCGAGTTGCTATTGGCTGACTGGATGGTGAGAAGCCAGGAAACAACAAAGGTACATGAGGGGGTGGCTATGCTATTTTTGCAACTGAGGCACCTCCACCCTGCACTTATTATAGCTAAAAGAGCAGAGTATAACCTTTCTATGTCTCCGGAGGTGAGATAATCTCACTCTACTGCCTGGGTCTCCCACGGTTAGCATGTTGCTCTTTCCAGGGAGCCAAGGCGGAGGGAGCTAAGGAGGCTGCACTTGTAGTTGTTAAAGAATACCTTTCTCTTTTTCTTCTTCTAAAATTGTTCTTACAGAAGCAATGTTCTGTTCAGCCTGCCATTATGCTAAAAGCTTTTCCTTGGAAGACAATAGCTGTTCTCAGGGAGGAAAAAAAAAAGAGATTTACATGAGGTCCCAAGGGTGTAATGAGCTACCACAAGGCACCTGCCTGGGGTTGGGAGTTGTCACTTGTAAGTGGTTTTAAATTAGAACCGAGTGGAAAAATACACAGTTACAGAATTCCCCTTTTGGCTCCTTTGCAAATCATTTCCCGTCCTCTCTGGCCTTTGTCTGTTTTGAGATGCGTCGTCTGGTATGGAGGACAGAGCTTTCTGTTAGAGAGAGCTACAAGAGACAACAGTGGCAATGTAAAACAGAAACTCAAGTCAAGTGAAAAACCTCTCAATCCTGGAAATTTCTAAAAGTTTTTTTGTTTTGTTTTGTTTTGTTTTGAAACCTCCTTCCAAAGGCAGGGGCAACCAAGCGATCCTGTGTAATCACCGGATTTTACAGTATGGAAGTGCTCCACTTTGGGGAGTCTAGCAAAGGGGCAGTAGAGGCCATGCTAGACTCCCCACCTCTGGCCTCCTTCTTAAGCCTTCTCCTTTTGTCCTCCATAGAATGTGCTGCATCTGGCAGTGCTTTGCTCGAGCACAGAATCATTATCAGAACATACTGCTCTGCTGTGTCTCTTTGGAAATGGGAAAGCAGGTTAGAATTAGAGAACCCAAGCTGTACCCATTTCCTGCCTTGGGATCGTGGTAGACAGTAGGGATATAAAGATAATATTATCCCATAATATTATCCCATCCCTTGTGATTAAGGGGCTCACGAGAGAGAGAGAGAGAGAGAGAGAGAGAGAGAGAGAGAGAGAGAGAGAGAGAGAGAGAGTCATATAAATAGGTCTTAGTCACTGTTCTGCCACCATGACCAAAGCAAGTCTCTAATAGAAAGCATTTAGGGTTCCCTGACCTGTGGGAAGCCCAAGGACCACCCACCTCTATCCAGGTCTCCTAAGGTGAGCATCCAAACTGCCTAGGCTCCCCCAAAGCCAGTACGTGCAGTAGGATCAAAAACCCACTGCGATTGTTCTCGAGCAGATGAGGGAGGGTGACTTGATCGGGGGAGGGAGAGGGAAATGGGAGACGGTGGCGGGGAGGAGGCAGAAATCCTTAATAAATAAATAAATTAAAAAAATAAATATATGTATATAGATAATTAAAAAACAAAATAATAGTTGCATCATGTTAAGCCTCCAAATCTGTAAAAAAAAAAAAAGAAAGCATTTAGTTGGGGACTTGCTTATGGTTTCAAAGGTCTAGTCTGTTACCATCTCGATGGGAAGCATGCAGCATGCAAGCAGGTTCTGTAGCAGTAGTTGAGAGCTACATCCTGGACTATAGGCAGAGGGGGAGAGATCTGACAAGGGCTTTTAAAACCTCAAAGCCTTCCCCAGTGATACACTTCCTCCAGCAAGGCCACTGCTACACTAACAAGGTCACACCTCCTAATCCTTTTAATCATCCCCAAATAGTGCCACTTCCTGATAACTAAGCATCCAAACGCATGGGCCAATGGGGGCCATTCTTGTTCAAACCATCACAACAAAGTACACAGCAACAGGGGGAAAACAAAATGCAATGAAGGCACAGAGCAGAGAAGACTTACCAAGGGTAGACTTATACACACAAGGCACCCCAAAAGAAACCATTGTACATAGTACTCTCATTAACAGGACTTCCAAAAAACCACAGGTGGATATCCCGAAGGTATTAAAGAGCTACCTGACTCTTCCTTGAGTCTACATAAAAGAGAATCTGTGAAGCACACTGAAGCCATCCTCAGTTTGTCCTCATGCATCTCGCTGTGGTTGATCTGTACACATGAAAGCAGGAACTTATAAACTACAGCTCTTGTAACACAAATGCTAACATTTCATTGCATTTACATCAGTCGAGTAGCTTTTTATTGCTTTTAATTTTAGTCAGGTTATGTCAATTAAAGAAAGATCAAGAATCTGTCCTTCCCACAAGGCTAGTTGGAGGAGGTGGGAAAGATTATAAAGCCCAATAGGTAAATAAATTGGTGGGTATCATATCATATAGATATTTTACTCTTGGAAGGGTATTGGGCTCCAGCTTAAGATATAGCTCCAGGCCTTCTTTAGAAACCAACTCTGAGGCAGGATCTCACTGAGTTGCCTAGGCTGATGTGAATCATATAATCACTGTCTCACCTGAGGTTACAAGCCTACATCACCAAGACTGGCCTGTTGTTAGAAATATTTATAAAATATTATTTGGTAGCAGTAGTTGCCTCTTAGATTAAGAAGTAAATCACTGCTATGCCATTACTAGGGATAATAAAAGAAAGATGCAATGGAAATGCCACTTGGTCTGCATCTTGAGTGGGCTTCTATGTTCAAGAAGGTTGTGTGCCAGCATTAGGGCATGCACACCCGAGCGCATGTGTTCATGATTTTATGAGACAGAAAAACATCACACACACAGGAAGCCCTAGGTATGATTCTGTTAGTATTAGAATATCAGGGCAATAGCATGGCAGAAGATTGAAGGACAAAACTAATGTGGGAAAAGTTGTTTGCATTAAATGGTGAATGATCTTCATTTTCACATCAGGAAGATTAACTTAAAGTCAGTGTTGACTTACTGGGATATTAGAAGCAGGACAGTAAGATCAAATTCATCTCTGAGGGAAGGTTAGGGACAATATGGTAGAAAATAATTTGAACTGACCAGGCAGGGGTGGCTCATGCCTTTAATCCCAGCACTCAGAAGGCAGAGGCAGACAGGAATCTCTGTGAGTTAGAGGCCAGCCTGGCCTATAAAGTGAGTTCCTGGATAGCCAGTACTGTTTATTACACAGGGATAAAAGGGAATGATGGGCAAGGGGTGATGATGGATAGGTTAATGCTAGCAAAACTCTATATAAGAAAGAACAAACACTTAAGACTTGGGGACAATGCAGAAGAAAAGTCAAAGATAGTGAGAGCTAGAGGGTCAGGGAGTTTTCTGAGACTGTGTTGCCCAATAATCTCAGAAGCCACACCCATAAAATCTTACAGACGTGACAACCTAAGCATGACCTGAATAAGGTAGCACAATCGACATGCCAGAGTGCACAGGGGCAAGCTTATAAGGCTTTTCTCCTACACAGCTACAGAAAATTAAATAATGCCGAGAGTGTGAGAAATAGATTTTTCCCAGGGAGGAGTGCAAAAATCAGTTCCTCAATTCTGAATTTTCGGTCCTGAGAACATACAGAGAAGTAGCATGGTATAGAATGTACATGTTATATTTAGGAATATATATGTGTATTCATATATGCATGTAGCAATTAATTGATGTGGGATTTCCCTCTGTGTTCTGTGAATATCATTGGTTAATAAAAGGACTGCTTTGAGCCAATAGCAAAGTAAGGCAGAAAGAGGTAGGTGGGGAAAACTGAAGTGAATGCTGGGAGAAAGAAGGCAGAGTCAGAGAGAAACCATGTAACCTCGCCAGAAACTGACACCGGAACTTTAGCTGGTAAGCCACAGCCACATGACCATACACAGATTAATAGAAATAGATTACATTAATATGTAAGAGTTAGCCAATAAAAAGCTAGAGCTAATGGGCCAAGCAGTGATGTAATCAATATAGTTTTTGTATGATTATTTGGGGGCTAAGTGGCCAGGAACCAACAGGTAGCTCCCGTCCCCGACAATTAAAAAAAAAAGACTATGAATTTGGAAGAAAGCAAGGAGGAGTATATGGCAGCATTTGAAGAAAGGACAGGACATGGGGAGATGATGCAATTATAATCCCAAAAATAAAAGAAGGAAAAAAAGGAAAATGGTTGTAGGGAAGGATGCGTTCAGTATTGGAAACATTCATTTTTCAGAGTCCTGAAAATTACCTGAGAACTCAGTAGAATCATAATTATAAAGCCAATATGTGGTGAAATATAATCCAATTCAGAGGGAAATAAAACAAATCTTACATTACTTGAATAATTTGCCCAATTAACAATGAGACCAATGTTGTCTAGATGTGGTTATTGTACCAGAAACAAAAAAGATATTTTATCAGCATCGAATTCCAGAACAGTCTAGTCTATAAATTGGCTCACTTGATAAAATGATTTACATATTTTAAGGTAATGAACTGTTTACAAAGCATTAATGTATGACTAATTTTTCCATGCAGCAGCCCTTTGAAGTAAGGATACAAAAACATAAGTACATTTATTATCTCCAGTTTCAGATGATGAAATTGAGACTCTGAAAAAGTGACAAACCAATACACGAAGCAGAGCTTAGATTTTAATGAAAATGTTTGGATTTTCAAACCCACGGTCTTAGTCCTTTCCCTCTTCCACACTTTTCGGCTGTGCAGTAATGAAGGTCGTCAGCATCAAGCCACAGGGCTGAATGTGGTGGCACAGGCTTATAGTTCTACAGTTGGGAGGGAGAGGCAGTCAGGTTTCTATGAGTTTTAGGCAGCTTGCATTACATTGAGAGTTCTAGGCTAGTCAGGGCTATATAGTAAGGCCAGTGCCCAAAGACAGAAAATGTAAGATGTATTTCTCCATCTATGTGTTTTCTGCATGTGAGAATAACATTCTACAGGCTAAATATACCAAGCTTCTCTGATATGTAGAACTCTTAGGTTAAAAGTAATAGCCATTCTAATTTTAGTCAAAGCTGAATTTTACTTCCCCTGTGAGATTAGCTTTCTTACCTCTTGGATCTCTTTGCCAATGCTCTACAACCCCTGGAGCCCCTCCCCCCTTTTTATATTTCTCAAACACAGCGGTCTCGTTATCTCTCCCAGCCACTGAATTTGCTGTTCCCTCTGAGCCCAAGCTTTGCATGGTTGCTTTCTCCTTGCCATCTATTAGCTTAACTTTGGTCCAGCAAGTCTTCCTGGGTCACTACGTGTAATGCTGCTTCCTCCCTCGTAATGTCCTTATCTCAAGACCTTGTCGCAGTTTCCTCCTAGCTCCTGTGACTGAGCTCCATGAAAGCACAGACTGTGTGTAGCTGTCACCATTACGTCTTTAGAAACTAGCATTCCCCGCACAGAATACTTAATGAACAAATACATAAAATTCTTGCATCTGTTCTTGTTCCTACTTTTACAAACCGTGTCTTTAGCCTCTCTCCAGCTTTTGGGAGGGTTAGCTCCTTCCTTGAGCTTTTTAGGGTCCCCGAGGATAGCTTCAAATGATCTCAGAAAGCTGCCATGGGCTGACGTCACCATCACGAGCTATTAATTCTTCCTTGGGACTATGTCCTTGTAGTTATCTGCTTTGATTTTCATCTCTGCTGTTCTGTGCGGTGCTGAAGAGGACTTTGCCCATGCCATTACAGCATCTTCAAAAGTCGCTGGATTCCAGGTAGAGGTGAGGGGAATAATACTATTCAAAACCGTGCCACACATCAGTAGCATCTGGCACCCGAGATTATCCAAGTTTTTTTGGGGGCCAAATGGCTCCTTCATCACTGGCTACGAGGGGACTAGTTGGCAATCTCAGCATCCATAGTCTAAATGCTTTTATTTTTAGAGTTTCTACAACTCAAAACCTAAACAATTCCTCTCATGTATCCTCCACATCTATCAACAGGTACCCCAAAAGGTGGGTCATTAGCAGCCTTTCAGTTCCCATACCAAACACAGAGTACTCCTTTGTACCAATCAAATGGCACCCTGATGAATATATTTCACAGAAGACTCACATAAGGACCCTGCGATAGCCATGACAAGTGTCATTAAAATATATTATTTTTTAAAATAAAACTGTTGATTATGGGTGTTCCATAGAAAATTTTAAAACTGTACTATTTTTTTTTTTAAGAAAAAGCTAGAGATAGGTTGAATGTGGTGAGTCCACCTGAGTTAAGGAGGAGCCCAGAAGAAGTCTTAATTTAATAGGCAGTTGCTCCTTCCCAGCAAAGGGTTCGTAAGCGTACATGGTGACATAATAGCCTCTAAATCTAGAGAGTAGGCAAAACTGTTCTCTTATTTTTTCTACTTCTCTACATTTTAGAAAATGACTAAGTTAGAGTGAAACTAAAAATGGTTAGAGAAGAGAAATTCTTGCCTGTCATTTATCTTGAAATGCCTCTGTTGTTCTTACTCAATTTCAGTGTAGTCTAACATAGCAGTGAAAGTATTCTCCTTTCCAGTGTGAAAGCAGCGTGGTGGAGGAGATGAGGGAAGCGAGCGTTAATGAGCTGTGCATGGTCACTTAGGTATTAAACATAGAACCAGAAGTCAGAATTAACCCTTCTCTCATGATAGAAAGCCTTGTGTTGCTAATATAGTGCTTATGGAATAATTTGTAGAATGCATAGGTATAGATTAAGGGACAAGAATAAAATGTTCACCCATGAATACACCATCCAGTTTAAGAAATGTATTCATCCATAGTTAGCTCCATATGATAGATTTCCCCCATGTGTTTGCAACATTACTGCCTTGGTGTGACTACATTTTAAGTGTGATATAAAACAGACATAAACTTGTACGAAATTTGCCAAGGAACGAGTAATGATAAGCACAGACAAATATGCCAATGTGGTTCAATCACAAAAAGGTTTAAGAGTTATATATAATTACATACACTTAAGTAAAAACAATCTTAAAGTATATGAAGAAAGGCCTATGCCCACTCTTCCTCTGTTTCTGTTCTGAAAAGGGCAGGACTCCCATGGATAGCAACAAAGCATGACATATAAACATGTGGTAGGGTTAAGCACCTGTCCTTGTATAAAGACTTGGCAAGGCAACCCAGTAAGAGGAATAGGGTACCAAAAGCTAGTCAAAGCATTAAGGACAGCCCCTGCTTCCACTCTTAGGACTCCCCACAAGTAGACCAAAGCTACACAACTGTAACATGTATGTAGAGAGACTAGGTCAGTCCTATGCAGGCTTTCTGGTTGTTAGTTCAGAATGTGGGCTCCTATGAGTCCAGGTTAGGTGTCTCTGTGGCTTTTATCTTGTGATGTTGTTAAACTCTCTGGCTCCTACAATCCTTCTTCCTTCTCTTCAGCAGGATTGCCTGAGCTCAGCCTAATATTTGGCTGTGGGTCTCTGCATCTGCTTCTGCCAGTTGCTAGGTGAGGCCTCTCTGATGACAATTGGGCTAGCCACCTATCTATGAGTAGAACAGAATATCATTATGTATCATTATGTTGACATTTTCCCCTCTGATTGCATTTGGTTCTATAGTAGGTCTCTGGGTCATCCAGTTTCTGGGTCCTGACACTCTAGGCGGTGTCAAGGGTGGAATTACTCTTGTGGCCTGGGTCTCAGGCTGGACTAGTCATTGCATCTTATGTTTTTAAAAGCCACATATGGATCATGAATTCAGATGTATGTTAAAACTTGCTTAGTCTCATGAATTCCTAGGACATTAACATAAAAGGTCATTTTACTTTCTTCTTGTTCTGTGAGTTTGAGGCAGAAGGGGAGGTTTCCAGGCTATTCCAGGGGCTCCTACTTGTAGACCCATGCTTCTCTCCAGGCTTCTCAGGGCTGTTGGAGTTCTCAAAGCAGAAGCTGAAGGTTTTCAAGGTTTGTTGAAACCCTCAGGACAAAAACATGCTTTGATGCCCCCATCTACCAATGTTGCTTTGGTATTTATTTTTTTCTATTTTTTATTTTAATTAATTTATTTCTTTAAAAAACTATCTTTTCTCATTTTACACACCAATTCCAGTTCCCATTCCCTCCCCTCCTCCTGCTCCCTCTACTTCCTCCCCATTACACCCCCGTATGCTCCTCAGAGAGGGTAAGGCTTCCCATGGGAAGTAAACAAAGTCTCGTACATTGTTTTGAAGCTGGAATTACCCTTTCAGACATGTGCAGCAGTGTATTAAAAGAATTTCTGGAAAAATGTTTTAACAGTGTATTGCTTTGTTTGAAGGATTGCCTAGACTGCTTTGTTTATTTTTCACAAAAAATGCCATCTTCTCTCCCTCTTTGATCTTTCCACTGTCTATGCTACTTCTTTCTATTAGAATAGAAAAATGAAGATCCATCTTAAGAATTGACTGTGATGGGTCTGGGGACATAGCTTATACAATAAAGTGCATACTATGAAACCGTGAGGACCCAAGTTCAATTCCCAACACCTATGTGGAAACATCAGGTGTGGTACTATGCGTTGATCACCCCAGCTGTGGAAAAGTGGGCACAGGCAGGTCTCTGAACTTTACTGACCAATCAGCCTAGGCAAATTTACGGGCTCCAGGCTCTAGTGAGAAACTCTGTCTCACCATAAAATAAGGTATATGGTTTCCAAGAACTTATAGTTCAAGTTGGTCTGTTACGCACTGATGTGGGAGTGTCATATATCAATCTGTTGATTTCATTGGTTAAGTAATAAAGAAACTGCTTGGCCCTCATAGGTTAAAACATAGGTGGGAGGAGTAAACAGAACAGAAGGCTGGGAGAAAGAAGCTGAGTCAGTGAGTCGCCATGTTTCTCTCACTCCAGGCAGACGCAGGTTAAGATCATTCCTGGTAAGCCAGCTCGTGGGCTACACAGATTATAAGAAATGGGCTAGTCCAGGTGCGAGAGTAAGCCGAGAAAAGGCCAGATATAATGGGCCAAGCGGTGTTTAAAAGAATACAGTTTCTGTGTAATTATTTCGGGTAAAGCTAGCTGGGTGGCGGGAAGCAGCCCCGCTGCTCTTACTACAACAACGCATACACACATGTATACATGTACATTTTCATGTGCACATATGTGCATACACTCACACATAGTCGTGCACAGTGCACATACATCACTGTATATAAGTATGCTACATACATGAATACTCCACTCACACACACACACATACAAAATGTACTCTGATAGTTAATATGATTTTCAAATTTTGTAATTTGAAATAGTATGTCTTCTATATCTGGAAATAACAGTATCCCTACTGAAATGAATATTCTTTGTCTTATGATTCTGTGATCCTTTCCCCAAATATGGTAAGAATTTTAGTGAAGAAATATTTTGGTGTTTTTTAATTAAGATCACAAGGGCCCAGAGTCTGCAGCTTTTTCTATTTCCTTGGCCACATGGATCACGAGAAGAGTAAAATTTTGTCTTTAAGAAGACTGAAAGCCGGGCGGTGGTGGCGCACGCCTTTAATCCCAGCACTAGGGAGGCAGAGGCAGGTGGATCTCTGTGAGTTCGAGGCCAGCCTGGTCTACAAGAGCTAGTTCCAGGACAGGAACCAAAAAGCTACGGAGAAACCCTGTCTCGAAAATACAAAAAAAAAAAAAAAAAAAAGAAGAAGAAGAAGAAGACTGAATTACCCAGAGACATCTTTCTTGTATGAGTCTAGTCACCTGTACCTAGCACCAACACCAACCACTACCAATAGGTGTGACCTAAGCTGCTCCACTCTATGGGTTATGCTTGAGATGCCTTCAGCATGGACGAGCTTGCCTTCTTGAGTCTGGTGAAGATTCTCGTAGTTCAAAGGTGAGATTTCTAAAGTCTAACCTGCAGGGCAGGTGTACAGAGTTATTGGAAACAGTGAATGAGTCCCAGACCAGCATTCTGATCATTGTTCTCCTTGCTTTCCAAAAGCCAGGCTAGGATGATACAACGGAGCCCAGAGCAAGATTCTATAAGGAATGCTCATGACCCATGCAGCTCACTCTCCTTTCTGAGTGATGGGTGGCTAAGACAGAAAGGTCTCCTTCCCCCCCTCAAGACAAAGCACTTGTATACAGCACCATCAGAGTCTTGCTTATGGAACACTGAGATTTTACTATAGTTCCACTTCTCTCTTCTTGAAAAGTAGGTTTGGCGAGGTGCAGAAAAGTATATATGTATGACACAGCAGCTTCGGTTTGTTTGGGGTGATTTTCCACAGCTGGGTTTTGTTTCGTTTTTGTTTCAAACCGATTGAAGAGAGGATGTGATTTGACTAGACAGTGTTGTGTAAGCAGGAGCCTAGAGACGATATCTGTGATCTCACCTCATGGATTCTCATTGTAAGAGAGATTTAGGACCACAGGTTAGGAGCTGAGTCATTGGGCACATTACCTGCCCAGAATACGGTAATTAAAATGTATGTCCATAGTCACCTTGGCAATGATGGAGGGATGGCCTCCTTGCCTCAAGCTGGTTTGCACAAGTGTTCTGTTCCCTGCACCAGATGATCGCTTCAAGAGTTCATGTGCGGCAGCTCAGAGGGCGTCAGAGTGTCTGTGAGCCCATTCCCTGCAGCTGGCTCTCTGTGGCTCATTGAGCATCCAGGTGGCAGCTGTGGAATTTTGACATCCCAGAGTTTTATAGGGCAAGGGCAACCTCAGCGTGTAGCGATGCCCATCCCATTTAGAAGTGGCTATTCAGAGAGCTGACAGGGTAAAGCCTTAATTAGAAAGACCAGCAGGTCTTACTTTACCCCAGGATGCTTCGACAGAGCTGTCACTGTCTACCCCCAGGCAGGATCATCCGGCTGGAACATTGAGCAAAAAACCATTTTGTCCGATGTTCAACATAAATAACTCCTATCATTAGCACCGTGATAAGTGAAAGGAGGGACTGGCATGCCGAAAGATAGGGATTTATGCATCCTTGAGAATGATGAGCGATGCTGAGGTTTCAGAAGCTAGAGAAGCAGGCTTAGCCTCTGAGGATGCTGCCGGAAACAGAAAATAACACTGGCATGAATCTCCAGGTTCCAGTGGCTGATACTGAAACGGAGCCTCTGGGAGTATTTTAAATTGGAAAAGAAACGGGAGTGAGGGCACCTGGCCCAAATCTCGGGTTAGGTCGGGGTTTTTTGTTTTTTTTTTTTGTTTTTTTTTTTTGTTTTGGACCACATTCTCTTCTCTGAGGCTTGAAATATCTGTCTTTAATTTAGAGGGTTGCTACTTCCTATCTATTTTGTTTAGCGATACAGTGTAGCTTTGCTTATTAGGATTTCAAACTCTTTGGAGAACACAAAGAATTCTTGCATAGCAAACTGAGCTCTGTTATGTACGAACACACAGGCCATTTATTCCTGATGATTGAAAAGAAATGTCACCAGATGGCATGGCAGTTTCTTCGGTTGTTATGAAAGGCGAGCATCTTTATCTTAATTTCTTTTCAGTCAGTAATAATTCCTTATTCACAAGGCAAGGAGAAACAGAATATAAATGGCTCTCCTCTGAAGGAAGCTGTGATGTAATGATTTGGTGGGCAAGTTACATAGTTTAATTAAGCACTCTGATTAAATCAATGTGTATCCAACAGTTCGGGCTGGCAATCAGCTTAATCTCATTAAATGTTGTTCTGGCCCCAATAATTGATTAATAATACATTATCATTTATGAATTATTGACTTCAAGTTATTATAATTGTGTCTGCCTCGCTCATCGCACCTGCTGCCACATGTTAATTATGAAATTCTGAAGCGTTTTTTCCTTGGGATAACTTCACAGATGAAGCTGATGGGGATTTTAATGAAGCGGTATTATCTTCAATTCAGAGATGGTCAGAATGAGCAAGACTTTCTCAACTTGGCGTTGTTCATAGAAAGGGTGCTGGTATTTCAAAAGGAGGCTCAAAGAATTAAAAATCGGGATTGGAGTTAGATAGTGAGTTTTACGAATTAAGGTGACTGATACCAGATTGCCAAGCAATCCTGCTTTTTTTTTTTTGAGGCTATCAAGTCCATGCCATAACCTGAAGGAACATGTCATCACCCTGAAGAAGAGCGATGATTTTCATGTCTTGTCTAGAACAAGAGGTACAGAAGGGTGGGTTTTTCTGCCTTGTCTAGGTAGTATCTCAGAGAAGAAAGCAGAGCTTATATCTTGGGAGAAGCACAGCTTCTCAGAACGTTTGTCCTCAAGAGAATGTGTTAGTCATCTGCAGACATTTTTATTTCAGTGGAGATTATAACAAAAAATGTATTTAACAAAGATGCCTTTTATAGAGCTTAACTGAACCAGGCACTGAGTGTTGAGTCTCCATTCCTGACCTGGTGCTGATGGTGCTTCTGTCTGGAAGGTTTGGCAATTCCCATGGGTGTCTCAGGTTTCCAGCAGAGCTCTGAGCTGCTTCAGGGAAGAGATGGGTAGGTGGTATCCAGGGAAATTCCTTTCAGAGGGGTCTTTGGTGGAAGAAGACAAAACGTTTCCTCTCAGCTAGTTAAGATACTTTGTATCCTACAATTCCTTTTAGTTCCATTTAGTTTCTTCTTTCTGGTTAGTAAAATCTGGTTTGAAAGCCACCATATGGGCTTAGGTATTGCAGAAAAGTCAAAGCAACATCTTGGAAAGAATCCATACTGAGAAGCTATTGGGCAGCGAAGCTATTGAGAAGGAAAGTCAATTTCTTCTAAGGGTGTAGCCTCTGGTGAATCAGCCATACTCCTGCGGAAGATCACACATGCAAGAATATATGGGTGACTTAAGCTGTATTTGATAAATAAACAAGAACAAAAAGGACCCAAAGCTAGTGGCCTTTGGTAAAGTGGTTAGAGTTTGTAAAGCAGGAAGCTATTGGAATGCATGGGCCACGGTCTTACAGATAGAAAACCCTAGTCCACGTACGACGTCTACTAAACCAGTATACATTTTGTCTTGAAAGATGTAGATCTGGATAAAGTGGCATTGCAAACCCTTTGGTCTTAGATGGCTCAGTTGGCTGGATCTTCCTGTAGTCATGGTGTATACTGCAAGTTGTTTGAGTGATGGCTTTCTTCTTTACAACCCCCCTAGTGTCAGGGGTATTAAAACAAATAGCCAAACAAAACCAATGAACTTTACTAATGGTTAGTTTTTTTTGCCTTTATAACTATATTCTACTGTGTAGGTACACTCACATTTCACATTCATCTCCCAATTGTTCATAATTAGATATTTGCTGTTAAAAGTGGTGCTTTAGTATATGACTGACCACTTGATATAGGCCAGGTATGTCTGTAAAGGGGAAAGCCACAGTCTAGGACTGTAGAGAGATTTGACTCTACTTCGAAATTAGACTAATATGCATGAGAGATGCTTCATGTCCTGGCTTAGCTTCTCAACCCATAAAGCTTTCTCTTTTGTTCTGATCCAGTGAGTTGATGATTGTATCTTCTTGGAGTGTGAGTTGATGTTTTGTTGGTTCTGGAGCATCATTTAAACTCTTCCCTTGGCCGGGCGGTGGTGGCGCACGCCTTTAATCCCAGCACTCGGGAGGCAGAGGCAGGTGGATCTCTATGAGTTCGAGACCAGCCTGGTCTACAGAGCTAGTTCCAGGACAGGCTCCAAAGCCACAGAGAAACTCTGTCTCGAAAAACCAAAAAAAAAAAAAAAAACCAAAAAAAAAAAACCAAACTCTTCCCTTGGCCCATTGGGTTTGTCCTTTTAATATGTGCCTTTACTCTTGGCTTCTCCTTTCCCCGTCATATCTAGAGAAACTTCCCCTGCACTGTGATGCCGGCTGAGATGGAGGTCACAATTTTAGAGGCACGTGAGCCATGTTTTGGTGTCTTAATTGATTATTTTGCGTGTCATTTCTTTACCCAAATCATTCAAGTTTCATTTCTATCACTTTGAGTACATTCTGGTAATGGATGGGGAAGTCTTGGGCTTTGATTTACTTTAGGAACATTTTAATGACCCATGAACTTTTATTTTAACTTCTAAAACATTTAATGTCAGCTTGTTTTGTTGCAGAACATAAATATAAAACTCCTACTTGAGTTTTTATTTGGATTTTATTGAAATTATATATCTGCCTGAGGAAAAAAAATCTGGTTTTGTGATATTGAATGTTCCTGTCTAAGAAGGTTCCTCAAATGTCTATTTCCCAGTTAGACAAAGCTCCCCAATAGTCTTCGTAAAATTTCGCAGTTTTGTAATAAATGGCTTGCTTGTACATTATGATTTTGTTCTGGAAAATTTATATACTTGTGGGTTGTTGTAAATGATATATACTTTAAAGTTCTGTGTAAAATGATTCTTACTGGCATAGAGATATGAGACCAACTTTCCCAGTCTTTTTGTTCTTAGAAAGTCAAGTGCACGATCATTAAAAATTGAAGTAATGGTTTCCTGTACATTATTTAGTGTTCCCTATATGGATATCATATTATCCACCAATGACAGCTTTCTCCCCTTGGTTTATGCGTTATATCCTTCATTTTCTCTGACTTTAATGAACTCAGAACAGTTTTTCATAGTAGGAACAATGGCAATTGTTATCTTTATGTTAGCTGTGATCTTAAAAGAAGGTTTTCAACCTTCCAGCATTAACTACGAAATTTACTACCCCCCTCTCTCTCACACACGCATACACACGTGTGAGTGCATTTATTTATGAGATTAAAAAAGGTGCCTTTCTAGTCACCATTTGCTAAAATACTTTTTGAAACATGAATGGATATTGAATTTTATCCGCTGTGTTTCCCACATCTATTATGATTATCAGATAGCTTTTCTCCTGTAATCTGTTATTGAGATAAATCACATTAATTGACTTTTTAATACTAAGCTAAACTCACATTCCTGAAATAAATTCATCTGTCATTATATATTAGCTTCTGAATACACGGCTTGGTCAAAGAGCTAGGTGGACGATTTGCATATGTGTATTGATGGTTAAAAAAAGCTTGTAATTTTTCTTTCTTCTGTTTCCTTTGTCTGCCTGGGTATCTGGGTTGAGCTTGCACATGCAAATCAGGCTGAGCAAAGTCTCCCTCTTCCCGTTATCTAGAAATCTCTGTAACCCCAGGGAGAATTTGCTGTTATGGTTCTCTGGGTCTGGTGTTTTCATGTGAGAAAATTGAACCTGTGATTCAGTTCCTTCATGAGGACCATTTTCTCTTATTTGTTTCTGAGACAAGATTAGCAGGTGGTCTTGTATATGTATATATGTGTGTAAGGGTGCACGTGTGTGTTAAGGTACACAAGTGTGTGTGTGTATGTGTGTGTGTGTGTGTGTATGAGACAGGTCAATTCAGATGTTTTGCAGGTGCCACCCATCCATTTTGTATAATCTCAGCCTTTTCTTTCCTCCCTCCCTCCCTCCCTCCTTCCCTCCCTCCCTCCCTCCCTCCCCCTCCCTCCTTCCTTCCCTCCCTGTTTTGTGTATGGAGATAGAGCCTCTTCAGTGGAATGTAGCTTCTCAAGTAGACTAGGCTGATTATCCCTAGAGCCCCAGAGATCTTGCTCTGTCTTCCAACAGCTGGGATTAGAAGCATGCAACAGCACATCTAAATTTTTTTTTTAAAAAAATGTGGGTTCTGAGGTCCTCACACTCTTCTTAAGATCAGGGGTAATGAATAGATTTTTCCAGTTGCATTTGCAGTTTGAATTTGAATTAAAATTCACATCCCTGCCCTTTCATGAGAAACACTTTACCGACTGAGCTCTCTGCCAGTCTTTCTTTCTTTCTTTCTTTCTTTCTTTCTTTCTTTCTTTCTTTCTTTCTTTCTTTCATCTTTGTTTACTTTTTATTCTTTTCTGATACAAACATTAAAGGAAATTAGTTTTTTATCTATTTTATTAAATTGTAATTATTACTTTACACGCATGGGTGTTTTGCATGCATGTATGCACAGCACTTTTGTGCCCAGTGCTCTTGGGATTAGAGAGTTGTGGGTGCTGGGAATGGAAGCCAGGTCCTCTGGAAGAGCAGTCAGTTCTCCTGCCCACCATTTTTCATTATATACTTCTTCAGGTCTATATTCTTGGCATCTCTATGCTTTTAAATTTTTTTTTATCTACTATCCATTACTGTTTGTTTCAACCTATGAATTGATACAATCTTTGGGATATTTCACAGATCTGAAAAAATTATCTATTTGATTATAAATTATTTCTATTATGAAAAATACATGAACTATCTGATATGTATAGTTTGGTAAATATTGAGGCTATCTTTATAGGCTGATGTATAAATATTTCCCTAAAAATCTCATGTGTTTATGAAAGAATATATGTCTTTTGACCATTCATTATGTTGCTGTGTATGCCTTAGATTAAATATGTTAATCTGTGTTGCTTAATTCTCTCTAATGTTTTCATCTACTTCTCTTTTGATTGCCAAATTTAACATTATCTGAGAGGACCATGTTTAGACTTCATTACAATGATGAGCTATGTTTTTTTTCTATGTAGCTAATACATTTAGTTTTGTCTGATTTTAAACACTGTTGATAGTGGCGTATAAATGTAGAATTATGCATCATATTAATTAATTGAGATATTTATTATTATATAGCAATATTCTTTATCTTGATTGCCTTAACATTACTTGCTTTTTTTTAAAAATAATACTAGCAGTTTAACCATTTGGGGACAAGTGTTTATTCAATATAACTGTATCTAAAAATGTATACTTTTGGGCATCTATTATTCTGTGTGATGCTCTTTCCAGTATGCTTTATGAATACTGATTGCTCAGGTGCTCATTTTTCTGGGGCACCTAGAGGAGCACCCTGTAACTTCACATGAGCTTCTTTCTGATGGGATTTCTTCTCCTCATCTCTTGGCAGCATGGCTTAGCATGGCCAACTTTGTATTAAATTCTCAGTTTAGTGATTTTCAAGCTACACCAACAGTGTAAATTTCAATAAAAAATTACCTGGAAAATTTGAATGTGTGTATGACTTCTCTAAAGCATCACCTTAATCAAATCAAGGTCATTTTCTTACTGTTCCCTTTGGCCTTGGTTTTGGCTTTGGTTCCGGTTTCAGTTCACTATGTGGGATATGTTTATCTTGTTTAGAGCATCAACATTTACAACAGTCTTCTTTTAAAGTCTCCACTTTGGCTTGGCTTTATGTGTCCTCTTATATCTCCTGGGACCTTGTCTAGTGTCAGAATAAAACTTGAATTGTTCAGGGGCTTGCAGGATTCTCTCAGGGCTAAAGGTGACTCCACTCCTCCAGTGTTCCTGTTATGTAGTCACTTTGCTTTAGAGGACAGCACAGTTTCTTTCCAAGGTCTGCATGGTGACACTTTGCATTATATTAGTCATGTCTGGTGCTTTTTTTTTTTTTGAGGTTGAGTGTGGACGTCTCCTTTGCTTCATTTCCAGGAACAGGACAGACTGTCTGAAGAGTCTTTTTCATGACTTGTTTTTAGAGCGGCTCTAGAAATCAGGAAAGTGTCGTGACAAAAATATTAGGAAGAGTAAAGTGGTTGACCGTGTAAACATCTGACGAACATAGGAAATGGATGTGAAGTCTGTCAGGAGAATGCCATGCCTAGACAACATCTGGTCTCCACCCTGGGTTCTGTAGAGGCTTTGTGAGCCTCCATGTAGTTACACGAAGGAATGTGTTAAAACTCCAACTACCATCAGGAAACAAACTCATTCGACCAACAGATGATGCTAAGAATCATCTGACTTTGCAGGTGCAAATGTATTTTTGGCAGTCAGTGCCCAGTGCAAAATCTGAGTTGGACATTTGTTCTAAATGTGTTCAAGTCTTTGGGTTCATCCATTATACACTCTATATCTAAGCACAGACTTAATCTCAAAAACCAATTCCTATGAGTTTGCTTTCCTTGGAAGCGTTGAATAGACGAAGCCATTTCTTTTACTGAATTCAGGTCAAAGATTTTTGGTGTTCAGTCTTTCTCAGTATTTCACAAACTTATTTGCCACGTATGGGCTGACATGCTTTGCAGTTCGGAAGTGGCATACATCGCTGGATGGTAAACTCTATGCTGTACTATTGTTTTCTGGAAAGTCAGGTGGTACATGATGATGTGCATGAGGAAGCCTGCCAGGTGACTTCTATAGCTTGGTGTTTCTTGGGCTGTAAGGAAAATAAACCCACCAGAATCTTATGCACGTCTTATTTGGCTAGTCATTTAATAATTCAAATATAATTTTTATTTGGTATTATGCACTGGATTGGGCAATAAGGATATTATATGGTGATGACTAATGTTTTTCTGAAGAGGAAGAACAGAAATATATTTATCTATGGCAAACCTAGTATGAAAGCTTGTATAAAATCAAGATAAAATATAAAGAAGGGACTTGAACACTATACTTGGGAGTAAAAGAAGTCAAATCAGACTTGAAAGAGTAAATATCACAATTAGCTAAGGAAGCCTTCCTTAGCATGGTAGGGTGCCCACAGAACTTTCTATAGGTTAAAGGTCACAGTGGTCAGAAGGCCTCTATTTCATTTGTATGTATTATTTGCTTCATTAATTTAATTCATATTATGTTTACTAGGTATCAGGGACTTCATCAGGGAAGTATGTCTGTTTTCTGATTTATACTTTAAGCTGTTTTGGGTTCTTTCATACTAAGGATAAACATTCAATAAACCAGAAAAACGATCATAGGAAATGTAATAATGCCTGTGAAGAAACCAAACTGGTTATTATGATAAAGAATAAAAATCAAGTTTGTTATAAATCATTTAGATAAGGATATCCTGTTTGAGTAGACAAACTTTAAGCCAATGTCTTTAGAGCAAGAGCTTACTACTTGAAAATGTGATTGAAGTAGCTTGTGGAGCCAAGGACAAGAGGTTTCAGGGCAGAGGAAATCGCACATGAGGTCACACAAAGTGAACAGGTTCGTCATGTTCCAGAAATGAAAAAGGAGGCCATCATGACTGTGGGAAGTAATATGGGAGAGCTGGGCAGATGATATAGTTTGGAGGCACTATAGTCAGAAAAAAACATTAGTTTCGATTTTAAATTGTAGATGGTATAAAGAATTTGAGAGAATTTTCTGCTAACTTCTACATTCTGAGTGTATGGGTGATTGTCTGCATGTATGTGTGTCCCTATACTGCCTTTGTACCTGTTGTCTCCAAGGCCAGCAGAGGACATCAGATCCCCTGGAACTCTAGTTACAATGATTGTGAGCAGTGATGTGTGTGTTGGGAACTGAACCTGGCTCCCCGTGAGACTAGTGAGTGTTCTTAACTGCTGAACCACCTTCCGGCCACATTTTTTTGAAATATTTAAAAGTGTTATTAACAATAAGGAATTCAGAAGAGATACCTGAAGAGATGGCTCAGGTACAGGCACTTGGTTTTTATTGCTGTCATAGACACCATGACCACGGCAACTCTTACAAATGAAAACATTTAACTGGTGCTGGCTTACAGTTTAGAGGTGTAGTCCATTATTATCATGATGGGAAGCGTGGAGGTATGCAGACAGACATGGTGTTAGAGTTCTACAAGTGGATGCACAGGCAGAAAAAAAGAGAATGGGACACACTTCCTCCGACACGAGCACACATACTCAAACAAGGACACACTTCCTAATAGTGCTGCTCCTTATGGGCCTATGGGGGCCACTTTGTTCACACCACCACAGTGTATCAGTATGCAGATCTGAGTCTGAACCTCCAGCACCCTTACACAAGGCAGAGAAAAGTGAACATAGCACACTGGGGTACAGAGAGAGGAGGATTTCTGGGGCACTCTGGATTCTCTGTTCAGATAGAAACACTGCCTCAAGAGAATAAGGAAGATTGTGTTAGAAAAGTACACCTGACCCCTCCTCTAACACATCTGTGCACATCTGTATACAGATAGCACACTCACAAAGATACATATATACACGCACATGGAGGGAGAAGGAGGGAAGGAGTGAAGAAGGAAGAGAGAGAGAGAGAGAGAGAGAGAGAGAGAGAGAGAGAGAGAGAGAGAGAGAGAGAGAGAGAGAGAGAGAGAAGAGAGAGACAAAGATAGAGACAGAAAAAGGTAGTGTCATCAACAAAGTCACAGAGACAGAGTGAATTAGGGATTTAGAAATATTACACACAGGCTGGGCAGTGGCAGCACACACCTTTAATCCCAGCACTCGGGAGGCAGAGGCAGGTAGATCTCTGTGAGTTCGAGGCCAGCCTGGTCTACAAGAGCTAGTTCCAGGACAGGCTCCAAAGCTACAGAGAAACTCTGTCTCGAAAAACAAAGGAAAAAAAAATGTTAGACTCTGTCAGTGAGTAATAACCACCAGAAGGGGGGGGGGCAAACGAGAGGACAAGGACAGAAGACGACAACATGGCAGAAAGGAGAGAACCAGCTGAGAACTGTTTGTACAAGAAACAGGGAGGAAAACGGGATAGCTATGGATGGCAGGTAGACTGTGGACTCTTTTTGTAAGCCTCAAATTTCAGCACAAGGGAAAAGTTTTGCAGAGGGCAGATAAGTCACTGCTCAACAGGCAATGCCTTAGTTCTACAGAGGATGAGAGACAGGAGCAGTTTGCAGGCGGACATTCAGGCCTGTCTGGAACCGGCAGAGCAATCAGGACTTGAATAAGAGATGGATGCGTTTTGGAAAACAGCGTTTCTGCAATTTGCTAACCTGCGTGGTGGGGAGTCAGGTTTTACACCTGGGAATCCTCGCCTCCGCTGCCAGGCTGGCATTGCTGTGTCTCTGAGTTGGCCAGTGACATGGCCCAGTAAGCAGCAGCACGGCCATATCCCAACCACTCAGCTAGATGAACACGGAATTGCTAATGTTCCTTTCCTTATTATCTCTTCGTTGATTTTCTCCAGGCAAAGCATGTCCAAAGCTAGGTTGTAGCGTAAACATTGACTGTTTCTTGCTAACAGATTGTATACATTTCAGAAGCAGTGGTGTATGTGTGTGTGTGTGTGTGTGTGTGTGTGTGTGTGTGTATTTACAATGGGAGAGCAGCTGATGTACTATTGTCTTTAGTTTGGTAGCTTTTTTTGGTGTCTTCATGGGAAACACCTTTCACGTATTCTCTATCAGCAAGTACTAGGCTTCTTACTCGTGGTGACTGAGGAAGTGGGCACAGTTTATTAAAGTGCAACAAGCCTTTCATTGTTTAGGGCAATATAGCTCAGCTTCTTGTGTACAAGAGATAATTGACCTTTCTCTTGACAAGATGTATTTTTTTTTCCTTCTTAATGACAGCTGTTGTGACTGGGGTAAGATAGATCTCAAGGCGGGTGTTTTTTTGTTTTTGTTTTTGTTTTTTTTTTTTTTTGCCAAGGATGGTGAATTTCTTTTTCTCAAACATTTATTGGTCATTTGTATTTCTTTGTTTGAGAACTGCCTTTGGGAAGAGTGCTTACACACCGCTGTTGGGATTGCAAACTGGGCCAGCCATTGAGTGTAGGGGTTACTCCAAAAAACAAAATGTAGAACTATCATGTGGTCTAGCTCTACAAAAGGAATCTAAGCCAGCATATTGTAGAAATGTTTGCTGTGTATTCACAATAGCTAAGAAACACACACACATACATAATAAATTTTATTAATCCATAATTTTCAGGAAAAATTTAAACATACATATATGTATACATATTTATGTGCATGAATTTTACATGCTTACATATATTATGTACATATACATATGATAAGATAATAAATTTATGAGGCAAAGAGGCCCAGCAAGATTCTGTAATTATGGTTAGGTCAGAAGCTCATTTTAGTTTGGGTAATATGGAAAAACAGACAAGATTGATCATAACTAATGTTAAAGTATCTTACAGAAGCTAGGCTAGACTCAGAGTAGATTAATCATAGACCACTGAGAAGAAGCCCCTGGGTCTGGGGAGACAGCTCAGGGAATAAAGTGTCTTCTGTTGAAACTGGAGGACCTGAATTTAAATTTGCATTTGAGTGAAAAGCCAGGCTTATTTGCACAGGCCTGTAACCCCTGCATTGGGAGGCAGAGAAAGGTGGATCTCAGGGACTTGCTGGCCAGCCAGTGTTGCTGAAATAGCAAGCAAGCTCCAGGGAGAGGATGGCCACAGCACACGTCCTGGATGTTTTACGAGCGGTGTTATTGGCTCATCAGCAGTGAGGAAGAGAGCAGGAGAAGGACTGGAGGGTATGGCTGAAGTCGGAACGTTTTTAAAAGCGAATGGAAAAAGCCACTGAAGACAGAAGGTGACAGAGAGCCAAGGGCTTGCTTAGCTCCTGTGGGAGAGCTGCGAGCACAGTGGCAGCCCTGGCTGTGTGTAGATCAAGTAAACTGGATGAGTGAGGGGATAAAAAGGACGATTAATGCCCCACACTTTAGACCTGGAGCCGGCTGAGCTCTTACCTGACAAACTTCTGAGATTCAAAGCACGAGAGAGCAGTTTTCCTCCCATGGTGGGAGAGTCAACGTTGTGTCCTGCACGTGGGACACTGTGCTTTGTAACACTTCTGACTCACTGTCGCACCATCATGCTCCTGCTTTGATGCAGAGATCCTGGCCGGAATGTAAACGCCGCCAGAACGGGGTTTGATTTTGCTCATTTGCTTTAGGAAGTGATGGAAGCGGCCTAAGAGCAAATCAATCTTAAGCATATGTCCCCAGAAGTGTTTGTTTACTTAGCATTTACGTGTGTTTTCCTTGCAATGTCAGCTGCTTTTCTATACATAAGCCATCATGAGCATATGGTGCTCTGAGGTGTGTCGCAGAAAACTCGGCTAAGTTTGTTAATTGCCAAAAGAGACAGGTAGAAAACTCAGAGAGGAGACAGAATGTATCTACAAATGAGCCAGAGGCAGGTGTGATTGCCTAATTACTTAGGGATGAGAAAAGAACAGCTATTCTAATTTATTTACTCTCCACTCTTAGAATCTGAGGAGGCTCAGCGACTATCAAGTAGGATGTGTTGTGTGTTGCCCTGAGGCCTCTAGGCTGTGTGTTTTATTTGTTTCACAGTATTAAAATATTTTCTTTGAAAATTGCATGTGTCGCATTTTGACTATATACATCCTTTTTCCCATCTTCTTCCAGATCCACTGCCCCAATCCCTGTCTATCACTTTGTATCCTTGTTCCTTTTTTTTTCTTTTTAAATAACCTGTTGCATTCAGTTATTGCTGCCTAGATACTTTGGGTGTGTGGTTGTCCTCTAAAGTTTATTAGACCTACCAGAGGCCACACCCTTAAACTAGTTCCTTTTCTCCCACGAGCTATCAATTACAAATATATCCTCAGTTAGAGGTGGGACTCACTGCATACCTATCCGCTCCATGCTGGGCTTTGGTCTCTTCAAGCTTGCACAGGTCTCCTGCATGCTGTCATAAGCACTGTGAGGTCATTTGTTCGAGTTTCCTGTTGTATCTGAAAACCACCATTTGGCTGTAGCCATCCCCTACCTCTGACTCTTTTATTCACAGTGATCCATGAGCCTTTGGAGGAGGGGATGCAATATAGATGCCCTCTATGAATACTCTGCAGTCACTTCTTCCGTGTCCCTTGACCAGTTGTGGATCTCTGTGTTAACAGCCATCTACTGCAAAAAGAAGTTTCTCAAATGAGGTTTGCGAGATGCACTAATCTATGGGTATAACAAAATGTTATGAGGAGTCCATTTAATAATATGTTCCCATTAGCAAAGTAATAGTTTAGGTTTCCCAATAGGGCCTGTGGTATATCTAGCTACAGGTTCCTGGACCCAATAACTGTAATAAGTATCCATCTCGTGGAGTCACCCTTAAGTTCGCTCGGAAATCAGTTGGTTACTGTCATGACATTCATGCCACCGTTACACCAGTGGATATCTCTTGCCAGGATACCTTTCTTTGTAGCTTGCAGGGGTCACAGTTGGATAAGGTTCATGCTGACCTTTCTTCTGCAGTTGCATGCATAGCACCTTCAGCACTACATAGATGAAGGGTTTAGGTCAGTACCAGCTTAGTTCTCCACGTGACGAGTTCTGGAGAGTAAACAAGAATGATTATAACAGCCTGCAATATGAATCTTACAAGCCAACAACTGCAATAAATGTCCTGCTTTATTTATTTGTTATTCTGTGGGATATGTATTAGGAGCATTGTTGCCTTGTTATAAAGAAACTCAGTGTAAGTTCTTTTAGTTAATGCATACGTTAACTTCTGCAGCAGTAGTTTTATATATAATTCCTTCAGACGTTCTTAGTGTTAGCTGTCTCTTGGATTTCCTTCTTTCACTCGGTCCTCCTATGCTATTCCATTTAACCCTTCTTGTTCCATTACTTCCCATGTTCCCCTGTGTCACTGTTACTTATCTCCCCTCTGTTGAAGGCCTCCTCACTGTGACTCCTTACTAATTTCCTGAACTCTGTGGGGTAATCAGATAAAATACACATATCCAAAGATTCAAAGCTAATGTCCGTAAATGAGAGAAAACACACAATGCTTGTCATTCGGGGTCTGGCTTACTCTACTCCAAATGATTGTTGCCAGCTCCATCTATTTATCTGTAAATTTCATAAATTCATTTTTCTTAACAGCTGAATAATATTCCATTAGGTAAATGTACCACATTTTTTTTTATAAACTGTTCATATATTGAAGGGTGTCTAGGCTGTTTCCCATTTGGCTATTGTGAATAGAGCAGCAATGGACATAGATGAGCAAGTATCTCTATAGTAAGATGAAGAGTTTCTTGGGTATATTCCGAAGAGTGGTATGATTGGATTGTATGGTAGATACGTTCTAGTTTAATAGATCTATCTCCAGCTTTTTAAAGAAACACCACACTGATTTCCATAATGGCTGTACCAGTTTGCACTCCCCCCAGCGGTGAATAAATATTCCCTCTTCCTGACATCTACATTAGCGTCTGTCATCATTGTTTTTGAATCTAAGCCATTCTTAATGGGGTAAAATAAAATTGCAAATTAGTTTTAATTTGCATTTTCCTGATGGCTAAGTATGTTTACCATTTTAAAGATGTTTCTAGTCATTTGTATTTCATCTTTTGAAAAGTCTAGTTCTATGTTCCATTATTAAAAATTGGGTTGTTTGTTTTCTTAATGTCATTATTTTGAATAGTTTTTATATTCTAGATACTAATACTCTGTCAGATGTACAACTAGTCAAGAATTTTTTTTCTCATTCTGTAGACTGCCTCATCAATCAGATGATGGTGTCCTTTGCTGTACAGAATCCCTTCAGTTTCGCATGTCCACATTTGACAATTATAGGCTGTAGACAGAAGTTTCTGTCCTACCCGGTCCTACAGCCATTCAGTCCCAAAGAAATAAGCAGAAGCTTATATTAATTATAAATGGTTTGCCAGGTTAGCACAGGTATATTATTAACTAGCTCTTACAACGCCAATTAACCATAATTCTTGTCTATGTTTAACCATGTGGGTGGGTATCTTTTCTCAGTAAGGCATTCTCATCTTGCTTCCTATGCTTCTGATTGGCAACTAATTCTCTGCCTTTCCTCTTCCCAGAATTCTCCTAGCCTGGTTGCTCTACCTATACTTCCTGTCAGGGTTCAGCCTCAATGAGTTTGTACATTCCAGGGTAGGGGCATGTTCAGCAGATTAGACAGAGATACAAAAGAAATACAGATACATAGGCTAGTACTAGGAGGGCAACTCAGTGAATACTGACTACTAAATCCACCTATGTTTATTTTCCATTTGCTTATATACTCCAATACAGAAAAGGGGGAAGAATGCAAAAAACCACTTTCACATGACACAAAGGACAACCAGAAGAGTTACTTACTTCAATACTTGGACACCACTATTTCCTGAGCTAAGCATTCTGATGTTTTGGGCAGGACATGCAGTAAATACACCCTAGACCAAATATCCTGTAGGCAGTCACTCCCTATGTCCAAAACCTCCTGCTTTAAAATGAAGCAAGAGGAGTAGTCTTTAATTCTCTGACCTTTGGTCAGGGCGTAGAGGATCTAACTCTATTGGCCACCTTAATGTCAAAAACACCAAATAACAACACCCTAGGTCAGGATATCTTGTTTGTAGCCGTACATGTTGTCAACACCGTTGAAAGAATAAAAATAAACTCAAACTCTCTGACCTCTAGTCAAGATGGAACAGAACTCACATCTGTGGGCCCCCACAAGTTCCTGCCTGGGTACTAGCCAGCGAGTTATTAAGCCAATATGAGTGACAAATCTTTACAGTGTACAAGAGCATTATCCCATGCCAGTTGGTGTTTATATCTATGCTGTTAAGATTCTGTTCAGAAAGTCCTTTCCTGTGCCCACAAGTTCAAGTGTACTCTACGTTTTCTTCTCTGTTAGGGTTAAGGTATTGGGTATTATGTTAAGGTCCTTGATCCATGTGCAGTTGAGTTTTGTGAAAGATGAGAGGTAAAAGTCCAGTTTCTTTCTTCTACATGTAGCTTTCCTATTTGATCAGTCATCTCTTATTAAGACAGTCTTTTCAACAATGTTTACTCTTGGTCTCTTTGTCAAAAATCAGGTGACTGTAGGAATGTGGGCTTATTGTAGGCCTTGAGTTCTCTTGCATTGATCCATGACTCTATTTTTATAGATGTACTATGCTGTTTTTTATTAATATGACTCCACAGTTATAACTTGAAATCTGGTATAATGATGCCTTTAATATTTTATTTTTAATTGTTCGTGATTTTGTGGGATTCTACAATTTTTGTGTTTCTAAACAAAATTCAAAATTGTATTTTCAGTTTTTGAAAAAAATGTGTTGAAATATGGTTGGGGTTGTATTAAATCTGTAGACTAGTTTTTGATATGTATATGTATATATATTTACAATATTAAACATACTAAATTTATAAATAAATCTTGTTCATTGGGTAAATTCATTATAAGATATTTAGTCTGCTGAGGCTATTGTGAAGCGTATTTTTTCCTTGATTTCTTTCTCAGTATGCTTGTGATTTGTATATAGGAAAGTTACTGACTTTTGTATGTTAACTTGGCATCCTGAACTTTTCTTTATTCATTTATTAGCTGCAGGAATTTCCTGGTGAAGTCATTAGGATTTTTTATTGTATTAAGTAGTGCCAAATGCAAATGGACTTCTTCCATTACTTTTCGTACCCACTTTGTCTCCTTCACTTATCTTATTGCTCTCACTAAGATATCAAGATCTGTATTTAATGAGGGAGAGTGGGTATCTTTTCCCCATTTCTGATTGTAATACAAATGCTTTGGGATTTTCTCAGTTAAGTATAATGTGGCTATGGACTTGCTGTACATTGTCTTTGTTATACTGAGATATGTCTCCCATATCCCTAGACTCTCTAGGATTTTCCTCCAGAGGGATATTAGATTTTTTTAAAAAGTCTTTTCCATATCTAATGAAAGGTGGTTTGTGTCTTTTACTATAATATATGGTAAATTATGTTTATTTATTTGCACATTAGAACTATACCCAAAACTTTGGAGTAATGATGGAAAACATTTTTTGGTGTGTTCTTGAGTTGAGTTTTCAAGTATTTTATTGAGATTTTTTTGTACTCCTGTTAATTAGAGAGATTGGGCAATTTTGCATATTATTTCTTGTAATTTGGTTATTTTGTGGAGCTTTATTAGGAATTTTTATATTAAAAGTTCTAGAATTGTTTACTTATTCCCTGTGCCCTCCTCTGTATCCTTAACTTTCTTTTTAGATGTTCATGTTCTTTCTAGTATTCTTTATAGAGCTGGTTTAGTGGTCATGAACTCGTTAAATCTCTTTTAATCATGGAAAGTTTTGTTATCCCTTGATTATGACTAATAGTTTTGCAGGGAATAGTAGTCTACGCTGGTATCTGTGGTCTTTCATAACTTAGAGAACATCAGTCTAAGCTATCCTGGATTTTATAGTCTCCATTGAATGCTAGATATTGTTTTGATGGACCTGCCATATATGTGAGTTGATACTTCTCTTTATAGTTTTCAATATCTTTTCTTTGGTTTTGTACATTTGGTATTCTGATTATTATATGGCATGAAGTACTTCTTCTGATCGTCTCTATTTGGTGTTCTGTATTCCTCTTGGGCCTTGGTAGACATTTACTTCTTTAGAGTAAGAATTTTTTCTTATTATTTTGTTGAAAATATTTTCTTTGAGCTTCATTTTTTCTCTTCTTCTATATATAGGTTTAGTCTTTTTCTAGTCTCAGATAGTTCATGCATGTTCAATTCACAAGTTTTAAAAAAAATTAACATTTTCTCTTCTGAATGATCCAATTGCTCTACCCTGTCTTGTAGATATTATCTCTTCTATTTTGTGAGACTTATCTCTGAGTGATTTTTTTTAGAATTCTTGAATTTTTCAACTTTAGTTTTATTTCATTTTGTCTTTTATTAAGAGATTCTGTTTCTTCATTGCATTCCATTTTCACATATTGAATTCTTATTATGTAATTGAATTATTTGTATTTTTGTGGTCTTCAACTGACATTTGATCATACACTTTTAAATTTATTTGATTGTTTTTTATTGGTTTTCTGAAATCATTATTTTAATATGTCATCTAAGTTGTTTTGTTAAGAGAATGTTCCTTTCAGAGTACGAGTTTTTCACAAAGATTCATTGTCCTCGTGTTTGTACTTTTACAGTGGGACCTAGGCAGTTGGAGTTTGGTGTATGACAGGGGTTTCTTGGTAGAGAAATCTTGCCTGTCTTTGTTGAGTGTGTATTTGGATCGTCATCATATCCCAATTCATCTGCTTGTAGATCAGGTCAAAGGGGCTTATGATTCAACCTTGGAGTATGTCAGTGTTGATGTAATGAGATAACAGACACAGTCCCAGCTCAGTCCAGGAGAGTTGAAGTTTCTAAGCCCAGGAAGAGACCTGTAGATTCTCATGACCAATTCTCAGGAGTTTGAAGTGCTCAGGACTTGTCCTCAGGCTGCAGTGTGGGTAGAATGTTGGTAGAGTCTGGGATCCCCACCTGGGAAGATGGGCAATTAGTGAGGGGATGCCTAGTCCTGAGACAGCCTGTGGTATTAGGTGGGGTTGGTAACATGAGCTTGGGATCCCTGTCTAGAAAGGGGATACCACCAGGTGGGCACAGGACATGCAAATCCATAGGCAGGCCCTGGGGGTTTGTGGGTTAGAAACACAAAATCTTGTCTAGAGAGAGGGACTGGAAGAAAGCTGGCGTGTGACATGCAGTCCCTAGATGGGTTGAAGTGGTAGGTGGAGAGAATCTAGGGTCCTTACTTGGAGGAGGGCAAGGGTGTGCCACAGGGGGAGAAGAAATCGCAGTGCACATCTCGGGTCTACCAGGGTGTGGAGGAGCAGAAGCGACTTCTGGTGAGGGTGGACTTAGTCATGGTATTCCTAGATTTACCTAAAGAGGGAGCCAGAGGGCAGGTATGGGTCACATGGTCCTCAGGCAGGTCTCAGGGGTGGCCATAGTGGTGTAGGTATAGGGTCCCTACCTTCAAGGGTTGATGTCAGAAGGCTGAAGAATAGGTTCTGGGCATGTAATCTTCAAGTAAGGCATGGTGTGTGGGGGAGTAGATGATCTACTAAGCTACGTGTTATAAAGGAAAGTATGTCTTTTAGTATCTTAAATTTCATAGCTATGTGGATTTTGTAATAATGTGAGCTTGAGAAGGTCTTTGCTTTAAGTCCTAGCTTAGCTCTTCAACATTTTCTAGTATGTTGAAGGCCAAATAAATCAAAAAAAAAAAATAAAGCATTGAACATAGGTCTCATTTTTCATTTTCCACTTCAACCATAGATCCTAGTGATTTTAGTATTCAGAATCTGTACTGGGTTCTGACAGACTCTGTCCTCAGCAGTAGCCACTAAGAGCATCTCCTGTGCATATTCACTGTGTTCTCTTTTAAAGGGGTCCTTCCCACTTCCCATCTTTTTTTCTCTGTCCCTCTCTGTCTGTTACTCCCCACCTCTGTTTCTCTCTCTCTGCTTCTCTGTCTGTCTCTCTGTCTCCCACCCCCTCTGCCTCTCTCTTCTCTTCTGCTGTTTCTGTTCCCAGAGGCCAGTCTCCCCTTCCCTCTCTTTACGTTCCCTTTTCCCCACACGAACTATTGCATGGTATCTTTCTCTCTTGTGACACTTCTTTTAAAAATTACAACAAATGTAATAATGAGAGAAGTAGGGTGAGGAGAAGACATATACAAACATATACAGAGGACAGAGAGAAAGAGTCAGACAGACAGACAGGAAGACAGACAGGTAGATAGATAGTGGTAAAATGTTAACATTTAGGGACTCTAAGATGAAAAAGTCTAACAATTTATGAACTAGTTTTACTACTTTTCTGACATTTTAACATACATTTTTAAAAGCCTTGATTCAAAAAGATAACCCACTTAATAATACAAGAAAGATGCTTTGTGCCAGAATAGAAAACACAACAAAACAAAATACCAGTCTGGAAGGTGAGCTTGTGAGAAATGTATGGGCATGAGGAGAGACCAAGGCAGCACATGGGGCTCTGTGCAGACGAGCTGTGTGGTCCTGTGATGCAAAGACAAGGAAGAGCTGGCAGAAAAACCCAGAACGAGGCTGGTAAGGATGTGTTCATTATTGAAAGCAGAAGGAGGAAGGTCACAAACTAGCTTAGAGAAGAAGAAAGGATTCTCGAGTCCAGGACATAAATGGGAAGGAAAACACAAATTTGGGGCAAAGCTAATTTTCTACCCCAAAGATGGCACTGCCCAGCTACTCTTCTTAAGCAGGGACCTTTATGGTTCCACTGCTGAAGAAAAGCTGATAATAAAAATGTATTTTGAACACAAGGGAACAATACCCAACGAGGGAATAAAACCACAAGAGTCACAACAACAATCAAGGATACATTTGAGAGATTCTTCAAATTATACATATTTAAAATGGCCATGGGAGGAAGAAAAAAATTAAAGAGTATAAATATGGACTAAAATTCTTTAAAGTCCAGCAATCATATTGGAAAACAAAGCTAAGACATCTTTTAAGAATGAAAACAGCATAGCCCAGGATGTAAAAACATAGTAGACAAATTGGTCAGCCATTTAGAGATGGTTAAATTATTCAGACAAACAAAGGTACACTTGAAGATATTACACAGAATTTAGACCCACGAGAAGATAGGAGAGAAGAAATCAGAGGGTCTCAGCTTCAGACAGAGAGTGTAGCATGAAGTCAAGGCAATGTCCCAAAAGCCCAGACTGAGAAGTTCCCACAAGTCTGAAGACAAGAATTCCTACCTTGAAGATAACAATGCCTCTCACTTGGACACCCTGAGGTGCATCCATAGAACAGAGAACATAAATGGAAATTCTTAGGCCCACAAAGAAGCAAAGTTATAACATGATACAATGCCTGGTGGCTGTTTTCTAAACAGCAAGGTGTTAACTTGGGGCAAAGATCATTAAAAGAAAGTATGAGAGAGGAAATTCAAGAATGCGTACAAGGGAGCTATAAGTCTTATTGGGAGACCACAGCTCTTGGATCTCTATGGTAGACAGTAGACTATTCTACCCCTATGTCTGCAACTGGCGGGAACTGCCCTGAGTCATCGAACATTCAATACATGGACTGTGTTTCTGCTTTTTTAAGGATCAAAACCCTTCCCCATAAATGATAGATATGTGCTCTACCCCTAAGTCACAACTCTAGTCCCTTGAGTTCGTGTTGACAAACTCACACCATCAGCCATTAGCTCATCTCACAGGGACTGACATTTGCCTGGAGTAGAGGGTGTTGACCCAGTGAGGAGAGAACCTGAGATTCACTTGTGACCTGGTGAGAAAGGCTGTCTATACCCAGGATCCCTTGAAAAGGTTGAAAAGTGGCTCCACCTGTTGTGTATGATAGAAGCCTCGACACTAGGAAAACGGGAGCTCCTACAAGACAGAGGGGCTCAGCTCACTGCGCCTGCTCAGGTCCTTGTTGCAGTTTTCCCCGAGAGCTGTATTTTGCTCACTGGGGTTGGATTCCATTTCTGAAAATCTTGAACATACTTCCCCTTTGAGTTGCTAATCAGCGTGCCCTGGAACTTGCAAGAGAAGCCCCCGAGGTTTTGCTGATTCAAGTAGAACAGAATATAAACTTATTATGGGGCATAAAGCATGAGGCGATCCAACCGAAACAAGTTCAGAAAATACATTTCATTTAGAGCTAAGTGAATAATCTTCCCCGCTTCTTGGGCAGACAGGAACAAAGCCCATGTCTGGAATAAGAACTGTCGCATGCGAGTTGGCAAATGATTGCTCTTCTATTATCCAGTGCTCTCACTCCCAAATGGAGAGGAGAGGGGCTTGAGTTGGTGCAGGATTTCTGGGTGGCCTGGACACTCTCCTAGTCTGATCCATGATTTACAACAAGATGGATGAGTAGATAAGGTCTGTTCATTATTGGGATCTTTGATGATGACTGAAAAACTCACCCTCCTAACCGTCTTGGAGGCAGACACATGGCCATATTCCAGAACTCTGCGAGTGAAAATCATACTGGCTAATGTCCTAAGGCAGAGACAGATGAAAGGGGCCAGACACAAGCTCCTATATTGACAAGTGAACATTGGCAACCCATAACTACCCTTCCTTCGGCCATTTCCATGTGTAGACAGTCTTAAAATGCCAGGGAATTTGTTTAAGTGTGAAGTATTAGGTGGACACACAAAATGGCTAATTTAGAAATCCTGGGAGCTTTTAATTCCCAGAGGTTCTCTGATCCTGTGATTTTTCTAATCTTGATCATTAGCAAGTTTGATTGAGAATTGTCTAGAAGATCAGCAAAGCCTTCTGTGTGTATCCATGAGGGAAGTCCCTGTGTGAATATGGCTAGCAGCTTATTATGGCCTTGACACCCTCATTGGGAAAGAAAAGACTGGCTCGTTTAGACAGTTTTTCCTTCCTGTTTCTGTGCCCTTTTGCTTATCATGCCCTGCCATCCCTGCCATGATGGACAGAAACCTCCGAAACTCGGAGAAAAACAAACCATTTTATTCCTTATTTATTTTTTAAATGTCAGACATGTGTCTCAGTGATTTGAAACAAACTAATGTAGCTCCTGTTTTGTGTGTTTACTATTATAATTTACATAGAGTTTTTGCAAACCAAGTTATGGCCCAGCTCTCGTGTTCTAACTTGTTTCTATGTCTGGGCTGTTGACTCACGTATTTCAGGATCTGTGGCTGCCTGGTGTCAACAGTAGGGGTGAGCATAACTGTTTATGGAAAAAGAAAAATGCATGGAAGAAAGGAAGAGGGAAACGAGGCAGAAAGACTTACATATAATACTACGTTAATTCATCCGGTTACTTAACGGACAATTCCCAGTTGCCTGCGTGGTCTATGCCAAACATTCTGTTGGCAGAAGAGCTGAACCCGTGATGTGTTCTGCCCTCTCAGAGCTTATATTCTACTGAAAGGGTGAAAACAAACAAACAAACAAATGCATGGATTAATTGCTGTAAGATGTGAAGAGAAACAGACTGGGGGGAAGGAGTGTACCGAATAATAAGAGATAAAGATGTCTCCGAGGATCAGTCCCTAAAAGACACTTGCAGGACCACAAATAAAGGAAGTGGGAACTGTAAAATCACCAAAAGATGGAGATTATCTATACAATACAATTAGATCGTTCCTTCATGAAAGGGATTCTGTGTCCTTACCAAAGAATTTGTCAGAGGTTTTTTTTTTTTTTGGTCTCTCCTGACCCATTGCTTAATGCTGGAGATACCATTCCAAAAGAGAGGAGCCCTACTTAGACATCGGAACCTGCCTGAGGCTTGACCTTAGACACACTGATCTCTATAATTGTGAGAGTTCTGTTCCTTGCAGATTTACAAAATTTAATTTCCAGTATCTGGTATAGTAACAGCACAGAGACCAGACAATCATGTATGATGGTAGAAAGCATCTATTGGTTTCTAGATGAGCAGTATTGAATGGTGAACGTATCCCTTCATTCCTCTTTGCTTAGGAGTTATTTCATGACGTTCCATTGAATGCCCTTCCTTCTTTGGTTGATATGGCCACGTGATTTTTCTTCTCGAGCCCATTGATGTGGCAGATGACACTGCTTGATTCCTTGTTCTTTATAGAAGACTCTTAGGCTATTTTCTTTTAGTCCTCCAAAGCTACTGGCCTTTGTGGATTTTGGTGGGAGATCCACTTTCATTCAAGTGGTCTCCCTGCGGGTGAGATATTGTTTATCTCTCTTGCTTTCCAAAATTACTTTTCTTCTGTCTTTGAATATTTGGGTATGATGGGTCTTACTGTGCACTTCTTTGTATTTGTCTTACTTGGAGTTTGCTCAGTTTATTTTTTTAATCAATTTGGTAGGAAATTATGACTCATTCTTTCATTAGTAATCTGAGTTCTCTAGAGGGGACAGAAATCAACTCCAGGTGATCTACTTGGGAAGCCTGTTCACATGTCAGGGTTTGTGTGGGCAGAGGTGGGATCAAGACTCAGGCCTTAGTCTTCAGGCAGTACTGAGTCCTATGGGATCACTGGGAGTTGACTAACTGGGGCTTCCTACATGTGTACATAGCGTTTCTGATGGGTATTGGGAGGACAAGGATCCATTCTGAGAAGAAAAGATGAGCTCGTTCAGCTTTCTGAATCTACAGGCTCATCTCCAAGGGCTGAACAATTGAGAAAGATGAAGTGATTATCTCTTGTAAGATTTATTCAGCTCTGTATTTTTCTCCTCTAATTTTGGGGCTGCATTGGTAAGATTGGTAGGTCCTTTATTTATACGGCATAGTTCATTGAGGAACGGGGGTTTACTCAGACTATTTCTTTGTGGTTCAGACTTGGTAAGGTCTATTTTCCAACTAAGTTAACTGAATATTTCATCTCTCTTCCACTCTCTTCCATACTGATATTCAGCATACACATTAACTATTCTTTTCTTCCTTAAATTTACTTCTCAGTTCTAAACTGTATAAATATTTACATAGGATTTTATATAGCCCAGGTTGTCTTTGAACTTGCTGAGTAGTTCAGGATGATTTGAACTGATCTTTCCACTTTCACTCCCCAAATGCTGGGATCATCAGAGTGCAACCCCACACCCATTTCTCATTTCTAAACTTTCTCTCTGGCCATTCTTTATGTCTTCCATTTTGTTTGCTATTGATTTCTACTTGCTTTAAAATGTTCCTTGCCTAGAACAATTCCCAGGATGGACCTTGCTGAAATAGTGAGAGACTGAAGAAAGGACAAACATAGACACAGAGAAAAAAAACTGGGATCTGGTAGATCAGAAGCTCTGACAAAGAATTTACTGCATTCTCGAAGCTTTGGTGTTTATTGTATACAGTTACGCAGACAGATGTGGTTATTGCACAAAGTTGAAAAAGGAGGAGGAATTATTACATAGAGATAAATAAGAAAGAAGGGCTATTATATAGAATGGAACAAAGAGATTGGTTAAACTAATTTCATAAGAGCAGTCTCTGGAAGGAAGCATTCTTCAGGTTATAGATATCTGGGGTTGATGGGGAAAGGTATTGTGGACATTTTCTGTATACACTATAAACATTTTGTCCATTGACCAGAGGTAAGTTTTGCCATTCCTCAGAGCCTCATCCTGTTGGAATGGATTTTTTTTATTGTTTTCTCACAGATTAGAGGCTATCTGTGGTCCTTAACCATAGATACATGGTTTGACATGGCTACCCCATGTCAAACAATACATATCATTCATGACATTCTGTGATCCACATATAAGCATATTTATAACTGCCTGCTATAAAAGTGTATTCATAACTGACAGGTAAACCATTCAAAAAGTTTTTATCAGGTGATTCTGGCATTTCTCTGTCTCTTAGTATTAACCTTTACGGAGGTCCCCTTTCCTGGATTATATTTGTGTGTGTGTGTGTGTGTATTCTGAATGTATAATGATTGATGTTTTATTGAAATATAGACATTTTTAGCTATGCTATATGCCTGTGCATTTTATTAAAACCTTCAGTTTTAGCTGGAGTAAATGGGTTTGATAAGAATTTTATCCTATAAATAATAAATAATCATTAGGGATTTTATAATATAAATAATAATACAAATCTTTATAGCTATAATTAAAGACTTTGAGGTGAAATCATCTTGGATTTGGGGTGGGGTGCACTCTACATCCAATGACTGATATTCTCACACATAGAAAAGATGCTGCAAAGAAACCCCCAAAAGAAAGTCAAGTGAAGGCCAAGGCCTTGTGAAAGAAGTCAGTGCAAGAAGGAAGCTGTGCTGTCATCAACCAAGTAAAACTTAGAGGCATGAGACCCTGGAAGAAGCAGGAAGTGTGTCTACCCTGAGGACTGCAGAATGAGCAAAGTTATTGATTCAGATTTCTGGCTCAATTCTCATAAAATTGATAAATAAATAAATCTGATGACTTAGTCACCACATGAATAGTACCATGTTATAGGTGCCCTAGATAATAAAGTAGCCTCTTCTAACCCTGTTCTGGTAAGGAAAGGTGAGGGTAGAAGTCTGGTCTACTTGTTATTTTGACCTCACAAGGGAGGAACAACAGGGCATTCTGGTTAGAATGGGATTTTCCTGCGCATGGGGCCTGAACTAACACCACTGAGTAGGAAGAGGTCTCTTGTGACCTCATCATGAGGGCTGGCCTCATCACTATTAGGAAGTAGTGGAAGTTCTGACTCAAGAAAAGGGCTGATACCATAGTGGAGCTATTACTGATGAGGAAGGAAGAAGCGGGGGCCCAGAATTCTTCCATGTGTTCATTGACACCATGACTTCCCTATCTGGTCTACTCAGAATGGAACACTTTGCTGGGGGTGGGGGGGCGGTCAGGATATCTCGCTGGGGCCTGTTTCAGAGTAGAAGTCTACATTACTTAATGGTTAAAGTTCTTGGTGATGCTTGACCCAGGTGTTGCTTTTCTCCTGGTCCTTTGTTTGTTGAAACTTCTCTTGCTTTTGATTTTCAACTGTGATCATTGATATTTCTAGGTGACTGACTTTTTCCACTCCAAATTTGGGAAATTTGGTTGAAAAGAAAACCCAGAGAATGTATCAGTATGTCATGATATAGTTACTGAGCTCCACAGTTGGCTCACTTCACTCTACTTGGTGGGGGCTTCTTTATTATTATTATTATAATTATATTATTATTATATTTGAGAAATAGAATTAAGTTGTGCTTAATACACATATAAATCTATTTATTTCTACAAGTAGAAGTTCTTAGGTAGCTTTGAAAGAGTTCCCAATTCCTTATTCTCGGAAGGTTGTTGAACTTACTATTCTGTGACTTTTCCTTATGTCCATGTCATTCTCTGGTCTCAAGACATGGAGGCAATCCTTTTGGGTTCAAGTTCTCATAGACCAATCAAGTTCTCTAACTCAGGAACCCATGAGCCTTAATGTAACGATGGTTAGAAATGTCTTTTGTCCTTCCTCTTTGCTTAGGAGTCATTGCTTTAAGGAGGAAGGGATTTCATTAATAGTATCTTAAAAACGAGTTTTCACATTAGAATTTTCTTCACTGCAGAATTTCTTGGGCCAGTCCTTCCAATATGAATAAGTTATTATTAACTTACATGAATGTTTTCATGAGCAGGGCATTGAAATGAGTGATTACATATTGGAACGCTCCTTTGAAAAGGGCAGAGGGTGACTCCCCTCCTCCTCCATGTTTTCTTATGGTGATGAAGGTTGCTGACCTCAAATTGCCTTCATATGCTCCCACTGTCTATGTCTCTAGCCTTGTCTTCTAACATCCTTTCTGCACTGCCCCTCCTCTGCTTGACCTGTACGCCTCTGCTGTACTCCTGAGTTTTGACTCAGTTTCCAAAGAGAAAGGCCTCTAAGAAAGCCTGGCTGTCTTGGGAGTGTTTTCTCTACACACCAAATGTAGATGTTCATGAATTCAGTTATGTTTCTGGACTTGTGTTTGTTAGTGCAGCTTTTCTGAAATATATTGCATACTGTGTGAGTCTTAGGCCATTCCTTCTTGCTTTGCTACCTTTTGAGATAAAAAGTAATTGCAGCTTAATTCAAGAGGAGCTGAAGGGATAGTAGAAGGGGTTGATGAGTTAAGCTTTTATTCTTTTACAGTAACTAACTCTGCCCATGCGTCTATCCATTCATCTGTGGAATTCAGATCGGACTTCTGGATATCAGGTGTGTCTGAGAAACATTGTGGAGATCTCAGAGATGGATATACGACAGAATGGCAGAATAATTAGGATTTGAACTTCAGAAAGGTGCAATTTTGGGCTTTTGTGCCAAACTTGTTGACTTCGAGCTTTGATGTCCCCATCTTCATGTTTGCTATGATACTTAAGTAACACATCCATAAATTATCTGTGCAAGTGCACATTTTGGGCAATCATTAACAAATCATGCTTTTCTGACATTTATAAAATGGGAAGGAACAACGGTTGTCTCCAGAATTATCAGAACACTATTGCAATCTACTATGAGTGAAACATTTCTAATTTGAAAGACAAGAGCCTATTTCAAGTTGATAACAAGTTACATACATGAATTTTATTATCCTGCTAGATATCCATCAAATTTTTATAATATAGACACATGGTCTCACTGAATTAGAAGAGAATGTGGGATTAATGTGTGCCTTAATAATTTTTTGTATACTGGACATGTTTATATTACCTACTTCTTTATCTTATATCTATTCCATACCTCTGGACAGGCAGTTTATGAATTGGGAGAACTGATCTTTGTGGTCAATATCAGTACAATCCTTTGCTGCAATGGTTTTTGTTGGGTCTGAAGAATGGAAGAAAATAAAAGCAAAGACTTGCTCAAAGGAAGCAAGTAAGATTGTGGTAGTTTTCTCCTAACTTTGTCCTTGGCTACTTCCTTCTTCTGAAGGTCATAACTTGATAAGCTGCCTATGCACGCCCAACACCCTCTGGAGGTCCCAGCCGTGGCTTCCTGCCCATGATTTTATTTATTTATTTATTTATTTTTTTATTTTTTTGGTTTTTTTGAGACAAGGTTTCTCTGTAGCTTTGGTGCCGGTCCCGGAACTAGCTCTTGTAGACCAGGCTGGCCTCGAACTCACAGAGATCCGCCTGCCTTTGCCTCCTGAGTGCTGGGATTAAAGGCGTGTGCCATCTCTGCCTGGCCTGCCCCGTGATTTTAGTCTAAGAATGGTTGCAGTTAGTTTCAGCATACTGTATCATACTTCCTTCCTTATTCTGCTTAGGTTTTTTCTTTCGTGTGTGTGTGTGTGTGTGTGTGTGTGTGTGTCCTGCCACCACTCTGAGCCCTGGTCTCCTTGGGAGTTATTCTTCTTTGTGCATCTTAGAAGATAGACAATTCTCTGTGGAATAGGCTAACACATATCTTTGAGATAATGCTTGTGCTTAGACAAGCATAGATTAAAAAGTTCTTGGATTTTCCATGAAGAAGAGGGGATGACTTGGAAGCTGTCTTCTCAAATGAACTCACAAGGGACATCCTTGAGCCTGCAGGTTCTTTCATTTCTCCTCTCAGAGAAATCCATCTCTTACTTTAGAATGTGACCGGCAGGCCCTGCAGTTGCTGCTGCTTGCAGGACTTTTAATCACCTATGTGAGCAGTTGATAGGGCTATGAAATATGGCCCCTGCAGGCCTCTGAACTGCCTTTCCGCTTCCTCAGATGGTGAATAATCATTGAGCCGCTCCACAGTTTCTGATATGAAGTTCAAATCAAGCCATGAAAAAACCCATATTTCACAAGGTAGCATATTTTTGGTTCCTGGCAGTAAATTTCCTTCCCTCTCACTGTGCCGGGGGGACACATTTGGAAAGGTCAGTTTGGCACTGTGTAAATTAACCAGAGGACCATCGGAGTTGAATGCAATCTATTGAAAATGTGTATTGATGGCCATCACATGGGCCGGGGACATGGCCATTGAGCCACTGGAGCAAAAGGCCGAATTATACCACGGGCCTTTGAATAGTTGTTATTGTCACACTGAATCGAATTGTCGCATTAGAATGGTTGTGATGGGACAATGGCAGCCACTCTCATCTCCAAAGCTTCCTGTTGGAGGTGAGGATCGAAGTTCTCTACCAAGGGGAGAGCTGAGAGTTTGGCATCTGCAGGTTTTATCCCTCTGCAAGTGTGAAGAGTACTAGCATGTTGCTCAAACCCACAGGCCGTCTTTGCCTTGTCATCTACCTCACTGGATCCCTCTGGAATTGTAAGGGACTGCACAGGCAGGGGAGGTGGCTCTGGATTCACAGCTGCAAGTCTGGTAGGAGATAGCGTTGTTCAGGGATTAGGATGGGGGATCCGAGAACAGATGAACAGGAGTTGACTCCCAGGCCTATCATCTGCCTGCTCTATGACACAGGAAATAGATTTTCATTGTTTGGGGTTTCTTTGGATCCTTCTTTCATAAATAGTGTCAATAGGGGAAATAATCCCACCAACTGACAAATAGGATCACATGAAATTAATAAAGCTTCTGCAGAGGAAATGAAACAACTTCAGGAGTAAAGAGACTCATGCAAAACTGGAAAAAAACAAACTTTGCCAACTATGCATAATTCAGGGGATTAATATCTAGAATACAAAAAGAATTGCAAGTTAAACTACACCCTCATACATAACCCAAACAATAAATCAGGCTAATGAACTGAATAGTCTATTCCCAAAGAAAAGCCTATGAATGACCAAGGATTATTTGAAAGTATGTTTAGTATCCTTCTGCACCAGAAATGCAAATTAAATATGCTTCAAGAGCATCTCCACTGTCCCAGGTCGTGTTTTTGACTCTGAGAAGCAGCAGTGAACAAAGAAGGGAAAAGGTCTGTCTCAGGCCCTTTGTGCGGTCTTTCCCTGCCTGCTTTGTTGCTGTGGTTAAACACCCCATTGGTGGTCACTGTTACCCAGACAAAGCAACTTATGGAAAAAAGGGTTTATTAAGGGTTGATTTTGGCTCAGAGTCTGAGAATATAATCCATTATGGTGGGAAAGAAAGTCACGGCTTCAGATGTTTGATGCAGTTGGTCACATGTATATACAGTCAGGAAGCAGAGAGTGATGGATATTGAAGAAGTGTAGAAGAAGGAGGAGGGTAAGGGGATCTTTATGGGTGATTGCTGTGGGCAGGAAGCTGAGAACCATTAGTGGAAAGCCTTGATTGACGCTCCTCTCTCTTCTTGAAGACTGCTGCTGTCCCACTGCCACTAAGCCATCCCATTGGTTGGGATTGCCTTCTGCAGTTTGACTTCGACATTTAATCAATCAGCAGTGATTATGCACTTAGTGTATTTCAGGTACCAAGCAAGGTACAAGGAATATAGTGGCAAACACTTTAGGAATGACAGCCAAAGCGAGTGAGTATTAAAATCCGAGCAACCATGCAAAGAAGCGTAGAACTGTGGTACTTGCTGTAACTCTGAGAAATCAAGAATTCTCTGGGAGTGTCATTTAGGCTGGGATTTGAAGGATGGCCAGGAGGTGCCAATAAAAGGCAGGGAGAGGAAGAGTGACTATTGATGGCTATATGGTTCCTGAAACATAGACATGGGACATCTATCAAAACAGTCTTTCTATTCAAATGCCTGGCATGTGAAATGATTGGTTGGCTCATCAAAATTTGCTAAGTGAAAAAAACGGGTAGTAGGACTGATCTTCTATCTTCAATGAATGAATGAATGAATACAATCACATATTAGAAAAAAAAACCCTGGGGGATGCCCTTGGTCAGGTAGCAGACACTTCAGCAGGTTGAGGAAAGCAGTTTCTCCATCACCTAGACTCCTTGTACCTCTTGGCACTAGTTTTGACATTTCCAGTTTCTCTTCAACCTTTTCTTTCTATTCTCTGGATGTGATTAACTCCTTCTTTTGGAAAACACTTAATCCAAACAGGATGTGATCTCATTTGCTATGGCCTAGCAACATTGCTAGCCTGATATTGTTGTACATGTCAAAGGAGGAATTGGGGACTACCCCACATGGTCATGGTTAAGTTCATTATACCTTAACAGCCCACGCGAAGAAGTTTTCTCAAACAATATGTCTATTGGAAGCTTCGGGAATCAATACTAATGACGAGCTATACAGCAAGACTCTGCCTTTGGCTTCCAGCACCAGCTGCTTTGAGCTGATCTATCACAGGCCAAATTGTAAGGCATTGAAAAATGACCCAATTTGGTGCCTCGTTTACACAATATGGATCTTGGTGGAGCTTTGAGGGCTTTATTAATAATAGCATTTGATGGCTTATCGGATGTGTGGCACCCAATTACTGGATTTGACAGTACAAGGTATATATTAATGACTTATTAGGACTGACCAGGCTGGTAATTGATCACTAATGAGGCAGACTTGCTTATACGTAGGCAAAGTAAGTTTTTGAAACTCTTTCCGCAAGCCCTGCAGAGATACCTTAATAGAAGTGGTCTACCAAATGGGCTGTAGATATTTCATGAAGACTGCTTCACAGTACTCATTAATGAATTTTTAAAATGATAACTGGATGGTTACTGAAAATCCCTCATTGGTGGTTGCCTGGAATCAACATTTTTGATTCTAGGCTTTGACATCATGAAGTTATAATTGTCCTGACCATCTTATTCCTGTGATGATGGAATCAAGTCTTAGGGACTGAAGATGTTTTTCTATGATGGGTTAATCCCTATAAATCTGCCTTAGGTTGACAGAGGCAAAGAATATTTTATGCATACTTTTCAAATACCTACAAAATTAACTAATTCTAACCACAAGTGTAACTGCACATTGATGCAAATATGAAATGTTCTCCTGCCCTTTGACCATGTTTTAAATAAACCCATGTTCTCCTAAAGTTCTTGCATTTATGTTTTCTATGAAAATGCTCTGGGCCTGTCGGACGAACTGTAGTTTCCCATCTGGCCTTTCTCCTTTTCGTATTAATGAATCTCACCTAATTGAATCGAATGCCACAACTGACAAGTGTTCATTCTGAACATGAGCATCATATTCCCAAGAAGGCATTTGCTCAGTAACACTTAGCAAAATGATATCTATCAAACCACTGGTGCAGTTAGAATTTAATTTGCTCCATCAGCTGCCATTGTCATGCTACTTAACCTTAAAAAAAGTAATTTTCCTCAAGAGTTCATAATTCCTTTTACATTTCTTTTTTTCCCCTCACTGAATAAATTTAATAAACTCTTAAGAAATAAAGGGACCGGGTAAGAGCTATTCTTCACAAGATGACAAGGAAGAGGACAGTCTATTTTGCCTCCTACTTCTGCAGCTTACCTTAACTTACCCATCAGCTGGAGCTAACGTTCTCCATGGAAACCTCTCTGCTGGTACTATGATGGTGCTATGGTGTTCTGTTGTTGCTATGACACCTAAAGAAGGAAAAGGGGAGGCACTGACAGGCAAGGCAGGCTGAGTGGCAAACAAATCAAAGGAGAAAAAGTGAGAGAGGTATTTGGAGGATGGCTCTATCAGTGAAGTGATCACCCCGCAAACATGAGGACCTGAGTCTGATTATCAGAATTTATGTAAAAATCCAGGGCATAGTGGCAAATATTTGTAATCCTGGCACTGAAGAGCGGGAGACAAAAAAAAATAATCCCCAGGGCTGACTGGCCAGTCATGGCAGGCTACTGAGAGATCCTTTCTCAAAGGTCTCTTGAGGTCTGAGGATGTCCTCTGGCCTCCTCACACACATGTACAATTAACTACACAAGAACATGCACCTTGCATGTATACAAAAATAGAGGGATGAGAAGTATAGTAAGAGGGAAAAAGGATGACGACGGACGAGCAATTGTGAAAGCCGGCAGAGCTACCCCCTCTTCTTTTACCTCCAGTCTTTTCTACTGGCGTCCTTGTTGGATATGTAGCCATGCTCACAGCTCCCATTTTTTGCTCTCTGTGAAATAGTGATTATCAGTCATAGGTGATTTTTTTTTATTCTTGAAAGGATGCTTGGCATTGTCTGAAGACAATTTGGATTATCATTATTGGTGATGGTGGGATGATGTCATGGGCAGAAGCCAGATATTTGGGTTGACCAGTGTTTACCAAATCTTATGTCTATTTGTGCTGGCTAGTCTAATGTCAGAGTTAGCTGAAAGGAAGGAACTTTAATTGAGAAAACACTTTGATAAGATCCAGCTGTAAGGCAATTTTTGAGTTATTGATGGTGGAGGGCCCAATCTGTTGTGGGTGTTTCTGTCCCTCAGCTGGTGGTCCTGGGTTCTATACGAAAGCAGACTGACGAAGCCGTGGGAAACAAGCCAGGAAGCATCAAGGCCTCTACGTTAGCTCCTGTCTCCAGGATCCATTCCTGTTTTAGTTCCATCCTGACGACCTTCAGTGATGAATAGTGATATGGATTTGTAAGCCGAATCAACACTTTCCTTCCATCTTACTTTTTGGTCATGGTGTTTTGTCACAGCAATAGAAACCCTAATTAAGACAAGTTGGTACCAGGATTGTGGCTTATTGCTGTGATAGATCTGATTATGTCTTGGGGAAGATTGTGGAAGAACTTTTGTTCTCTGGGCTAGAAAAGCCACCGAATGTTGTGAGCACAGTGGGACGTTCTTTAGGAGCTTGCAAGATTAGAGCTTTGAGAGTAGTGTAGAAGATGGAGACCTGTCTTATGAAGTTTCGGGGGAAAACAAAGACTATACTAGGCTTTTTGTGTGAAGAATCTATAGTTCTGGTTAACTGGGGCTAAAGACACTGCTGTGCTTAACCAAATACCAGGACTACTAATAAGAAACCTTTGCTGGGATACTCGGTGGTGATTGGCTGGAACTGAGAAACTGGTGGTGATTAAGAAGAAACCAGCCTTGTGGAGGTGGAATTTTCTGGGAAGTGTCTCTTGACAGTACACATGAGCTGTGTTCCAGAGGTAGCCAAGGTTGTGCCTCATCCTGGCAGCCAGACATGACGATGTGTGGGAGTCACCCAGGTGGTACTGGTTTGGAACGGATGAAAAAGTCATGGAGAGCAGCTGAGTCTTGGAGCTATATGAGAGGCTCTTGGTAAAGGTGCATCCTCAGAGGCAATCGAAGGACTAGACTGAAGGGGTCGATGCAGATAAGTTGAGGCTTAGCGCCATCAGGCTCGGTTTCTGTATAACTGAGTCTATTGAAAAGATTTCCATCAGGGATGCTGTTTAGCACCTTATGTGGCAAAAGACAGCGACCACCAACAAAGAACTATGCAGAACTATGATAACAGTAAGGTGTTCAACCCTGGTGATTCACGCTTCTATGGATTCTTAAGACTCTTATATGTGTTTTCAAGCAGCTTCTGTGCCTGCAAACTCTTGCTGGGTCCTATATATCATTTCAGGTTCAGGGCCTTTGTTATTGATACACCCGTTAAATAGTGGACTTCCAGCAGGCACTTCTTTACTGGAGTCCTTTAAAATCTGATGGCACAATATGCTGGGAACTCAATACACAATTTGGAATAAGGGAAGCACAACTGTTGGTATGTGATTCAGTTAGAGTGTCCTGAGCTCCCTCATGCTGGAACAACATAGTGTGAGGCCTTGAGGTGCTGTTTTTCTAGTTGCAACTGTGCCCTAAAATTGGAACAGTCTTGGTGAAAGTCAAGACAAGAAAATTCAGAGTGATTGAGACATGGAGAAGCATGGTCTACTGAAAAAATATTTCTGGACTGGAAACGGTTTCTATCCCTCTAAGCTTAAATCTTTCTAATTGTGCTTGATGGTTTTATATCAACTTGACACAAGGTAGAATCAGCAGAAAGGAGATAGCCTTAGTTGAGAAAATTTCCCATAAGTTTGGACTGTTGGCAAGCCTGTAGAGCATTTTCTTAATTAGCAATTGATGGGGAAGGATCCAGATTATTGTGGGTGGTAACACTCCAGAGCTGGTGGTCCTTGGTACAAAGCAGTCTGGGTAAGCCTTAAGGAGCAAACCAGTAAGCAGCACCCCTCCATAGCTCCTGAATCAGCTCTTGCCTTCAGATTCCTGCCCTATTTGGGTGCCTGTCCTGACTTCAACCAATGAATGGTATTGTGGAAGCATAATGCAAATAAACCCTTTTCTCCTTTACTTATTTTTGTTCATGGGATTTCATCACAGGAATAGAAAGCCTAACTAAGACATTACTGAAGTTCAGTGTTCTCTTCTCTAGAACAGGAATGTGTATTAGGGTTCTCTAGAGGAACAGAACTTATAGAATGAACATACATACACACATAGACACATTAATTAGAGTGACTTATAGGTTGTGGTTTAGCTAGTTAAACAGTGGCCGCCTACAAACAGAAAATTCAAGCATCTAGTGGTTGCTCAGTTCACCAGACTAGATGTCTCAGCTTGTCTTCTATATACACCAGAATCCTGAAGAAGTGTGCTCTAATGTTAGTGAAGAAATGAACTTGCCAGCAAGGGTGAGGACAAACAAGCAAAGAGCAAAATCTCCCCTCACCTGTTCTTTATGTAGACTGCCATGATAATTTTCTCAGATTAAATATGGGTCTTTCTGCTTTGGATGATGTAATTGACATAAAAAATCCCTCACCTGTGTACCCAGCCGGTTGTGTTTTAGTTAACTCCAGATATTGAGTTGACAAGCAAGAATAGCCATCGCAGCAGCTGATGCCTCCTGCACAGAAGTGTTATAAAGATCAAACAGGCCAAGAGCCTGACAAAAGTAGAAGCTTGACGGTTTGTTCCTATCAAACCTGGCATAAGCATCTTGTCCTGGTTCATGTAGGTGACACACTTGCTGTGCCACACATCTGGGCAGGTTTTTTGCTATTAGAAATTAGGAAGTTATACCTGCCAACTGCTTGGACTCTGACAAGCAACCGCAGCATTGAACTGAGAGTGCAGAGCTAGTGTCTATGGCAATAGAGGAGAAAAGGTGATGGAGAAAGTCTCGGGAGTCCCACATTCTCAGAAGTATACATAGCAGAAATTGAAGATAATGTTAAGGATTTGGGGGAAAGAACTTGGTTAATGTATATCCATCCCAAAGAGGACCCTCAGCCCTCTTGTTCAATGTCTATTAAGAATTTGTACTATGGAAGCATTCCGTGGTGGACTGGGAATACATGCTGATTCACGGAGGAGTTCCCAGAACATTTCTGAGGCAAAGCAAATTAAACAGAAAATGCTTCTAAGTGATGTCCAAGTGAATAATCTTTGTGTCTAAGACCATAATTGTGCAAGAAAAGGCCAGCCTTGTATTTCTCTTGCACAGGTCAAGTGTATCTTCTAGAAGTTACTCCTGACATTTGAAAGAGAAAATGTATGTTGAGGAAAAGGGTTTCTCTACTATTGGTGGGGTATTGGTGTCACTGGAGGGTGGAGGTCATTCCTAATGCACACAGTGCTGTAATACTTGTTATCTACAGGGTCAGATAGATCTGCAAATCTGTTAATTGGTCATTAGAGTATCCTTATCTCACTCTACAAAGACTTGGTGAATGATGGGCTCATGTTATTGGTGATTACCACTGAGTAGTTTCTGAAATGGGTTTCTTTTGCAAAAATGGAATGAAAGCAGACATTAGACTTAAGCTAATTCCTCCCTTACAGAGCTAATAGCACTACTCTAGAAATTAATGTCTCCCTCTAAATGTTCCACAGTTTGGGGTTCCTATAAATTTATATATAGATAATTACATAGAAATTCTTGACATGAAGTTTAGTGGAATTCTGTGTGCTAGTGACCTTGGAATAGTTTTCTATATTTTTCTTCTCTTTTCTATCTTGTTTCCAAGCTGAAACTATTTATTTATGTATGAAAGGTGACATCAGAAATTATTATCTTCCTCTTCCCCAAACTCCTTTCACCTTTCTCTGCCTTTTTCCTTCCTCTCTCTCCCTCTTTTCTCCTTCTCTTCCCCCCTCTCTCCCTGCCCGTCTTCTGTTATTCTAATTTGAAGAAAGCGCACATAAGGAGTGCTTCTTGACTTTGTATATTGAAAGAGAATTTTATAAGACACATGACTTACAGACTTCTTCAGATACCTCAGCTCTTTCATGTGGAGATAGTGCCCACCTTCTAGACAATATTCCAAACAGGAACTGGCCAGTCAGTAGTTCTGGAAAGAATCAGTCTTCTGTCTTAGGCTATTTCTAAGCAGCCATGATAACTAGCAGCAAGGCTGGGGTTTCTGATTCATAAAGCCATTCTGAGCTTCAATTTTCCTGCAAGGAAAATATGGGCTGTCATGTTGCAAGCCTGCAAACCCAGTAAAATATTGAGAAAGGCCTAATACCATATAGGATGAACACTGACCCACTGAAATAAGAGGCGGGAGCAAGATACTTCGAAAACACTACCCATTCCTCCTGTTTGGTGAGTATGTGGAGAGATGGTTGACCTTTGTACTTTGTAGGCAGACAAGCCATGTATAGAGACATACCCATTTGTAGAAGTCTTTGAGTCAATGCAAAAATGTAACATTGACATAGCTTTGTATCTTTCCTTATTTCCTTTTCCTTCTTCTATTTTTAGGTCCATGTTTTGTGCCTTTCAAAGTATTAGCAGGTTAACACCTACACACTGCTTTATTTTCTAGACTTCTAAGCTGAGATGGCCTCATTTTTCTTTAGAATTTCCTTTTAAAATATTTTTATTTCATGTAACTTATTTTAATCATAATCACCGCAGATCTTCCCAGATCTAGTGCTTTGTCGCTACCTCCAACTCTATATCCTCTTTTTTCTTAAAATTTAATAACCCTCAAATTCCTAGAGTGTGCTCATCCTACCGAGAACCACAATAGAGAAAGCTGACTTTTCCTTCCTCATAAGCCATCAATTCTCTATGGCTCCTCACTTAGGGTGGGGACTCTCTTGGTTCCCTCCTAGTTCCTTTCTGAAATTTTAATGGGCTTGCTCTTGTGTAGGTCTTGTGCAGGTGACTTCAGCTGCTGTAAGTTCATGGATGCAGTGGCCCTATCAGGTTCAGAAGACACAGTTTTGCTCTGTAAATAACTTTTTCTCTCATGATCTTTCCTTTTCCTCTTCCATGATGGACCCTGAGCCTTGGAGAAAAGGGCTGATAGAGATGTCCCAAATCTTATGGGGATGCACAACTACTTTCTAGTTGGATTTAAGGCTCACTTCACAGGAAGAAACACATGGCGAGTGTTGAAATTATACCATGGTTAAGGAGCTCAGAGATCTCGGGGGAACCTATTATACATGATTAGCAATACATATATATATGATAGCAAGCTTTAGTTTCCTAAATGAACACAATGCTAAGTCACTCTCTAAATTTGCATATCCCTACCCATAAGTAAGTGCGACTCTCATCACAGTGCAGATCCCAACTGAGAAGCTTATTTGTGCAATGGGTAATGGCTAACGCAGAAAGTCACAGCCATCAAACTGCAGAAAATAACTGACTGTGGATTGTTAATATCAATTGTTAAACTAGAAAGTGACCTAGTAGTCATAAGAGGATCATTATTTCGTCTATAGTCTATCATTACTTAAGAAAGATAGTTTGTTTTAGTATAAAGATTTCAAGTGGAAGAGATGCAGGCTGGTGGCAAGGTACTTTTTCACCTATAGGTGAAAGGGTTCTGGGATTGAATCCCCAGCTATTGAGAAAAGAAAAAGACCTAAGAGGGAGACAGTAGAGACTTACTGATCATTATGTCATTCTCTGATGGACAAAATGCAGGTTGAAAAAAAACTGAGCAGGGTGAGAAAATGGCTGAACAAAAAATTCAGATGTGATTTCCAATTGTGTTCTTTTTTTGGACCAACAATATGTTCTCCATTGCAACTTTCCTACCCTGCTCTACAGAAAAGCTGGATAGGAGAATGTGGTTGGCTTGGCGGTTGCCTGCTTGAAAACACTTAGGATCTGCCAGGAAAGGAATGAAACAGAGTTTCCTAAGACTATTTGTGAAATTAAATTGGCCAGTGTTAGGACAGTCTTGCAGCTTTAATCTGCTTTTATGTCCATAAACAAGGACCATCAATACAAAGCAATGTTCTGAACTGTAAGGACATCATTTGTTGGCAGCCACTGGGGTCACTACTAGGTCAAGCTTCATTTACTAATGAAAGGGAGAGAGAGGACTATGGAGACCATTAAGGAAATCCATCAAGATTCCAAAATGGAAGGGCCTTCCTTGCCAGAAGAATGAAATAAATGTCATTCTTATTTCCTCACATTTAGAAAGCTTTACCAATCATTTTGCGGAGTATGTGATTTCATGATAAAATCATTTGATGGATAAGATGAATAATGTGTATGGCAGAGAAATACAGATATTAAAGATGCTTATCTTGGAAGCTACGAGAGTAATCATCTGGATTAAAGTCGTTGGAATCAAATTTTGAACAAGAGGGTGAAATATATAAACAGTCACAGAGAAAAGATTTTATAGGAGGGACTATCCAAAGACCACATTAAATCTAGACTTTTACGGCAGCATAGAATTAAAATTAGAAGCAAGGGTCCAGTTCTCCTTGCTAACATTTGAAAGATTAGGGTCAAATGAGAACCAGAGTATGGAGTTGTATCAGATGAAAAACGATAGAGCACTGGTGGTGGCTATGATGAACTTGACATAATTTGGTCACCATTGCTGTCTTCTTCCTTCTCAACCATGCCTCAAGAAAAAACAATACACAGATAATGGTACAGAACAATATTTTAGGTGCAAGAAGTGTAGCCCAGAGCAATATTTTAATTCCAAGGCATGTGACACACTAAATAGACACGTGGTTTGCACTTTTCCATAGGTTGTACAGCGAGATGAAGGCACTAAACAGCATGTCTGCTATTGTTCCCAACTGCTTAAGTAGAGCGTATGCACAGACCTGGAATGTGGAAAATTAATTCTGTTTTTTTTTTCAGGCATTGCTCTATGAGGAACACCCAAGTGGTTGTTAGAATAAAATTGCTCCTAGTTGTGGCTCAGATAGGTATGAAGAGAAGTTTATATGAACATCAATAAGATATTAGGAGAACTTGGTGGTGGGCCAATCTAGTAATGTGATTGACAGTATTATGATCCTTTGCTTTTGATGGCTCACGAATGGACACTAGATAGTAGATAAGGTGTGAAGAAAAGTTTGGTAACTATTTGGGTAAGAGTAGACAAACATGATCCTCTCATCCTGGGTAGATTTCAACCTTTGCCCTTGTTGTTATCAGAAATGGCTTAGGGATTGAATGAGGCTAAGATAGGAGAAAATAATAAGAAGCCAAACCATTGGTCAAATCAGGACACAAACATGCAAGCAATGAGAACAAAGAGTGATATCACAATGTGCTGTGTATGCCTCTCTGTACTCTGTGTATATACTGCAGTGAAAGTCTAGGATGAAAGGGTAGCAGGAGAAATTTTATTTTCAAGATCAGATCATCAAAGATGTCCTTGCTCTAATCTCTCCATCTTGTGAATGAGCTATTTTATATAACAAAGGAAATAATGGACTCTAAAATACTGATACTATAGATTACCAGAGTGGGCCCAATCTAATCATGTTAGCCCTTAAAGTACAGCTTCCTGAGTCTAGACAACATGCGGGGAAGAAGAAAGCAGAAGTAAAGCAACAGACAGAGTGAGAGCACAAAAGGGAGCTGACCTAGAGTTGCTGCCTTTAAGATGGAGGAAGGAAGCTGGGAGAGGCTCTGAGCAAGGAAGTCGTTAGTCCTATGCTAGTGAGGGACTCAGTTCTGCAGACAACCTGAATAAGATGGAAAGGGGGGTTTTCCAGCAGAGCCTGCAAAGGAGGCTTAGTGTGAAAAGTGTGTTTGGCTTCTAAGCCACAGACAATGAAATAAATGGATGTTGATTTCGGTTTCCAAGCTTGTGCTAATTGGCTATGGCAGCGACAGGAACTGGAAAGACTGACATGTCTATGTGTACACAGATGAATGTGTCTGGATATTTAAAACTGTGCACACACACAAAATTTTAGGGGAGGCATCATATATTATATATTATGTAGTGAAAATAGAAATAGCACGGTCCAAAAGATGCAACCTTTTGGTCAGCTTCTCTGGCATTTGCCACCGAAGTCTGGTCCAGAAAAATGATGGATTTTGACCATTTTTAAACACCTTCGGTGGTAAATTGGAGGGAGATGGCATACATGATATTTCTACAGTATTTGCTTTTGAAAGTTTCTTGGCACATAAAGAATTTTCAGAAATTCAAACTCAGTTTCAGTTTTTAAACATACTTTAAAAAAACTTTACAAATCTCCAGTCAATATATAAAAAGTATGTTTATGCATATTATGTTTACATGCAGATATTCAACTATCATTTCAAAACATTTTTTTAATGTGTTACAAATACCAATTGAAGTTGACTCTACTTAGGTACTGAGATCAGCAGTTGAAGGCCATGAGAATTGGTTCCTCAACAACATTGAGCCTGTACTTTGCCACAGTGACGTCTCTTGCAGGTTTTACTTACTGGTACTCCACTGTTTTCAAAGTTCACTCCCGAGTTTACCCAGAATAATGTCTCCTTGCTGTTCTTACCTCCAAACCTGTTGATCATAAGACGTTAATGAAGCCCTTGTGGGAGCAGCCGTTGGCTGCCTGTTCCTTTTTCAGCACTGGCTCAGAGTGAACAGCACCCTTGGCAGCCAGGCTGTGTGTGGGCACTTCCATGCAGTCAACAGAACTGTATTCTGTATTTTAAATCTAAGTGTAGATACTGAAAATGCTAATTTATGGTAAGCAATTGCCAGATTGACAGGAAGCACGACAACAGGGGGATAGACTGTTGGTGAAGCTGGGAAGGGGGGACAGAATGGAAATGAGAAATACAGAAACCAATGAGAATAAAATCCAAAAAGGAGGACTTTTAGGAGTTCAACCTGAAAGGGGATTGGTAGAATAAAATGTAGAAACTATATGGTTTCGTATCTAGGTGGACTAGATTTATTTTTCTTTATTAGAGATGGGGAGAAATAACCAGTGAAGGAAAAAAAAACTTTCCTGGGAGGTCAATTAATATTCAGACTTTGAGTTTATATCTTGAGAAACAACAAGGAGTTTCTATATTCTGTTTGGAAAAGACCAGTTTGTTTTTCTTGGGCTAGAATCCAGGTGAATATTTCTAAGTGGGTCAGAAGTATTCAGGTGAAAACACGCGATGAGTCCCTTGAATCTGATGATCCACAGGGATTTTACCCTAAGAATTGGACCAGAACGATGCAAGAAGCAGAGTGACAATTCTCATGAGTAAGATTTTAAGTCACAGTAGGAGTTAAGGCTAACTTTTCATAGGGCAGAGGAAGAGGCGTTCCCTTTGGTGAGGTGCGTGGCATTTATGTCCGTTGGACTTCTGTGGAGCACGATGGGGCTGGGCATTGGACCCATTCCCGCTTAATTCAGTTCTTAATTCAGCTCTTAATTCAGTTGACTCCCACAATATCACATGCTTGCCCAATACCGCATAGCCTGGAGCTCCCACACCAATTGCTCTTTTAAAATACTCTGCATTTTAATCTCAAAGATTTTTTTTTGTCTCTATGTGTTTGTGCGTGTGCTGTGGACTTGGAGGCTAGCGGTCAATATTGGTATTCTAGCTTGATCCCTCTTTGTCGCTATGATAAACACCATCACCCAAAGCAAACTGAGGAGGAAAGGTTTTACTCGGCTTGCTCCTCCAGGTGATGACTGAGGAAAGTCAGAACAGGAACAGGAATTTAAATGGGAAACCAAGGAGGAATGTCTAATTAATTGCCCCAGGCTCACACTCAGCCACCCTTCTTATACAGTCCGTGCGTTTCTGCCTAGTGATAGTACTGCATAAAGTGGGCTGGATTCTCACATCATTAGCGATCAAGAAAAGGCATCACCCCCCCCCCCCCCAATACACACAGGCCAACCTATTACAGGTAACTTCTCAATTGAGGTTCATTTCCTCTTATTGAGTGTCTCAAGTTGACAACCAAGATTAGTCACCCAAATCAGGCACCTTCCTCAATTGTTTTCTCCTTGAAGTTTTGGGACAGGGCCTTACACTGATGCTGGAATTTCCTGATTTGGCTAGATTGCTTGGGCAGCAAGCTACAGGCTTTCACTGCCTCTCCAGCTTTGGAGTTATAGGTGTGTGCCCTGGTGCCTAGGATTTCAAATGGGTTTATTACTTTAGAATTCAGGCCCTCAAACTTGTTCAGCAAACATTTTTACCTACAAAGCCATTTTAGCCCCTTTAAAGCCTATTCTATCATCATATTTCTTTAATTTTTGAGATTATAATATGATTAAATTATTTCTCCCTCCAAGCCTTCTTATAAACCCCTCCTTTCTACTCTTCAAAGTCGTGGTCCTTTTCTTCATTAATTGGGATATATATATATATATATATATGCACACACATACATATATATGTATATATATGGCTATTTAACACATATACCTATACCTATATATTTTTAAGTACAAAACTACAACCAGCTCAGTCTCTTTAATGTTATATGTATGTATGCTTTTATATACTAACTCAGATGTTGGACAACCAATTGAGGGTCTCTTCCTGAGAAAGACCCTTTGTCTCTCTGTCAATATTCCTTAGTTGCCTGTAGTTATTTTTTCCTGTTTTCTTTTGTGTTGTTGTTGTTTTTGAGGTGAGTGGAGAGAGAGGGTGGGCAAGAGCATGAAGTATCATTCTAAAATTAAGGTGAGAGAATATCTAAGGACTTATGGGATGTTTTCATTAGAACCAAGTAACAACTTGGGGTATCATTTATCTTCAGGTGTTTGCTGAAGAATTTGCCTAAATCCCTTCATTTCAGAGGGTAGATGTAGGATTAAGGTGTCATGGTTACAGAAACCTTACTTTCGATTTGAACAGTCCAAACTAGAATTAGCTAATTTATGTGATAATGAATTCTATGTCTTCTGAGATAATTAAGTCAAGGCTGAACGATCATTTGCCATGGATGCTGTACGAGAATAATAGAATTGGTGAGAGAGTGGAATGGGCTTGTGCTTATATCCCACATCCAGCAATTCATTATGCCCCCCCCGCAAAAAAAAACAAAAAACAAAAAAACCCTGTTCCATCTGAGCTTTCTTACATTGAATTACTTAGTTACTATTTATTTCTGCTTTCTATCGTAATTCTGTTACTCCACAGGGTAAAAGCAGACCTTGCCCAGCCAAGTCTAACTCCCCGTCCTGTGCTCAGCCCTCTTTCCATTTCCTTCAATTCACTCATCAGTTTATCTCCTTACAATTTACCTTTCTGGTAGCTTCCCCAGTTGCCTTTCCTTTGACCCAACATGTCATACGCTTCATCACAGTAAAATGACATTCTGTACAATGTGCCACCCCATGTACTCCTGTTGGAAATAGATCCATTAAGTCATAATTTCTAGACACCTAGTGTTTCTACTTTCCCACTCCTTAAACTCTTGACACATGCATCTTGACCTACATCTACCACCAGCTTCCTTAACATATACTTAAATCAAAATTGTGTGTAGTCTAGTTAAGATGTAAATCATGATATTTAATATATGGCTACATTGTGAAACTTGATTACTATAGTCAATCTGATTAGCATGTCTACATTTCAGGCAGCAATTTCTGTTACAAGGCTATTTAAAATGACGTCTTTTATTCTAGATTTCAACTACATAATGTAGAACTATTGACGAGTCTCCATCTTGTGCCACAGATCTCCGGAATTTAAGCACTTCATTTCAGCCATCTTTTGTATGCTCTGACCGCGATCCTCATTCACTGTCACCGACAACCACCATCTATCTTATGTGGCTTTTAAAATCTTAAATGTCACCAGGCGGTGGTGGCGCACGCCTTTAATCCCAGCACTTGGGAGGCAGAGGCAGGTGGATCTCTGTGAGTTCGAGACCAGCCTGGACTTCAGAGCTAGTTCCAGGACAGGCTCCAAAGCTACAGAGAAACCCTGTCTTGAAAAACAAAACAAAACAAATTTAATGTCAAATAGTGTTATTCTTCTTTGTTTTATAACATTAAGATTGTCTTCCCCTTCTATCTATAATATCATAAATGATTTATTTTCTGCTGCTTATGGTTGAGTAATAGCCTATACATCTCTCTACATACACACACACACAAATTTTTTCATCCATTTTTCCTCCATGAATATCTCTATGATTTCAACACCTTTGCTTTTATGAATGATAACTTGGGAGTATAGAGGAGAATCAGATTTCATTTCATATACTCAGAAGTGGGATCAACCAACAGGGGTCATTTGATTTTTGGTGTGCTGGGTAAAAACTATATCATTTTATATACACACTATAAAGAAATATACACAATGGTCAGACCAGTTTACTTTCTTACTAACAGTGTGCAAGGATTTACTTTTTCTTTTCATCCTGGCCAACATTTACTGTCCTGTCTTTGGGAATAGCCATTTTAACAGTTATGAAGTTATTTCTCACTATGGTTTTGATGTTCATTTTCCAGATAATTATCAAAACTGACTTCTTTTTCATATGCCAGATTGCCATTTATATATAGTCTTTTGAGAAATATCTGTTTAGGTCATTAGTTTGTTTTAAACTCAGGTCTTAAAATTTTCTATTTATTTTTGGTTCTTTGTACATATATTTTGGATATTACCCACTTAAATAATATCTGGTTTAAAAGTATTTAAGTGTTTTACTCCCATCCTATAGTTTGAGGGTTTTTTTTAAAAAATTTTGTTCATTGTTTCTTTCCTGACACAGACCTAACCCTAACCCTAACCTTAAAACAGAAATTTTTAGTTTCAAGCAACCCATTTGCTTTTAAATTGAGAGGTCTTTAAAAGACACATTGCTGTTGTGAGGCCAGGGTCAAATAGAGTTTTCCTTTCCATAATTTTAAATCTTTAGTTGATATCTATGTTTCCCCTGTTTTATTTTGCACATAGACATCCAGCATCATCCACACAGCTCCTGGCATTCTGCATCTAAGTGATTTCTCATGTGTTGTTGGCAGCTTTGTCACGTTAATTGACGGTGATCTCATGGGTTTGCTGGCATCTCCACTTTGCTCCATTTCTGCATAAGGCTTCGCATTTTGAAATGCTGCTGCAATATCATTACTGATGCTCGTTCTTTTGGGCTGTTGTAATTTTTTATAACAGATTGTGAATTCTTAGTGTAATGCCTCTAGCATTGTTCTGTATAAGATTAACTTGATTATTCGAAGCATTTGTGGTCCCAGGTGAATTTGGGAGCTTCTTTTCTCCATTTATGCAAAAACATTCTGGGGAATTTGATGGCAATTTCATTCAATCTGCAGATCACTTGGAATGCACACATTTTGAACAGGATTAATTCTACTAATCATGAACGTGGGATACTTTCCATACTTTGCCCTATTTAATTTGATTTCTTAGCATTTTTTAACTTTTAGTATGTGCTATGTATAAGTCTTTTGCATCTTTGATTAAATGTATTCCTAAATATTTTAATTTTTGTTGTTGCTACTACTGCAAATAGCATTTCTGGTTTAATTGCCCTTTCCGGTAGTTTATTGCTCATCCATAGATGTCCTGCATATATATGTATGCGCGCACGCGCGCGCGCGCGCACACACACACACACACACACACACACTTTCTTTTAATTCTGGGGGTTGGGTCATCTAAAAATAGACAGTCTCACTTCTTTCTTTGCAGTTTTGGATGCTTTTTATTTTCCATATTTGACTCCTCTGGATAGGACCTTCTATAATATGCTGCAAAGAAGTGATGATGGCTTAGCCTTTCTTTTATCCAATCTCCAGAGGATGTTTTAATTTTTCTCCATTGACCATGGTATTTGTGGTATTTTGCATTTATGGGCTTTTATTATGTTAAATTTTCCCTCTCTCTGTTTTGTTGGGGGTGTTCATCATGAAGGGATGTTAACTGTGGTCAACAGTTTTCAGCCTTTCCTGGTGTGATTTTATTTTTTGCTTTCATTTACTTAATGTAGAGCGGCACATCAATTAATTTGTGTTTGCTGAAACAGATTTGCATCCAAGACATAACTCTCACTTGGTTGTGACATATAATTCTTTTAATGTGCTGTTAAATTCAGTTTGACCGTATTTTATTGAGTATTTTTACATCAGCAATTATTAGGGATATTGACTTATTGCATCTTGTTGTTGTTCCTCTTCGAAATTTTATCTTGTTTTAGTATCCAAGGGATGCTAGTCTCCTAAGTTAGGTTTGAATGTATGTCTACTTCTAATTTTTAGAAAAATATAATAATGCTGATTTTAGCTCCTCTTTAATATATTGGTAGAATTGAGTCTTTAGTCTGTCTTCTCCTGGCCTTTTCTTTCAGGATGACTTTCGGCTCATTGATTCAATTTCCTTGCTTTATATATGCCTGTTCTTTATTCCTATGTATTCTTCTTTCTCTTCCTGCTTCTCCTCTTGGTTTCTATTTGCTCTGTTTTTGAGACCAGCCCTCATCATTCAGTCCATGCTAGCTTTCCCACGTGCTCTCCCTCCCCTTGATCCTGTGTCCTAGGATTATAGCTGTGTATCACTATGGCTGCCTTCTGCTTCTTGATTTTGTCTCACCAGGTTGCATGTTGCTATCAGTTTATCCTTTTCTTTTAGCTTATTCTACTTGTTTTTAATAGTCTAAAAAAAAGCAGCTTCTCTTAATAGTCTAAAAGGCTTTCATGGTATTTATTACAGTGCATTCTCGTTCATCATTTCATTTGTCTGAGTCTTTGGTTTTACTAATACAACAATTAATGGTTTGCCAATTTTGTTTATGTGTTGGAATAATCCAGCTTTTATCTTTATTGATTTTTCAGTTCTCTGTTTTATTTCTGGTCTAATCTTCATTATAACTTTATCTGATAATGCAGGGCTTAGTCTCTTCTATTTTTTCGTAGCTCCTTGGGGTGTAAAGTTAAGTCATTTATTTGAGATAATTCTTCTTTTATCTTGGACATGCTGATGGTTAGAAGCTTCCACTTTGGTTCTGCTTTTTCTGTATCCCATTAAAGTCTTACTATGTTGTGTTTGTTTCTTCATTTGTCTCAAGGGATTTTAAAATTTGATTCTTAGTTCCTCTCTGATCTAATGATTGTCCCAAAGTTGTTATGTTTTAATATGCAGCTGGCCTCTGGACCACATGAGATCCTACTGGATAAGTTCTCTTAGACATGGATTTCTTTGTATTTCTGAAAATTTGAAAACATACCCAGATGAAACATATAGCCTGGAAATATTGAATATGAGAGCAAAATATGATGTCATGAATGTGTGCACTACATGTAGGTCATGGTCCACTTTACAATTTGGCACACACACACACACATATATATATATATATGTGTGTGTGTGTGTGTGTGTGTGTGTGTGTAAGGAAGAGCTAAAATTCTGCAATTACAAAACTATTCACAGTCAGAAAACTTTCCCAAGAATATAAAAATACATAACTGCATAAAATAAATGTCAGTGTATGCTGCTACTGTTGAGAGCTTCGTATTCACCTATGTGGCTACTGAGGTGATCTTAAGGGCTGGCAATATCCACTTAAGGTACCATGTGGGGCTCATCTTCTCCATATGGACAGTTTGTCTCTCCAGGAAACTGCACATTGGAATGAAAAGTGCTCTCATTCTTGTGGATTCTTCAGCATACCTAATCCATAATGATGTCTAGAATAATGTGACAGTTCATGTTATTATTAATGCTATCTACAGCATGGTATTCATTTGGGTCAGTTTGGGTAGAACCAAAAATTATACATATACCAGGACCAGTGTTAAGTCCTCTAGTCCCAAGTACTCAAGAGTCAGAGACAGAAAGATTTCGGCATTTTGAGGGCTGAGGGTTTATCTCACTCAGGAAAATACTTGCCATGTATGCACTTGGACCCAATCTTTAATGAAAGAAAACAAGCAATGTGTGTGGTAGCATGCTAACTTGTAATCCTGTCTGAGAAAACTCATGATTTTTATACTAAAAAATATTTTATATTCTCTCTCTCTCTCTTTCTCTCTTTGTGTGCGTGTGTGTGTGTGCATATGTATGCACTCATGTATACAGAGGACAATGTTAGGTACTGTTCTTCAGGCACTATCTACTTTTATTTCTCTGTATGTGTGTGTGTGTGTGTGTGTATGTGCACATGTGCATGTATGTCTGTATGTGTGTGTGTGTGCATATACATGTGTACAGGGTCTCTCATTGCCCAGAAACGTGCTGATTAGACTAGGCTGCTGGCCATTGAGCTTTAGAGATCCCCTGTCTGTGTCTCTCCAGTGCCAGGGTTACAGGTATGTACACCACAACCCCTAGCCTTTTGTGTTTCGTCTACAGTGTTTCTACTGACTGTGCTTTACCCAATGAACTCTTCTCCAAGTCATCAGAATAAGAAATAAAATTAGAAAGTACTGCTGAGATTTAGCTCACCTCACTAGTAGAATCCAGAGTGCCTGTTGAGCTTAAATAAGGCCTTGGGTTCTGCTCCAAATACTGCTAAATAAAAGAACAAATAAACAAGGAAATTAAATATAGTACATAAATAGACTTCTGATTGCATTGAGTCAGTATCTATAACTTCCTCATTGTTGAAATGTCAACTTATCTATAATTTTTCTGTGTTCTTACTGTTATTTTATTTCATTATTTTCAGAAAAGGTAGCTGAAATTATTTCAGCCCTGAACTTTATGCCTTAATATGGGAGGGAGCCTTGCTGGAGAATATTCCTTGTGTAAGTGAGAGAAATGTACATTCTTTGAGGTAGAATTTTTAGACACATCTGTGAAATCAATGGGGCCTATAATGCTGTTAAGTTCTGATTTTTCCTTATGAATAATATATTCTAATAACTGTCCTTCAAAGACAATCATATTAAAGATTAAATGTCTTTATATGACAAAATAAAGCCTATGTGTTTACTGAAGTCCTCTATTCTTCTTGTATGTCTGTTTCTTCATTCAGATTGGTGACTGTTGATTTACATATATAGATGTTTTGATACTGTGAGCATATCCCTGAGTTGTGAGTTAACCTTTTCATCATAATTCAGTGTCTTTATTGTTCCCTGTGCATTCTTTATGACCCTTCCATGGATGATAACATACTCTCTGAGCTCCTAAAATACCTCACTTTTCTTGTCATGTAGGACACTAATGGTCATCTTGCTATTCTATGTTCCATTCTCCAACTGCAGTTTCCCTACGCAGCTTTCTGTACCCACAGTCCTCCGTCTTCACATTTAATCCCTCCACTATGCCATACATTCTCCCAGGCACAGATCTGTACGAAACTGGATCGAAAACTAGTAAGTTAAGTCCAAGCTATTTTTCCAAATTACTGGCTCTTGTTTTCAAGTGTCTTTTGGTAAAGCCCACTTGAATGGGCTTTGTAAGTAATTCAGTGCCAGCATTGTGAAACTTAATTGGTAGCCATTCCATCCTCCAATTCCACCCTCCTACCACCTTAACTCTCCTCCGTGATACCATCCTTGTTCACACAATCCATTTTCAAAACTTTGTAATCAGAGTAAATCTCTCCCTTTGTATGCATACAGAATCCTACCCTCAAATCCCCTCTTTGGTTTCTACCAAATAAATGTCTTCTTTTCTTGTTCTTACTGTTTCTTCTGTAGTGTGAGATTGATGAACTTCCACCTGAACTTTTACAGTGTACCAATCCATAGTCCTCCTGTCAGCAGGCTGCCTTTTCCAAGCAGAATATCTATACTGTGGTATGATTATCTGCTGTAGTTTCCAATACTGAATTTCCCTCAAAGAAGAAATCAAAAGCACTTTGAAATTCACGCTTCTCTATAATCTATGATCCAACTCTCGTATGACTGCTGTGAATCATAAAGATTTACGTATATGAATGCTCACTCCCTGTCAGGCATTGTGCTTGTTAACACTTTGAAGTAGGCACTGTAATTATAATCTGGTAACCATAGTACTAATTATCAAAGGCATGGAGTTTGTAAATGTTTGAGCCCGTGTAGATTGCTCCCTGAAACTTGTGGCCATTCTGATGTTTCGTTGCTCCCTGCCTCCTTGTATTCATATTGCTTTATTCTAGAACCCGAATTCTCCCTTCCCTGCTGCTGCAAAGAACCCTTTCTTTCAAATTTGGCATCTGAAAATATCTTCTCTTCTTACCTTTGCTCCGCATTTGAAATCTCCCCATTATGTACTTTGTACTTTGAACTTCTTTGAAGTACTTCGAAGGCTAATTAGATGAGTCAGCAGGGAAAATGACATGCCCATAAACTTGATAATCCCTAGAAACCATATGGTAGCAGGAGGGAGCTGACTCCTATAGCTGTCCTCTAACTTCTTCGTGTGTGTGAGGTACTAGGACACATCCATGTACACACATGTCTACATACAACACAATAAGTAAGTGCAAAGGATTTTATAGTTATATGCCATTCTCGTTGTGCACATGGCATTTCTTATCTCTCTATTTGCCACCAGTTTCCTTATTCTGGTCACTTAGAGGGCTGCCTTGTCAATAACATGTTCTGATCTTTTTTTATATTGATTAGTTTGATCTCCTCTTAATCCAGTACAGTGCACCTTTCATGCGTTTGTGTTTGTGTTTTGTAACGGCAGTGTTTAGACAACCTCAAGGAGCCTTGTTCATTTATGTCACTGGTATATGTGTCATTGACTTAGTTACATTTCTAGAGTTGACCTTGTAAATTAGGAGAAAGTGTCGTTTCTACCACAGACCCATGATAACTGAAACAAGGACTCCATTTCTTTCCAGAGAGTTGGGGAAAATTTAAATTTTGGTTCACTAATATTCATAGCACAATTTTGATTTCTTACATTAGGCAGCTTCTGCTTAGCTATTCATGACTATTTATGATCATTTGAATGTTTTTGATAAAAATATTGGTTTCGTGTGCATTTGAAATTTTTTTCTCTGGCCCGAAAATGTTGGGTGAGGAAAGCTGACAATGAAGAAGTGATGAACATGTTTGTACTCACTGCGACTCTTAATATTTGGTACCCAAGATGGAGGGATGTGGTTGTCCTAGCAACTGCCTGCAACAGTAATTTGATACTGATCGGGTAGCCTTGTTTCAGACAGTATCTGATAGCATTTTCACTTCTTCCTTAAGATCCACGCTTGTACTATTTCTCTACAGCATTTTTGTCTGTGCAAATCCATATTTCTGGTCTATTTTTTTATTCCCTTTTCTTACTCCACCCTTTGATTTTTCTCTCAATCATATCCACTTTTGCCATTTCTCTTTCCTGAGAGCCTGTAAGTTTGTTTGGTGTGTGATGAATAAAAATGTTTTAATGTTTTGCGACAGAACATTTCTGGAGTAAAGGAGTGATAAATATCAAATCAAGTGGAGGCTAGAAATTTAATTTTCCCTATCAGGGCCAATCTGTGCTTCATTTTATCCTGACAAAAATTGATATTTTATCCTTGTCATAATGGAGGACTCTGATTGCAATGCCTTTTCATAATTCCTCAAAAAAAATATCGCTTTCTTTCCCCTGAGAACTTGAGTCTAAGCAAAGTAGATTCTGTGCACATTGTGAAGAAAGATACCTAATATTCCTTCAGTGCTTTATGTCTCTAAGCCTGGCAGAATTTCCATAAAGTCACTCAGGTTCTTGATTTAATATGCTACATTCAGGATTTATCTCTGGCTGTCTTGAAGAAATTTATCTAGCAAAGCCAGTGACACAGCCCCCTACTTTCTTCAGTCAGCTACATTTTGTAAATTAAGGAGGACTTGCGTCTGAGATGACACCTGAAAACTTGTCTTTTAAACAAACTCACTAAAATGTGATTAAGTCTAGAGAGAGAAACAGCATTACAGACTCAACACATACAGGATATGTTGTGAGTCAGGCAGGGAGAAAGGATCTTTAATATTAATTTATGTATGAAGTATAAGAGTCTTATGATGCTAATCTTATTTTTTAATCCTTGCTTTACATCTCAGGAAACTGAGGCATAGGGAGGTAGAGTAACCTGACTTAAGTTACTAGTCCAGAATGATTTTAGAATTCAAACACAGGGCAGGCAACTAAGATCTGAATTCTAACTTACCACACTTACTCAGTGAGTAAGTATCTACTCAGTGAGTGTGTATCTACTTGCTGTCTTCTACCGGCAGTAGAGTAGAAAGTGGATGGACTCCTGGAAATTAGAATCGTAGAGAAAGGGAATCTTTAGGCATGTTTTTATCTAAGGGTTGAATAATTTCATGAAAACGGAGTGATTTTCCCAATCCCTTTTGTGGTTCTCCACTCTTAGCAGGTTTCATTTCGGGGTGACCTTTCTAGATAATCGACTTTCCTTACCTTACAGTTCCAAGTTTGATTTCACTGATTAGGAATTGCTTTGTAAAGAGAGAGCATGTTTTTCCGGTAGACCGAGAAAGGTCTTAGACTGGCCTCACAGTAAAAAGATACAGATGCTGGTTTGTTCATTTTGTTTGGTGGGGAGAAATGACTGAACATACAAGGTCCTTGTGCATGTAGTCTTACTCACTTGAGCCATGTTGATGGACATTGGGGAGGCAACGTTTCACCAAATAAAGTCAAGTTTCTAACAGCGGAAGAAAGAAGATGGGTGGAAAGAATATTATGAATGTAGGTCATGTTGTCTGTAGGATGCTAAGTGCATCTTCCTTTCCCTCCTCCTTTATTTACAGGGCATATGTAAGAAAGGAGGCATCTTAAATTCTTTATTGATGTTTTAAACACAAGCGACCAAGAGATATAAATAAAAAGATGTAGTAGAATAATGAATAAATAGACCTTAAATGAGGTTTTTGTGGAACACACAGGATCATCAGCACTAAGCAAGGTGTAACCCATTGCCTGCTCTGAGGATAGAGAACATAGCTAGTGCGCTGTCATCACTGGGTTGGAACTGCTGACACTGTCTTGCAGGAATTTGAAGCCTAGAGCCAGGCTACTGCTTAATGTCAGAGACTAGAAGTGGGTTCTCTCAACTTCCCAGAAAGGTAACTCCACTGAAAACAATAATCAGTGCCGGTTAGGTGCTTGGAGATTTGGTCAAGAAGTCTATGGGCTTAGATTGCCTTTAGACAGAAAGATAAAGATGCAACCATGGGCATCTTAATGGTGCCATAGTTCCAATATGACTGTGGGTGCAGAATCCTTGAATTTCAAATTCTTGGTTGGTGGCAAAGGAAAACAAACACTGGTTGCACATGCCAGTTGCTTGAGGGGAGAAAAACATAAAGAACAGCCAAGAAAAGTCCAGCTTCGAAATGAGTCTGCAAAGAAAAGTTCCAGAGTGTATGAAAAGAAAGATAGCAAACAGCGTCAGTTATAAAACCGCAAATTCACTTACGGTGCATATGAAAATTTCATAAGAAGAATATGAAAGTTTCAGGGCTATGACATTTCATATGAGGATTTTAAAGTTGCTATATTGAGGATCCTCAAAGTGGTAAATGAAGGAATAATTCCAATTATAAATATATGAAACAAAATGACAGAAAAGGAGCAAGACTAGATGGCCATGGGAAATAATTAGATATCCTGTAAAAGAAAAACTTATGTAGTATATTTCTTTAAAGAATAATGAGAAAGATAAACTCCTGTTCTGGAGAATTAAATCACAGGCTTGGTTGATGACCTAACATTTCAGTTTGGGTCATATCAACCACTAAGCCAAGGGGCCGTCTTTAGAAAAGTGGGCTTACCTTGAATCATGCTAAAGACATAGCAGGAATAATTAGTTCTTTAATGAAATAATGTTTTCCGTTCTCTAATACTCCTGGCCCTGGATGCAGTCTATTCTTGAATATGTAATTTTTTACTTTTGAGATTACATTATTATATATATTGCATATAGTTATGTAGATGTTTTCAGAGCTCACAGTTTAGCATTGGATAAATTTGTGTGTTCTTTCTAGGGGGAGACTATTTCTCCCACTCTTAGCATTCCCTAGTTGTCTATACTTCTTTATCTAGATTTTAACCCATGAGCTTTGCTCCTTCCATGTTTGTATGTCTTTTTGTGTTGTCCTTGTTTAAGTCATATTTATGCAGCCATGTTTGTGATACTTCGTGGGTGTAGCTACTAATATTTGTAGGAGACATAATCTCACAAGAAACTCTTTGTTCCTCCTCTTTCTCAATGGCCCCTGAGTCTTTTGTGCAAGAATGTTTTATGGGTGTATTTTTGGGACTTGGATTCACATCTCTGATTGGTTGTGTCTTTCTGTAATGGTTTCTATCAGTTGCAAAGAGAAGTTTCTTTACTGGGGGGGGGGTTGAAACTACGCTTTTCTCTGGGTATAAGGGAAAAAAAGGAAAATATTTAGGATATAGTTAGGGATTATTTTTTTTGTAAAGTGGTATTTATAGATTATCCTCCAACATCCATGATTTTTTTTTCTTGTTGGATTGGTCTTAAAATCTGGCATAGTGGCATGCACCTTTAATCAGCTCTTGGGAGGTAGAAGAATGTAGATATCTATAAATCTGATGTCAGCGTGCTCTTCACAGTAAGTTCTTGACCAATCAAGACTGCATAGTGAGATTCTGACCCGACAAAACAGGAAGAAGAAGGAGAAGGAAAAAAGAAAAAGAAGAAGGAGGAGGAGGAGGAGGAGGAAAAAGAAGAGGAAGAGGAAGAGGAAGAGGAAGAGGAAGAAGAAGAAGAAGAAGAAGAAGAAGAAGAAGAAGAAGAAGAAGAAGAAGTTGGGATGCTCTGAATTATTTAAAAAGGTTTAACTTCTCATTTTCTTGTTTTTATCTTCCTCTCTAAGCTTGCACACTTCTCCTAACACTTAACATTTTAGGTTTCATTGCTCTTTCTCTAAAGCTCCCTCGCCACCATGTAGCTGCCTGTCTACCATGTAGCTGACCTCTGTGCTGCCTTGTTTTTCTCTTCTTTCCTCCACTGTCCTCTGCCAGGCAGCTTGTCAGGTCTGTGGTTCTTTTACATCCTAATAAAAATTGAATCAATCTTCAAAAACAAAATAAACATGATCATTTCATTTTGATCCTAAATTCCACTGAAAGGAGACTCACTTAAAGAATTTTAATCCACACAAAAAAATGAACAAGGGGTGGGGGAGAGTAGATGTGCTCCTCAAAGGAATGGAGAAATGAGACATTTTTTGGGGTTCTCCAACATTTTCTTAACAAGATTTCCACCGGTGACTGGAGGAATTGGTGAACTAATAGAAAAATTGATAGTTCAAAATTTGGCAGAATGTGAAGAAAATCAGAACCTTTTAAGGTGTATTCTGGGTTCAAAACAAGACAAAAGATTCATCTCTGATCACTGAGTTGAAACATCACTGGACAAAGAAAAATCAAGAATGTACTCAAGGAAAAAGAGAGACAAACAACTAGACTGAAAAGTGTGGTCTGTGACAAGTTGTGACATCTGTCAGAGAATAATCTAAAGTGTGAACTAAACCTTCCATATTTGCAGGTGTATTTCAGTGAGAAGAAGCCATCAAAAGATGATAGTTAAGGAGTAATTGTGATATGCAGAAACTATGCTATGTATTGGCTATTAAGTAAATGTATAAATTTATATGATAAAACACAGTCCTGCTAGCTGCCAGAAGATCAGACCATACTTCATAACTCCTCCGGATGCATAAAGATTCCTGTCACATTTGGGGCCAGAAAGCACTGCAAGGGGTTTTTACATTTTGCTCAGAGGAGTTATTATACTTATTATAATCGTGATAATGGCTAAAATCAGACACAATAGTCTATAATTTTGAAATTAATAGGGAAAGGAAAAAAGATATAATGTATCAATCTCTGTCGGTTTGAACACAGGTCAGAAAGGAGTGCTAAAGGAGCAAAGAGAAAAGAAGTTAATGAATAAATACAAAATAAGTTGGATGAAATAAGCATACATGAAACTAGTAACGTTTTAACTATCATTAGACTAAAGTCAACTAGTTTTGTGAAATTATCAGATTGATGGCGAACTCTATCTTTACCCTGCCAATAGGGGATAGTAGTGACCCTAAGACAAGGCAAATATAAAGCCAAATCATGCTTGTGAAGTAATAACAGCCTCAAAGAGAATTAAGGGAGACATTCCCTCTGGGATAATGACAACAAAGAAAGCCTCGTGTATTATTACTATATCTCCGCAGATAGACCGAGTCCAAGATAGGCACACACAGATTTACAGAGGGAGTGCTTTAAATAAATGCATCTTGCTGGAAACATAGAGACTTCCACAATCTTGAGCGATACTTGTACAGTCCAACCATAGTTTAGGTCATGAAGGGAGACTCCTCAGGCAATTTCAAGGAATCAATAGCAGGTTTTATGAGCAGAAGGCAATTTAGTTTCATATCAATCATAAAAGTATTTGGAAACTTAATTCTTCATTAAGAACTCACCTTGGAGTCTCAAAATGTCTTCAAGTAAAGGACAATGAAAATACTATACATCAAAACATATGGAGTGCAGCTAAATTGGTTAATTAGAGCAATTTTCTGCACATTAAGCTGGCATTGGACATCCTGAGTAATTTCTCATGTGGTTTGGGCTGGATATTCGCTGCTGCAGCTACCTGATTTCTATCAGGAATGCTGGTCCATGTCTCAGGCCGGGTCTTACTTCACTATTCCTGTTCCTCAATGAGAGGCTAAGTGAATATCATGACCTTTGGATCCCAGCCTGGCCTTTTATCAACTCCTTCCTCGCTACCTCTGTGCTCTCATGGCGTGTTGCCTCTGCCTGGGTGTGAGTTGTCTGTGATACTGATTAATCTTCCCCTTTTCTCCCTGCCAATGCACCTTAGGTAAACGATCTTTAGATCACCTGTACTTTGTCAGGAATCGATATGGTAGCTAGCTGTACAGTAAGGCTTCACAGATATGAATTGAGCCCCAAAATGATCAGAGGACACCTAAACCTAGTTCTCTTCATGTGAAGCCTTTGGGTTTAGAATAGACATCAAAACTACAATAGATGACTATAAGAACCCAAATATTCAGATGGTGTTGGAAGTGTGGAGAGTGTGGAAGACCAGTTAGGCATCGTCCAGTGTGAACTAATAAGGCCCAAGTTCAAGAGCAGAAGAACGAGGCTGTGATGCACCGTTTCAGGAGGGTATTTTAGGGAGGGCTAAAGAGGATGGTCTGAAGAAATAGATAGGCATTGCATAGAAAAGATTTTAATGTGAAATTGCCTTCCCACATGGGGTTGTATAGGGGGGCTGTGTGGTGAGGGTCCTGGATACTTCCTTTCTATCCTTCACAGGTCCCCAGATATGAAGGGTTTGGGCACAGCCTCAGTTGGTTGTGGTAGAGAAACAGGAGCCGTGAGATGGCATGCTAGCAGGAGGAGTGAATTCGGTCTTCTTGTCAGGGGAGTTCTAGTGTGCAACCTGGAAGCATCACTTCTGCCTGGGGGAAGGACCCGAGCACCCTTCAGACATGACTTATGGATCCATTCCCCTTCTCTTCATCCCTTGTCTCAGCATTTCCCAGCAAAGTTCAGTGAGATTATATCTCCAGCTGCTGGGAATTTCTCCTAAGAGGGCTTTCCATTCTGCTCAAATGGCCCACAAGGTTGGGCAGGGTTGGCTGATGGGCTAGGCTCTCACTTCTTGTCACTTGTCTGGGCACAATGTCAATAAGTTACAGCGGATGTTGGCAATGTTCTTCCAGTATCAGCCAAGGGAATATCCAACTCACTTAAGAATAGCATCATTTGAATGCTTTGCATCTTGGCCTCAAGTATAAGACTGTTTTCCCGTTTCTTCTTTCCTCTCCCTTTCTTCCTGGCTTCCATTCTTCATTTTTGCCTGCCTCTCTTTGTCTCTTTCTTGCCATTTTTCCATTTTCCTATCCTCTCTCCCCCCCCTCTTCTCACCCTCCTGTGAACACACACACACACACACACACACACACACACACACACACACACACCAGTGAAAATACATGCTTATGTGTTCGTTCGGGTTTGGAATTCAGACTTTTTGACTATCTATCTCATGACTATAAATTTTCTTTTGCATTATATGCTGGACACAATATCTCTGAAATCACTTACATGAGCGAGACTGCTCTGGGTCCCACTCCACGCTGCCTGGATAGATCCTAATATCTGCAAAGGCTTCTCTGGAGAAATCTAAAAGCCAAGAACCAGAGCCCAGCAGGAGATGAGTAGCAATGTATTTGTGCTGGGAAAGAGCTCTCTCCTGTCTTAGCTGCCCTTACAAACTGGGTGATCCAGCTGCTCTGGGTGAGAAGGCTGGGATTTGGGTCCCTGAAGAGTAAATTTTGGTTTAAAGCACTGGGCAGAACTGATCCAACCTTGCAATGCTGCCTTCTCTTTTTTTCTTTATTTTATTTTTTCTGAAATTTATCCTCTGTGGCATGTAATTAAATGGCCAAAGCATTCGGAAGTTGGGGAACTGGCCTCATGTCACTTTTAAATCATGTGCGGCGTAATGGGCCATTACCTTTATAAATATACCTTGTGGACACTCACCTAATTAACTCATTGTGGTTTAATCAACACAACACATCCTTAGGAAAAGTTTGGTGATAGTCTGCTTGAGAGTCTCCAGGCTGAATTTTTGTGTGTAATTTGCTTTCCACGTGCATGCCTTTTACAGTGTGATTAATTACTTGTCCCGAAGAGGCCTTGGCACCCTTCCAGCATTTAGAAGCTCTATTCCCTTGGGCATGGAAGTAACCTTGACACACTGGGGCAGGGGCTGGGATAGAACAGAAATGGTCCCAAGTGGGAGAGGGGGCAGGGGTGGGAATAGATTTGCCATAAAAGCCCAGGTCCGGTGATTTGTGTCGAAGAGGAGTCAGGCTGGGAAGTGCTGTATGACCTCAGCAGAACAAAGGAGTTGGTGGACAGGGGCAATCGTTCATGGAGAGTAGGTTGCACAATGAAAACAGATGCTGGAGGAGCATCCCCCACCCCCTAAAAAGGCAGAGATTCAAGTAGATCTGGGGCCATAACAGAGCCTGAACAAGGCAAAGCAATGGAAGAAAACCTGTAGCCAGGTAATATGTAGGGGTGAGCAGAGGCTACATTTTGCAGTCAGGTCTGGGTTTATTAAGGTCTGGGTTCAAGTGCTTTTCAAAAATACACATGCATTTAAACTTTCTTACGGTTGTTGCTTTTCTGTGTGGATGGATGTGGCGATACACTACCAAGGTGCACTTCTCAAGGTCAAAGGACAACTTGGGGGAGTCCGGTCTCTCCTTCCACCAGGTGGGTCTTAGAGATCAAACCTGGATTGTCAGGCTTGGCAGCAAGCACCTGCAGCCACGAAGCCATCTCTCCAAGTTCAAGTCCTTGTGCTGTTTGTAAGGAGTCTCCATGAGCACAATTAATACCTACCGGCCGTTTGTTTTGCTTAACATGGGGCAATAAATCTCTTTGTTGTGGTGGGGATTAAGTGAAATTGTGTGTGTAAATTGCTTAGCACAGGGCTTGCTGTTTAGTAGCTGCTAATAACTGATCATTATCTTTCGTGTGGTCTAGACAAGGCCTAAGGCATGAACGGTAGGACAAGAGAAAGCTCTCAGCAGAGGTTCATAGGTGAGGCGCTGCTGTGGGCCTCCCACGCTGGCCTGGAATTGGTTCAGAGTTATACAGAGGTGAAAATCCACAGTGCTAATTGACCGAGGTGTAGGCCAACAGTAGTTATCAGAAGCAACGTCACTTTTCTTAAATTCTAATCTGCACGCCTCTCCAATGAACTATCCTGCATGTAGGGATGTCTGTTGCTATTTTGAATGAAATGAGACTTGCATCACAGCGAGGAAACACCTGTTGATGTATTACAAAATGGACGAAGCTAAATGTAATTTCGTGTCTCACCTATACTCTTTAATGGATGTTCTAGAGGTCTGCCTGTTTGGCTTTAATGATTGTGTTTATATAAATATCATAAAAGTGATACAACTTGGAAGGCAGTGAGGACAGCCAGGCAGCACCTTCTTCGGGGCATTCCGGGTGCTGATGGATTGTTTTGATCTATCCACTTTGCCATTGCAGGCCCTCTGGCAGGGATGGCACTGACTGGAGTTAGAGAACAATTTGTGGATTCTCTGCCTTACACTTCTGGCCCAATGCTTCTGTCCAGCCAAAGGATTAGCATGGGGCTTTCAACCCTGCTGTGTCACTATGTCCCCAGTCATGCGTATGCCTGTCTCAGTGCTAGCTCTCTACAAATGTGGCAGACAGACTGTGGTGGAGGGTGCGCCACTTCCTGCCTATGCTGAGGTCCTACATTTATGATGTGCTTTCTTTATGACCTCAGGTCAGAGGCATAGCGCTATTGAGCTGCAGTTTTTTGATCTATGAAATTGTTCATCACTGTGAGCTGCTTTGAAACTAGCGAAGTGCTAAGTAACCACATCCATGGAGTCAGTGCTCTCATTGACATTGTTGTTTGATCTAAAAGCTGTTGCTCCTTGGTTTTCTTTCTGGAACCTGCCATGACCTCTCCACACTCAGCCACTCAGGACTCAACCTGTGTCCTCCTTCTAGTTGGGAGTTTTTGTGGGCACTGTGAGATCACATATGATCATGGTCCTACCTCCCTAGTACTGAATTATGAACTTTACTTGAAGAATTATATGGACCCCTATGAACTCCTCTGCCCTTGTATCATGTCGATGTCTTCATTAGCACATCTCCTGTGCTCTGAATAGTGTCCCATGAAAGGGTACTGTTTACTACATGCTAATAAGAGAAGTGAACACAGTGGTGTCAACTATGCAGCAGGGCCTCCATCTCTTGGAGTAACCTGGGCTGACCCAAATTTTTTTTCTGGTTTCCTTTACTGTATAGATTACTTAGTGGCAGACAAGGGGGAAAGGACCAGGTACAGAGGCCACAAAGGAAGAAAGAGAATTAGAAAAAAAAATAATACAATCATGAAGGAAAGGATCCATTTGGTTTCTGGCATGGTGTGTGTTAGGACCAGAAGAGCAGAGTCATATGACTTCCTTGGATTCTCAGAGTCAGCTTAATCCAGGGGTCACACTGCTGCAAAGGGTGCAGGGTCCTGTGTAGAGGTGAGTCTAAGCAGGCACTCGCCGGTTTAAGATATTTAAGGCTTGTTTACCTGTGTGGGAAGAGGAAAAATAGAATTATTCCAGGAGGAGTTAAAGTTTTTGCTGAGGATATGGCATGCCTGTTAAGCTGTTAGGCTTGAGTTCCAAGCAAGGGGTTCAGTCAAACGAAGAACAAGGGTGTCAGAATCTTGTCACAAAGATGTCACCATCAGGAAGTCAGTTTGCAAGGCTGTAGCTCAGTGATGGGGCACTTGCCGAAAATAAGGAAGGTTTGTCAGCTGGAGAAGAAATGGACCAGTGCTAGGAAAACGTCATCACATGAAGGAGAGAGCCAAATTGGAAAGCCTGAGAGCAAACTCAGTATGACTTTTCCTTCCAATGACAACTACTTGACATGGGACTTCCTAAACTACCTGTGGTCTGGAAATTTTCTTGAGCAGGTTAATGTAAGCAGAAATAACTTACCTAATGGAGAGTACAAATTACAGACAGACAAAGGAAGATGCTCTGAGCAGACTTCATGAGGGACATTTTGCTTTCATCCTATAATCTCTGAATGGCTCTACCTCCTTTCTATCACAGCATGTCACAAACTATTGCTACCCAGAAACATTCTTCCAAGCCTCTGGTGCTACAGTATTTATTGAGGTCTCAACTCTATATTGCATATAAGACTGACCATGAGTCTCCAACCACTGCAGAGCCTCGATCCATGTGTGAGCCTCTAGTTCTTACAGAAATGGGAACAGATAGAGCAAGGCCCAACAATCTACCTTGTTGGTTTTTGAGATAAGATTTCATTATGTAGCCCAGGCTGGCCTTGAGCTGAATCCTCCAAGATTCAGTCTCCTGAGTGTTGAGATTAGAAGGTTTCTATAACACTTTCAGCTGTCCAAGCACCCATCTAAAGTGACAGCATCAGTTGTGAGTCCTCTAGCAAATACAGTGCAGCCAGGCAGTGTCCCATAGGAGCCTTGGGATCAGCTCTGAGTATCCCACTGTGAAAACCAGCCTGCTTTTAGCTACTTTTTTTTTGTTGTCGTGAACAAATATCTAGCAGAAAGCAACTTAAAGGAGAGTTTGCTGTGAGTTACAATCTGAGAAGATGGAGTTCATCATCATAGAAGGCACCCCAGCAAGAGTGTGACGTAGCTGGTCCCACTGCATCCACCGTGAGGAAACAGAGATGAATGATGTTTGCCATTTTCAAAGCTTGGTCTTGTCCAATTATTCAGACAGACTTGATTGTTTATGGACCAAAGTCACAAGAGAGGGAGTGGAAAACCACAATCAGATGTATTAGTTTTTAATGAAATACACACAGCCACATAGGATTGGGCCTCTACTGGAAATAGACTCCCAAAGTCAGCATGAAGTGATTGAGGTGTTAAAGATGTGATCATTTTCATGGCCCATGGGACTTCCTTTTCCATTGTAATAGCATGCTGGGTCCAAGTAATTGCACTGGGCACCCAAAATGGAAGTGCTATTGTGCCTGGTCCACATGGACAAGTCTCAATTTGTAGCTCATTTTTAAAAACAGTTCTTTCTTTTAAAAGTCTCTCTCTCTCTCTCTCTCTCTCTCTCTCTCTCTCTCTCTGTGTGTGTGTGTGTGTGTGTGTGCGTGTGCGTGTGTGTGTGCATGTGATTGCGATTTCAAGTGTGCATGTCACACAACAAACATCACAGTGTGGAGGCTGGAAGATAACCGGAAGGTTAGTTCTTGGCTTCCACCTCAATTGAGACAGGGTCTCAGGCTATTCTTTGTATAGGCCAGAGTAGCAATCTTGTCAGGAGACCTTGAGATTACAGACACACGCCACCATTTCTGGCTTTACGGAAGCTCTGGAGATCCAAACTCAGATCCTACACCCCCATGGCTAACACTTTTTCTCACCAAGACATTTCTTCAACCCTGGTTTTATGGTTTACTACTAGGTTGTCATGAGTTCTCTTATTACATATTACAAGCATATTTTATGTATGTGGCATCTTAGTGCACCTGGTTTCTGGCATGTTAATCATGCTATTGAGCTAATTCTCAATCATCATGAGGAATACTGTCTCATATGACAGGGACTGCTATGTTCTACGCTCCCTGTTTCAAGGATCTTGATGTCCCCCTTCCCCTCATACTACACATTGTAGAACATGGTGATCTGAAGACCAATTTTGAGTCTCCATCTTCATCATCCACACTAGCAGTCTGGTTTATGTGTTGCCTGGAGGAAAATCTCAAGCTTACTGGCTATATCCTTTCTGCAGGCCCTTCTTCCTTCCTGTCAAAGAACAGAGACCATGGAACAAAATACCAGAGATAGGATAGAATAAATAGATGTTAATTTCTGAGTAAAGAATTTAAGTATGGTGTGCTGTGCTGGCTTTACTAACCTGGCTTCACGCTCCATCTTCCTGTGGACTCCAGGTTGCAGCACAGCGTGTGTACCTGTGTATGTACAATATGATACACAGCCCTCTGCAGAACACAGCAAAGAAGAGGGGCAAATTCCAGAATTTCAAAGACAATGCCATCATTTTCTTGAGAGCTGGAGTCACCTTTATATGCTGTCTGCTTCACTCAGGCAAACTTTAAAATAATATCATAGTTCACAAAACCCTATTAAACTGTCACATAAATTCCCCGTATTTCCTTTACCCGTCAATGCCTATTATCACTGAAGACATTCTGTGTCTGTGGAGATTCGTCTCCTTCCCATCAGCCTCCTTCTCTTTCCCAGTTCTCTTGGGGTTTCGTCCTCAGAAAGCAGTCTCCTGAAGAACCCCACTTTCTCAGAGGGAGATGTAACCACCCTTACCAAACACAGTGTTTGCACAGAGCATTGTGAGCTTGTGACTGAGCACTTTCTATGTGTCTAGTTCAGGCCAAGCCCTCTCCATTTCTTCCTCTAATTCTCTCGACAGCATAATGAGGTCACATCATCTTTGTTATTGGCCCTATTTTGCAAGAGAGGACATTGAGGCTTTCCAAGGCCTGAGGGATTTCCTACACAAACTTTCTAGGATGCTCTGGAATAAATCACGATGGTGGCTGCTCGCTGTAGTTTATCTCTCTAAACACTCTTCCCTTAACTATCAAGGACACAGACTCACCTATATGGTGTGGAATAGAATAGAATAGTAAGTAGTACCACATCAGAAAATGGAAAATGTTTAATATACTCTTGTCTTTCTTTCCTTCAATATTTATTTTATTTTCAAGTGTGTATGTGTTTGTGTGTTTGTGTTTGTGTGTGTGTGTGTGTGTGTGTGTGTGTGTGTGTGTGTGTGCATGCATGTGCGTTTGTATGTACCTGTCTGTCTGTCTGGGAGTATATTCACCTGAAAGCATTTGCATGAAAGTGAAGCTTTCTGGGAAGACAAAAGGTGATGTCCTATGTCCTGGAGCTGGAATTATAGGCAATGAAGGTATTGGGAGATGAGCTCAGGTCCTTTGCAAGAGCAGTATATGTTTTTAACCACCGAGCAATGTCTCCAGTCCTGTATCATTTTTTATATTTCAGAAAAAAAGCTTTTAAAGTCCAATTTGAATAATTCTTTTGCAAATTAGATATGACAGCACCAATAATTCATTCAATCATTCATTTGCTTTCACATAGTCATAATAGTAATATAATTCTCCTTTAAATTTATACCAGTGATTACAGTATAGTTAATTGTATTTATTGAGCATCACCACATTCTTTGCAAATAGCCTTACATGCATTATCATATCTAATTTCAACACCAATCCAGTGATAGAGGCAGCATGACTTTCTCCAGTATTAAAACTAAGTCCTTGAAACTCATTGTACAGTAATCCCCTTATCCATGAGAGGTTTAGCCTAAAACCCCCACTGATGATCCAAACTAAGGATAATAGCTACAAGCTTAGCACCATATTTTCCTTATACATGCATACCTATGATGATGCTGATTTAGAGGATAGGGTACAAATAGAGTAGAAGCAATAATATAATATAGAACATGGCAGCAATAGTGTATCATAAAAATGTGTGTGTGTGGTTTTTTCTCTCAAGAGAGTCAAGATGGATGGCATTTTCTCACCCTGATCCCTGAAACAGTAGTTAGTGGAGGAGGATGGGACTTCACTACCAGTCACGAGAGGATACATAGCCAAGTTTCTGATCTTCCTCTGAAGCCATTACTCCATTTACTCCACTGAGGCGGTCCACTGAGCAGAGCATGTTGTGTTTGCCTGGTGTAATTGTCCATCAAGGGGTGCATTTGTCTGCTAATGTCTGTGTGGAGTCAGGTTGACTCCGGCTGTCACCTGATAGATAACACATTCTTGGTTGAGGTGGGGGTCTTTCACTGAACCTGAATCTCACTGTTTCAACTTGGTTGGTTGGCCAGTGAAACTCTGGATCTGCCTGTTTCTGAACCCCAAGCCCTGGGGTTACAGGCGTACACTGCTACACCAGATATGCTTTGTGGGTGCTGGATACCCCAGCTCAGGTTCTTATGCCGACACAGCAAACTCCCACTGAGCCATCTTCCTGATCCCTGGAATGCATCTCCATCCCAGGACTTCCAACTGGCCCGCAGTGCCTTGCAGCCAGGCAGCCCAGCCTCACCCATGGAACCCTGTCTCTCTTCAAAAACGACAGAGGAAATCCTTACTTTTCACAAAGATTCATAGCAGAGTGCTTCAAAATTGAGAGCTCTTGGAGTCTATTTAAATGATGACTTGATTTATAAAATACCCATTTGCCTGCTGTCTGTAAGGCTCACCCCCTGGCACCATTTGCTGGCACAGCTTAGGGAACTGTCTTAAACCAAGGCACGAGTGGGCTGTCACTTAATTTGTATTATATGTCTTTCCTGGGATCTTTAAATCTATACACTGCACGGGACCAAAGACGTCCATGAGATTGGATCGTTTCACTTTGGTTCACCATCTCCCCACTGTCTCTCTTACACATCCGTTTGTATCTTTCAGGTTTTTTAGTTTTTCTGTCTGTTTTTACTCCCTGAAAACAAAGCATTTTATTAACCTTCTCTGAATTGGCAAGGCCTGCCAAGCATACCACTGTTTGGAGATCTATTTCACGGGGTTCCAGCTGGGAGACTGTTCTTTTCTGGCTGTTCATCCTCCCATGAATCCACTGAATCACTGTGATGGCTACCCAGTGGACCTTCTACAGCGCGTTCATGCACCCGATTCCCAAACACGATGACACCTCTTTAGTTGTTTTGCTTTCCCAATCCACATATTTAGAAAGTATGGGTGCGTTCTCTCAGTTGTCTTACTGGTTTGTAATCCCTAGGGAAACAAAACTGGATTAAATTTGAATACCTGGAGGTCATTTCTACAAGCTGTTCAGGTATGAGGGAAGGTAAGCATTGGAAGCAATCTTTTTTTTTTTTTATTGAGAAAAGGAGAAAAAAAAAAACAAGTTTCCATCTCCTCCCAGCCTCCCATTTCCCTCCCCCTCGTCCCACCCTTCTCCCCCTCCTCCCACCCTTTTCTCCCTCCCCCCACTCCTTTTCCCCTCCCTCTCCAGTCCAAAGAGCAGTCAGGGTTCCCTGCCCTGTGGTAAGTCCTAGGTCCTCCCCCCTCCGTCCATATCTAGGAAGGTGAACATCCAAACTGGCTAGGCTCCCACAAAGCCAGCACATGAAGTAGGATCAAAACCCCGTGCCATTGTCCTTTGCATCTCATCATCCCTCATTGTTCGCCATGTTCAGAGAGTCCAGTTTTATCCCATGCTTTTTCAGTCACAGTCCAGCTGGCCTTGGTGAGCTCCCAATAGATCAGCTCCACTGTCTCAATGGGTGGGTGCACCCCTCGTGGTCCCGACTTCTTTGCTCATGTTCTCCCTCCTTCTGCTCCTCATTGGGACCTTGGGAGCTCAGTCCAGTGCTCCAGTGTGGGTCTCTGTCTCTATCTCCATCCATCACCAGCTGAAGGTTCTATGATGATATGCAAGATATTCGTCAGTATTGCTCTAGGATAGGGTCATTTCAGGTTCCCTATCCTCAGCTGCCCAAGGAACTAACTGGGGACCTAGGCTTGGGCACCTGGGAGCCCCTCTAGGGTCAGGTCTCTTGCCAACCCTAAAGTGGCTCCCTTAACTAAGAATTGTGGTTCCGTGCTCCCCTGCCCAACCTTCCTTTATCCCAATCCTCCTGTTTCCCCAAGGCCCCACCTCCTTCCCTTCTAACTTTTCTCTCCCCATCTCCCCTTACCCCCATCCCACCTCACCCCCAAGATCCCAATTTTCTCCCCGGCAATTTTGTGGAAGCAATCTTATGAAACACAATCAAATGCCTCTCACGGTCCACACTGAATGTGTTGTGGTTGTTGAATCTCAGCTGATCTTGTGTTTGTTTTTCAGTTAATTGGCTACAGGTGATCCTTTATGGATGGCTGTCACTCATCAGCTATAATTATAATCAAGAATTCTTTTTGGACCAGAGAAAACTTACCTACAAACTGCTTTCAAAAGCAATGAATTTTTATGAATACTAAATTTAGCAATTAATGAAGTTGACATAATATCCTATTTTTTGGACAATTAAATATTTATTCCAGGTTAATAGTTTCCTTTCATGGTTTGGAGCTAATGCATCTTTTTTCAAGTTTCATTTTTTTTTCTGAGTTTATGTAGCTTGTTGTTACTGTGACTAGGTACTTGACTAATAAAAGATCCTTTATGTCCTCCCTGTCTTGAGGTTGGTCTTAGCTAGAAAATCAAGAACTGGAATGCAGGACAGCCTAGAAAAATCTATTCTGTGGTAGAAATACATTCCAGATAAAATAGGAACAGGGATTTAGAATTTAACTTGAGCACATCCTGTGAATCTATGGAAATTGAGATGAAGTTGAGATCTGCTGGAGTCAGTAACAACAACAACAGAAAAAAAAGAAGGAAAAGAAAAGTCATACTAGAGGAAGGAAAGTGGAGGCAAAAATATGGATCTGAATATCATCTATTGAAGCAGAAGATTATAAAATGCATAGTATTTTTCCCTTATCCATGCTCAAAGACACCTAATGAATTTTTGAAATCATGACTAGCTAGCACCAACCCTATGTATATCATGTGTTTTCTTATGATTTCATACTTTGGATAAAATTAATATGCATTTAGGCATTGTAAGGGATTGCAATAGCAATAACAAATAGTGAAACAGCCAAAAATATGCAGAGTGAGAGACCTTGGAACACTCAGTCCTAAATGGAATGTCTTCATCAAATCCTTCTTCTCTGGGCTCAGGGAGCCGAGTGGAAGAGGAAGTAGAAAGGCTGTAATAGCTAGAGGTGACAGATACTGAAGAAACAAGGCCTTCTCAACACAGCATGACTGATGCTTATATAAACTCACAGAAATTGGCAGTATGCACAGGGCCTGCCTGAGTCTTCAGAAGATGGGATCTTAGGGCCAAAAGGAGAAGTGGATACATGCCCCATCCCTAGCCCAGAAGCCATCTCGGATACATAATCACTTGAAAAATCAGTTTTCTCTAACAGCATCTCACTGGGAATGCAGACCACCCTTGAGGGTAATCTCCAGGCCTAGCAGTAGATGGCCAACACAAAATGAACTCGATGGCATCTTTGGAGAATATTTGTCTCATAAGGTTGAGTCAGAGCATTTCCCCCCTGCCTTACAGGTCCTTTGCATATGTATTGGGACTTCTGGTTTTGCATTTTAATGGGACTCCTCTGTGTATGAACCTGTGTGCTTCTGTATCTATATGTGTTTCTTATAAATTTTTTTTGGTTCTTTTTCTTCCTTTTGTTTATTTTGTCCTATTCCGATTTGTTTGTTTTTGTTTTGTTCTATTTCATTTCCATTCCTTAGATGTCTGTTTGTTTCCTGAGGAGAGGCAGAGAGGATGTGGTCCAGGTGGGACGGGGTGTGGGAAGGAACTGGGAGGTGTAGTATAGGGAGGGGAAACTGTAACCAGAATACTTTGTATAAAAATATCTATTTCCAATTAAAATATACCATAATACAAGTTATTTAAAACCTACACATAGTTTTGTTTTGGAATCTCCCATTTAGTGTTTTCAGACCTGGGTTGGCCATGGGTACCTAAAGCCATCGAAGTGAAAGAAGAGAGGAGGAAGGATGTCTATGCCGTTTGCATGTGGAGGCAAAGGGGTGTAATGCAGAGGGTTCCTTGCTGGGAAGGCTGCTCAGGAACAACCTTGTGACCCAATAAGAACTTTGAATTTTAACCTAAAGCATTAGGGAGCCATTCAACACTTTTAGAGGATGTTTGATGAATGTCTCAGGAAGTATTTAACAAGAGGGAACCACAAGGCCAACACATCTTTATTAAGTATGGTGACTCTGATGTGGCAGTCTGGTGACCACCCCATTTCTGGGTGTGCTGACTGGGGGATGATGGTGTTCAATGCCTTTCCTGTATCAGGTCCTTCTTGATAGGAGGACCTACCCGTGTGTAAGGGGCATCCCTCTGGGCTGTTGTCTCAAGCCACTGCTGCTGATGCCACCCAGCTCTTCTAGGATACTTTAGAAAGACAGAAGATGACACTGCAAAGAAGGGCCAGGGAAGCCTTTGATCATGGTATTCACCTCGTTGGAGAGCAGCCTGAGGTTTTGCCGTTCTCAATCTCTACTATTCAGGCTTCCCTGTGTCGCTAATACTCTACACCAGGCTCCCGGATCAGACCTACTCTCCATATACATTACTGTTTCCACACACCCAGATTTCTCCACCTGCCCGGGGCTCTTTCTTGTTGCCCAGTCATCTGTGAATATACCTAATTCAGAGTGAATACATTTAAATCGTTTAAACATAAAAGGCAGGTTGCCAAGCAACGGTGAATCCAAAATACCCTTGTCAGGTCATCCCAGTGAAGAATGGGCAGACCACCACTGGAGTGATTTTGATTGCTACAGTAGCAGTGATAATGACCCTCATCTCTCTTTTGTTCTCTATCTCTGGCTCCTTCCTTCCCCACCTCCTTCCATATTTGACAGTGAACCAGCAGCTCAGCCTGAACGTTAAAACCAGTTGGCTCTGTTTAAGCCAACAGACTAGCTCTTGGTTCTGTTTGTAGGGTAATTGAGTAGCCAAGTGATTTTGACTTTTCCCATTCCTTAAGGACCCTTAGATTCCCTTCCCTAGACAACACACACTATGCCTTGTGAGAGTAGACCTTTCCACGTCCTAAGGTGAGTGGCTCGACCATTAGAGTTCCTGTCAGGTGGTGGCATATGTTCAGGCTGTTAGATTTTTCTCCTTCTATCTTATTGGTCCCTTTGACTCAGGGTCATAATTTATGCATCACGCTGCTCTCAGGTGATAGTTTTTCTGCTACCGAGATGTCAGTCATGCGCAGCTGGACCTGCAGAGTCTTTGGGGGAGCTCAAGGCTTCTGAGCCAAGCGTGCTGAAGAGAACTGGCTTTCAGAGTATACAGTGAATTTTCTTGTCAGTTTTTTAAAACAATGCTCTTTGCACGTGATTCACATTTTGGAGGTCTCATTCTCCTCATTTTTACCTTGTCTTTGTTACTTACCTGTAGTAATGTCCTGTAACAACACTCCAAGACATGCCCTGTGGTACTAACAGAGCCAAGGCCTTTGCTTCCAGAGGCAGCTCTGTCTTGGGAGCCTACAATGTGCCTCCTCAAGGACGTGGCATTCCATCCAATTTTGGAGGCTCCGCTCAGTCATCCCAGTGTCTGGGACAAGAACATGGAGGGAGAGGCAAGTCAGGGCTTCTGAGGTTCTGTCATGAAGCATTGTGAACCCCTCACTTTTCTGTTCAAGAGAAGTACAGAACCCAAAGTTGTATTTGACCTAGAAACAGGATTCCTTACTAGGATTAATTCCAAGGTTTTCTGAGTAAAGCGAATAGCTGTGTCTATGTTTAAACTTCTCACCTCCCAGTGGCTTCTGATATACATATGATGTGCACAATTACAGTAGAGTGCAGTGGACTGGGAGATGTTAGGCAAGTCATTAGCAAGCAAAGTCCCATCTTGCTTGCTTTGGTTACATCTTTATGACATATGTACTCTGTTGAGAGTGTGTGCAGGCTGTGAACGGATGCTGATAGAACCATGGCCATGTCTTCATGAGATAATCCTTTACTGACTTGGCTTTAGGCTCAGTCTGTTGGTGCTGGGGGCATCCCCAGGAGCCCTGGGAGTTTGCAGGAATCCATTCATGTGTTCCTCCTGGAAATAGTAACTCTACCAGGGAGATGTAGGGACAGAACTGGCAGTATCAGTTACAAGAGATGCTGCAAGTCAGAGTCACACTTGCGAGCATTTGTATCTGAGATCAGCTGACACACTGATGCAGGCGGGTGAGCAGCATCTGTCTGCAATTTTCCTGGTGCGATTTCACACTTCTCCCCAGTGCCTGTCGCTTCTCTGCCTATCAAATTTCTCAGACCCAATCCAAATACTATATTAGTACGCCATACATCTTATGTATCATTATAGCGCAGATATATTAATTTTTATTTTCCACATATTATAATATAACAGTCTCCAGAAATTCTGTCGAGTTTGACGCAGATGAGGAAATGCAGATGAATTTACTCATATTTATGCACAGTCTAAAATTGTTATCTCAGCCTCCATTACACCACTTCCTCTTGGTTATCTGAAAATTGCCCAGGAATAGATTTGCTGATTTTCTTTTCATTTATTCCCATTATGTGAACCCACTTTCTCATAGTTCAGACAGAAGGCTACAAAATAAGAAGGCAAAATTACCCTTCACAGAGAAATGTGAGTCTGTAATATTTGGAAATTGGATTATTTCAGGAGAAATAAGGCAGCGAGACCGAATGCTTTGTTTGTGGGAAAGCCTTATTCTCTTACTGATGCATGTGCTCAGTGTCTTGACTAGTTTCCATTGGGGTATAATAAACCTGCTATTATGTATGATAAATGGAGTCAGTGAGACATCTGATAAAGGTCATAGGTCCCACCATTCACTGCAGAGAACCATGAGCCATGTGAGGCCACTGAGCAATTAAAAATGTTTAGTCCAAACTGAACATGCTCTAGCTAAAAAACCCTTAAAACTTTTTAATTTCTAAGCACCCTAACATGAAAAATGCATCATTTTCTATTTAGCACATATTAAAATTCTATTGGATTAAATAAAAGTGTCAATTAAAATTAATTCCAGTGTTTTAAAGTTTTTTTTTGCATTCATTTTTATTAAAATACACAGTGGGCATCCAATGTATAGAGAGACCTTTGCTCCTCAAAATTGTACTCTCTCATCAGCAGCTTCAGGTCCTCCCTTGTGGGAGCTTGGTATACCTGCTGTCTTAGGTTTAACCCCAGATGTATGGAACGGAAGTCCTATTTTGGCCCAAGCAACTATGCTAGCTGAGGAAAATATTCCCAGTCAGTCATTTCAATGCCATATGGGGAAATAGAGACTTCTTTGCCCAGAGGGACTCTAATGCTCACCCGTGTCCAAGGTGGTTGGTATCATCCCTGTGTGTGGGATAAACAGGGGCCTGCTGATCCCTAACGGATGCTTCACAGTGAAGATTCTCTCAGTGGTCACATGACGTGAAGGCGTCTGATGGATGAAAGCATCCAAAGCAAATGAAGGAATGCTTCTACCATGGCATCATTTTCATATTCCAGGCACAGAACACTGTGGTTTTATCTGTCTGAGTAGGTTGAATGGCTTTATCTAGACTTCGACTACGTGACTCTTGCTGTGGCATGGAAAAGTATGTCCATGGAAGGGACCTAAGGCACAAGTCAGACTGCCACGCTGGTGAAGAGTGCCATACACACACTCCATTCTAGCCCCCCTGAGGTTTATATTGTTTTTGGAGCTGGTGATTTTCCTCCATACAGGGGGCACCTGCTCGGATGTCCACTCCTCAAACCTCCCTCTTCCTGAAGTCATGACCCCTACTTCCTGTTTTCCATGCCCTGCTTCTTCTGTTTAGTTTCCTTTCCCAATGCTTATGCAATACTGCTTTTGCACCCCTACCAGAGGGTGAATTTGTCAAGAACATTGATGCTTTTGCCCTCAATAATTACATTTCAAATTGTAGTTCCTGGGTTATTGCAAGAATTTAGTGAGTATCCTTTGAATTAATGAATGAACCAATGAAATAATCAGACATGCAGGAATTAATTGGGACAGCTTATTGCAGTGACATCTTCCCATCTTCTTAGCACATTGTGTTCTTGAATGGTGCTGATGTGCAGAGATGTGGGGGCAAAGATAAGAGAGAGGAAGCAGGATGGCGGAAAGGGCCAAGGGTCAAAGTGGGTATCATAGGGGAAGAAGGAAAGGAAGCTTTCAAATGAAGGGCAGCAAAAGTCTGATAGGCAAAGAAGGGCAGAGAGACGAAAATGGACACGGTGTGTTTGGGAGATGGTAAACAGCAAAGTGAAGACTACTGCGATAGGAAATGTTGTTAGGTTTTCCAATGAGAATACTTACAAGAGTATAGATTCTTTGTGTACGTGTGTGTTTACATGCACATTTATGTGTGCATGTGGCATATGTATATATATGTACATGAACACACACGTGCATATGGTATGTATGTGTATGTATTCGTGTGTGTACTAGTACGTACACTTGTGCATGCACATGTAGAGGCCAGAGGGTGTCAACTGTTTTCCTTTATTACTTCCCACCTTATTTTTTTGAGACAGAATTTCTCACTGAACCTGGGGCTCCCTGATTCTCCGAGGGTAGATGACCAGGACTCTTCCTGGATTTTCCTGTTCTGTTGTCATGAATATTAGGGTTTGTAGGAACATCTAGTCATGCCTAGCTTTTCTTTCATGGTACCCAAGCTCGGGTCCTCGTGGTTTAACTGCAAGCGCTTCATCAACTGAGCTATCTTATCAGCTCCAGGAGTATGGATGCTATATCGTATTGTTATACAGAAGGTGATGCAGCCAAAGAGGAGTGTTTATGCTATGACCGTCTCACCGCCTCTGTCTCTGTATCTCTATCTTTCTTCTTTTCTCTCTTAAGATCAATTGGACTGCTTAGTTGTTGGTCCTGATGGTGAGGAAGAGGTAGCAGTCATGAATTGAAAAATGTGATTGCAAGAAAAGAAAGAAGAGAGTATGTTCTTTGAGGCCCTGAATTTTCATGACAAAGATACTGTAACTTTTCTCCCCTTCTCTGTGTGTTGCTTATGATCTGTGAAAAAGTTTAAAAGGTTTAATAAAAAGCCTTATGGGATGCCAATTAAACAACCTTAATCTTCACGCCAGTTTCATTACTCATCAGACTCAGAAGCCCTATTGCCAATCTTTGCATTCTGGGCTTCTACCCAGTTGCCCCCAAGAATCCACAGTGAGGCAAATTGGCTCTGAGAACAGCCTTTTCCCAACTTTGCTAACAGACTCCATGTTTCTTTGCTAAAAATGAGGGCAATCTCAGAGAGGAATTCAGAGCTCTTTAGACTAGCGTCGTGCATAGCTAACAGACTGGGGGTAAAAAGCAGATGGCAAAGTTGTCAAGAAGGAGGGACAGGGTCTGGGGCTGCTTGTTGTCAATAATGTAAAGGGGGTAGAGATGAAGATGAGTCATTTAGTGTCAGCTTGGACTTCTACCTCAGCATTATCGACAGTCACCAAGTGACTGTTCAGTGCCTCATTCTGGCGGGATACACAGATATAGCTAAGCATTTGTGTGAGAGCTGTCCACAGACTGCTCATCTGGGAAGACTGTGCCAGAAGATGCGCCCATGCCACTTACCTGAGTGGGTGAGGCAGACATTGATTCACAGTGACAACCCCCCTGTGCTTTCTGGTTTTCTTCTTGTGCCTGGCCTTGGGTAGCCTCCTTCCATATCAGTATTTGAATTTCACTATGAGGAAAAAATCAATAAGAGATCAAAGGACAAGTTAGTTTGCTTCCTGTTTGTAGCTGCTGAAAGAATCCAGAAGGATATAGTAGACCTAGTAGGGATTGAAACTACTAACTAAAATCTTTGGATCTTGTCTAGGAAAGTTATAGTCACCATTGGTAACCACAGACTTCAGCACAAGGGCACAAGAGAGTTTGCTTTATAGCTCTGGAGTTACAATTTCGAAAGATTTTAATTTTGCCAAATTTCTTCCATTAGAAAGAGGCAAAACAAAACACCAAATCCGTCTCCTTTTCCATAATTTATATAACCCTTGTTTCGATCTCATGGTACAATGTTTGTTTGGATAGAGTTCACAGAATTATACATGATAAATAAAAGGAACATTGGAATGTGATTCAGAACACACACATTTTTCTCTTCCTTGCTGTCCTTGCCACATTGGCGAGCAGGAAGAGAATGATGATAATGCCCACGTTTCTTATTTCAGATTTACTAGAAGCACTAAGTGATGAATGATGTTAGAGAAAGGATCTTCTCAGTAGCCAGGTGACACTGAATCTCTTCATTAGACACCAGTCTGTCCTGTTTCAAAAAACTAGCGAAAATTACTTGTTAATTGCCAGATAAGTCATCAATCCCCATAAGAGTTCAAAACTCTTTCTCTTTGATAGTATTGAGGAAAATCTAAGAAATTAGAAATGTAAGGAAAGAAAGCCTCTGTGATGTATTTGTCAGGATTATATCTCTGGATGTTACAGAATAATCATCAAGAAAAGACTTAAATATGTGTAAGACAGTTCAACAATTTGCTAATTACAAAAGACTCTCTTTTCTTCCTTTGGAAAATGTATATATGAAAGCCATCAACAGAAAACAAAAATTCATTCTTATCTTAGCAAAAAAAAAAGAATAAAGATACATTTCTAGCTACTTTTAAAAGGATCATTAAAGGCAATTAATTTTTCATTAGCTCCCAGGAAAATGAACTTGAAGACAAATAGAAGCAGAACTTGTCGGAGGATGTGAAAGGATTTTGTGCCCAACAAATGTATTTCTTAAAAGAGAATAAAATGAGTTTTTTTCTCAAATAAAAAGCTTGAGTACTCAAGGTTAGTTAACCTCTGCTGCAAGAAATTCGAAGGGGTGATTTTCAGGCAGATGGGAAATAATGAAACCCACTTGAAGTTGGTAATACAATACCAAGTTAAAAAAATCATTTCAAGGATGAATCTGTGACTGAATATAAACTAATAGTGAATTTATAATGCAATAAATAAGTCTCATGAATTTTAATATGTGGTAGAAACAGAATAGACTATTTCAATACAAGGATAGGTGCATCTTATAATTATTAAGGTGACCACGTGAATATTAGTAAAAAGATATGCAACTACTGAGCTAATCAAGAAAGCAAAGAAACAATGGGGGAAAAAAACACCTAAGCAGTCAATCCAAATGCATGTGAGAGAGGGAGGGAAGTCATTCGTTACAAAAGTTAGGGCAACCGTAATGCAAAATCATGAAGGGATAGCATTAGACTTGCACCTGTCATTCGTTGCAACAAGTGTAAATGAATAAATGCTACAGCTGAGAGATATCAAAAGAGCGTCAAGCTGCAGAAAGTACAGTATTCAGCCTTGTGTTACTCTGAGAGACGAAGGGGGATGGGAAAGTGATGGCAAGTTTGGAATTAGATTTTAAAAAATGTGATACGTGAATACAATCCCGAAGAAATACCGCACAGCCGTATTAATACAAACAAAGGAGACGTTTAGGCAAATTGCCTGAGCAGAGCCCGCAAGGCTTCAATAATGACAAAACATTCAGTCTATCAGGACCGTAGAATGGTTCAAAACTCTGTGTGCAGTTAACCACGAACAGAAAACAAGTAAAGACTTGACAACAGTATAAGGAGAAATAGCCAATCTCACAATAATCTTGGGGAATTTTCACAGGCCTTTCTCAGTGAATGATAAACAAGTAGAACTAAACGTTAACAAGAATATAGAAAATGTCAGTATTACTGACCAATTCCGTGCAGTTGGCACCTAAGGAATATTGCATCCTTCAACAGCTTTTATGAACATGTTTGTATTTACAAAATTTCATATGTTGGTACTAAATTCCATCTTAGAATTATTTTTTTAAATATTTATTTATTTATTATGTATACAATATTCTATCTGTGTGTGTCTACAGGCCAGAAGAGGGCACCAGACCTCATTACAGATGGTTGTGAGCCACCATGTGGTTGCTGGGAATTGAACTCAGGACCTTCGGAAGAGCAGGCGATGCTCTTTACCACTGAGCCATCTCTCCAGCCCCCTTAGAATTATTTTTGTCAAGGCACTATATATTAGAACCAAAGGACGACAACATTTAAAAATTACAATAGAAATCAATGAAAAAACAAAACGTGTTTTTCTTTTTAAAAGCATTTTAATTTAATTTATTTATTTTACATCCCAATGGCAGTTTCCCCTCCCTTCTCTTCTTCCTTTTCCTCTCTCATCCACAGCCTCAATCACTCCTCCTTTGTTTCTGTTCAGAGAGGGGCAGGTCTCCTACTGTCAACAAAGCATGACCTATCAAGTTGTGGTAAGACTAAGGACCTTCCCTTCTATTAAGGCTGCACAGGGCTATCAGTATGAGGAATAGTTCCCAAGGGCCAGCCAAAGCATTAGGGACAGCCCCTGCTGTCATTGATAGATCTACCACCAATAGACCAAGCTTTTGAGAGAATTTTTAAATGTCCTCAATTCTTGACTTTAAAACGTTCTAAGGTTTTCTATTTATTTAAGAATGCTCATGTATCTTCAAGTGATTGTTATATTTTAATTTGCCATAGTTTTTGTTGCAATGTCATGGTGACCACATGCCTCATAGGGGTTTCTGTCTTTGTGTTTTTCAACTACAACAGTTATAGTCATAACACCCAAACCATGCCTTCAAGTCTCATAGATCCTAGGATTTGCCCACAGGATGAATTGGAGTACATCATTTATTTCTGCTTATTCTCTCTCTCCCTCCCTCCCTCCCTCCCTCCCTCCCTCCCTCCCTCTCTCTCTCTCTCTCTCTCTCTCTCTCTCTCTCTCTCTCTCTCTCTCCCCCTCTGTGTGTGTGTGTGTGTATATGTGTGTATGAGCTATCATAAAGGTACAACACTAGAATAGATAAGATGGCAGTTCTTAAAAGAAAGAAAGTCAGCAAAGAGGAATTGGTTCCTGAAAAGGCATAAAATTATGGTGCTCATTTCAAGACTGATTAAGAATAAAGTACCCTGTGGTGCTTTGAATGAGAGCTCCTCCTACCCCACATTGGCTCCTATATTTGAATGCTTACTCCCTAGTTTGTGGAACTGTTTGGGAAAAATTAGGAAGAATGGCCTTGTTGGAGGAGGCATGTCACTAGGGGCCAGCTTTAAGGTTTCAAAGACTAGGAAGTTACCAGTGTGTTCTCTGTTTTCTGCTTGATCTCAAGAGGTGAGCTCTCAGCTGCAGCTCCAGATGCTACCACCTATCCTCCAGTCTTCCATTATGGATTATTATCTCTTTGGAACTGTAAGCCGCTCTGTATATAAATAAACGCCCCCTCTATAAGTTGCCTTGGTAGGGAAAAGCAATACATCCCCAATATCAGAAATAAAAATAAAAGGTACTAGTATTTTATTTATTATAAAAGTACAAGGATTTTAAAACAACTTTTATGTCTATAATTTTGTAATTATAAAAAATGTTTATTAAATTGACAAAAGGAGAAACTAAAAATCTAAATAGACAAATTTGTTAGCATATAATTTGAAAAACTTCTAAACAATTTACATTTGTGATCATATAGTTTAATTATTAAATTCAGATTAAAATCATCTGTATCATTACTAGCTTGGGTAAATCACTTTACTAGTGAATTTCCCTATACATTTAAGGAAAAAATTAACTATATAAATATAAGATTATCTATATAACTGAAATGTCTGTTCAAATTTAATTTGCTTTCCCATTAAGTTCAAACCGTTTATAAATCTTTCACAGAAAATAAAGAGGAAGTGCTTTCTAGTTCATCATAACTTTGATGTCTAAGTCTGACTAGGATATTGCAGAAAAGAAAAATTATTGGCTGCTTTTCTCATGAGACACAGAGGCAAACATCCTAAAGAAACAACTGATTCCAGAATTGCATTAAGAGATAATACTTCATAATCCAGTTGGTTTTATTTCAGGAGAACACTGTTGATTTAACCTCAAGAAGAATAGGTCAATGTTGGAAAATATGATATCTGAAATTTGTTTTAAAAAATCTTGTGAGAGGTGATGAGCAGATGTGCATAATGAAACAGGATGGTTATGCCTTGGTAATCATACCTGAATGATGAATATGTTTCAGCATCTTCAGTTTCTATAAAAGAATTAAAAATAAAGCAACCACTCTCTTGTAGTACATTAAGAATAAGAAAAATCTCGTGTTCATTTCAACAAATGGTGAAAGTTTCACTTAATATAATTGGACATAAGACTCTTACAAAGGGATAGGAACAGGTTTGTTTCATACTATGCATGTGGTCTTGGGTTCAATCCCCAGGACCTCAGAAACATTCCTATTGGAAGAAGTAACAGAAAGAAATGATCTTACCTTAGTAATGGTTGCTTTCTAAGACCTACTGGCGAAATGCCTATAGTTCTCCTTCAAAGATGGAAACAAGAAGATGGGGCCTATTGCCATGTCTGTTCTGTAGTGTGCTACAGAGTCTAGCTTGCAAAGTTAGCCAGAGTTCTTCACACTTACTGCTTTTATGCTTTAGGATAGATAATTCGCTTTATGGGAGACTGTTCTATGCACCGTAAAATGTTTGGCAGCATCCCCTGTCTTGACTCAGTAGATGACAGTAGCATTTAGAATTCCCAAATGTGACAATGAAAAAATATATTTTCACATCCCCAAATATTCCCACTGCACAAAATGTGCCTCTTCTGACCAAGAAAAAGAAATAAATGCTTAAAGATTTGAAAAGGGGAAATTAAACCATTGTTACTTGTAGAAGATTGAGCATATACAAAGTCATAAAGGCGGCATTCATAAGAGGTGGATCTCAACTTTCACATCTTTGTATATTCTGAACTCTCTAAGACCCAACATAAACGTAACAGCCCCCTGTGTAAATCAAAGCACTCATCATCCAGAGGAAAATCCTGGTTATACTGAATTAAGCAAAGATTTTGTAAAAGAGATAAAGAATAGCCAAACAATTAAAAATGGATAAACTTCAGAGAACGATTTTGTGCTTCAAATGCACTGTCAAGAAAATGGTGGGGAAAGAAAAGAAATTAAGGTCTTGGGGTAGATTTTCTGAAACTTGTGTTTCTTAATTCTATTTGGAAAATAATTTTTCCATGATATTTATTGAACTCCACATTTTTCTCTGCTCCCCTCCCTGCCTTTCCCTTCCCCGCTTCAACCCTCCTCCAAGGTTCCCCTGCTCCCAATTTACTCAGGAGACCTAGTCTTTTTCTATTTTCTACTTCCCATGTAGATTATATCTATGTGAGTGTCTCTTAGTGTCCACATTGTTGTTTAAGTTCTCTGGGATTGTGGTTTGTAGGCTGCCTTTCTTGGCTTTATGTTTAAAAACCACCTATGAGTGAGTGCATGTGGTAACTGTTGGTTTGTGTCTGGGTTACCTCACTCAAAATAATGTTTTCTAGTTCCATCCATTTTCCTGCAAAATTCAAGGTGTCATTATTTTTTTCTGCTGTGTAGTACTCCATTGTGTAAATGTACCACATTTTTTTAATCCATTCTTCTATCGAGGGGCATTTAGGTTGTTTTCAGGGTCTGGCTGTGTCAAACAAAGCTGCTATGAACATAGTTGAGCACATGTCCTTGTGGCACAATTGAGCATCCTTTGGATATGTACCTAAAAGTGGTATTATTGGGTCTTGAGGAAGGTTGTTTCCTAATTTTCTGAGAAATTGCCACACTGACATCCAAAGTGGTTGTACCAGCTTACATTCTGAAACTACACCTATAAAGCCGCTCTCTTCATGACATGTGGGACCTGAAGAGAAAGAGAGGGTCTGGAATCCCAACATCCCCTTCAAGGTCATGCCCATAAGTGCCTAACTTCCTCTTTTTAGCTTTATGTCCTCGCTATTCCTCCACTTCCTGAAATTGTGATAGGCTGGAAAACAAGCCTCCAACAGATGGATTTTTAGGAGAAATTTGAAATTTAAGCATCTGCACTCAGAACTTCTTCCAATGATGCTTCCTTTTTCCTGTACCCTTTTGTTTTAGTTTACTATATGGGTGTGTACGTGTGAATGAATGTTTGTGGCAGTCAGAGGTCCACTTCTGGTCCCTACCTTGCCTTCTAACTTGTTTGAGACAGGGTCCCTCTTTCTCTAATGCATGCCGCAAGGCAGGTTGAGTATGAGCTTCCAGGGATTCCATTGTCTCCACCTCCATCTCTCTGTAGATACACTGAAATTACAGATATTAACTACCATGTTCATCTTTACATGGTACGGTGGTTTGAATAAGAATGGTGCCCACGGGCCCACAGGGAGTGGCGTTATTAGGAAGTGTTCCCTTGTTGGAGTAGGTGTGGCATTGTTGGAGGAATTGTATCACAGGTGGTGGGCTTTGAGGTCTCAGATGCTTAAGCCTTGCCAGTACATCTACAGTCTTTGCCTGCTGCCTGTGGATCCAGATGTAGAACTTGCAGCTCCTTCTCCAGCACCATGCTGCCATGCTTCCTACCATGATGATAAATGAGCTAAACCTCTGAAAGTGTGAGCAAGCCCCAAATACATGTTTTCCTTTATAAGATTTGCTCTGGTCGTGGTGTCTCTTCACAGCAATGAAACCCTAACTAAGAAACTTGGGTTCTGGGGATCTAAACTCAGGTCCTTACACTTAATGTATCAAGGACTGTACCCGTTGAGTTGAATCACCCACTCTTATTTCTTTTCTCTTTCCTCACCCCATGGCCCATGGGCAGACTGTTCTAAGTTTGCTAGAATTCATATTAGATGATGCCATTTTGAAATCATGTTTTCCTGACTATTGCTATTTTCTCTTTTAACCTCAGTATCTTCTGCTCCAGTGGGCATTCTATTAGGTCATACCTCTGCATCATGGTTGTTTATGATCCCTTCTATAACCCACAAGATATTTTCCAAACTCATGCCTGTGCTACAATGTGCCTGTGGAAGCAGAAACAGACTCGTTTGTAGCTGCTTTCCCATATTTTTTTCTATATAGTTAATACTTCGACCTTATACATAAGCACAAATCTTCAGAGATAAAGATAAAAAAGATATAAAAATTACTCAGATGACCTTCATTGACAGGGGCATCTCTCTCTATAGCTATATTCAAATAGATATTATAACTGCATACAGTTGGGTACTGCGCTGGTGCAACATTCTTTCCTATTTTTTTCATTGTCTTAATCTTATCTTAGATATATTCTTCTATCAACAATATCAAGACACAGGAGGTATTTTTTGTCTTGAGTCTTATATCTTTTGTTTTCTTTCCTTTTAATTATTATTTTATTTTTGAGATCATATCATAATACTTTCTGTGACTGAATGGTATTCTTTTATGTATCAGTTCCTCAACTGATGTCCTGTGTTGCTATCTATGTCACCCCCAATTATAAGCATTCTTCATAATATAATAACAAGTAGTCCACTTTAAGACTATCTTGAGAAATTTCTCTGGTCTTATTGGGTGGTAACTATCTGTGCTGACTCTCTTTTCTTCTAATTTCTCTTGAAGAAAAGAATTATTACATTTCTCTTGTAATGTGCACTACCCTGCAGAATGCCAGTGGGATCAGAAAAAGAAGGAAAAAAAACAAATGGATGTTCATATAATTAGGTACACATGTGGAAAAGCATGTCTTTATTTTTCCCTCAGCTTCCCATAAGCTAATAGGCTAATAATATCTCTTGGCCATTGTTCAAGTCTATACTGTGTCCTAATTTTTCTTTACAGATATCACGATCACTGACATGAACTCAGGGTGTAACTTTTTCATTTAAGATATGGACAAATTATTGATATCCCATAAGTTGGCACGATCCCTTGAATCGATTTCAAGAAATTCAGAGTGGAAAAAAAGTGAATATAAGTATCTGGTGTGTTTTGTCGTCCTGCAAAAATGATTTACTGAGGCCCAAATCATCAATTACAAGGGAAAACGTCCTGGCATGCGTGTTTCATGCTCTTTACAGCTGTTAGCTATTATGAGCTCTCAAGAGTGCCATTTGCTGCTACAGCTCACTGGTCCTTGAAGTTGAAGTCACCAACATCACTGTAGAATTGTCTTAAATCACAGAGGGGAATAGAGGAAAACCAATGTGAGTGACTGAAACTCTGCTTACATCTTCATTAGATCCCACAGTTTCCCGTTTACATGTTCAAGATGCTAGAACAGCCTGCTAAGTATTGTGATGGATTACAGTGTAATACCTCGCCCACCCAACTCTCCTAGGGAAACAGACACAAAGCCGAAAGCCTCTCTGTAAGATCTTGAGTTGGGCCATTGACTCACACGTTGTATTATAATGGGTATAAAGGCAACTGAAGCCAAGTGGCTCCTATTGGTATCAGAAGAGCACAAGCTAATTTTTATTTCTTCTTCTTACGGGGCTAGAACTTGCTATTGTTATCTAATGTGTTGCCAGTGAGCATGGTCTAAGTACACAAAGAGAGTAATATGCAATTACAGAGCTGAAAATAAGCTACTGATTGGGTGCATACCCATCAAACCCCTTTATTTCTCTGCAAGTTTTGTATTGGATGCCAACACAGCTTGATTTGGGAGGAATAAAAGTGACTGAAGAAATGACACAGTGAAAAACCTGACCTCTGGTTGATTTCAATTGTGCTGTTAGTGAACAGTGAATCTTTCCTATCCAACATGCTTGTTTACAAATTTCAGTTAGTGAATGATTAGCCATACACGAACACCCGATATGTTATGAACTGAATCCTTACTTTCCACCCAAAGTCATGTTGTAATGATGAATGTGGAAACCATGGTGGGGCCTTTGAGAAGGGCCCTGACCTCATAAATGGGATTAGAACTCTAATAAAAAGGATACTGAAGATCTCTCTTGTCCTCTCTGTCATATGAAGACATAGCTTTCTGGAGACCATGAGGCAGGTTATCAACAGACATCAAATGTTGTCGCTTTGATCGTAGGTTTGAACCTTCAGGGTGCTGAGAAATAAATCCCTGTTGTATGCTAGTAACCCAGTTCATGGTATCCTGCAATAGCGTCTTCAGACAAACCTAGAAAACCCAGTGTTCATTTTTCCCCCAAACTGAGAAAATTATTTTCAAGTGAAATAAAATGAGATAAGTTTGAACCCTGGAAATATGATTCTCTGAGCTTTCCCCAGGCCACCATACCAGACAGCTTATTGTGCAAATACATTGTCTGTATAACAGAATTCACTTCTTTTTTTAAAATTTTTTTTATTGAGAAAAGGAAAAAAAAGTTTCTGCCTCCTCCCAGTCTCCCATTTCCCTCCCCCTCCTCCCACCCTTCTCCCCCTCCCTCCACTCCTCTCCCCCTCCCTCTCCAGTCCTAAGAGCAGTCAGGGTTCCCTGCCCTGTGGAAAGTCCAAGGTCCGCCCCCCTCTATCCATGTCTAGGAAGGTGTTTGGATGTTCAGAATTCACTTCTAAAACACCACTGGCACACCCTTCCTCTGGAGCTAAACCACCACAGGGTTCTTTTTACTCCCCTCTTCTTTGCTTCCCTCTGATCCTCTGCCTTTTCTTTCCTCTCCTAGATAAGGTTTCATAGTAGTCCGGGCTGGCCTTGAACTCCCTGCTCAGCTGAGGATGGCAGGAGTCTTCTAATTCTCCGATTTCTACCTCCCAGGTTTAAGCGGTGCCAAGGATAAAATCCAGGGATTCCTCCATGCTGGGCAAGCGTTCTACTACCTGAGCTCCATCTCCAGTCTAGGCTTTCTTCTGAAGCCAGTGCTTTGCCATTGCTCTTTTCTGGAATGTATCTCAAATATTCTTTTCATTACAACCTTCTCTTTCTGCTTCACTGCAGAAAGCATATGATTTTTATACCTGGTCTTATATTCACATGGTAGATTTCAGCAGTATGTAATGGAAATCATATTACACTTTCATGGAAAAGCAGTAAAATGTGTCCTTTTCTTTTTTTTTCCCCACATGCCCAGACATACTGGAAAAGCCAATGAAGGCATGTAGTTGCTTAAAGAATTTACCAAGAACCATCATTCTTTTTGCCTGACATTCACCGTACTTACCATGTATCTTCAATACTCGTGGTGGCTTTCTCCCTTGAGATATTACCTCTGTGAGGAAGAAAGGAAGAAAAAGCACATGGGACAAATCTTACAAGCAGTAGTTACTTAAAAGGTGTAAATATCCCCTTTTGATCAGATTTCCAGTAAGACCCTTCTGATCACATCTTTATCTCAATGACCATGTTTGGTTTTCTTTCATAGACTTGCCTACTTACAAGCATAAAGTAAACCTGAGTATTTTATTATGGGAAAAATCTTTACCCCTGTCCCAAGTCAGGTCTCTGGCAGTTAGAAGAAGAGAAGAGAAAGTCTGATATTTAGGCAACCAGTAGTTTTACCATTTTTAATATCATAAATACAAAATATGTTCTCTTTTTTTGTGGTCTGGCAATTTTGCAGAGTACCCCTTTACTGGGCACAGCCTACCATATTGTTAAGAATATTTGACCTACAGAAGAAATGTAATTCCTGCCCCCACCCTGACAAATACATGTATGGGGAAATTTTTTGTAAACTCATGCTTCATTATGTACAGCCCTATGCTTTGGTCACCATAGCATTTTGTAATGCACTGACTTTTTTTTTTAAATGTTTTTTCATGTTGCATGTTCTCAGGAAGATCCTTTAACCTTCTCTGTCTGGTCAAACATTACTTATGCTTCAAGACAGTCCAAATACCATCATATCCTGGAAATGTCCTTCCCTTCTCAGACCTATTTTTGGTACCCAGTGCACACCTCCATTAGGTCCTTGTCATTGTTTGCTTGCCTATGTGTCACTACTGACAGATGCTATGGCCTCTTCTAGAACAAGGTCCTTAATTTATTTGACTTTTTACTACTGAGTGTCGGCCACAGTTCCTGGAATAGATTCAAGATACTTGCTTAAGGAAATGCATAGCTGAAAATTGCCTCTAATGTATAGATGACCTCCAAAGCAGGCTGCTCTCGCTGTAGTCAGTAAAGGCGCCTTGATCTAAGCCCCTTCTGTCTAGTCTAGACCTCAGTGGATCAATGCCTTGTGGCAGGGATATGAAAGAGACAGACAGGGTCTTTTTTTTGTCTTAATTGGTGATATTAGCATAATTCAGTATTATAAAGGTTCATTGGTATATTCTGTTGTCTGACCTTCAGCCCTGTGATCAATAGTTATTCTGTTTTATATTTCTTTGTGTGTAATGAGAGATAAGTTTTGTTTCCTTAAAATAATAGCCAAGAAAGATCTGCTGTTGAAGAGCAGAAAGACCTCATTTAATGTGGTTAATTCAAGCTGTATGTAAAAAAAAATTATATATTAACTTTTAGGTTGTTTAGTTACTACATTTCTTTATGCTCAGCAACAGTCGTTGTTATTAGAGCAAGATTAGGAAAAGCCAGGAATCAGGCAAGGATACAAGATGAAAAGGGAGCCAGAAAAATCCATGCCCAGATATGGCCACGGGTTTACAGTTGGCACAAGTGAGTCGATGATGTGATGCTTTCCTTCCTCCTTTGTCTCCCAGCACATGGAGGATACACATTAGTCCTGGTCACAGCACCTTCCCCAGGCTGGGCTCACAGTGCAGCAGTAGAACCTAGCCTCACCTATGTAAGGCATTAGGGGAAGTCTAAGCACCACAAACATAGGCGAACAAGCAACTGTCCACTTGAGCCCAGAAATGGCCGATGAATACATCTCCAGGCTTAGGTGCTTCAGGTGTCTTCTGCAGAAAAAAAAAAAAAAAAGGCAGAGCAGTGAGCATATCCTTCCATCATCCATACAGCCTTCATTAGATCTATCCAGTCGGTATGCTTCCTGTGATGAGGTATTCCCTTTACTCATCCCCTTTACCAAGTGAAGGATGTCACCTTCACAGTGCATCTATAAACAGAGTCTGCACTTTTGTTTCCCGGCCACCCAGACCTCCACGGAAACTATATTAATTGCAACACTGTTTGGTGGATGGCTGAGGCGTATTTCTAGCTAGTTCCTACATTTTTAATTAACCCATTTCTATTGGTATATGTGTTGCCACGTGGCCATGGTATCACTTCATTTTCTACATGTCTTGTTACCTCAGTGGCTGGCTGGAGTCTGTTTGACTCGACTTTCTTTTTCTCTGTGTCTCTGCTCGGATTTCCCACCTGGCTTTATTCTGCTAAGCCATTAGCTGAGAAAGCTTTATTCATTAGCCAATAAAAGCAACATATGTACAGAAGGACACCCCACATCATGCAACTGCAGGTGTTCCGCCCTTCCTTTCTAAGATCAGATTTGGTGTCTTTCACTCATCAGTCTATAACTTCCCTCTTTGCTTTCTAGCTCTTCTAGGGAATGAATCCTTTGCATTGACCGCAGTCGAGTAAGGAGCGAGCTAACACGGGCTGAATAGCAGGAACTATTTTTGACACTTTCTATTTACATTTTTTGTTTCTCTAATCACATGAGGCTGTTTTATAAATATCCCCATTTTACAGATGAGGAAGTGGCCATTTAATCTTTTGATTAAGTTATTTGCTTAAAATCTCAAAGCTGGTAAATGATGAACGTACGATTCAGTGAAAGACATTTGATTGCCAGCATCTTGAGAATGGACTCTGGAGAGTTGATGGTTTGTGACTTTTTATCCTACCACAGAGTACTTTGCTGTGATAACAGCCCTAGAACCTTGATGGCCTTAGTCTTTGAGTCTTGCAGCTTCTGGAGGCAGATAGAAAATGAATAAATGTAGATCATATATATTAGAAACAAGCGGCTTGCTTAGTATTTCATATCCTTCAGGCGCAATTCTCTTCCTTTTGGTCATTGATCCAGATGGAAATGGAAACCATATCTAGGCTTAATCTCTTGTGCCCCCTTTCCTGCAGGCTGTCGTCCATATCAGGTGATCACAGCCCGAGTTCACCCAGGAGAGAGCAATGGCAGCTGGGTGATGAAGGGGACCTTGGAGTTTCTAGTCAGCAGTGACCCTGTGGCAAAGCTCTTGAGGGAAAACTTCGTGTTCAAGATCATCCCCATGCTCAACCCAGATGGTGTCATCAACGGCAAGTATGTCACCTGCTTGGTGTCCTTTGACCCACAACTGCATTTGAGTTATTACTGAATAATCCACTGCTCTCCATCCAAGGGGGCATAGTAGCAGAGGCCTTGGCATTCTCCAGGGAATCCCCTTGGGCTCTTCTATCTGAAACAGTTAACAGTGTGTCCTCCATACACAGTTGCGCGTGTCTCTTGGTATTTCTTTGAATAGAAGTCTGTGAAAGCACAAACATTTGGTAGCAGACAGTTAGCTCCACAGCTAACCTACTCCAGTGCTTCATCCATGAAGAAGGGCGCTGGTGTCCAGGTCCCAACAACTCACCCGGATCATATGGCGAACCAGGGACCTTTCAGGGCTCAGTCTGAGGCTTCGTGTTGACTACCAATAATTATATATTAGTATTAGTTCTAAGTGTAAAGAAATGTTTGTTCAGTTATGTTTTATGGTTTCTGGAGTTTCATTTTGATGAAATGGAATGTTGCCTGGGAAAGAGAAGTGTGGTATCCACATTGCACTCTGCTGATGACACGTTAGTACATACAGGGAACAAGACTATTTCATTTGATGCTGTCTGTCAAAAGGGCTCAGAGTCTGAGCTCAGGCCCAGATGAGGTCCCCAAGGTCACATGACCAGGGAATGGCGGGACTAACTTTTACACATACCTGTTTAGATGCCTTATTTAGTAATAGGTGGCTCTTTTTCCTGGAAGAGTGGCAATTCTGTCCTGTGGATAAACAAAATGAAAGATGAGCAGAAAATGCTGAGAGGAAAAAACTATTTCAAAGACTGAAATGAACATCATACTTTAAAACATCAGCAAAGAAACAAACATTAAATTTAGAGAGTTTGAAAAATAAAGTGAGCGTAAAGTGTTGAAAAACAACAAACAGAAAGAATCATAATGTTACACTAAAGCTTATAAATGGCCAAGTGACGTAAACAAACAAGAGCGGTGTAAGAAAATAAAATGGTTAATTCCTTTAAGAAAGGAAATCAAATGTTTAACAACTCCAAACAGGCTTTCTTCTGATAAGTATCAAGACAGATTAAATTTAAAGTGCTCAGAATGTAATGATTACAAATATAAAAGGAACAGCCTAAATCTAAAACATGAGATGTGTCAAGGCAGGTCAATGCAGACCAGTCAAAGCTATAGACTATGATAGTACTACTTATAATAAATGTAAAGTGAAAGAATGAATGAAAGAAAAAAATATAGATGAAGAGAAGAAGACACAAAAGGAAAGGAAGTGTACCGGTCCGTACATAGTACATCAGGTTAGCACAGCTATGTTAGTTCAATAATTCATAGCTATTATTTATTTATTTGCTTCTCTTATTTCTTGCTTAGTCAATGATTTATTTATTTTTTGTTTATTTCCTATTTACTAGGAGATTTTTTTTTTGATAAGAAGTATAAGATCCTTTTTCTCAATGCTGACTGCATTGAGGGTCCGGAGTCCAGGGTCTTCACTGAAGACTATCAGTCTCCTATAGCAGCAATGAGGCCTCTAGGATCTTATTCTGCACCAGGTTCTGGAGTAGCGTCTTTTAATGCCACCCGGAGTTCGCCTGACTCCTACCATGTGTTCCTCTAAGTCCATAGTAGATCTCTGGCTGCTCACTGCTTGAGTGGACAAGAATTTTTACTAGCAATCTTTCTCAGCCTAAATGGATGGAAAATAACAAAGGAAAGCAACTTGAGGGACATGACCCCATTTGGACATTTTGTTGTCCAACTTGGCTCACTTCTTTCTATGGAACTGTCAGGGGTCAGAAAGAAATTGGAAAGAGTATTGGATTAGGGTGTTAGCTCAATGGGAACTCTGGCTGTCCCCTGACCTGCTTAGTTTTCTCCTTTGCTGGAAGAAGACAGTGTGCTCCTGATAGACTTTTCTGAAAAAGAAAAAAAAAAGTCTCACATACCCAAAGTAATATTCAAGCTCAGGGATTAAGTGTTGAAGCTCTTTCCATTTCAAATGCTCATCCTTCCAAATTAGGACTTGCTCCAGGTCTTTGGTCAAGGTTAATGGGGTTTCAGTCACTGTGGAGCCTGTTGGCTGGTGTGCACATTGTTTCCAGCTCACAGCTGGTTACTTTGTTTCCCAAATGGCAGTGCAGCTTCTTCATAGTGACAAGGGCATTCATCATCATTACTATTATTTATTATGACTCTGATTGCTCTTTTCATTTATATAGCATCTTTCATCATAGAGCCTAAAGCACTTGGTAGATATCTCGGACTGAACAAAGCAAGGATGGCAGAGGAATAATAAGAAATCATAACACTTTCCACAGATAGAATGATCTGCAGGCCATAGCACATCGTTATGAAAGGACTCAATGCTGCCAGGAATGCATGACATTTCACAATAAAAAGCTTGAACCTCAAGATCCTGAGTCCATTCAGAACAGACCTAACATCTGCTCCATCTACGTTTCATTCAAGTTCCTTCTGTGAATGATATTCTGCCGTCAGGTCATGCCTATGTACAGTCAGGTAGATGTGACTTTTATCACATTTCAGTCTTTACCCTTTGAACGTCACCTATTACAGTCAGTCTTCTATGTATAGATCAAATTCTTCCGGTACAGTTCGAATTCCCCCATGAGAAATATTCTCCTAACTTGGTGCAGTTCACCTAAGCTTTATTTAAGGGTGTCATTCCTGATGTTCAGAAGGGCACTGATTTTCTCTGGACAAAATGCTTATTCACAGAGATCTTAAGTGGTGGAAATACTCTGTATTGATCTGACTAACAAGGAGATAATCTTTAAATAATATTAGTGAATCCAAATGCCAGTGTGGCCCTTAGAGCCGAACTGCACTTGTGCACTTGTGTGTTGTTTATATGTGTGTGTTCAGGTGTTCGTGCACACGCCTATGTGTGCATACATGAGGAGACTAAAGCACACTCTTGGGTGTTGTTCCTTAGATGTCATCTCTGGTGGATAATTTTGGTTGTTAATTTGACTACATCTAGGATCAACTGAAACCCAAGTGTCTGAGCAAACCTGTGAGGAATTTTCTTAATGGGATCATTTGAGGTCAGGAGACATGCCTTCTCATGACATAAAAGAACATGGAAGGAGGAGTTTTTTGCCTGCTTTTCTTCACTTTTTCTGGCAAGCTCATCTCTCCTGTTGCTGAGGCATTCCATAATTGGTATTAGAATCTACTTCTACTACTGAATCCAGCTTTCTCCCAGAATTTCCTGGAACCCCAATATCAGATTGGGACTGCTGAGACATCCTGTCTTGTTCATTAAATGGATACTGAATTCTTGGCCTTTTGATTGGGATATAGCCATTTTTGAACTACTTAGACAATAGTCTGACAGTCATTCTAGTAAATACCCTTTCGATATATATATAATATATAATAAATATTATGTAACTTATATATAAATATATAATCTTTTATAATAAATTTATGCTTATATAGTATATGATATAAGAATACAATATGATCATTCATATTTTTCATACACATATTTCATATACATACACAAACACATATTTCTATCAGTTTTGTTCCTTTAGAGAACCTTTACTAATATATCATCCATCTTATATTTCACTGTTATGGGACTTACCAAGTAGGCTGACTGACAAGGGAACCCCAGGGATCGACCTGTTTTATTCTTCCAGTTCTGGAATTTCAAGTGCTAGCTGTCATACTTGGCATTTTCTGTTTCTAATGTTGGTTCTGGGGACCAAACTCACCTTCTAATGCTTGCAAGGCCAGTGCTTCACTGATCAATGTTTTTCCTCAACCCCGTAAGAAGCATTTAATTTAAAACTTATCATGGACCTCCATGGAGCTTACAAACACGTGTAATAACAGAGCAGTTTCCTTTTGTGGCAGTGGTTATGGAGCCCCTGAGGACGGCTGGGAGATTTTGATAATAGCGGTCAGGGAGACACAGCCAGGACTTTCTAGCAAGAAAAACATAGCGAGTCTTGCCAAGTCAAGGATCTCTTAGCAGCTCAAGTCTGAACAGAGAAACAAACACAAAGATGTATCTGTTCTGATGAAATCCAAAAGAAACAATTTCCCATCTGCCGGCCAAAACAATGTATTGAATTAAGCTGAGTTCTCAGTAAGACTGGACAAAGGCAGTGGTTCTGAGACTCATAATTTTTCCTAAGGTGGGGCAGAAGAGTATGGGGAGTCAGAAACTCAGATTAAATCAGGACTGTAGGTAGAATCGAGTTGGGATAGAGGAGAAGGCAGATGGCTTCCAAGCTCATAAGTAGGTAAGGGTACTATAAATAGTCAGAGAGCTAAGGGAGGGAGAAGTCAAGCCTGACCCCTATTCTTCAAATTTAGGTGATGATGGTAGCAACGGCATAGTTCTCACATCGCCAACACAGAACCTAGTGGCTTGTTCACAGGAGACTGAGCATATTGATCCTAGGAGTATATACAACTTCGTGAACTCAATTATCTTCTTCCAGAGGCATTGTGGAACACACGCACAACAGTAGTGAGCACAGGGTCTAGTACAAGCAAACACAGCCAGGTGTTAAAAAAGTAATAGCTGGATGTACTAGAGGGAACAAATCAAACTATAAAGATCATATAAACATTCTCAACAACTCTAACAATCCTGGGACCATTAGAAGCGAGGGCCAATAGTCTATTCTACTGTGGGCTATGAAGGCTTTACCTTTCTACAACAAGATCACTTATGGACCTTACCTAGCAAACAGAATCACTCAATACCGTTTATGGCCCATGAAAGTACCTAGTTATTTTACTTATATTGTCTCATTTAATTCTCAGTATGACCCAACTAATGTAGGTCTTTTTGTAGACAATTTATAGATAAGCACACTTGAGCACAAGAGATTAACTATTAGATGTAGGTTGAATACCTGGTGTTACAGATACAGGGTAGAATCTGCGTCTTTAAAACACAGATTCTTAAAATATTGTATCTGGGATATTGGAGGAGGGGTTCTTACATAGTATTTAATTCTGTTCCTTAAAACAATAAGGAAACCCAGACCAAGAAAAATGTGAAATGAGGTAGAAATGGACAAGAAATAGGCCAGATAATTCATTACACGTGCACACTTTCACACACAGGCAGGTAATAAGCACACACCCAAACACAGGCACACATAGATACATTTGCACACACTTCCATGCACATGCGCATTCAGAGAGAGAGAGAGAGAGAGAGAGAGAGAGAGAGAGAGAGAGAGATACCCAAATTACACAATGAACTTGTGACATACCAAGCATTTGAACCAAGCCTGTATGCTCTAAAACCTGCCTAGTTTTAACGTATCAGCTCTTCCCCACTTTGAGAAAGCATTGCCCCCACCACAGACGGATTCTAAAATTAGTCTTATTAAACATTTATATTTAGGGTACCTAGGATGAGCTAAGGCAAAACCTTTCCCAGTTTTCTGCCCTCTTGGCCCAGGGTGAACCAACCGACTGGTATACTATTAGTTCCTCTTCATGGAATTTGAGTTCCCAGTTTGGCTTAGGTCTTAATGTTCTGTCTTTGCCAGCTCTTTCCAAGAGAGGCAATGTCCTTCCCCGTTACTGCCAACTTTGGGATGTAAACACCACTTAGCTGCCTGTGAATCCTTATTGTCCTAGTACTTTTCTCCCTTTGGTCATTCTGTGTTCTTTTTCCCTCTGTTATTCAGGGCCACAGAGGGCTCGCTTTACCACTGGGCTTTGCCCGTGCTTCTTCCACCCCATGTTGACCGCAACTCTCCTTTCCAATGTGTTGAAAGCATCTTGAATATACTAACACCCTGAGGATTTTCAGACGTTTTGGTTTCTTAGACTTGTTACGTTTAAATAGAAGACTATTTTGTGTGTGTGCTATTTTCCCCTTTAATTTGAACAAGCAAAAATGGAAGATATTCTCAGAACTCCCAACGAGCGGTGACTCATGAGAAATTCAGCCTTAGTTTTACATCGGCTGCCTTCTCACCTGGTCAGGATTATACAGTACGTACATGTTGTTTTCTCTGTGATACGTGGTGCTCTTTCCCACAAAGACGTCTCGGTGTGGATAGGGCTGTCTGTGTTTATTAAGTGGGGTGATGATTCCCATTGTCGATAATCCTGAACAAGAAAAATTCAGGAACAGGGAAAGAATCTTGAAAGATACACCCTTAAGGGAAAGAGGAGAAGCTCAAATGGAGAGGATTCAGGAGGTCCATTTGGGTTTTGGGGAAAGATGACATATGGTACATGGAAGGGACCACAGGAGACAGTCTCTTAACTGGCCGCTTGAGGCTGAGAACAGCTGATAATATGGTTTAAAATTTTTTTGAGTAGTTATCTTCCATTATATCAATTATTCTTCAGTTAAGTGTTCGCAAGCATTCCACTCTTATTTCAGCTTCTCCAATGTAATTTAAAGGAACCGTCCATGCCCCAAATTGGGGAAGGGGAAAAGTGGCAGTCACATGGAGTAAAATTCCCAAAAGAACAGTAGCTAATAGTAAGTCCAATTGCTAAATCATTTGAAGAGTTGTGTTCAGTAAAATTCAGGCATTAAAATTGTAAGATATTCATTGTTTTCTATTTGTTAAACCGTTGTGATCAGGATACTAGATTATTTGAATGCTGAGAGTGAATGCAGTGGCCAATTGGTCTGCACCAATGGTACAAGTCTGACTGTTCCAATAGGGTGTGGCAAGAATTAAGAACAAAAGATTAAGAACTGCAGAATCAGGTATGTAATGATGGAAAGGGAAAAGAGGCGTCTATGTGCCAGAACCCTGGGTCTCGAGACGCTGCTCCCAATGCTGGGGTTGAAGATTCCAAGTGGAGACTTTCATAACTAGCTTCAGCTGTCATTTTTGACATAACCCAGAGCCACCAGGGAAGAGGGAAGCTCAATGGAGAAATGGTCTAGACTAGATTAGCATGTGGCCATGTCTGTGAGGCATTTTCTTAAGTTTCAATTGAGGTAGGAGGGCCCAACTCCCTAAGGACAGTGCTGTGGCTGACAGGGTTGGCTTGGACTGTGTAGTTAAGGTAGTTGAGCTAGCCAGCTATAGTGAGACAGGAAGTTCCACGCATTCATAGTCTCTGCTTTCCTTCCTGCCTCCAGGTTCCTACTTGAGTTTCTGTCTTGCCTTCCTTTTGATAATACTGACATAGAAGTGTAAGCCAAATAAACTCTTGACATCTCTGTGTCGCTTTGGGTCATGATATTTATCACAGCAAAAGAAAGCAAACTGGGTCAGAGACCGACCTGGTTGGGGTTTCAGTGGACAGAGAGTCAGAGGATAGAGAATGAAGGACTCTAGGGTGGCCTGCCTCCAAAGGCTAAGTACCCTTTAGTCCTTGCTGCTGGTTTCTTGGTAGGAGTGCTGCAGTTGGGGTACCTGGGAGATGTATTGATAACTACTGTTTGCTTGCAGCTGCCCCAGTCATGTTGATGGAAAATGGGTAACAGGAAATTGTTCTTCTTGTTCCTCTCTTGCCTCCTCTTTTTCTCTAGGGTCTTTTGTGAATAGGACCTCTGAGGAAGCCAACCCGGGAGGGATTCTAGGCTTTGTGTGTGACTAGCTAATTTTGATAACAAACAATAAGATGCCCCTAAATCAACTACCTAATATGCAATAGCATCTGGCTTGTTTGGTTTTTGTTTGAATTTCTTTGAGACAGGGTTTATGTAGCCCGGGCTGGCTTGGAACTCACTGTGCAATCTAGGTTGGCCTCAAACTCATAGCAATCCTCTTGTCTTTGCCTTGCAAGTGTTGAGAGGGCAAACCACTCATGTTCGATTTAAGGGTATATATCTTAGTATGTAACTTCTTTGTTTTAAAAAAAATAAAATATTTTCATTGTTTCCAAAGGTACAAAAGATACATACTCTATGGCTAAGGACATTTGCTGCTCTTACAGAGGACCTGGTTTCAGTTCCCAGCACCTACCTGGTAGCTCATAACTGTCTATAACAGTTTCAGAAGATCACGTGCCCACTTCCAAGCCTCCATGGGCACCAGGGATACATGCAGTGTGCATACATACAAATAGATAAACACTCACTCATATTTAATAAAAATAAAGAAATTTAGTAAATTTATACTCTGTAGAAAATTTAGTATTTATAGAAATGGGGACAAAGAGGTACAGCGGAAAAGGTGAGGACAGGGATATAAGGTGGACTAGGAAGAAGGAGAATTGTCCAAAATAAAATGTGTATTAAATTCCTGAATGAAAATATATAACGCTGTAAGCTAATTTAAGAACAATCACAAAATTTAGAAAAAAAAAGAGAAAATTTAAAATACCCCAATTCAGGAGTATTATATCCCAAAGAATATCATTCATATAGACTCTTGCAACATAGAAGGTCTTTCCGATATTGGGAGCTCACCAAGGCCAGCTGGACTGTGACTGAAAAAGCAGGGGATAAAACCGGACTCTCTGAATATGGCGCACAATGAGGGCTGATAAGAAGCCAAGGACAATGGCACTGGGTCTTGATCCTACTTCATGTTCTGGCTTTGTGGGAGCCTAGCCAGTTTGGATGTTCACCTTCCTAGGATGGAGGGTGGAGGACTTTGGACTTTTCACAGGGCAGGGAACCCTGACTGCTCTTCAGACTGGAGAGGGAGGGGGAGAGGAGTGGGGGGAGGGGGAGAGGAGTGGAAGGAGGGGGAGGGAAATGGGAGGCTGGGAGGAGGCGGAAATTTTTTTTCTTCAATAAAAAAATAAAAATAAATAAAAAAAGAAAAAAAAAGAAAAACACTGTTGGCAAAGCTTCTTTGGTTATTTGTCCATAAACGGACAGTCCAAGTTTACCAGCTATTCCTCAGATTTAATTATATAACCATATCTACCTAGGCTTTCCACAGATAACATATTCTGTGATGTAACTTATAGACTAAAAATTCATCCAGGGAAAAGAATGAAATCATTATTATTTTGAAAATAGTAATCTTAGAGTATTGATGAACCACAATTTATAAACAATTCTCCATACTAAACTACTTGTAGATGGGTAGGTAGTATTGTTTCATTCTTGATGAATTTAATTATTTCCTTAAGAAGAATTTTCATGTCCTGATAGGAGAATCAAATATTATGTAAATTGTATTCTTGATGCCTATTTGGATGAATTCCCTCTATCATGAAGGTCACAGGTTTATGTCCCCACTGAAAATGGATGGTGGAGCTGGGTGTCTGCCTCCCTGTGTTCACTGCGCATGATCCGTCTTAGTATTTGCATCAGCATGATAGGGTAGATATGACTGTAACTCTGTATAGCTGTGACTTAATTACCGAAAGACCCAGAAAAGCTGGCTACTTTTGCCTTTTACTCAAAATTTGCAGATTTAAAATAAATAACTAAACAAAAGGATTGAGTGGCATTCTCCAGGGTCTGCAACGTATCATCTAAGCCTTGGAGTCAGTAATTGAATTAAGGTTCGTCTGGTTGCAAAGCTTACAGTTAGCTTCTAAGTTATACTATTTCACCACGTCACAGCTTCCAGGTCACTTTCCTGGTGACACTTGAAGGTTTCTAGTCAGAGAATGAGAAGTATTATATCTTCTAATATATTGCTAATATAATGTGTCTAATATCTGCTTGCAGAATCTCCCTTCAAGTGTAGCTGAATACTTTGCTATCTACTAAAATGTGACCCATGTGCAAAGTTATAGCAGAGAAAAAGTTCTGAAAGGTTTGGATCAGAAATGAACATATGTTCATTTGGACGTATACTCCGTCAATATTAGTGCTATCTTGGTATACACTACAGCGCTGTTTCAGTACAGGTTAAGTTAAAAGGAAAAATTTCTGCTTTAGTCTTTCAGGATCCAGGTTCAGTTGACTTTGTGGGTAGGATGCTCACTCAGTGCTTCTGTTTTCCTCTTTCTTTTGCTCACTATTCATGTTCTTGAAGGAATTACCAAGGACACGCAGGGAGCCGGGTTTTGTTTCTGGGTGGTTCAAGCAGGCTAAGGCTTAATAAGCTTGGCATCTGTGGCTTCCTCTAAGCTAGGAGGATTTATATTTTTAAGACTTTCAGAGCATGGGAGGGAGCGATCCTCTTTCCATGGGTTTCCTGGCCCATGCTTGTATGCCTAGAGATGTGAGTTCTGCAGTATCCTCCAATAAGGCAAGGACTGAAGAGCAGCCTCTTCTTTGGGGTAGGGAAAGGGCAAGAAGGAACCAGAGGATGGTCAGCCTGCCAGCATGTGTCTCTGTATTGCTGCCACTTTTTTTCCCTATGTCTCTGTATCTCTTTACTTCCAAACACATTTTCTGTTTTTCTGTCTCTTTATGTCCACTCCCTACCCGGAAAGATACCTTTCTGATGATACATACATACATACATACATACATATATATATACATACACACACAAGCTAAAAAGCTGTAAGCGCAGATTCTATATGTTTTTTAGACTCCAAAAAGACAAGCACTTAGGTTCTTTGTTGTTTGTTTTTTTTTTCTAGAAAGAGGCTGATAGAGCTGATAACATAAATGCAGTATTGTCTCTTGAAGGTTGAACTCCAAAGATCTCTCTTCAGTGTAGGCTCATGGTAATGCAAACTCCCTGCTACGGCTCCTGTCTGCCGAACATCGGTCACTTAATGGTCTTGCCCACTCAGCTGTGAAAGTTGAATCTGTACCAATCATGGGTTCCTTTAGTAGAACCTCTTCAGTCTTCCTGAGGACTGAAAAGGTGACTGACATGTCAGTCATCTCCATCCTTCCCTCCTCCTTCTCCCCTTCCATGCTTCTCTGCCTTTTCTTCTCCCTTCCTCTCTCCTTCCATCCCTTTCCTTTGTGCTGGGAATCAAACCAAGGCACTGCATGAACCATGTAAGTACTCTTCCACTAAACTAAAGACCCAATCCTGTGATCACGTAGTTTTGTTGTTGTTTATTTATGAGACAGGGTTTTACTATGTAGCTCTGGTTGTCCTGAATTTACTGCATAGATTTATACTGTATAGACCAAGCTGGCTTCAAACTCACAGAGATCCCCCTGCCTTTGCCTCCCAAGTGCCGGCATTAAAGGTGTGCACCACTATGCCTGACTGATCACATAGTTTATATTTGGGTTGCTTCTATTCCTTTGTATTGTTGATCCGACATCAGAGTTAACAGTGACTGGACATTTTTACTTTATTTATTTTTAATAAATATTTCTGTTTTTTTGGCATGGAGCAGAGCTTGAATATTTGGATGAAATGGTAGACTAGTTTCTGGTCCTACCCTGTTTGTGTATCCCTGGGTTTGGCGTCTCTGAGGGGAGGTGAGTGAAGAGTATCTTATCTCCTCTTTTCTTTGTCTTGCTGATGTACAAACCAAGGGAAAATCTGTTACTTTGATCCAGTCAGAAGAACTATAATTTTTTTCCATCTACCTCCCACCCTCATTGGAAAATAAAAGGGATAGAAGTCTCTCTTGGTCCATTCTGTGTTCTAAGACATTTTATTAGACAAAGGGGACAAGTAAAAGGAATATTTTGATCTCATAGTATTTTTCCCACAACTCCATAAAATGAAAGGCACAAATGTAACCTTAAAAATAAAAGATATCAAAGAATTTTTTTTCCTGCCCTTAAATTCTTTCTTTGCAAATGTCTGTCGATAATTCTTCTGGTCGAGAAGGAAATTGCATGGCTCTCTTGTCACCTCTCCTGACAGGTGGAAGGAGACAGGGAAACCCATAAAAAATGTGGTGTTGGCTGTGACTGTCAATCCTCCTCTGTTCGTAAACTGCAGGCACTGGGTGAGCTCAGAACAATGGGGGCCCTAGTTCAGGGGAAAATCGACATACTCAATCTTGCTGATAAACTTGTTCATGGAGATCAGAATGGAAATGATTTGCTCTGGGAACTCTCAAGGTCCTGCTGTTAAGCCATTAGCATAACGTGCAATGCTACATCAATTTGGGCCGGGAGTTCTGGGCGTGCATTCTCAAGGGCTTCCTCCATTGCCCGCACATGGAGATGGAGTCAGGTGCTTTAGGACTCCATTTGCCTTTCACAGACATTTCTGATTTGAATAAATATTACTATTTATTATTCCCAAATTTGGGGTTATTAATTATATCAGCATAAACCTGATTTATGCCCTCATAAACAGCGATAATAAATGCTGCCAACTGCTAATACCCATTTCTTGCCAACTGTGCTGGTAGTTGATGGCTTTCGCCCTCCCCCCTCACTTCCCAGAAGTATTAAATTAAAAATGAGCCAGAGTTGCAAAATCATTGATCAAGTGGGTTCTGAGGCTCTTGGGGAAAAGGTGTTTTTTTTGTTAAATGTTTTGATCCTTCATTGGCTGAGCAAGTTCTGATATTGGAGTGCACTTCAGTGTCTCTCCTCTCTTGCCTCCCCTGCCGCCTTCTTAGAGGGGAAAGAAATGGGAGCAGGGAGACCAGGATGGAAGGAGACTCACAGTATCACCCTTTAGGCAAAATCCCCTTTAGGCATGTGTCCTCCGAGCATCCCCAACTCCTAACACTTTCTTTCAACATATACTTAGGAGTAGTCACGGTACTCTTGATATAGTTTTTCAACTTCCATTTCATCTACCGTGCAATTAGTGAAATACAGGGCTTCCTAAAAACACAAACAATTCTATGACTGGAAGTAGAGAGCACAGCCGTCATATCCCTGCCCAAACAGAGGATGCTTTTTAAAAACTGTTACTTACTCTCAGATCTCGGTGGGAGGGTGTCTCTGCTTTGTGAGGGGAGGGAGCGTCTATCTGTTATCAGAGCTATCATAAGATCACATCGCCTTTCTCAAAGGGAACAGCTTTTGTCATCCTTTGTCCTGGTTCCTGCTTTATTTTCTATGGTGGTGGCAGGGGTAATCCCATGTAGAATCCTGATCAGATAATCAAAAGATCCTGCCCGAGGTCAGACTTAACTTCTTTTCATGTGAGTGACTTTAGACCAGTTACTTAACCTCTCTATCCCTGTTCCTTCTGCTTATTACAGGGTCACACGCCCTACCTACTGTGCTTTACCTGTTCAGTGTCATGATCAAATATCTCAGGACTTTTAAACTATGCTGTACAAAGTCAGAGAGGTTCCACTCACTGCTGTGATGCCTGGATCTCAGGGGTGACCATCAAAGCTCTTCTCTGTGGTTGGGCCTGACAGGTTTAACCATCTTTATCTTGCTTTTCATTCCTCAGTTTCTCAAAGAGACCCAGATAAGTCATACCAGTAGCACAGAAATCATACAGAGAGAAGAGATAATGTTGAAGGTGAGTAAGTCTCTTTTTGATAATATCCAGATGTCATACGTAGCGTACATCAATGATGTATCAGAAAGCAGCCATAGAGTTGAGTAAATTTTAGTAAAAATATAGCAGTATAGACAGCTTGGATTTCAGGAATTGAGACTGATACTCTTTTCTCTGCTTCATGCTTAGTCTTTAAATGACTTAGTTGGTGCCCATTAGAATGGACTCAAAACCTGACTTTTTGCCTTGAGAAGTCAGCTTCTCATCAGCTCCCTCCATGAAGATATCTGGACAAGTTTTCAGGGTGTTGGACATGAGTCAGATCTTGGGCTCATGGATCTCCTTTCCCGGCTTGAAGATTATCTACCAGATATACCCAGAACTTGGCATTTCAAGAGGCCCAGGTTTCTAGAGAAATTCCTCTCATCAGGAACCAGAAAGAGCTTCTTTTTCTTTCTTTTTCTTCTCTCCTCCTCCTCTTCCTCCTCCTCCTCCTCCTCCTCCTCCTCCTCCTCCTCCTCCTCCTCCTCCTCCTCCTCCTCCTCCTCCTCCTTCTTCTTCTTCTCTCTCTCTCTCTCTCTCTCTCTCTCTCTCTCTCTCTCTCTTTTGGTTTTTTGAGACAGGGTTTCTCCGTGTACTTTTGGAGCCTGTCCTGGAACTCACTCTGTAGACCAGGCTGGCCTCGAACTCACGGAGATTCACCTGTGTCTGCGTCCTGAGTGCTGGGATTTTTAATGTGCCTGGCGGGAGCTTCTCTTTCCTGGGCTTGCTATGGAAAATCACCTCAGAGGCTCACTACTGTCCATTTCCAGTTCCACTTCCTCCTCCACAGCACCTAGAAAGTGTACACAGAAAAGCAGAGGTAGCAGTAAAACTTTGGTCATGCGGATCCCCCCTTCTCACCCTGCATTCCAGGTTGCCTTTGCCCAGTTATTTATCTCTGTGAGCCACAAAGCCCTCCTAAATTATTGGGTTTATTCCTTTATTGTCTGGCTTTCTTTTTGCAAATATGCTTCCATATATCGTACGCCCCAAGAAACACTTTTTTCTCTATTTACAGCCCCCCACCATGCTCTCCACACCTCCCCGTGGCCCAGTAACAGCCAAGGAGATAAATAAGGCACATAACTCTATCTGGCTATTATTCTTTTTGTTACTCTGCACAGTCACATATATAATAACAAGGAAACAAATCTTATTACTAAAGTAATTACAATAAATAAAAAATAACCGAGAGAGTAGCTTTAGGAGGGATGGGCATGTCAGGGGAGTGATTGCTGCAGGATTAAAAAAATTTAATTTACTAGCACCAGTCACCACTGCTGTGCTGATGTCCTGCTCAGGAGATATGTCTAATTAGAATAGTTATTATTGTGCTTTGAAGACACTCACCCTTAGTTGACTTCTGCCTCGGGTCTTTAAAGAGGAAATTGGCCCAAGGGATCCCTGGAGAAATCTCTTTGTCAACAGCCCTGTGTTGGGAACAGCAGAATTTAACATGTTCAGTTGGATCATCAACCATGCTTGCAAGCTGCCAGGGACGGCTCGCTATCCATTTCTCTGTCTGCAGATAAACTTCCCTTAAACTAGCATGGACTCACGTGACTATGCCGCCAACTACGGGTCTCTAAGCACAGGTGATGCTGAATCACCTGTATCCCTTAGTGGTATAGGCCAGTGCAGAAAAATCTTAGAGTGGTCATCTAACTTTAACCCAATGCAATTTAAGTACGTTTGTTTTTGTATGGTTAGCAGTGGAAATGGACAGTTATTTTTCTTTATCAGTTACGAGTATTACCCTATGTCTGGTAGTTATCTTTCTAAGTGTTTGTGGATTTCAGTTATTATCTTATGTTGTGAATGTGGAATATGTAGGGTCCTAACGCATAATATTTGAACTATAGTCTAATGCCATTCTTTAGTTTCTTAAAACCTTATGCAAGTAATTTTTGAATGTTTATGACAGATAAACCACTAGAAAATATTTTTTCCATGACCCTTAGCATCATTCTTTAACAATGTCATGTCAGATGCATTTGTTCTTTCACTATATGACCTGTGATCTCCTAGGCTTTGCTAGACAGTAATCTCCACATTTGAAATCTGGGAAAATACAGAGTATAGACACAGATAGTATGTAGTAATGCCTGCCCAGCTGCTACCTTCATTACCATCTCTATTGCCACTACCTCAATCAGATAGTAATTGAGTAAAGTCTTGACATGTGTTCTTTTCTCTCTTCTCCTTCCTTCTCTTTCTTTAACTCACTCCTTCTATCCTTCTATCCCTTCCTTCTTTCCTTCCTTCCTTCCTTCCTTCCTTCCTTCCTTCCTTCCTTCCTTCCTTCCTTCCTTCCTTCCTTCCTTCCTTTCTGTTTTTCTGTCTTCTGTGTCTGGGCAATTAAAGCATGCCCACTTTTTAGCTACATCATTACAGAACCAGAGGCTATAGAATTCAGTAATGTTGATGCTGAAAGGCATCTCAATGTAGCAGCAAGTCCAGCCCATTCTTTATCCATAAAAGAGAAAAAAAATGTATGCTGAGAATGGCACTAGAGTTTTTAATCCCTGTGATGTATGATGCTAGAGTTGAATTTAGAATCACTTACCTGGTGAATGACAATACTTGCATATGTCCTTTTATATAAAGTTAACTAATTTCTGTCCTGTAAGACAGTTATGTATAATCTTATGCACGATACTGTGAGCCCTGGGCCCATAAAACAAAGTACTCACTACGAAAGAGAATGCAAAGAACTCTGTATCGAAATGGATGAAATGCTGAAAGCCCGTCAGCTCAGATGGCAGCAGGAGTTTGAACTGAGAAGGCTTGTCAGAGTGGCAGCGTCTCTGGTCTAGCATTTCCAGACTGGTTCTAAGGGACAGAGTGGTGCCCATAGGCATCTCACTTAAGAGGTTGCTCTTGTTGGACAGCAAAGTCAACAGATTTTTATTGAAAATGTTAGAACTTGCCATAGCCATTGAAATATTATAATGGAGTTTCTCTTGGAATTGGTAAGACTGTGCCATTTCCTAAAGGTATTTGGACAGGGCCAACATTGTCGACACACACTGAGGGAGCATTAGTGATGCCTACACTTGGATAATGTCCCAACCCCGCCCATGAATCTAACGGAGGTGCAGACACAGTGGGAAGCCTTCCTGGGAAGAAGCTTGTAGCACAGTCAGTCGCCAAGAACATTCAGTTTGGAGTAGGAGAGCTGGCATGTTCCACTTACCTACCTATGTGGCTTTCCTTTGAGACGCTTGCCCTGAACTGGATCATTTGGAAAACGGACTCCTGATAACTGGCTATAGAAGATTTCTTTGTTGTGTTCTGGGGAGTAATACTTTTAAAGTGAATGAAGGAAGCTCATATAGGATGGAATTGTGATGGGACCATTATTATATGGGCTTTGCATGGTTGGTTGAATATGGAACAGCCTACCATGGTCCCTGAATATAGAACGGCAGCCAGAGAGGAGGGTAGCCTTGGCCAAGGAAGATCCCTCTGGCTGTTGACGTTTCCCTGTGTAGGTAATTAGCCATGAGCCCTGGCAGTCAAAGCAGATGAGCAATGAAGTCTTCCGTTCTAACATTCACTCCAAGGGACAGAGTACAGCACCCATATTTTGTATTCTTTTCTGTAAAGTGCAAACAATGATGGCACTTTCTCTGTAGTTTCACTGTAAGAGTTATTTTGCAATGTACCTAATATTTAATAGTGATCTATGGCTACGGAAGTAGCCAATATAAATATATATGAATTAAGTTACATATTAGCTGTCGTGGAGATCATAGCTATCGTTAGGATGATGAAAGTAGAAAAATCAAACATAAATATTCTTTTTCCTGGTATACTATTAGACTATATTTTGTCTGAGTTTCACACTGGCAGGACTCCTCATTGCCTTTTCTTAGGTTTAGGCAAAGAGGCTGTTGCTCTATTTATTGGTGGATTGTTTCCGTTGTGATGCAAATGACCATGATGAGAACAGCCCCATCCTTTAGAAGACACCCTCCCTGGCAGTTCATGCACTCCTGTACATGACAAAACAAAGAGAAGTCATTCCAGCCAAATATGTAAGCTTAGTAGCCTTGTAGATATTGACAGGTTCCCTGGAGATTCATTGTGAGTTTTGACATCACATAAAGTAAAGAGATGGCTATGCAAATATGATGTTGGGAGAGTCCTCGTCAGCACAACTGAAATCAATATTTTCCCCTAAGTGCAGTGTTAAGGGAAAATGCCCAAAGCTTAGGCTGTATTGTCCAATGCAATGTCAAGACAAAAAAAATTGCGATGTTTGTGAGTCCTGATGAGGCTGGGCCCCTCTCCAGAAAGACACTGCACACATTGATGCATATCCTTTGTGGTGGTAACTCTGGAAACTCAGACAGCAAGACTCCCTTCAACAGTAATCAAAGACCTAGAATCCATCTGAGCTCATGCGGAGGAAGACTTTTAAAAATATAATCCAATATCTAGCTATTAATCTGGCCATGTTGACACTGAGTTATTGGGTGTCCTCATTTAGGGAAATTGGCCACTGAGAGACTGAGAGATAATGCATATAATCTAATGGATATTTGAGAAATAGCTTGCTCCCCTCTGGCAGTTTGTGGTAAGGCATTAAGGAGCTTCAAATAGACAACACATCCATAACAGTATTCGAAAGCATTTGCTTCAACTAAGAGTTTCATCATACAGTGGAAGGAATAGTTTCAATTTGCTGGTCCTTATAAAAGATCACCTAGCATAGTTGAAATCCAGTCAAAAGACAATTGACTCTTACATTGTACTAATGCTTCCACAAATGTCATTTCTCTTTGACAAAAATTGGATCCCTATCATCCCAAAGAGAAAGACCGTGTGAATTATAGATGAATATGGTTCTGTAATGGCATCACACAACCATGGACTCTGAAGGGAATCAGCATCTTGTTTTACTTCACACCCTGTGTTTGAGTTCCTTTAAGATATTCATGCCATGGAGCCACACAGCCTGCACTCCCTTAATCTCTTCCCATAGAGGCATATCCATTGTTGATAGACTTAGAAAGCCATGATGTAAACCGCATTAAAACAGGCGTCTCAAAGCTTCTACTATGCCATGATAAATAAATAGAATAAATAAATAGAAAATTTCTGTTTATAATGAAAATTTTTTTAAAATTTTATTTTTAAAATAATGCATTTAACATTTATTTATTTATTTATTTATTGGAGCTGAGAACCAAACTACCACTCTACTACTGAGCTAAGTCCCCAACCCCTAAATAATATATTTTAATTAATATAGAATCACATCAGTTTCCCTTTCCCTTTCTTCCTTCCATCTTCTCTCAGGTATTCTCACTCCAAGACCTCCCATACTACTCCCTTCCTCATATATATATATATATATATATATATATATATATATATATGCATAAATTATAAATACACCCTACTGAGTCTGTTTTTGCTGTTTGTGTGTACGAGGCTTCATGACTCACCACTTTGTATTGGATAACCAATGAGAGAGGCTCATCCGTTTGCTAGGGCTCCAGGTAGGATGCTCCTGAGAAGGAGGTTATGTTTCTTTCTGCTCCTTACCTTTTTGTGTATTTTTAAATTCTTTAACTGCCCCTGAGTGTCCTCTGAATTATCTCGCTCAATTTTCCAATAAATACTTATGGACCATCTCTTAACTGGGAGATGTCTGTAAACCTGTGGATAAGATTGTGAGCAGTCTATGATGATCATATTACAGGAGGAAAAAGACTATCGTGCACAAGGAAACCTACTGTTATCAGTAATCTCATGGCTCTTAACTAGCAATTCTGGTTTGTTAAGAAAAAAAATGGGACTTATCATATAGTCTTCAAGTTCAGGATGACTCTTTGGAATCCACATTGAGGTCCTAAGTAAGCATTAGCCAACATCTATGTGTCTGTGTTGGTGGGGTGGGGCAGCTGATGATGGGAAGGTATGAGAGCTTCCTGCAAGATAAATGGGTATATTCAGGAACCTGGGATTAGCTAGGTTTCTTATTGTGGTGAGATTTCCAGATTCCCAGGTAACCACGCCATAATCTTCCTCAAAACACAGCTGCTATTTCTCAAGCTTGAAACATGGTTCCTTAAACCATTTTGATGGCTAATTATGTTGCTAACTCGTGTTCCATTTATTGTTAAATAAAGCTGTAAGTCCTTTTTATTATTAATTGCCATTAGCGTAGCCGCTTCCTGCTCTTTCAGTGTGTAGTTCTTCTGGAAGGATCAAGTTCTTAAAGTCACACTTACCCAAATTCCATTCAATTAGATTCCAGTCTTAGGAGACCACTTTGGGATCTTGAACTTGTCACCCAATTCATTTGTCTACCTCCTAATTTACATGGAACTTTCAACTCTGGCAAGACTTTCCTTTATCTTTTCATTATGGCAATGATGCATTTGCTGAACTCGAGTGAACCAAGGACGATATACTAGACGGCATATCACCAAAGACACAGATCCATTTAGTTATGATCACTCAACCACATTCTAATCTATTTTAAGGCTGCTGTTGAGCCCATCTTTCTTTATATAAGTTACAAGGATATCTTGAGAGACTTTTGCAAATTCCCCGCTGAAGGCCTGTGAAACCCCATCTCCTTATCTAATAACCTGTCATACTGTGAAATGAAATTGGGCTGGCACAGTCGGAACGATTCACTAAGCTCTTCTTTGTGATAGTTGCTGCTTTCTAAGAGTTCTGCTTCTTTTCCTACAGGGCTATGAACTTCCCTGTTTATGTCTTCTAGGACTTCGTTTGGAATCAGTGTCAGAATCACTGTTTTCATTTTCAGCGTGCTCTCTCTCTCTCTCTCTCTCTCTCTCTCTCTCTCTCTCTCTCTCTCTCTCTCTCTCTTTCTCTCGCTCTGTAATGGAGGGACATTTGCCCATTTCAAAAACCTTAGAATTGTGTATAGACTGACATTATCTTAAGCTGAGGGTATACTCAGCCAAAGCCTTTGAAGACTCAAGCTCAGCCTCTGACATAGGATGATTCAGGCATCTCCTCAACTAAAACTTTGACTCTTGACCCTTTTCTTCAGATTCAAGGCGTGTAACATGGGAGCCTGCTTATGGGGGTTTCTGTCCTGCCCAGTTCCCACAACCAGTAAGTCCCAGAGAAAAATCACACAGAGGTCTACAAAGTTAGATACTGATTGGCCTATTAGCTCAGGCTTCTTATTAACTCTTATAACTTATATTAACCCATTATTCTAGTATATGTTAGTCACATGGCTCAGTACCGTTTTCATCAGGGGACAGGTTACATCCTGCTTCTTTGGTGTCTGGACAGGACTGGGGAGGCATGGGCTTCCTCCTTCCTAGAATTCTCTTGCTCTCATTGCCCCACCTCTACTTTCTGTCTGGTTGTCCCACCTATACTTCCTGCCTGGCTACTGGCCAATCAGCATTTATTTAAAACATAATTGACAGAATACAGGATTGTCCCACACCAAAGGTGCTGGTTAAGAAAACTTAGACTGGAGATTTGAAGATTGCAGCCCCCTGATCTCCGTTCACAGAACTCAGGTGCTACACACGGCTCAAATCATTTCAGTGTGTGTATTTTAATCTAGAAAATTCCTTATGATATTAATTTAAATGGTTTTACTCTATTAACTTGATGCTTTGGAGTACCAATGGAGATCCCCCTTGAATATGAGTAAATCAGAGATGATAAAGATCACCTGAGCATGAAAATATGACACACTGTGAATAAAATTTAATGTGGAAATGCTGGCCACAGATGATAAGCTTAAAGTGGTGAAGCAGCAAAATTTCAGGTCATTAATATATCTTAGAAAGTAACTTTAGGTGAGTGATTCCTGTATAGCGTGGGGGCTTAAACAGAAGTGTTTTCATAACCAGTTAAAAAGCTAGTTATTTATATTGGTTATTTTCAAATGTGCTTCATCACCAGAATGATTTGATGTGTCTCCTAAAGGCAGAATCCAAGTTACCCACTGCAACTTCTGATGTTTGTCATTTGGGAGAGAGTTGCTGATTTTTGATTCATGGAAAACCTGAGAAATTGAATTTATAAAAATAGTATTATCAATTCTTTGATGATCTCCTGCAGTGTATTTTGAACACATTAACTCTCACCCTTACTCTCTCTAGATCCACTCCATATCTTGTGCATATCACCCCACCGACTCGATTTCTTGCCTATCGGCCCAAACTGAATCAGTTTGTGTGTATAACTACTCTGACGTGCGTTCCCAGTTTAGAGTGTGTGACTGATCATTTTAAAGATAATACATACTTCATAAATTAGGTTATTTCTGTATTACTTGCCTATGCTTCTATACTTCTGCCTGTCATACTACTATACAGAGACATTGTAAGCATAGGCAAAACATAATATGTTCCCATCATTGATGATTTTTTTTGACACATTACTGGGTAAGTTGGATAATTCTATATCCATTTAGCACAGCATAGAGTAATCTGCAAAGAAGGAAGCTCAATTGAAAAGATGTGCACTATCATATTGGCCTACGGAGCATTTTATTAATGTGTGATGTGGGAGGGCCCAGCCCATTGTGGGTGGTGTCACCCCATGCTGGTGGTCTTGGTGCTATAAATCAGCAATCTTATAGCCATAAGGAGAAAACTGATACTTAGCACTCCTCCATGGCTTCTCCATCAGTTCCTATTTCCAGTTCCTGCCTAGACGTCTCTAGCCATCAGACTACAGGATGCAATATAAGATAACCCCCTCTCCTCGAGTTGTTTTTAGCCATGGTGTTTTAGCACAGTGTTAGAAAAGACTAAGGCAGTGGAGACAGACATGGAATACAACTATATTTTATGAGAACGCGGACAAAAATAGATAGTTCACAGAACAAAATTATAAAAGCTTCATTCTAGAAGAGTAATGGCAAATGTACTGGGTCTTTTCATACCATTCCATAAGCAAGAATCAGAAATTGTGTGAGGATGAATATTCTTTTAAAAACACATCCTGTATATACTGGGCATCATTAAATAGGCACTATTTTTATGAGTTGAAACTAAGCCCTCTCCAGAGTCCTAAGTGACATTTCCGGCTTTATCCTGCCACTCAGTACCTCACATTGTTTTATTTTTCTGTCTACTTTAATGAGACTTGTATTTTATAACCAAAGATATTCTATAATTTTAAAACTTGCTGATAAAACGCTTCTTTGGGTTTAGCAAGATTTACCATTCACAGGTTTTGGTCATTTGTAATCAGTTTTCACAAGGAAGCCCTTTTTATTTATACTTGGTTTCCCAGTATGATTATTCAGTATTCTGTCCTTTGTTCTTGGAAAGTCTGGATAATGTATTATTATTATTAACATGGCTAATGGTTCACTAACTATTAGACTAACTTTAACATCAGTGGTTTCCAAGCTTGATTGCATTAATTAATTTCTGGTTGTTGTTATCTTTAGGAGTTGGGACACATACTCCTCGAATTTTCTCACAATTCAAACATAATAATGGAAGAAGGTAAACTACATGGACAAACACCTTCACATGTCTCTTTCTTGTTTCTGCACTCCCAAACAGAAGTAACTCAAAGTACGGTGGATCTTAATCAACCTTTCTTACATCTTCAGCTTTTTATTCTGTAAATGGCATTCAGAGGAAGTATAGGGCCTATAGCCAATATACTCAGGTCAAATGATTTTTTAAAAATCTCATTAAATGGAAGGGATATGATAAATTGAGCAAAGGTGAAAGTAGAAATTTAGGTAAACCAAAATGAAACTTAGGACATTTGAAATGCTAATTAGAGTTAACCGTGTGTAGAAAACCTAACAAACAAGGATGAGGACATCTTGAAGAGCCGACCATATGACCTGTGCATTAAAATACAATAAATTATGTAAACATGGGAGAGGGATACGGAAGACAAGACCAAAGCTTTAGTGGCCAAATCTGTATCTTACCTTAGATACTCTGGAATTTTCTTTTCTTTTTTTCTCTTTACAAGGGTCTTTCTCTACATGCTCCATTTAGAAATATCTACTTCACCATCTAGTGGAAAATATCTAGAAGATATGTTTGTAGCTTTAGTGTGTGATTATTATTATTATTTGAGTTAAATGAGTTCTCCATTTCAGGGAAATGCCTATAATAAGGAAGTTTGTAACTAGATTTAAGAACTCATATTTTGACCAGTGGATTTATCATTCACAATGATGCATTAACACAGTACACAGAGTAATATCTGAAGGGAATGAACAGCGTATTGGATTCTTATCATCGTGTAGTGAATTATGTATACAATCAGTTTTTTTTCTGAAAGTAAAGAGGTACAGGAGACGTTTACTGGACCAAGGATTAAATGAATTTGTCTATTGAAGACACATGTTCTCACATCTCACAGAAGGAAATGCTAGTTGATCTCCCAGGAATTCTTGACTCTATGATAGGTAACAAAGCAATGTCATTAGGCCTGAGATACAAACAAGTGACGATTGAGAACAGGATAGATACAGAAGAAAAGAAGTGGACACTGATATCATAGAAGGTTCCAGAAACATGCAGACAATGCTGTTCTACTTTTGTGCTTCCCTTACACAGCCATCTGACAGGGTACCAATTCCAACGGCACTGAGGATCTTGGGTCTCTATTAGAAAGAAGACTAGCCCTGCTGTTATGAAGTCCATGTGCTACCCGTGGTAATTATTGTGTACTCTCTCAAGTACTAGCTTGGAGAATATTAAGTACTAGAGACTTGCCTCTGTTTTTATTCGACGTGTCTCTTCAACCACATAGAAATGATAAAAAATAAGCCTCTAAAAGTCCAACGTGGGAACATACATGTGTGATGGATAGAAAAGAACAGGAAGGCTGTAATTTTTCTTTGAAAGTAAAAGTTTTTTAAAAAGTGCTTTGAGTATAATAGATTGTCAGCTGTGCTATCAAACTTGAAATTATAGCTGGGCCCAGCAGACTCACCACGTAAATTTGACAGATAGGGCAACCGCCAAGCACCGTGCAAATGCTGCCTGGGTTCACAGTTTCAATTCATCTCCGAGGAATCCACACGGAAGACCTTCTCTCCCGGATACTCACAGCCTTGTAATTTCAGGCTGTGTTCTCACCATGAGGCTGAACACAACCTTGAACCATGTCTCCATTTCTCATCTTATTTCAAGCAAATGAATTCCGCCAGGACGTGTTGTTCGTGAACGCGCGCATCTGTCTTGTCGTTGCCTTTGAGCTCTGTGGCTTACCGTGTCAAGACGGACAAACACACAAATAGGAAAGGAACCTAGAGAAAAATCCATGGCTACAGCAAACAGCAGCGATATACTGACTTTGATGAATATTCACTACCATAGCCCTTGCTGGCCAGAGTTCGGTTCAGATTTCAGTGCTGGTGGTTATAGCTCTCTTCTGGAAGATTAGTAACATGCAACGTGGCCTGTTTTGATCCCAAAACAGTTCCACACATTTGGAAGCGGGGAGTGTAGCTTGATGTAGCCAATTTTTGAACTAGTAAGATGCCACAAATAAAAACATGGCATAAGTGATACTATATATTTTGGGAAAATACTTTTAAAATACCCATTATTAATTTGACTTTAGTCCTGATATGTAGGGTAATGAGACTTTTTCATCACTGAGATAGACTCCAGTGAATTACAGTACACACCCACATACATACACACAGACACACACACACGCATGCACACACTTTACCAAGAACAGACACCGTATGTCTTAGACCAGGAGGCATGATCTTTTCCTCACAAGCACACGACGAAGAGGGACACACTCAGGATCCCTAACCGACACAAATAGGCTGTATGCTTTACTAGAAATATCAATAAGTTGTATGGCAGTAAGAAAGAGGCATGCAGGAAATCAGCTTTACCACAGAGGTACAATAGCATTATCACTATTTAAAGGTAGCAATTGAACATTTAAATGGGTCTTTCAAAGAATAAAGGCTTCATAAGATTTGATAAGAAATGCGATTGTATTACAGTTCAGCTTTGTCATGTGAATTTCCAAAGGTTCTTGGGTATGTTAACTTATGGAATAGGAAAGTTAATCATTTTATATCACCAAATTCCATGTGATTCTTGGGCTAGCCCTCTAGGAGAGGTGATATCAAAATTCTTGGGCCAGCCCTCTAGGAGAGGTAATATCAAAACCCCTTATATAGTTGAGAAAACTGGGGTTCAGAGAGGCTAAATAACGTATTCAAGTTTTTAGATCTACCATGTGGTAGATATGGAGCTTAAACCTGCCTTGCTCCAAAGTCCCAGTATTTTAATGTGCTTATCAACATTCACCTAATTAATTCGTCAGCTCGACCTTACTTTCCCGAACTGAACCTAATATTAAAAGAAAAAGTAGTGCTTCTTGAGATACCGGAGGGCTGCTCGAATGATCCTGGATGAGTTGTACACAGCTGAATAGCTCTCATCTGTAACGTGAACACAGCGACCTTTCCATTAGAAGGTACTTAGAAGAACGGAAGAACATGGTTGCGGGAATGAATGATTTAGCACAATGCATGGCACACACTTCCTTCCCATGAAAGTCTTGTTACTAGATGAATTCCCAGTTCCCGTGGAAGACATTCAAATGGCCCCAAGCTTTGCACAAGGCCATCTACCACCTTTGCTTCTGGTCTCTGTAGTGGAAAGCAAAACATCTATATGCAAAATATTTTTGTAACTCAGACTGCCCTTCATAGTAATTAGTCTTAGTTAATAAGATTTTGTTGTGCTTTCTGAGTTTTTATGCAGTGTCTGAGAAGCCACTGGACTTCTTCTGCATTTTAATATGCCGGGGCTTACTTTATAGCCTGTATCAACATTGTGGCTGTATTGTGGCCATTATATTAGAATGGTACTATAGGGCTGGTGGTGTCATCCTCTTTGACTTCCCTGATCCTACCTTACGTGTCCTCTCTCAGTGGAGACTCCATGGAGCATAGCTCTGACACAGAGCAGAGAATTTTAAGCCATGTCTAATGCATCATCTTCTAGAAAGCATCATGTGAGCATCATGTGGAACCTTGGGCTATGCAACATTAGCCATGATGCTTTTCAAACTCTAAAATCCAAGTATTCATCTCTTATACTATAGTTTTCTTTCCCAGTATGGGGACAGCAGCAGTTCTCAGCATCCCCATTTTTTTTTTATAAAGCAGGTTTTATCTTTGTGGATCAGGGTCTGTCTGTTGATGTGTTTTGTTCACTATGTAAACTTCAATGAATTGCTACATGCACATGAACCTACATGGTAAGAATACTGATACATATTTATCGATTAAAGCCAATCATTTATTCAGATGACCTTAGTTTCTATTTAATTCTTAACTCAAAAATTAATCCCAGGACTCCATCCACAGTACCACATTTTCTTTAATTATATCCCCTTAGTCTTTTGGGGGGCTTTGGTACTTCCTTGGACTTCCTTTGCTTTTAATGAGCCTGATAGTTTTGCAGAGCCCTGGTCATATATTTTGCAGAATTTTCCTTAATTTGGATTTGTCTGATGTTATACTTCTTATTGACTGGGTTACTATGTTTGGGAAAGAGAGGATCAGGTACCAAAGCCTTTCACTATATTTTGTTGAAGACATATATCATATGGCATCAATAATGATGTTGTTTTTGCTGGGTAGTGTTTATGGCATTATCCACCATAAAGTTACTCTGCTTTGTATCCCACACTGCTTTATTCTGTATTCTTTATGAACAGCTTTTTTTTTTTTTTTTTTTTTTGCTTAAATAGTATCAGGGCAGTTTCAAGGCTAGCAGAGATCAAGAGGTGCCCAGATAAAAGCCTGAAGGCAGACAAGGAGACCAACAGCCTAAGGCTGTTCTGCTTTGGGTTAAATTACTTTCCTGGGTCCAGAGCTATAAAAAATTGACAGAGTTTTCTTCACTTTGAGATCAAAGAGGAGTGGCTTTGGTCGGCAGCATATCTGCATAGAAATGGGTCATGCTGGTTGGAGTGGCTTGTTTCTCCACCTTTCTACAGGGCTTTAGGGGACAGTACCTGAATCTCTTCTGCTTTGATTGTGAGTTCAGGGACAGCTTTCCCGTTTAAAGTGAACTGTATTAGGGACCACATGATCTGGGGCGACTCAGTGTGCACAAGCCAAAGCCTTCTACCATGGGGACTGAGCTGAAACCCTCAAGCTGGTGGAAATGTAGGTGCCACAACTTCCTCGGGGATTCAGGGCTTCTCAGTGGAGTCCTTTATAGAAGATGAAGCTCTTTTCACTCTTCACTTGACCAGTGACCACATCGTTACTGGGCAAGTACAGGCACTTTGAAGAGAAGCAAGATGGGTGGTATTATTTATTGTAAATGAGGTGATTGAGCTATTTGTAGAAGTTCAATGTGGCAGCTTCTGTCCTGGGATGCTCTCTGAAATGAAGTTGGCATTTCCAAGGTGAGAAAGACTGAGTAAAAGATGAAGAGTTCTGTAAACGAGACTGTCCTTTTGTTTCCTGGGTACCCAGACATGAATAATCATACAGAAACTATATTAATTACCACACTTTTTGGCCAATGGCTCAGGCATATTTCTAACTAGCGCTTACATTTTAAATTAACCCATGTCTACTAATCTGTGTATTGCGATGAGGCTGTGTCTTACAGGTAATGTTCTTGCATCTTTCTCCTTGAGCAACTACATGGTATCTCCTTGACTCACTCTCTCTCTCTCTCTCTCTCTCTCTCTCTCTCTCTCTCTCTCTCTCTCTCTCTCTCCCTCCCTCCCTCCCTCCCTCCCTTCCTCCCTCCTTCCCTCTCCCTCTCCCTCTCCCTCTCCCTCTCCCTCTCCCTTTCCCTCTCTCTCTCTCTCTGGATTTCCTGCCTGGCTTTACTCTGCTAAATCATTGGCTAGAACAGCCTTACTCATCAACCAATAAAAGCAACACATACATAGAGTGACATCCCACATTGGAGGGATACCTCACAATGAAGAAAGCAGTCACTATTCCAAAACCCCCCTGTAGACTCACAGATAAGTAACTTTGAGTGTGACCCATTCTTTTTATTTTTTTAATTTATTTTAATTAATTAATTAAAGATTTCTGCCTCCTCCCCGCCACCGCCTCCCATTTCCCTCCCCCATAGCAGCATTGTTTGTAATAGCCAGAACCTGGAAACAACCTAGATGCCCTTCAATGGAAGAATGGATGAAGAAAGTATGGAATATATACATATTAGAGTATTACTCAGCAGTAAAAAATAAGGACTTCTTGAATTTTGCATACAAATGGATGGAAATAGAAAACACTATCCTGAGTGAGGTAAGCCAGACCCAAAAAGAGGAACATGGGATGTACTCACTCATATTTGATTTCTAGCCATAAATAAAGGACATTGAGCCTATAATTCGTGATCCTAGAGAAGCTAAATAAGAAGGAGAACCCAAAGAAAAACATATAGGCATCCTCCTGAATATTAACCTTCATCAGGCGATGAAAGGAGACAGAGACAGAGACCCACATTGGAGCACCAGACTGAAATCTCAAGGTCCAAATCAGGAGAAGAAGGAGAGAGAGTACGAGCAAGGAACTCAGGACCGCAAGGGGTACACCCACACACTGAGACAATGGGGATGTTCTATCGGGAACTCACCAAGGCCAGCTGGCCTGGGTCTGAAAAAGCATGGGATAAAACCGGACTTGCTGTACATAGTGGACAGTGAGGACTACTGAGGACCCATTCTTTTTAAGCAGAAGTCTACTTTGCCATAAAAAATGCCCAGGGTTGAATTATGTGAGAACTCTGCCACACACAGTATAATGACTGACCCTCCCATGGAGGGCACTCTACAAACAACCTGCTAGCATTAATGCCTGCTCAGGTCCAAACCTTTCACTATTAGACACAGGGAAGCCCATCAATGTGTTCACTAATCCAATTTGGAAATCAGCATTGAGGGACTAAGTATGGGCTGGGAATATACTGAGTACCACTCCTGGGTAGCACCCCTGCCCCAACTCCTTTCATAGCTAGAACTGTCTTTGCTTCTGTGGGCCTTCATTTCGAGACATGACCAGTTCCACAGACAGGAGTTTTGGGGACACAATGTTTAAGGTTGTCCTTGCTGCTTTACACCTTCCAAAGTGGGGCAGCTGAGGAATTCTGCTTTATCCAACTAGTGGGAAGCTGCAGACATCTTAAGACCTGTCAACACAGCCCACCAGTTGTTTTAATTGTGACTGAGACACCGGATGGCTCATTTATGTAGTCACTTCAACTTTTTAAAATGGAGTAGAGGCAGCTTATTGGCCGAATTAACCTTTCTGCTGACTGCACTAAGTGTCTGGGTCAAGCTCTGCTCTGAAACCCGTTTCCCACCCAAGCAGTCTCATTTCCCCTGACCTTTATTCTAACCACCCCTTTATCGGACAGCATGTGTCTACGGAGGGAAAAAAGGTCTACTTGCTTTACACCGAATTCAATAATATCTGACCTTGCTCTGCAGCCGGAGAGTATATTGTTTGGATCATGAAATTGATGAGGCGAGGAGACGAGATGCTGTGAGGAAATAGCTAAGATGAAGAGAGACCAGAGAAAAAGCCACATAGCGCAGTTTGCCTACATTTAAATTAACCGATACAAATTTATTTACTTATTATATTTATGGGATGCACCCATTGGTTATTAGCCCCTGGATACATTTTAAGAGGATCATAAAGAGAGGCACTCCTTGTCATTATGGCTAATTAACATTCAAATTGACTGACTAACTAACATTTAAGTGCTAAGAATAAAATCGGTCATGGGCCAGGCAACTTTTTCATCAAATATCCTTAAATAGAATCCATTAGATGGTCCTCTTTCCTCTACTTTTCTACCTGGTGCCAAAATTCTTCACACTAGAGAACACTGGAATTGTTCAGGGGAACTATACAGTTACTATCGTGGCAGTTAATATCCAGTGTGTTTCCGGGCTTAGGCAAGAGGGTGTGGAAAGCTTGATTGAATGGATATGACTTCCTTCCGCAAGAGCTTTATAGTACAGCCGTAACTGATGCAGAAGAAATGAACACATGACATTCAGGGCTTAGATGCCCTGTTGTGTTGGATTTGCTTTGTTCACACAATCATGGCTACTACTGAAACTTATAAATTAAGATCCAACAGTAACTTCTACTGGCTGAATATGTATGCTGAAATGCCCTTGCTCTGTTGTAAATCCATTCAGGAGAAAAGTGTGGGCAGAAAAGGAAGAAATACTAATTGGAATACTCAGCTGAAGTTTTTCTTCTGTGTTTTAGAAGAGGAGGAATTGTAGGGGAAGAGAATGCATCTTTTTAGTCACTAGCCTACAAATAAATCTATGAACACACAAGCTCCACGTTGAAAAGAGACATCATACTGATATTTATCCATCTCTGGTTAAGTTTCTGGTGATAGGTTTCAGATCGAGTTCATGTAGAAGTGATGAGAACATCCCATTCAGGGTTCCCATGCCCTGTTGGAAGCAGGTGGGGATGACTAAGATGAGGAAAAGGGGAGGTTGGCTCTGAACCATGAAAGCTTCTATTGAGTGGTGTGCAGAGGGTTAGTCTTGCTAACTGAGGACAAGGCTGATATACTTAGGTAACAGTTAAAAATTTTATCGTAAAAAACACCCAAACAAAGAACACCCCCCCACAAATAAAAACTATTGGCAAATTTATTTGAGAAAGAGTCCTAAACTTTTTAATTAATTAATTTTTCCAACCCAATTGCAATTTCCTTTCCCTCCCTTCTTTCCTCCAAGTCCCTCTCCCCAAACCTCCCCTCTCCATCACCCCATCTACTCTTGCTCCTTTGACTTCAGAAAAGGGCAGGCCTCCCATGTATATCAGCCCGCCATGGTAGACCAAGTTACAGTGAGACCTGGCACCTCCTCTTCTCCTGAGCCTGAAAGAGTCAACCCAGTAGGAACAAAGGCTCTCAGAGGTAGGTAACAGAGACAGAGACAGTCCCTGCTCCCACTGTTAGGAGTCCTTCAGGATAATCAAGCTACACAATTGTAACATGCATGCAAAGTGCTAGATCAGTCCCATGTAAGCTCTCTGGTCAGTGGTTCAGACCATAGAGCTCCTTTGAGCCCAGGTTAGTTGATTCTGTGGTTTCCTTCACCCCCTCTGGCTTTCACCATCCTTCTTTCCTCCCTTCTACTGGGTTCCCTGAGGTCCACCTAAGGTTTGGCCGTGGGTCTCTGTATCTCTTTGCATCTGTTGCTAGCTTAAGCCTCTCTGACGGCAACTGGGCTAGGCACCAATTTATGACTATAGCAAACTATCATTCAGAATCATTTCATGGACTACTTTTTATTTTTGCCAGTCATGTTTGGAAATACGCTAGATCTCTGTGATGTTATGCCTCTGGCTCCTGGCCCTCCAGGAAGTGTCGGGATGGGTGAATTGGGGCTCTCCTTCTCATAGTATGGCTCTCAAGCTGGACCTATCACTAGGTGGCCACTCCCATAATTTCCCTGCCACCTTTACCACACATATCTTGTAAGCAGGGCAAAATTTTAGTCTGTAAAACATAGCCTGTTTTGGAAGAATCACTTCCTTTGGAGTTTGGAATTTGAGCCCATTTGCAGACTTCTTAGTCAGTTGATAACTTCCCTTAGGATCTCCAGAACCTGAAGTCCGATTTCAAGTGGACACTAATCTAATGTATAAACATGAGGGGAACAAATGGGTTTTGAAATCATCCTTCTGAGATTTCCTTCCTAGTTAATGAGCTTGGTCATGTTTGTTGGTCTCTTTGAGGCTCAGTTTCCTTAACTAGTAAATTTGAGGAGATAATAAAACTTATTGACTAAGTGTTAAAAAAACAAGTAAGGTGCTTAACACTGTGTTAGCATGAATTTAATACTCAATAAATCTTAGTTATTGTTCTTATGGTGGTTATCAGCATCATAATGGTACAATAATAATGATCAACAACTCTTTTGCTTCCCATTTTAGCTAAGATTTATTCTTCTAAAATTATTATTCAAAGAAACTATTTAAATTCATTTTTTCTTATAGTGAAATATATTTTGGGGTGAGTTCAGTAAGACTTCTGAACTCTCCCTTGAAGCATTTTTCTATTTCTTATTGAACCCTTGATTCTACGTCTTTTGTGTCTATGGACAACTGACTATCATACCCACTCTGTGATGGTTGAGAGTGTTGAGGAGGATCCATGAGCTTCCTAAAGGGACTAAACAGGGCTCAAGTTTCATCATCTTCTCTGAGTGTGTGTTTCTGAAAGGATTCCGATGGAGTGGAGGGGAGAGGGAAAGGCCACAGCATATGATATACCAAGATATTAAAAGTAAGAACTGAAATAAGTAATTATGGATGGCCACAAAATTAAAGGAAAATGGACATAAAATAGGTTAAGTGTACCTAGTGAATATGTTAGAGGCATGATCCTGTTGAGAGGGATGCTCTTTTCTAGAATTAGCTTTATGTACAAAACATTTTAGGGACCATGAAATGCTAGCAATTCCTATCCATTCAGTGATAGTTAATGAGTTCCCACTTAGTGAAAAGCACTGATCTCAATATCAATGTGAAGAGTGACGAAGCCCAGAACATGACCTTGATGACAGTGGCTGTGAAACAAAGTTAATGAGATTTACATTTGTCACAACTGATATTAGTTGACAGCCGTGATCCCCAAATTGCTATTTTACAAATAAACAGAGAAGCCGCTTTTTATGAGGTACAGGTACCCAAAGTTGATTAGTTTGTTTAATGGATCCGCTAAGGAAAGACTAGGAAAAATGTACAAATATTTCTCCAGAGAGTGCCTCAGGACCTGCTTGTCTTTTGGGGTAACAGCTACAGGGGAAGAAAGAACAAATGATCACAAAGTTAGAACTTTTCTTAATATTTTTTAACACTCTGCAGTTCATCGAAATCAAACAAACTGGTCCAGCCAAATCCTGTAAAAGCATCGTTATGCAACGAGGTCTGATTAAGGTTTTATTTTGCATGAAACGATGCCAAATTTCTCAGGATTTTTCCATTAAAAATAGTCTTTCTGCTAGTTACTATCGCCAGAGAGGGTGACTCTGTACTGATTACTTTTATAATTTTATAAATTATTTCCATTTGAGGATGCTGAGTATGTGTATTAAGGTATCTAGTGGGGAGGATAATGAAAAACATTGCTAATAAATCCCGGTGTCATGCATTGGATAGCATTTTAAGTACCTTGGCACTCGGAACAACACTCCCCTGCCTAAAATGTACTACTTACAGCAATGATTTTGGGTTTTAGAGGTATATTAGCCCTGGATCTTTGTTAGGGTGGCTATTGCTGTCATGTAACACCATGACTAGAGCGATTTGGGGGAGGGCATGGCTTATTCTACTTATGTTTCCACATCACAGTTCATCACTGAAGGAAGTCAGGACAGAAACTCAAGCAGAAGAGTAACCTGGAGGCAGGAGCTGATGAAGAGGAACATGGTCCTTACTGGCTTATTCGTCATGGCTTGCTCAGTCGGTTTTCTTATAGAACTCATGACCACCGGCCCAGGGATGGGCTGGGCCCTCCTCCATCAATCATTAATTAGGAGAATTCTCTACAAGGCTTGCCCACATCTGATCTTCTGGAAGCCTTTTCTCAACTGAGGCTCCCTCCTCCCTGATGCCTCTAGCTTGTGTCAAGTTGACATAAAACCAGCCAGCACACCCAGTGATCTGTTACACCTTCTCCCCGTTAGAAGAAATAAGGGCTCTAAGTCAGACAGAGGGGTCGTTGCTTCTCACTCAGGCATTCCCTCTATTATCAATACGAGGCATTTATGGATTGCTGCATCTCCAAGAACCGGGTGGAAGTACAGAAGCCTCTTAGGAGTCCAGCATGGGCAGGTAATTACCTAGCCCCGACCTCATTTCTCTGTGTTAGAATTCTCAGATTATTCCTCCGGCTCCAGCTAAGAATTCGATCACAAGCTTAGTAGGTCCTGATGTTTAGTGAGTACCGTGAGAGCTCCTTCTGCAAGTACATCAGCTACTGCAGCTCACAATGAGGAAAGGTTAGGGCTTGATGATGAAAAGATGTAAATCCTGCTTCTCAGATCCAGCTGCTCATTTGCTCCCTCCCTTCTCGCTCTCTCTCCGTCTCTCTTCCTCCCATTCTCCCCCCCCCTTATAAAACGGGACATATAATATGTAGGTTCTGGAGAAAAAAATAAGTTTGGTAAACTGTTTTGGATGGAATCTGGCAGAAAATAGACAGCACAGCCAACTTCTTTTTTTTTTCATGCATGGTAGTGTTTTTTTTTTATTAAGGATTTCTGCCTCCTCCCCGCAACCGCCTCCCATTTCCCTCCCCCTCCCCCGATCAAGTCACCCTCCCTCATCTGCTCGAAGAGCAATCAGGGTTCCCTGACCTGTAGGAAGCCCAAGGACCGCCCACCTCTATCCAGGTCTCCTAAGGTGAGCATCCAAACTGCCTAGGCTCCCCCAAAGCCAGTACGTGCAGTAGGATCAAAAACCCACTGCGATTGTTCTTGAGTTCTCAGTATTCCTCATTGTCCTCTATGTTCGGCTAGTCCGGATTTATCCCATGCTTTTTCAGACCCAGGCCAGCCAACTTCTAACCTCCCCTCCCCACCGCCCCATCCCATGCTGCATCTGGGATGCTCTGAACAGTTTGCAGCGATCCTGTGCTTCAGAATGTGCAAAGACCTTCCTTCTCCTTTCTCTTATGCCATGAACTTTATCAGGAATGAGCCTTCCATTTCTCAGTTACTCTAATAACATCTAAGTCGATCTGAATTGATAAATAGAATACAAGACATCCAGTTCAACTTGAATTTCAGGGCAACATCTGCAACACTTTATGTGTGTGTGCGCGTGCACGTGTGCACATATACAAGTGCATGAGTTACAGATGCCTGTGAAGGCCTGAGGACGGCATCAAATGTCTTCACTGATTACTCTCTGCCTTATATAAGCTGATAAACTGAGGCGGGGTCTCTTCCCGAACCTGGCGCTTGTCCTTTCTACCAGTCTTCCTAGTCAGCTCTCACCAGGGATTCTCTGTCTCTCCTTTCTAGGCACCTGCCCAACTTTTAAATTGGTTCTGTGTATATGAACTCTTGTCCTCACACTTGTGTGACAAAAGCTTTATTCAACGGGTCATCTCCTCAGCCCCAAAGATAATGTTTAAGCGCAGTTATATCCTATGCAATATAAAATGAGGTATTCTTACTCTTAACTTTTATCTATTGTTTATTGAAAACTCAAATCCAATTGGCAGTTTACAGCTTATTTGCCAATCCTCTCTACTCTTTTATTTTTCTGCCCACTGAACCTATCTGCTATCTTGAATCTTGCTTGAGTGAATACTCAGCTAGTGATGAAATGGCTGGGCATGCTCACAGCAGTGACAGTGACGTAGCAGTGTTTTTTTTCCCCAGCTCTGTGTTTCTATGACATTGTGAGACCCATGTTCCCTTGTTTTTCTAGTTCTCAAGAGTCATTAGAAATTTAAAAAGTACATGTTATCTACTAATATTTAAATTTGTACATAATTAAGTATTTTAAAAATCACTCATAGGTCACAAGTTTGAAACCTGTGGCCAGGACAAATGTTCATGACCCATGTGAATTTCCCAGACAGACCATGCTAGAGATGGTGTCATGCTGAGCTCAGTAGGTGGCTCCATTCTTACAGAACAGGACTAATGACTGTAGAAAGTAGATATCAAGTCTTTCAAGTAGGACATTAAATTAGCCATAAAGAGTAGGCTCCATGGCCACTTATGATGTTTCAAGTCTTTGTATTTAACACAACATAATTTAAAAGAATAAATGAATAGATCAATGCAAAAATAAATAAATAAACAAACACAGTGGGATTCCTTTAAGATTATGAACAGGCCAACAATAGGAATAATAAAAGCTAAAGAAAGCATGGCAATCTCTTGCTTTTTCTCCCGTCTTAGGTAGTGACAGCCTTATGCCTCATGTCGTATTCTCCACCATGTACATCCCCTTCAGCTGTCACAAGATGAAGAAATCTCAACACCTGCTTCTCTTAAGGTCTCGTTTTCTCAAAAAGCCAAGAATGAAGTAGATATGGGTACATAGACTCGAACATGCCTGATTTACTCAGGGAGTATTTTGATGTCATCGTTCAGAGTCTTACAGGTTCCTGTAGGGGCTTCAGGTGTGTCTTGGCACACTTTGTCTCTGAAGTTCCTGCAGTAAATTTTACCCTAGATGGAAATTAATTTTAGCTTCTTCAGTATTAATAACAGTATTAAGGACTGGTATAATAAAAGTTTATTGACTAATTTCCCACCATGATTTGCCTGTGATTCTTGTGCCGCCATATTATACTTTTATGAAGCAGAGATACTGCGTTTGTAGGCTGCATAGTAATGATACTCAAAAAGCAAATGCTACTTTGAAATCATTCATTGGGTTCTGAGATTTTTGGGGCTAGAAAATTTAATGCTGTTTCTGTGGGAGATGCTTTGAATAATTTTTAAAAAATAATAAGGGAAACTTCCCAGCTGGAAAGGAGCTAAAAATTACATAATATATCCCTAACCAATTCATGTGTTATATGCTCAGAAAAGAAGCACCTCTTATCGAGGGTTATATTGACAATGTGTGAGGGTCATACTCCTGCCAGATAAATAGTAATTATAAGAGAAATCATAAAATGATTGAGAATTAATCCTTACTTTGTTTCAGGTACCATGCTAATCACAGACCTGATTTTCCTCATGTCTCCCAACCAGTTTATAAGGTCACTTTTCTTATTATATAAAGAAATGAGTCTAATATACACCCATGTCAAATCACTAGCGAGTGATATCCCTGATGCTGTAGCCTAGGATGGGCGTGTGCATTTAACCTGCTTTCCAACAGGTACCAGGGTAAGGATGTGATAGGCAAGGGAACCAGAAGCAAGCAATTGGACTCTGAAAGTTTATCATAGGTGTGAACTGAAATAAAATGTCAGAGTGGAATGCCTTTTCACAGGGCATAAGATGCTAGGAGTTAAATGGAAGCCACATTAGAGCCACAGTTGGGTGTTGAAACAAGCTCAGGAGATGCTAAGATTAAATACAGTGGCAGGAATGGGCTCAGGGGTCACAGTCACGAATCAGCATGAGGATCAGGACAGATGGAGCAAAAAGCTCAACTTTAGAGTTGGAGATGAAGTTGGTGGACACTGGCAGCAGCTGTCCATCCAACTATCACGGTGCAGGAAAGGTATTCTGCTCAGATGAAACAAATGAAGCCTTGCTGGCAGAGAACTGATCTGGAAAGACTTCAGGACACTGTCTGTGTCATGTGACTGTCTGGATGAAGTACCTCTGAGCTTGCTTACTGCACGTATTGCAAAATTGGATGTCTTTAACGATTGTCATTGATCTTTTATACCAGTGAGGTCCACACCTTTTAATTTTTTTAATTGACCTAATCTTTTACCCTTGGATTTCAGATTACCCTGCAATCTTCATCATCTCATACCACAGATAGGAAAAAGATCCTATAAATAAGTAAATATATAATTTCTCTCCATTTCCTTTTCAAACAATTTCTACAACTTTTGCACAAGGAAGAGCCCTTATAGAAGATTGTTGGGGGGCATGTTAGGCCTTTGTCACATCCTTTCTTTTTCTTTTTTTATTTTGTGCACAAAGGTCTTTTGCCCCCAGATCACAAGAGAAAGCAGGGATGTCAAACACACAGTGAAGGAGATAAAATGCTTGTCTTCCCACCCATGAATCTGGGAGTAGATATTGCTAATGGCCTGGTAACCTTTTTACTATCTGTGGAAACAGACCTCATCCAAATCTTCCAGAATGATTGTCCCTGACTCTCCCTCCCTAGACCTTTATCTTTAGCTCCCACTAAATAAAACCCACTCTTATGGAAATGTTCCCTATATTCTATGGCCTAATGGCCTGTATGCTATGTCTTTGAGGGAGGACACTAGAGTCTAGGCCTGTTAGCTATGGAACCTACCCTTAAGGTCTCATGTGTTTTGCAGAGAAATCACTATGTAGTTACACCTTAAGCTTTATTGTGCACGTGGAAATGGATTGGTTTTCCCTAGAAGCTGGGATCGGAATGATTGTTGCCTGGAATCGTTCCCCCAAATTGTACTGCATTAAAGACCATGGACTGCCTGGTACCATACTCCCTGATATTTGATCCAGATTGAAGTCAATCTGAACCAAACTTTCATACATGTCTCTTCAAAGTTCATTTCCCTGTGCAATACCTGCAGGGCCTCCTCAGAAGACTGCTTCTACTAGAAAACATTAAATTATATGTGAATTTGGGTTTGTGTGCCTGGTATGGATCTTCTACAAGAGTAGTAGATACTCTTCACTGCCTTCTCTCTAGCCATTGATCAGCAAGTCTCTTGGAGAACCACAGGATGTGACGTTAGAGTAGGTAATACCAATAATTGACCTACACTTCTGAGGCTCTCCAGGACCTACGTCAATAAGCCGTGCCAAGCCCCTGTAATCACCCACACATAATATAAATGAATATTCTTACCCACACACAAGGACATCATATTACTTGTTGGAGGAAGTCTGACAGCTTCCATTTCCAGAATCTACCCATAGCACTTGTTTAATCAAGACATCAGTTCACTGGGATAAATGGAGAAATGACGGAGTTGGCAGAGCAAAAGAAGCCAGCATCTTGTGTCTTTACTAATCCCAGTTAAATAACAAACCCAGAAGAGACAGAGGCTCAGCACCCATAGTCCAGTAGAGACCTTAGACATTGGGATATATATGCATGTGTGTGTGTGTGTGTGTGTGTGTGTGTGTACGTGTACACATACACATATATAGAGTGTAACTCTAGAGGATTGGGTCCACCTGTGACACATTAGATAACATTTATACCATTAAAAGATTGTCACTTCTAGGACCAGAGAAAGGGAAAAAGTACTAAGACAAAGCAAAGTCTGTTTCGAGACAATTATTTACATAGTTCTGGGAGGCTTCCCTGTTTTTCTTACATATTATCCATATAGAATGTAAACACATAATCAGAAAAAGAGAAAAAAATGCCCGTGACTTTACATCTACTGGAGAAGGCTGAAAGCAGAGGGTATCAAATTTGTCCCCAACCCTAAAAATACCAGACTCATTCACTAATTGAGTGACTATGAGCTTCACAGTGCAACGGACCTGTCAAGTCCTGCTTTATTGCTTGTATCACATCAGACTTTTATGTGTTATATATATTATACCACATATAAATGGGTGTAGTCGTGTCTCCCTCACAATGGTGTTCAAAAATCCAGAATGTGAATCCGAGCATATTTTGATATTGAATTTGATAACGGAAGCAATAATAGAAGACCCTTTGAGGTCTTCGGTTGTTAGAAATCATTTTTTTTCCCTTCATCCAATGCGCCATCCTGGCTCGAGGAAATGAACCGGGGCAGATGAGACATGAGAGTGGAAAATATTCACAGTGGGAGAATCAATGTTGGAAAGCAGGGAACATATCAAGCCAACTCTGGTTGCCTTGGAGATGAGAGGAAGGATAAGAGTGACAGGAACAAAGTTGTCACTTAGCTTCCTCCTGGCCTCAACTCTCAATGGGTCTCAGTGGAGAATTTTTTTTTTTTTAAGTAAAATGTGTTAGAGAATAAGGTGGACATTTGCACTGTCTTTTGCCATTTAGAAGTATAGGTGACAAAGCAGAAAACAATTAGGAGGGGTTGCTGAAGAGGAGGATGTGTGCCAAGGAGAGGTGGCTGCAAAGGAAGCAAGTAGAGCCAGTGTCATTCAGTGCTCATGCCAGCCTGACTGTATCCCCGTTATTAATCTGTGTGTCTTGCTCCAGAAGCTGTTTTGACTTAGAACAAGAAACCTTAGTTGAGCTTTGGGCTTTACTCTAGGCGGACAGAAGTCAGGGAAACCTCCCGGTTCATGTCCTAGTGGTCTTGACTGTGCCCAGCTGCAGCAGGGCAATGGGCCCCGGGATTAGAAATCATAAACTGTGGCTAGTAGCTATGACAACACATCTGGGATGTTGGGGGATAAGAAAATATTTCAAAATTCTTTTGGTTAAGCCAAAGCAGTCATAAATGAAGGTTTGGCTAGAAAGCTTCACTCTGACTCATGCAGTAAAATCTAAGTCCTTCAGGGACACAAGTCTGTTTCATGTCCTTTTGGACTTACAGGACTCTGCCATTGAACTTTTCTCTTTGCCAAACATGGCAGACATCATAGTGCACAGGAAAAAAAGAAACAGGCACCTGCGAGAGACCATAATTGTATAATGCAATCTTCATTGTGGTTGGTTTTCTTCTCCAGCTGACCACAGAGGAGTCTTGCAACCATTTATCAGCAACAAGATCCAGTTTAAATAAATAAACAGACTGGAAAGAAGGGAGCGCTCTGCATCCTAAGTCCTTCCATTGGGCTCTGACTCAAGAATACAGCACATCGCATTAACATATTTGTTTTGGTACACTAGGGCCATGCAAAAGCCAACGATGACATATTAGAAAGGGCCTGCCAGTAGTATTGGATTTGTTGTGTGATAAATGACACAGTATGTCAACAAGTTTCTATAACTCATCTCACTGGCTGTCTTATTATACTTGGAAGTGGGGGCGGGGGAGAAAGAGGGTAGGGGAGAGGAAGAAAAATAGGAAGAAGAGAAAGTGGAGTGAAAAAGAGGAGGAGGAGGAAACGCTGACAGAGGGGAAGATGAGGCCACACACAGGATGAAGGAGGTAGGAAAAGCACCTGCCAATCATAGGAAGCTAAAATGATCCATGGGTAAGCCACAGTGAGCCTCTCTAGCAACCTGTCACTCGGCTGTCCTTTCATATTCCATTCCTTTATGTATTTAGTTTTAAAAATGTAAGCAGTTGAGGATATTAATCCATCACATAGGCAAATGAGGGACTGACCGGGTTTGCAGTTGCTCCTTTGTCTTCACTCTTCAGACACAGCACTCTCTTACAGGGAAGGCCCTCTCCAGGGCCGGACAGACTCCATCAAGCCTCCTGCTGTTTCGTCAGCTGGAAGCTCTGTTAGACTTGGCTCAGTGCATACCCTGAAGCCTGTGTTTGAAAGAGGACTGAGTGCCAGGAGGGAGCTTTTGGCTTGGAGATCTTAGAGCTACCTCTCCTAATGGTCCTATCATACATATGCAAATGCACGGCTTCTCTATCCAGGTGCAAAGTTTTTGATTACTTTAGAATCAGAGGAAGCTTCCACTTGCTTCGGGCTCTCCTTTGTGATGTAGCCTGTATCATTCCTTGAGCACAGAGCTGGGTACCTGGAGGATGAGGAGAGCCATATTCCTTTCAAAGACACAATGGCTCCTCATGCTATCTAAGAGAATAACTTTGTATTAGTGAGTCTAGGAGATCAAAACCAGATGTCTCTGGAGCTCGGATGCTTTTACTTCATAAGAACCTTGCAGCAGGAATGTTTATTGAAAAGAATTTTACTTTTGTATATACAGAATTCCTTTTCCTGGTGATCCTATTTCTAGGAACTAATTTTTATCTATCTATCTATCTATCTATCTATCTATCTATCTATCTATCTATCTATCTATCTATCTATCTATCCATCCATCTATCCAGATTGTTTTTCTGCATTTTATAAGTAGAGAAAGAAACACACAGAAGCAAAGATACTTTTAGTCTCCAGCCTGGATTAGCTGATAGCTTTTCTAAAATATAAGTATGGGAATCTGATTGAAGAGTTTGAGAAGAGGCTGTTGATCTGATATTAAGAAGGACTGCACGGTCTAGCTAGTGTGGTGATCAATATTGTGAATAGATTATCATCAGCCTCTACAATAATGTTCTCTTCCTATTGCCACATGTGTCTAGACATTTTATGTCCTACCTCTCCATGCAATGGTGGCCCATACTCCCTCCTTCATTTAATGGAAGAGAGTGAATCCTGAGACTAAGAGTTATTTCAAAGACCTCTTTCTCTTTGAAGACCGTGGATGTGAACTGTGGGTTGCACTGGATGTAACATTTCCTATTCCCAGGAAAAGCTTTAAGCTGTGGTAGCTCTTGAGTGTAGCCTGATGATGATGCTGTCAGTGTAGATAACTAAGTGGAGAGATGGAGAAAAACTAGGTTCTTTATGAATGGGTTGAACTTTTGTGAATGTAGCTAACATCCTTGGGTTGGAGTTTGCCTTCTTGTAATATGATCAAGAACCTGATCAGAGAACCAAGAACTTGTTTCTTCCTTCCTCTCTTGTTTCTGCATCCAAAAAGGCCAAGATTCTGTCTCTACCCCACCTAATCACTTTCTGCCTCCACCTCCTGAGTCCTGGGATTAAAGGCACTGCCAAGCCTCTGTAGTTAAACAAGTGGCTAGCTCTGCCCTCTCATCTCCAGGCAAGCTTTATTTGTCAGACCAAAAACAAGATATCACACAACACCTCTGCCCAGAATGCATTCCTGGTATCTACATTTTTTGCTTTGCTTAAGTGTATCTGCTTGATTTAACCTGTTAGTCATTTTAGGAGCATCCTATATTATAATAAACATTCCATCACTGCTCAGCTCATTTCTTCATACTCAGCCCCACCTGAGAGGGTTTACTCAGCGGCATGCCCGTTGTGTCTTCCCTCTTGCTGTGATTGTTCTGTGAGGGTAGAGACTTTGCTGGGCTGCTCCGTATCCAGCTGTGAGAACACTGTCTAGTACACAGTAGGCCCTCGCTAGCTACTTTTTAACATAATGAATATGTGCCGAGAAAGGCAAACACAAAGGCAGCACATGCATGCAAAATGACTGTGTTTGGTATTGCTGACTCCAAGTTGCAATTCCCCAAGTCTCATTCATTTTTCCACATAAACAGACACCCAAATTAAATATAGATGCGTGTTCTTGAATCTTCAAATCCAATATTGGTGCAATGGCATTAATAATAAAAAGGACGTCATGTCTGGCCCTGTTTTGTGGAGAATATTGGGAGAGATGAGGAGACGGCGCTGGATACATCTTGCTCCAGCAATCCTACCACCCCTGTTAATATTTTGGTATCTCGAGGCATTTTATTCCTGGAAGCATGCTGACATTTACTCAGGATTGCCTGAATTTACTGCTGCAGTTGCCAGGGAAAAATTCTCAGGTTGTAGAGGTTCCTCTTCCCTAGAAATCTGGTCAATGTATTTTATTAGCATCTTTTCTGGTGCCTGAACATAAAATAACTGATTTTAGTGTTTAGATGCTTAGAGGTGAGCTAACCTTGAAAGCTGTGGAGAGCCCGGGGTGTCTCGGCAACCCACAGTGACTATAGCAACAACATCAACACAAAAGCAAACTAACTCATTGGGGAAAATGTTCTGTCTTGAAACTGAAATGTATTTTTCAACTACCTTATCAGTATTATGATTAACAATTAATTCTGATTAACAATTCTGTGATCACCAAGGAGGACATCTGCTTCCATTCTTCTCCCTCTTAGTAGCTGGTAGCTATGACTTGTCATTTTTTTTTAGGAGAGTCTATATTTTTCTTAGTCTCTATTTTCTTGCTTGTCTCGCCTATCTTTCCCTCCTCCTTTCCTTAGTTAGTATTAAAGGCTTTTTGTGATTTATTCCCTCTCTACCTCCCTTCCTTGCTCCTCAATCCCCTTCTTTCTTCAGTTTTTAGAGACAGTCTTACATGACCCAGGATGGCCTCAGCTCAACAGAGCAGCAGATGACTTTGCACTTCTAATCCTTAAACTTCTGATCCCCTCTACCTGCCACCTCCCAAGTGCTCTGGTTACAGGCACACACAACAAGCCTGGTTTCATGCCAGGCTGAGCACAGAATTCAGAGCTTTCTTCATGCCGGAGAAGTACTCTATCAATTGAGCTGTATCTAAGCCCCCTTTTGAAAAAAGTTCTGAGTCTGTCGAGAAGAGCTCAAGGAAGTACCCTAGCAGGCACACACAGGCCAGGGCCTGCAATGGGCCCTGCATCTGGATCTTTTCTGTGTGGGTGAGCTTCGGTTTGGCCACTAGTCAGTCTGTCAGTTAAGAATGAACAGAACCAGAATGTTCTGTGCTTATGGTGGGAGTGACTTAAGGGCTGGTCACTTTGGAAAATAGTTTAAACTGCACTCACTAAATGAATCTGTAATCCTACTCCTAGGTAGTCACTGGAGCCGTGGACCACATGTCCATGAAGTTGTCCAGAACAGCTCTCCATGTAGTCTCACATTCGAAAACTCTCCAGCATTTACTGACAGGTGAACGAATGAGCTAATTGTGGCATATCTGTGCAATGGACGAGCACTCAGAGCAAACCAGACATGCAGATCTTTCATGTCCTCTGTCTAAAAAGGAACTTCCTCCTCCTGAAAACTGCAGAGCATTTAACTCCCAGGAGAGTTTAAGAAACCCCCAGTAAATTACCAAGAGCAAGTTCTGGCTTCCATTCCTGGCTCTTAGGCCTCTTCTTGAGAAATCTCAGGGATGTCTAAGGCAAGGAAAATATCGGATGTGTGTGAATTGCAGGACCTGCCTGACATTTCGGTGCTTAGCACAGTTCCAGGTACACAAGAGGCACATTGTAAATATTTATTGAATAACACAACATACCTTATACTAATATTATAAACGTACAGTCATTTTATCTCTACTTTATAGATAAGGAGGTTGAGGATCGAGAGGTTAAGTGAGTTTTTCTTCAGAATCTCAGGTAGTAAGTGGCAGAGCCAGATTTTAAGCTCAGAACATTCGCATGAATTTGTCTCTTTAATTAAAATTTGATTCAATATAAGATACTCAATTTCCCAATTGGCTGCTATGAGGCAAAATTATTGTTCTTGTATTTAAATCAGATGCCTGTACCATAATGAAAGAACTTAAAATATATGAGCAATTATATGTGACTGAAATGTATAAAAATGTGTAAAATAAGATATATTAAAATATATGAGCAAAATAAAAAAATGTATGAGCTCTCAGCCTTTACAGAAATATAGAAAATACTGATATGATTTAATGCACAGCCTGAGATTCATTACTCTGTCATCGTAGGACTTAGGGTTTGAACTGCTTTGTGTTTGTGTAGTTCTGAGGATTGTTTTCAGGCCTAGAACGTGCTAAGATGAGCACATGCTTTTCCACTGAAGGACACTCCCAGTCTCTAACCCACCACACACTAAAATATGACCATTTGACTTTCACATAAACATGGCAGTTGCTGCATACATATCATCTTCTAGCACTATGAGAGCTAGCCAGTAGTGGTGAAGCTTCCAAGTCACTAGTTGTGTGATTTCTCCATGTTTTTTGACTCAAATGTATGGTGTATTCAGTAATAGGTTCTGCAGGGCAACCAAGGTCTTGATAGTAACCAAGAGCAATGGCAACACTTGAAATGTTTGGGGCTCATGTAACCACACTGGCAACAAAAACAGAAAACCCGTTCCTGGTACAGGGTTGTTGGTACTTAAATAAATAACTTAAACCACATAACAAAGCTTTAACATCTAGTTTAGGTAAGATGAATGAAAAACTTCATATCAGTTTAAAAAATTATGTAGAAATCAAGTCAGTTTTTAAAAACATTTGGAAGATGATTGTGTTTTGAAGTGCTGGGCATTGGAGCCAAGGCTCACGACATACTAGACAGGTGCTCTAGTGTTGAATTAGTGTGGCACTATGTCCCTCAATCTAGCCCCTGGTTGTTTTTGTTTTTCCAAATGTTTATCCACAAAAGCTTATCTTTACTGAAATAATAAATGATGTTTGGAAGCTTAGTAGTTATTGCTGAAAAAAACATTTGCAATTTCTTTATCAAAATTTTAAAATATAAAGAGATGATCTCATTATGTGGCCCCAGCTGGCACTGGACTTTCAGTTCTTCTGCCATGACATCCAACTTTCTTTATTGAACTCAAATCCTCAATGAATAGACTAAAAGTGAATGACCATTAATTTTATTGGTCATTGTAGTAATATAATATTACTACATTGTATATTTACTCTATGTTAGGACTTATCATAGTGATTTTCATTGATATGCCAATGCTGAGATATCTGTGTATTCATTTTTCTAATTTCTATTTTTTTTTAGGACTTGTCTCTTATAACTCTGTTAAAAGATGGAAACCCTAGACGCAGAGAGGTTATGTACCAGGGCACACAATTCCTACATGCTTATAACAAGTTGCTTTTCCTAGGCTGCAGTCTATGGATAGAGTTATAGCTTTCTAGCAGGCTGTCATATGTAGTTAGATATGAAGAGGGAAATGAGGTTGTTAAGAAAATAAGATAGATGGGAAATTGCAGTCAATTTGCAGTGCAGACAAGTAGACATATGAAGGTCCCATTGAGCGTTGCTCAGTCAGTCTTTATGAATTAATTATACATTACATGATTACTTAATCACTAACTTATAAATGTACTCACCTTTTGACTTTAAGGCTTAGTAAAGTCTCATCTGTATTCTCAGATGAACTGCCACTCCTCAGTAGGCTTGATTACAAATAGCAACTTGATCCTAGAAAACTGAAATACCCACTGTCCTCTGGCTTGGGTTCACATATGTTGGCAGGTTGCTTTTGATCTCATAGTCTGTGCACATGCAGTGAGCATATGAGGGCACCAGGCTCCTTTGAGTAACATTCATTTGCTTTGGGGACAATAGTGGTATTATTTTTATTTCTACATCTATATCATATTTATAGACCTTGGAGCCAACTTGGTAAGATGAATAGATGCTGCACTTCTAAATTTCTGGTTCTTCTTTCATTTCAGTTTGACCTGGGCCACACACTAACATACTCATATAGTCAGTGGCAAATATTCCTTTGTCCCCAGACTGTAGGGGGTTACTTCCTAAAGTTTCATCTTCTTAGAAGTGTGGTAGTGGGCTTTCTATTTAATGTGATTATATGAAGCTCTGAATATTAAATTTCTAAGTCTGATTCTAAGTTTGGGTGAAAGGGAAGATTTAAGGATTAAACCCCAGAGATTGGGTGAAATTTTGACCCTGTTTTATCCCCTGCTCACTGTGTAATTTCATGTACCTCTTGGAGGCAATGCTTCAGATGGATTTAGATACTGAGCTACCTACAGTGCCTGGTGCTTTGTTCTATGGTATGAGCCACAGAGAATTTCAACGTGAAAGAATATTGGATCAGACTTAACCGTGAGAGATGATAAACTCTTCCTTCTGCAGTTGGTAGAAGAAAACATGTACAAGTGAGGCCTTCCTCTGAGAGTTCCTAGCCTGACAGATTTGGAAATGGAGGACTGTTTGCTTGGTATCTACCTTCAGTTGGTATCCTAGTTCTAGGTGTTGGCTACAGATATATGTGCTAATGGAATGAAATCATGACACCAAAAATAAAGGAGATCTCAGGTGGGAGTGAACATGTACTAACTTTCATGGTTCCAGAAGGATCCATGCAAGCTTCCAAAGGAAAGAAATAAATAACAGATTTACCCAGCTATGAATCCTATGACTCCAAACAACTGCCAACTTTGTATGATAACCCTAAGGGCATCACAGTAGCATGCAAACCTTATTAATAACCCCCAGATCTCTAATTGGACTTAAAACTATTCAACAAGAGGGAAATCACTCCTGGCACTGGGGACCTAGGAAACTTATAATGTCATGGATCTTGGAAGAGAATCTACAACTACCCCTTTACTAAACATAATTTCTACCTATAGTCTAAGTATTTGTTCTTATATCCCCAGAGAACTGTAACACTCAGCCCTCATAAAAGAAGTTTCTCATTGTAACAGATAGAGACCATTACAGAAAAAATGATAAACAATCAAAACTCAGAGTTGTAATAGCCCAGTCCCAATGGATGCATCTACAAAGCAACCTATGTATCTAAGGTGCAGGGATCACTGTGGAAGAGGGAGCAGAAAGGTTATAAGAGCCAAAGGATTGGGGTCTCCGCTGCGAGATTTTTGTATCCCAGTAACATCAGAATTTACAAACATAATGTCCCACCAACATGACTGCTGAACAAGTCTAACAACAATAGGCATGCCAGAGTGGTTGAGGGAAAGCCCATGAGGCCTCATTCACACACAGAGAACTTCAGGCAACTTAGGAATTTTTAGAGCAAGAGAAATAGTCTTCTCTAGGCAAGATCACACCAATTGGTTATCCAATACCAAATGGTCAGCCCTGAAAATCATACATATAAATAAAATCATTCAGACTTAGTATGGTTATATTTGGGATATATATGCATATATATATATATATATATATATATATATATATATGCACACACACAACTCTCTCTATATATATATATATTTTTTTCAACAATAGTTTTATGTGTGTGTGTGTGTGTGTGTGTTTGCAACAATAGGTAATGAAAATGAGACCGTGACTTTGAGAAAGAGCAAGGAAAGGTATTTAGGAGGGTTTTGAAGGAGGAAAGGGAAAGGGTTAATGATGTAATTGTATTATAATATAAAATGTAAAGGAAAGCATTAAAAAAAAACTAAAGGGAGAACTGGGAGATGGCTCACAGTCCAACGGTGTTTGCCACCAAATCTGATGGTCTGAGTCTGATCTCTAGGACCTAAACGGTAGAAAGAGACTTTTCTGGTTGGCTTCTGACCTCTTCTATCAGGTAATGTTGTCTGTATTCTGTTCTTCCTCATGTGTGTGCATATATACACACTCAAAACAAACAAACAAACAAAATATCTTCAAAAATTAAGATAAACCAGGTGGTGGTAGTACACGCCTTTAATCCTAGCATTTGGGAGGTGGAGGCAGGTGGATCTCTGTGAGTTCCAGGCCAGCCTTGTTTGTCTACAAGGGCTAGTTCCAGAACAGGCTCCAAAACTACAGAGAAACCCTGTCTCAAAAACCCCCCAAAACAAAACAAAACAACCCGCCCAAAAAACTTAAGATAAATAATTGTAATAAGTAAAAATAATTAGAAAAATGTAAAGGGATGTTGAATACCCATTTCTAGGTACTCCTCTGGAGATAGTAGAAGGTTACGATGATATGTATAATTGTTAAATACATGCCATGAGACATCCTTAGCATCAGAGATGCTTGAGATGTTAAGCAACAAGAGCTGGGGCTCTTTGGACACTTTTATTTTTCGCTAGTGTTTATGACCCCCTTGTACTGATTCTACATGGCTGCCATTTGGCCTTGCAATACTTTCACCAAACTCCCAGCAGCACGTGACTTTTGGGCAGCTAACATCTTTTACTTTCTCCTGTTGTATTACTATTTCTATCATTTGAGTCCAGTGAAAGGACTAGAAATCTGAGGACTGAGCAAAACCATTCCAGCCACCAAACTAAATGACAATGCGATCGTATGCTCTTGCTATTTGTGGTTAGATGAATACTTAACAAATCCATGGCTAAGCCCTCTATGGAGACAACCTGGTGATACCCATGTTCTTGGTTTGATGTGTGACATTGGCATGAGGACTTCAAAGGTACTAGGTCACTCTATCATTATCCTGGGTACTAGAATCATAGTACAACCATGAGCCAGGCCTCAGGAGAGAGGTTGGAACTGGGGTTATAACCTCTGCTTTGATGACACAACCTGACAAGCCATCCTTAAAGGAACCGTACACACCAGCATATTGCTTACCCTGACTCTCTTTTCCAGGGAGGAAGAGCCGGCATAGAAGCTCTTTTATGTCTCATCACATTCTTCCCTAAGCCTCCTCTGAGACGAGCATGCTGCAGTGTCTCATATTTATTTAGCACTCGTCTCCCAGGAGCACACACACCACGCAGATCTGTTTTAAGATCTCATTACTCCTCACAGAGTTTTTATTATTTAAGATTTCACAGAAGTACTACACCAATACGTAATTGCTGAAAACCATATTTTAAAAATAGATGTGCCTCATATGCCTTTCTACCTTAATATTTTTATCCCATAAACATTCACACATATACATATATATGAATATATAAAAAATACATAAAATATCTATAACATATTAAAGTACAAATTCCTCCAATGGAATTATGAACACTTTTTTCCCCCCAGTATCTCCCTTTCCTCCTCACTGACTCATTTTTTCTTCTTTTTCTTCCCCTTTGCAAAAAATTTTCATCTCTTTTTATTGCTGAAATTCCCCTGGCTATACTTTTCATTGGTTTATTTATTTCTTGCATGCTTTTGGTGGCAGTTGCGTCACGGTGATCAAACTACTAGAGGATCCTTTGCCCAACAGCCACGCAACCCCTCCACACTGTGCAGAGGACATGCGAATTCCTAGGTCTGCAATCTTCCCTTTCTTCAGTCAGTTACCAACGCCCCCTACCTCAAACAGGTGAACAATCAAAACAAGATGGATTCGGGCTGCATCTGTTCCTCGTGTGTCGTTGAGAGCTGAGAAAATACACAAAGGGGTTAGGTTGATCTGTATTCAAATTCGACAATTATCTAAGCACAGGACTTTTCTCACCCTCTGGCATCAAGGCATTGTGAGAAGTTCCTGATAGCCATGTAGCTCATGAACAGTAGTGTCCGGTGTGAATGAGTAAGCAGTAGGTGGCAGCTCTCCCATTAGCAGCCATGCTTGTGGTTAAGGCTACACCATCAATCTTAATGCCAACAGCAGAGCTTTCAAGTTCTTTTTTCTGATACCAACAAGAGACTTCAATGTTTTTTGACTACAATCACTCTGCTTATTCCCACCCCTTTACTTCATTCCTTTTTACCGGCGTTTCTCTACCTTTTATACTGTATGCTCCTGCAAACAGGGATGCTGCCCGAGTCGGCGTGGACAATTTGCAACCCGTGAGGGACTAGGGTATTTTACACTGAGGTCTGGAAAAATATTGTGTCAGCTTTTCCACCTGTCACAGAGGAAGAAAGCCACTGTGAGCCTCACTCACCTTTCACTCATGGCTCCTAAACTGGATGTTTTGGCACACATTCTGGCTTTCAGAATGAAAAATCTAGACACAGAAAATTCTCTAAAACTACAGTGGGCTGAAGCTCTTTTTGCCGAATCTCCTTGAGAATCAAGTGTCACAGCAGCCGGGAGTCGTCTGTAGGCCCCACGGCCATGATCTACAACGACAGCACGTGGAGTCCTCATCTTGCTTCTGCTTGCTTTCCAGGGCGTATTCACTTCTCCAGAAAGGAGCTCAGGCACACATATGAATACCCAAGGGAGGAACCTGGACACATCCGTGTATGTTCAGGTTTATCTCTTGTCTCTCTTCTTCCAGTTAGAAACTCATTCCTTGTGTCTGCCTCAGAGTCATAAGTGATCTCATTATGATCCCTTGCTGGCCTTTGCAGAATGGCTCTTCCACCTTGAACAGACCCAATGTGAGGGACACATTCACTAATAATACCCATATACTTGCTTCTTTCCAATCGTGATCATGTTCATGACGTGTTTTTTTTTTTTCTTTTTGGCATCACTAGAGAATAATAAGGCAGGTCTGTAAATTCCTTAGCTAACAATCTGGTGATTACAGTATATAAAGGATGTTTTGTGCAATAAATAGGGGGTACAGAGAAATTAGGAAAAATGGGTTATCAATATTCATACTGAATGGAAACAGATTTTTGTCTCCTTTCCTCAAATCTAATTTTTCTCCACGAAGCAGCGAAGGCAGAAGGAATTGTGATTGATTTTTTTTCTTTAATGGCGTATAATTGACAAAATTCTATGCATGTATTGTGCATACTGTGATGTCTTAATGTCAGTATTCATTGTAAAATAATTAACCCAATCAAAGTAATTAGCACATCCAATACCTCATATGGTTATTTGTTTATTTTTTCTGCTGAGAACAGTCAAAATCCATCCTACAAACAATATTCAACAATACGATGCTTTATTACTAACCGACAGGCACCTGTGCTGACCCAACTCCTATTCTCTACTAAAAGCAAAGTGTGGCTTTTTGAGAGGTCACACATACACACATTAGGCACTATTGTCCAGTTGTGTCTCGCTCATTTTCACTTCACATGCTCTCCAGTTCATCTGTGTTGTCCTAAAGGATGGGATTTCCTCCTTTACTAAGGCTGAATTAGATCACAGTGTATAGACATGCATTGTAGTTTCTTTACACATTCATTCCATGTCTTAGACACTCTGAAAAATGATGTTTATGGACAGAGGAATTCAAACACCTTTCAGATAAGTTGATTTCATCACACACACACACACACACACCCATATATTCACACAGACATATATACATACACACATATATATACACACATATTCACACACACGCATATATGAGAGCCATATATACTATATGACCAAATAATCTCATATATATTCATGAAGTAGTTATATTTTAGTTTATTTATTCTTTTTTCATGAATAACTGTTCTAATCAAAGTCCAGTCTAACATTATATAATGGTCTCCTATTCTCTACCACTCCACGAAACCTATTATCTTTGGTCCCTTTGATAATAGCCAGTCTAATAGGTGTGACGTGATACTTTCTGCCCTTTGGGACAACACAGATACACTGGAGACCATGTGAAGAGAAAACAAGCGAGACACAAATAGACAATACTTCCTAATGTGTGTATGTGTGACCTCTCAAAAAGCCACACTTTGCACACAGTAGAGAATGGGAGTTGGGTCAGCACAGGTGTCTGTAGGTTAGTAATAAAGCATTGTATTGTTGAAAGCTGTTTATAGGATGGATTTTGAATGTTCTCAGCAGAAAAAAAATTGAAAGTTTTAGGTTATTAGTAATGTGGAATACTCTTTTTATATATTTTTGGTAATTTGCATGTCTCATTTTGATAACTATTTATACTATTGGCTTATCCAAAAACACATGTGCTTTTCCCCTTAATGTTGATTTTCTTGAATTTCTTAAAATATTGAATGTTAACCTCTTACTAGTACTAGATATTGGGTATGCAAATATTTTCTTCCATTCTATTGGATGCTTCCCCCCCCCCATTGTTAAATATTTCTAAGGTTTTTAGATTAGTGAGATCTGTCTGGTTTTGCTCCTAATGTCTGTGATTTAGAATCAAAGCTCCATAAACCATTGTTCAAATGGATGTCAAAAGCCTTTACATATGTGTTCTTCTAATAGCTTCAGGTCTTAATTTTAATTCTTTAATTCTTTTTCTGCTAATTTATTGTATGTGAACATAGATAAGGGTCAAATTCTTGTCCTCTGTGAGTGGATAGTCAACACTTCATTGATGGAACTGTCTTTCCCCATTGTGTGTCCTTGGTATTAATATTGAAAATTGAGTGGGGAAGAGGTTCTGTACCGAGAATGACTCTGGTTATAACACCATTTTATACTTGTTGCCTTAGACTGGGAATAAATAAATCTGTTGAAGTCACCTAGTAACTGGTACATAATTCCAGTAACCTTAGAAAACCCGAAGAGATGACTAGAAAATTTGTATTTGGAAGTCAAAGTTAAAGTCACTGGGCTTTTATAATGAAAATATCTGGCTAAGGTTTAAAACCTTTGATTGCTCCGTTCACATGGGCTTAGAGTAAGTTGTCGTCTTTGATACATGTGACGGGTTAGTCAATTGATGGTTTCGTTCATTGATTAATTTACTCAATAAGTGTACGCTGACTTCTTTCTGTGCCCTAGCTACTGTGGGAAGAAAATGTCTTCCCTGACATTAAACAATTGTTTTAGGTGGACCATTTCCTAACATTAAGCAATTTTACAGCTAATTAAGAGACCCATTATTACAGTGATTCGTTAAATTTTATTTTATCTAATTATAAGTATTCTAATGGGGAAAATGCTAATTGAGAACATTTATGAAATATAGATTGGCAAAAATAATAAAATAAAAATAATTCACTATTCTGACACTGAGATTTAATCACAGTTAATATTTTAATGGATTTCTTTCTGCTCGTTTTATAAATAGTTGTGTTGATAAAGAATTGAATAATGTACAATTTTGAACATTTTATTGTTCACCTATCATATAAAATGCCATTGCAATTACTTTACCATTCCTTTCCAATGAACACTAGTCTCTGACTTTGACTTTGTAGCATTTAAATTTTAGCCAATTTTTTTTATTAATACAAAGATATTCTCCCTGTGAGTTCTGGGCACCATATCAGAACATCAAGAAGAATCAAAGTCAGACAAGATTGAATATAATGAGACCTGTGGCCATCAAGGGACATTCCAGGTGGCAATGAGATGAACCAGAGAAGTCAGAGGAGAAGTTCTTGTTAGGTGCTTAGAAGTATCTGTCTGTCTATCTATCTATTGATCTATCTATCTATCTATCTATCTATCTATCTATCTATCTATCTATCTATCTATCATCTATCTATCTTCTATCTATCCTATCCATCATCTATCTATCTCTCTATCCTATCCATCGTCTGTCTATATCTGTCTTCTATCTATCTATCTATCTATCTATCTATCTATCTATCTATCTATCTATCTATCTTCTCTCTCTCTCTCTCTCTCTCTCTCTCTCTCTCTCTCTCTCTCTCCCTACCTACCTACCTACCTACCTACCTATCATATAGCTATTTTCTATTATCTATCAGTATATCATTTATCTTTAATTTATTTATTACCTTTGATTTTTGATAAAATTAAAGTTAAAATAAATACAACAGACATAAGAAAATAAAATTACCTATAAATTATTTCTGTGAGCTGACTAATTTTAACTTTCTAAACTTCCATTATTTTGTATGTGTGTAATATGTATATTGCATGTATAGTTTGTTTAGAAAGATCAGATAATATAGCTTGAATTAATTTGTGTTTTCCCCTCATGTCAAAGCTGTTCTTATGGGATATCATTTTCAATATGCAGTGAACATTTTGCCATAGGAATAGAAGATGATACATTTGGTCACATGACTTTTCTAAATTGCAATGTTCACATTTATGGCATGACCATGCTGTTGTTTGGGTCTTAGTGGCTCCTGGTGCTTCACTCTGGAAGGTGTGCACCATTGTTGCCAACAGCTGCCCATCCCATTGGCTATCACCTCAACATCATTTCCCATACTGGAATTTCTGAATCACACTTTGATCAGTTCCCTTGCTTCTGATATGTTGCGCCAAATTCCTCTTTGGAGAACATTTTTGACTTAGACTTCTTCGTGAAGTATGCTGGAGTGCCCACATCCAGGATGAGTGCTCTACATTTTCTAAGAATGATCATGTGTTTTGGGCTATAGGTATTGAATCATACTACAACTGGGGCCCACACCAACTGAGACTTTAGCTGATCTTGGCAATGAAATAAAAGCAACAGTGGGTAACTCTGCTATAATGGAGAGAATGGGGAGTTTGTTTCACTAAGTGCCTTTTGATGAGCTTGATATATTGGGTGACAACATGTTGTATACTTTAAATATATACAGTGAAATTTATTTCAAATAGAAAGAATGTATGTTACCAGCATTCAAATGCTTTCCCTTATGAGTCCCTGTGTCAGGACTCGGGATTTGGTTGCCTTTATCATGGTATTAGAGTTATATTATTTGAAACTCTTATTATGTGCCAGAAATGATTCAGTTATGCTCTAATTTGGAAGAATTTGTTAAACACTATAAATGCAGGACATCTAGTACTAGGTGACATGAGCATGATGCTCTTCTTTTTAAAAGTCCATACTAGTAGAGAGGGGTAAAACTTACACATGTCCATGAATAAGTGCACATAAGCGAGGGAACAGCCTGGGATGTTCTCTCTTACAGATTCAAGGAGGGAGGAGGTTTAGCTAATACAGTCTTGAAAGATGTGGCTTACAGAGAAGCTTGCAAGGTTACATGAGATTTTAATAGCTGGGGCTCTGAGAGTCACAGGAATAACATGGACATTTGGGGGGTTGGGGAGATGGCTCACAGGTTAAGAGCACTAGCTGCTCTTCGATGCAAGGGTCTACGTGGGTATTTTTGTCTTAATGCTCTTTCTTCTATTTAATGTTGGTGACTATTTTCAGTGGTGTGATTTTTTTCAGTCAAGAAAGAGGGTGCATGATGAAGGAGGAAGAAAAAAGAGCATAAAATAAGGAATGAAGTAATTTCCACGAGTAGGAACCTGTACGTAACACAACAATAGAGGGTAAGGAAGAAATGGTCAAGAAGTGGTCATTCTGACTTGGTCCTTTAAGACATTTAGATGACATTTTTTGTGAGTTTCACAAAATGAATACCTCCACTTATCAAATCTTATTTTCCCCTAGATTCTTTTTTAGCTTTCATTTAAGGTCTAACCATTCCTAGCTTCCATTGAACATTTATTTAGGTAACTGGGATGACAGTTCATTGTGAGTCAGGAAGTCAAGGTATATTGAGGTCAAGTGCTTTGCTCTTGACAAGACTTTTAGTTTTCTAGCTGAAAGTAGAATTCCCATTAGTCATTTCCAAGATGATATTCTTCTACTCCTTATTATGAATCTGTGGACCACCCGGATCCAGAAAGTCTTGTTCTCATAATAACTCCTCCTCCTGAGCCTTAAGGCATATTTGCTTTGGGTTGACACAAGCAATGAATGCCCAAGAGAATTACATGCTTTGTGCCTTATTTTCCGCATGTTCTGCAAACCTATCATCTTGGAACAAGATGGATGCCAAAGGTCATAGGGCTCATTGTTCACTCTAGTAGAAATTCCCATTTGGCACTTCTATGAAATATTCTTTGCAGTAAGACTTTACTGAAGTAGAAAGAGTTGCACTGAACTTGAATGATCCATTTTATACAGCTGAGATGTAGAATCAAAGGGAAAGAATCGTCTTCGCTTTCTAGGCAGGCTCAACCCTGACTGGGAAAAAGCAACACACAGGTGCATGCAGAGACACATCCACCCCATGCAATGACTTCGTCGCCTTGGCTACCCTTCTCAGACTAGCAACTCTCATGCTAAGGACAGAGGTGATGCGTTCCGACCCGTCACTGCTTTGGGTTAACGTACTTCGGCAATCTATTTATAATCCTTTTCAGCCCTAAGAGGAAAGAGGCAATGTGAATATAAAATAATAACAGGGCTAACCTTCAAGCATTTACTGAATGCCCAGGTGTAGTACAAGGCTTAATGAATTTGTGTTAGTGAAATATTCTAAGGTCCCAGCTGAAGGGAGCTACAGAGGGCAAATGGTTATTAATTATTATTATTATCGACTCCCACTCAGAGTCATGGAGATTGATGACTTCTGCTATGCATTATCCCCAAGGGTGTACCCGCAGCTTCCAGTCCAGTGTGCAAAAAATATCTAATCCCTCGGTAGGATTAACTCTATATTATGTTTCTATAATCTCTTCTGATTGAACTCCCCTTTCCTTCTCCTATTATACATGGTGACTTTTAGTATCTAAAGCTTAAAAAAAAAACCCTGCACACACTCTGTCTTTAAAGCAGTGCAAAGAAACTTTGTGTGGCTTTGTGTCAATACAATAAGAGCAGGGAAGGAAGGAGAGGGATTCTGCTTTGCCCGTGGCATACTTTACCTGTGTCATGTCTTCCGGGCACGGACTTATTTCCGACCTGTGACATCCACAGTAGTTCCATACAGTCAAGAAAAATGTCATCAGCTAGGCATGGTGAAATAGTCTAGCAGCTCTTGGGAGTCCTCGGGAGAGGGAATCGGGAAGAGCATTGAGAGTTCAAGACCAGCCTGGGCTACATAGTGGAGGTTTCAAAATGTAGTAGGAAAGGTCAGTTAGGTGCTGGGGAAACAGCTCAGCTGGGCAAGTACTCATTTGGCAAGGATGAGAGCTTGGGTTCAATTCCCAGATCACCTGCTAAGAAGAATTGGAACCGGCATTGCATGCTTATAAGTATAGCCTTGAGGAAAAACCTGCCCTATACCCTCAAAATAAAAAATAAAAAGAGAGAGAGGTGTTACATGTCATGTACAGGTAGTCTGTGACCTCTGTGCTTTTGGGGCCAGCTTGGTCTATATAAGGTGAGGCAGGACAGAGGTTGTCATTGACCCTACACATACATGCATGTGAACCCACATACATTTGTACACGGGAGAAGACACACATGTGCACACAGATCCCTCCTGCCCACAAGATAAATTAAGAGTTTTGTTGATCATTTTATTTCACATGGCTTTAACTGTTGGAATAAAAGCCTCAATCAGAAGCCACCATTCATTCTCTGCTTGGGGCTCGCACTTGCCCCAAGGAAACAAGGGCGAGGAGTTGATGACTGCTTAATTCTGCCCAATCACCGCCTGTTGTCATTGGCTGAGGAACACAATGGGAAGAGCCCGGCAGATGGAATGGTTTAAGTGCATCCCAACAGTGATTACCGAAAAGTTTCGCCAGTTTCCGAGATATAAACATTCAGCAGTTAGAATAAACAAACTTCTACATCCCTCTGCAATTATTGCTTGCTGCTGCAGATGCAGCGTAAATGAAGCCCAGCTCATCTCGGATGCTGTTAGGATTTGAAAAAGTGGACTGCACTGCTCTGTTATTCAGGGAGGGAACCGTCAGTGTTCAGAGGAATGTTCTCGGGACAATAGCCTCCTGTTTGGCCAGCCTAACTGGAAAGGGCATTTCCAATCAGGTTAACGAGGACCTGCTGATCCAATGCCATAGAATAAGTTTGTTTACATCTTTCTCCTGAAGTCTCTCTGTGAAGGACTTTTTTTTTTTCATCTGCTAGCCTAGCCAACCACAGCCTGCAAGTACAACATCTGGCTTCAACAGCTGCCATGAGAGGAAGCACACTTCTCTGTCCCCTGCAGCAAGTAGCAAGTGCGTGTAATTGAGAACCTGTAATTGTAAGAAACATAGACTTTCACCGAAGCTGTGAGCAGAAGCCGAGAGAAGAGAGGAGGAAGCCGACCAGACTTTGTGTGACTTTTGAGAGAGTCTGAGGTGGAAAGAAATGCATGGGGGCGGGCGAAGCTCTGGATTCTCTGCATCTGCATTATCTGCCAAGACCATTACTGTGATGTGTCTGCGAGGGCCTGATCCACTTGTTCGTTAGACAAAAGGAAGTAAATAAACCTCACTATTGCCCCAAGCCTGCCAGGGAACCTGGATGAATCAGAGGCATGACTGAGATTTTTTAGTTTAGCTTCCTAAGGACTGTGTGCTGACTTGAGGCAGGAACTGGTTTATTTAGCTTACATTTTGATGTTGGTTATCCAGCAGGAACACTACTTTGCCTTGGCGCACTGGAATGAGAGCCCATAAGTCAGGTAGGTTAAAGAGTAGCTTGTTACCAATGTACGTCAAGTCTTCTCGAGAACTCCTGGTATTCCTCTCACGCTTCCTCTCACCCCGATGAGTTTATGCCCTTCAAAATCTGCAGTTCAGCCACAGTGGGCTCTGGAGAGTGACTCTGAGAACCTGTACCAGCTGTGTGTGAGGTCAGGTAAGAGTCACCGGAAACAACTGAGGTTATTTGAAGACGTTCCCTAGGTTCCTCTAATATTATTGAACGATACTCAGAACTGCTATATTTGAGAGACAGTTAATGGCATTTCAACTGTTGGGCCAATGACTTTGAACCTCCGTCTTCTTCTTATAGGGTTCCTAAAGGAAAAGAGAAGAGAATATTGGAGGTCAGGTGCAGGGTAGCTGGCAGAGGAGGACTGTTAAGTGCCCTCACCAAAGCATTCCGAGTGAGGGAACTTGTTGACGTATTGATGAGCCTGTCCAATTCTTGACTGAGCTGATGACAGAGCACTTCACCTAAGCCTAGGAAAACAGTATCATCTTGGGAAATTGAGAGTGCATGTTAGCATTTTGTGCTGGGTTGTTTATAATACGGTGATTAGAATCTATCCATCCAATAGATGTTTACCGAATGCTGACACTGTGCTACGAGGTGAACCCATGACAATAGAGAAGACAGAGACGTTCTAGCAGGAACAAACCAAACCAAACCAAGGCATTATTCTGAAACTGACAGAAAGGGGTTTCTGAATGGATAGCACTTTCTCATGTAGGAGGAAGTGTGTTCATTCAGATAGATCATGTGGTTCTATCTACACATTCAAGAGTCTTGAGGGAGGGAAAGAAAGTTGCGGGGATAATCAAGGTTCTTGGACTCTGGTGAGATAAACTTGGTTAGAGGGCTAAGTTAATCTATAAGTCACTAGTGATATGAGCATAGTTCACTGGTCAGGTTGCTTTGTGGCTAAGAGGCTTTGTAGCCCTGCATGGACAGACCGTATGACTTGCCTACAGCAAAGGGGCTTGCCCTTTCAGGGAACACGTGGTTTTGGGCTTTAAGTGATTCCCAGTGAGGTTAAATATCATAAACAGTAGTTCAGCTATTGGAGACATGAGGGCCTCTGGCCAGCAGGACAATCTGGGTGATGCAGGACAACATTTGAGATGAGAGCAAAAGAAGAAAGAGAATGTCCTTATGCTGGAATCAGGAATGACACACAGAAATTTGAGTGTGTTTTATCTTAAGGGCAATATAAATCTGAACGGTGTAATTTGTGTTAATACTAGTCGGCTTTTTAAGGGTTGTGTCTATCAACATTATGTAGTTAATATATTGTAAAAGAAACATTACCTTTCAGGTTTATTTGGTCTAACATTTAAAATTTTCTTAGTACAACATACTGCAATTTTTTTAAATTTTATTGAGCTCTACATTTTTCTCTGCTCCCCTCCCTGCCTCTCCTCTTTGTAGCATGCCCAATTTTTTTCTTTATTCAGTGTGTGAGTGTGTGTGCATGTATGCATGTGTCTGTGTGTGCATGTATGCATGTGTGTGTGTGCATGTGTGTGTGTGTGTGCATGTGTGCGTGCAAGTGTATGTGTGTATGTGTGTGTGTGCAAGTGTCTGTGTGTGTATGTGTGTGTGTATGACTAACAATGAGCACCCTCCAGGAATTCATGCTTCTAATCTGCAAGCATTGGAGGAAATTACTTTTATGATTTTAAATGAACGTAAACTCATGAGGAAAGAGCTCCAGGGGAGAAAGCGTGACATCATGCCCCAAGAAACATCCCCATTTCCACCCAGTTTCCAAGACTCATCTGTATTGACCAGTTCCCTTGGGTGAAGCCATCTTTTGAAGTCTGGATTGATTTTCTTTGGGTTTGGTGAGGAGTTTTAGAAGAAGGGACGTTTTAACCGGAAGCAGAGAATCAAGGCTGCAGAGGGGGAAGGGTGGTCTTCAGCATGGAGTAGATCATCAGTTGACCTGCCTAGCAAAGCAGAGGTCAGATCCAGGCTCCTTCCTGTCTAGGACCAGCAAAGAGTCCCCTGGAACTCTTTATGCGCTCTGAGTTCTGGAAAAATCCTTGGAGGAACTCCTGGATTCTTATCTACCAAGGCAGAATAAAGACTGACTTTGAATCAATGGATCTGTGTCTTACAATGAAAATTAAACACAGCTTAATAAGTATTCAGGGTTGGAAAACTAGGGCTTGTGGGCCAAAGCTTGCCTATTACATGCATTGTAATGTGCTCCCTGAGCTCCGAATAGGTTTTACATTGCATATAGTTAAAAGAAATCTGGATAAGATTGTGCAAATAGACGAAGATGGTGTGAACTCCAAATTGCAATGTTTATAAATATGGTTTTGTTGGAAGATAGCGACGCACATGTGTTGACACGTTTGCAACAGGCTCTTTAACACTGCAGTAACAAAGTTCAGTATCTGATGTGCAAATATTCCAGTTCTTAAAACTGAAACTCACTCCTCCCTAGCCCTTAGCAAAAGGTTTGGTGTGTGTGTGTGTGTGTGTGTTTATGTATAAACAGTGAACAAATGTTTACATTGAAGTCCTCCAGTCTTGACTACGGATGTCTTTTCTTTATCCAGATGTGGCTTCCACTGTCACTCAGCATGGATCATGAAGATCACCACTGATCATGTAAAAATGCAGATACGTATTGAGTAGGGCTATCTTGAAACCTCACACTGCATTTATGACTAATTCCTATGGATGCCTATGCTGCTGTTTCCTAGGCCAAGCGCTTTGGGCATTGATGGCTTGACAGATGATCCCAAGAGCTTAGAGTACTGCTTAAAAATTGATGCTCCTTTGGCCTCCTTGTTTTTGTACCCATCCTTGTATCATGGTATTATGGCTTGGCAAATACAGGCTGCAATTCTGGATTTTGGCGTGAACTCTACCATGTCACCAATGGGTAGATTAAGGCCTTTAGAAATATTTAGAAAATTAAGTCCTTGTCTCATCTTGAGGTTGTGAGGGTTAGATGCAGAAAATCCATATATGTGGCTAGCAACAATGCCTGGCGTGTAGGAAATATTCAATTATTGACTACCATTGTCTACTTTAACAATTAGCCTGAGAAATAATGAGTCATGCTCTGTAGTCGCTTGGTCTGTAGTCGCTCAGCGTGTCAGATGTTTAAATCTAAAATCTCCAGCTTATTTCTAGAGAAATGTGTTTCTTTCTAATGCCTTGCTAAAAAGGGCTTCTAATTTGCTGTTCTGCCTGCGAATTTAACTTCCAGATCAGCTCAGACTGTCAGGGCTCATCATTAGGCAGCACCATAGCTAAAATTGGAGATTTGGATCGCGAATGCCCGGTGTGCACTTTCACACGGAACTATGCAGCTTATTGATCTGGGTGTCATTTCTCACAGTGTGTTACAAGGTCTGGATAAGAAAGACTGTGATTTTTTTATGTACTGCTAAAGATGATTGTCATGGTCCTTAATTTTGGATCATGGATCTCTTGGAGACTCTGAGGACATCATAGGTCTCTCAGATGAAAATGAATGTACGTGGTATTGCTGTATAAATATCTCTTGAAGGGCATTAGCCAGCATTGACTGTGGGACTCCAGTTAGGACCTGCTGGCCTTTGTTGTTCCCAACTCTGATAAGCACACTTAAGCGTTTCTTCCCTTCCACCCAGTTATCATTCTTCCACACTAGCTTAAAATGTCCCTCAAATTCTGTCTTTCTCTTTAGAGAAGAAGACCTTTGAGAGAGAATTTTTTTTTAACCCCAGCTGGTGTTAAATGTCATGTCTCTTCATTCTTCTTTTCTATGAAGAAGTAGTGTTGTGTTTTTGTATAAAAAGTGTTTCCCCAAAACTTTACATGTTCCTTTGGTCTCAGTGTACCAGCGTTAGGTGGGGTTTTTGGAAAGGGATTAGAGTAAAATGATAGGATTTCATCAGTAGATGAATCTCTTGATGGATTCATGACTCGATAGGCTATCCTGAAATGTCTGATCTTAGGATGTGGGGCATACGGGAGATACAGTTTGGGAGCCGTGTTTCTCCCTTCTGTCACAGCAAGGGAAACCCAACTAACACAAGTAGTAATGGTGTTTTTGCCAACTGAACTGTAGGAATGGAATTTCCCGCTGAGGAACTGTCAGTCAAATCCCTATAGCGCTAAGCTTCTGGGCTGTCAGAGCAGATTCCCCCATCTTTGGGAATATCAGAGATACTTTCCTCTGGAAAGTCCGTGGTGCCGCAAGGCCCTGTTTCCTCTTTTCTGCTTTGTCAAGGTTACTTCCTTCTGCTGATTAGTCTTCTGGCCCTCTCGGATCACACAGCAAATTCTTCAGGAAAGAAGGCTGCACGGCAGGTATACTTGTGCTCGCGGGACCTTGTCTAAGTCCTAGTTCATAATAAATGTTTATTTGACACAAAATGCCATTTGCAAAACACCTTATGGACTTTCTTCCCTATTAAATAAATCCCATTTGCCAGATATTATCATCGCATATCCAAAAGCCAGATCAGAAAAGTTCAGGGACATCTTTAGTGCCTTTTATCCATATATTTCATCTATTCTCAGATCTCAGTGAGTTCACCTCTCTGACATCTCCTTGTCCATTGCAACACATTTGGTTTCAATTTCCATCACATTTTGCCGGGATTATAAAACTAATCTACTGGCCAACTTGCTGTGCCTCTGTTTTAAATCATTTGTGTTTCCAGAGGAGTTATTGCCTTTGATTCTACTCTGCAGACACAAAGGCTTTTCTCCCTCATTCCGTGTCCATCAGCTTATACATTTAATATGAAAGTTCGTGGGCTCAGCTCAGACCCACTGAGACAAATGAGGCTCTTTGACAAGGCCCCTGGATTATATCCTAGATTTTAAGTTTGGGGACATGTTGACGAAAACCAGTGTCCATCAGATTTTTCCTCAGCTCTCTTAAAGTGGTTTGTTCTCTTGCCAAAGTTTAATATTAGAGAGAGCCGAGGAAGCCTGGAATAGCTGCCTACTGACCCTCCTTAGCAGCAGTAAGTATTCTGATGTCCGTGAACTACAGACCATTTTGACAAATCTTGCACTACAGGTATAAACCTCGGGAAGACACCCAAAGCTCTTCATAATTTGGTGACTTCATTGTCTTTTTTTTTTTTTTTTTTGGTTTTTCGAGACAGGGTTTCTCTGTGGTTTTTCCCTTTTCCTGCTTATCAATCTTTTCAGCCCCTGGGGGGAAATAGCTGACAACCCAGAGGAAGCAAATGCGATTTGGGCTCATGGTTCTGGTGACTTCTGTCTATGATCACCTAGCTCTGTGGTTTCTGGGCCTGTGGTGAGACAGGGTAACATGGAAGAAAGCAGTTTCAGAAAAAACAAAACAAAACAAAACAAAACAAAAAACTTCGTTGTGGTGGCAAGAAAAACAGAGAAGGACAAACAGAAATGGATTAGGGTAAGATACCTTTTCATGATTCTCTCCCAGTGATCCATCTTTCTCCATGGGGGCCCTATCTTCAACACTGCCATGGGTTACCCAGTTTGACCACATCAGAAGATAAACCCTTTAGGAAAAGTGAAGCCACCAGGACCCAATCACTTCCCCAAAGCCTAACTATGCTTGTGTTGGGGACCTCCTTCACACATATGCTTTTTGTGGGGAGTGCTTATATCCAAACCATAGACCTTCTTTTGGTTTAAATAAATATTAATTTGTGTTTTATTTGTGTGTGTGTGTGTGTGTGTGTGTGTGTGTGTGTGTGTGTGTGTGGTGTATATATACCAAGAAAGCGCAGTTTCTGAGAGATCAGGTGAGGATGTTGGATTTCCTAGAGCTGATGTACAGGCAGTTGTACGCTGCTTGGTATGCATGCTGGGAACCAAACTTGTATCCTCTGCAAGAATGAAATGCATACTCTCAACTGCATGTCATGTCTTCAGCCCCAGTACCTTCTTTTTTTTTTTAACCCCGTATATTAGACTCCACATAAGTCAAAACTCTAGGCAAGAGACAGAATAGTAACATCACGTCTACCTGGGTTAAATGTTAAATTCTTTGTTCTACTATGTATGTGGACATTCATCGGTGCGTTTAATCTCTATATACCTTGGTCTTCTCATGTTTAATTTGAAGGTAATTATGTCATGGTAACCTGATAATTATGTGCTAAATGTTGAATAATAAAACACTGACAGTCCTTATTACAAAATCTCGAACAGTGTTGTTAGTATTCAGGCAACAGTGCTGACCTGACGTCGGGGTACATGTCCTCAGCTGCAGCCACTAAGAGCACCACCTGTGCCCATTCACTGCCTTCCCTTTAAAAGGGCCCTGCCCACCTCCCTTTCTCTCTCAGTCTCCGTCTGTCTTTCTGTCTCTGTCTCTGTCTCTCTCTTCTTTTCTGCCACTTTTGTCCCCAGAGGCCGGTCTCCCCTCTCCCTTCCCCCTTTTCCCATTCACTTTCCCCAATAGAAAAACCCCTCCAGCTGAGCTCTGTCGTATGGAATCTTTCTCAGGCTGCATTTTTCAAATTACAACAGTTGTTCTCACTCAGGCCTCCATTATGACGGATGGCCCCTTCTCTAGCCGGTGTGTTTTCAGTTGTGAGTTCTTTTTCTTTTTTAAACGTATAGCCACTTCCACCCCCTACCCCCAAGTTGCCTTTTCCAAGTTCTCTTATCCAGTTCTATTTTCTCCTAGGTGTAGGTTTCTAGAATCTCTCCTAACTTGTTTCATCCTACCCACACCCTACTTGGGCAGAAGTCACTCTTGGCATGCATTTTGTCATCGATTCCATTCTCGTTGCTGTGCCATTTGCTATGGGGTTGTGCATATTTACCTCAATGGTGGGATGGCAGGATCTGTGTAACCTGTGAGCCTTGCTCAGCCTGTTTCTTGGAGCAGCGTGTGACAACTGTATGCGACACAGCGCATGTTAGATACCAGAGTATTCCTGAAAAATAAATTGCAGATAGCTAATACTATAAGAGCACCACCTTCCTAAGACAGAATTTTTATTAGTTTACTTTCTAGACCTCACTCTGTATTTGTCTTAATGATTACTTGTCACTGTCTGGGGTGGAGTAGTGATTCCTTGGTCCACTTTAATTCCTTTAACAGAATCTGTGGATGCTAAATTCCTTTATGTAAAATGACATAGCATTTACATATAGCCTAACATAACCTACCATAAACTTTAAATCATCTCTTGGTTACTTCCAATATCTAATATAGTGTGATATATTATTTGTGTATGTGTGTATGTGTGTGTGCATATATAAAGGGAATTTATTGGAATGACTTACAGGCTGCAGTCCAGCAATGGCTAGCAGTGAATGAAAAGGCCAAGCATCTAGTAGTTGCTCAGTCCCATGAGGCCTGGTGTCTCAGCTGGTCTTCTGTATATTCTAGAATCCTGAAGAAGTAGGCTCTGTTGTCAATGAAGAAATGGATGTGCTGGCAAGGTGAGGGCAGACAGGCAAGGAAACCTTGCATCTTCCATTGTTCTTATAGAGGCTTCTAGGAGAAGTCATGGCCCAATTAAACATGTGTCAACCTACTTTGTGATCACATCAAAAGCCTGTGTCTTCCAGCCTCAAGATGCAAATCAGAGGCCTTAAGATACAGGTCACAACAGGTGAGCCCTCCATTTCTGCGTGGTTCATTCCACATGAAGTCAAGTTGACAGCCAAAAATAGCCACCACACCACATAATCTCCACACACTCCATCTTATACAACCTGCTGGATACTCATCTTCATTTCCTTTTAACACAAAGGACCAAATAGCATTGCCCAACCCTCTGTGGTTGCAATGGCTCTCTAAGTCCTCGGCCCCTCCAGCTGTTTCTGGTGATAGAAAACGTGCCCCCGAAGTCCTTATATAATCAGAAAGGAAAATTCAGAAAGGTCATGCCACAGGGGGATGTCCACAGGTCCCTTTACCCAGGAACAAACTCATACCTCTTGAAATCTTCACTCTTGCTGTCGTAATTCTGCTTGACAGTGCAGCTTGCTTCTTCCAAGGGCACCTGCTCTCTGGTCCCATAGAGGATATGTTTGAACGCTGAGCTCATCCTTCCTCTAAGCAGCCAAACCTGTGTGTTTGGAGTTAAGTCTGACCCAGAAGCCTGGGAAAGAAGAAAACCAGAAGCTTGCCTAATGGAACACCACTTTTTGGGCCTGAATTACCATTGTGCTAGTCTTAAGTTTTCTGTCTCTTTCCTGTGCAGGGCACTCAGCAAGTGACTGCATTCCTTTCCAGTTCCCCTCTTTTGTTTTTGTTTTTGTTTTCTGTAGGTAGGTATCTCACCTGGCCACAGCCAACAGTCAGAACCCCAGCCATGAATTCATCCCGCACTTCTTCATTCGGTTCCCAAATTGATTTCCGGTCATATTGGCCCACAGTTTTAGTTGTGGCATTTCAGCTAAACGACAGCTGGGAGTTAACATCATCGCAGCTGCAGCCTGCTAGAGTAAACACTCGAGCTCCTAAATGTACAAAAATGATGAAATGACGAGACATATAGGTTTCTAATTGCAGCCAGAATCCTGCAGCTGGGAAGTCACCCGAAGATATATATTCTGTCTTGCAAGCCAGCAATCATGCACTTCACCCCTACTGAAGAGCACTTCCCTTCCGTCCCACCCCAAAGGCTGCTGCCAGATCGTGTGCAGTCCAGCTCTGGCTCCCCACACCATGTTTGCTTCTCATTAGAGGCTGACCCAGCTCCAGTTCCGTAAATCCAGCCAAGGCCTGAGCTAGGGAGACAGATCGGCTGACGTTTGACAAGGACATGATGATAAGGTAATGCTGGGAAATCAAACTCAGATGCAGGCCTAGAAAAAGATCCAAGGGGTCACGAAGGCAAAGGCTGCCTTAACCCAGCACCACCTGCAACACCAAGTACTTAAGAGCAGGACCTCTCTTGTTTCCTCTCTTCAAGTTTCTGCTAAGTTGTCTCTCTCCTAATTCCCTCCCTCCCCAGTGTCTTTTTTTCTCTGGTTCCCATACACATACCTTCCTTTCTCCAAACCATTTCTATAACTCATCGCAACTTACTGTTGGGCCTCTTCCTCTGATATGGGGGCTGTTCATTTTCGTTAAATCCCTCTTTTTTTTTCCTAAGCTTTAAAAGGGCCCTTCTCTCTTACTGCAGCAGAAACTGCCCTGATGTCAACCATTCATCCTTTTGTCTCTGTCATTTGTCCTCTGAGTATTTGGTTTTGATAAACAGAAAAAAAATAAGTGAACATTTGTTGTGTTCTTCTGCCTGGTAGTTGGCCAACAAGATGATTGTGGGTTTGTACACTGGAGGAATAGCTTCTCTGGGCTTTCGGTCCCTGCAGTGCGGCTGCTCTTCATCCCTTTAGACTGGTTAGTCTGAGAAGCAGAGGGGCTTCAGGAGCTGATGGGGCGGCTGTGTGATAAAGGATGTTAAGATGACAGGGGTAATGGCCTACTGTGTCATCTGCGGCAGAGTTTGGCCCAGGGCACTCCTTCACCTTCCTGTACCAGGGAGGATGCACCTTATGAAGGACTTCCCGTTTGTCAGTTCATGTTTAGGGTCTCACACGGTGTCCACGACTCAACCTACTCTACACACATCGTTCCACTGGGTGTGCCTGGTAATGAGCTGTCATTGTGTTTGTGCCCTGCTCTTTCAAAAGTGAGACACCAGAAGTCATAAAAATAGCCAGTTTCATCAGGAAGTTTCACCAGAAGGAGGAATAACACGTTGGTGGGATTGGCAACCTCCTATCTAAATTACTGGAATTTACTTCAGGGCTCAGGAAGCCTCTCCCAGGATGTACCTCTGAGCTGTGCCCTATTCTGATAGAGTTCAGCAGACTATAAGCGGGCTCAGTCACTGCCATCGCTCCTTTCTCACTGCCCCAGCAGAGGTGAGTGACTGGGGGAGGCAGTCAGGCCTATGAAGCAGATATTTAGTGTTTCCCTATAATGAGTTTGCTGGCTCCAGACTAGGCTGTTAAGAAGTGCGCATTAAACAGTGGACACTTGGAATGTCTAAGAATGTCGAGGAAGCAAGCCGCCTTCTACAATTCTTCTTGGCAGTGCTTCTGATCAACTGTCTGAGGAATATTTGCTTAAGACAAAAAGAAGTCAGAGAAAAAAAGTGGGGGAGCAATACAGCCTTCCTGTCTGGTGGGGGAGTGGAAGAGCAGTGAAAGGCTCCAGCTCCCAGATTCTGCCTTGTGTTCTCTGAAATGCACAGCATATGAGGGCTTCCAGGGTGCTTTCTTCTATTCCACTAGGACATCTGGGCCATACATAGAGTGTGCACAGTTTCCTGCTTCTCTCATCTTTTCTGTTATCATTGAACATGAGGTGTCACTCCAAATACAGGGCTGTAATAAGCTTATAATTGGGAATGAAGGACTCTGCTTGTTCCTGCTCCTTCATAAGCCATGGAGTAGGTGCAAGCTGCCTCACTCTGAGAACTCCATGTTTACCACCCCAGATCCATCAATACACTTTGTATATGGGCTCTTCACACCTGTGGGCATGTTAGCAATTTCCTTGGATGAATCCACCTGTAACTCTCTGAAGGGCCACAACAAAGGATGAAAGAATACTTTGTTTTCTTTGTGTTTGTTTTTTAACCAGCCTTTGTTCATTTAAGCAACCTCTGGTCTGATTATTTTTTTCACATATAGGATCAGGAAGTTATGAGGTAACTGTTCAGGCGAGGGAATTTTTTATTTTTTTATTCTCTTAAGTTTGGGTGATTCTTTCATGGCGATACAGTGAGGGATATTTCTCTATGAGTAGATATTTTTGATGTGTTTAGGTGACATCAGATCTGTAGAAAAGTCCAGTCTGAGGGTTGGCAATGTGTCCCTGTCTTAGCAGCTGCCTTTTAGCCTTGATTTTTATCTCTGAGTTACAGATAAGAAAACTAATGGCGAACTGATTAAATGACCTTGTGATTTAAGTATTTTCACGCAAATCCCGAGACCGTTGAAATATTCTCTTTCCAAAACGTACCTACTGTGCTGGCATAGCATAGACTTTGGAATAAGAAGACCCAGATTTCAAGGACAGCTTTCCCACTTCCCGCCTTCAGGTCCGTGGTTCATTTGGTCCATGACTGTGGAGGGGTGTTGCCACCATGTAGGTCTTGTTTAGGCAGTCATATTGTTACTATTTCGTGGGTCTAACATCCTTGCCACATCTAGAAAACGCTATCTTGTGGCTTGAGTCCTACCGCTCTGGCTCTTCTGATCTTCCTGCTCCCTCTTTGGTGATGTCACCTGAGCCTCAGATGTAGATGATAGGTGTAAGTGATAGGTGAGCTTACTGAGGCTGAGCACCCTGTGAACACATATCTGCATTTGGCCAGTCATGGATCTCTGTAATGGCATCCATTTGTGGCTAAAGGAAGCTTCTTTGATGAGATTTGTGAGTCACACTTACTAGTGGGTATAAAGGTAAGTATTCAGAATACAGTTAGAAACTATATTTAGTCAAATGTCAGTTGTGAGGTTTTTTTTTTTTGTTTTTTTTTTTATCTAGGGTCTATGATCTCTCCAGTCAGGGATTCTTGGCAGATTTTTAAAACTGAACTTGAATTCCTTCCTATTGAGAGGGTCTTGAGTACCATTAGACAGCAGTTGGTTACCCCAAGGATGTAAGTGCCACTATTACATCATTTGCCATATCATTCCAGGTTGTTCGTTATTGTGGTTCATAGGTTTTACAGATCCATAGGTCCATTTATTGCTTTTCTTCCTTGACCTTACATAACTAAGATTGTTATACTATGAGAATTCGTCCTCAAGAAAGCTCCCAGGCCACTTGCACTAGAGTGTCCCAGGTCCTGTGTCTGAAGAATATACTATCTTCAGCAATAGGGGCTTATCTTTAAGTTATGGGAAATGACCAAGAGCAATGACAATAGCATATACTCGTTTGGAAGTCTTAGACTCCATGACAAACTTCTCAAAGGGTTATCTGCTCTGAGGGTTTTGTTAGACGGTTTATGGCTATTAGTGTGTGTGTGTGTGTGTGTGTGTGAGAGAGAGAGAGAGAGAGAGAGAGAGAGAGAGAGAGAGAGAGAGAGAGAGAGAGAGAGAGAGATCCAGAGAGACAGAAAGAAAGAGAACTTTTTAAGTAATTGTAATTTGGTAAGCATCATTGTCTTATTTGTCTAAATCTTAACATTTTATAATTTCTAACATTGTTCCTTCAGTTTAAAATTTGATACTCTGGTTTTAGATGCCAGGAGGTGATGATAGGATATTATTGCTCTTCAAGTAATTGTTCTTATAAGTTTTGAGAAAATCCTTAATTTCTAATTTATTGCTATTCTGATCAGAGGACCCGGCCTCTGTGGAAGTAACTCTTTAGTCTACACTGCTCGTGGCACAGTGCAACACCCTTCTATGGTTCATCAGCAAATGGTCTAAAGGTGAGCGTTTTCTCTGCTGGGAACAGAATAAAGCTCGATCTTTTTGAGTCTGTCCTTTAAATCTTTATTCCTTCCATTTTTCTCTTAGATGTCTCCAGTTCTGGAGCAAATTTATGAAACACATTTGATGATTAGTTCTTTGCTACTCTATTTGGTTCAACATTTTAGGCTTAAAATATTTTTTTTCTGAAATACTAATACGGATGAAGTATGTATAGCTAATGAATCTCTCTTAGGTTTGGCCTTTCTTTCAGAATTTAAGAATGTATCTGTCAAAGACTACACATAATCTCACACACACATGCACACTCTCCAGGGGACTTTTCTCTCATAGCTTAAAGATGCTGTCATCAAAGATCATGCATTCATACTCATTAATGCCAGAGTGTAGTTATGTATAGCATTTTCTTTTACTAGTTTTATTTTGTATTTATTTTGAGCACTTCTTTGCTAGGATTAATTCCTTCCATTTTTTCTGGGTATTCTACATCTGAGATTAGTTTTCTGTTTACTTCTTCCTTTATTCCTCCCCTGTATCTCTTCATCCTTTTGCTTGCATTAACCTGTGCCTCTTTATCTGTCTCCCTCCACTTTTTCTTTCCTTTCTTCCTTCTTTTAGGTCCTGTACTTTGGATAGAATGCATGGACTCATGACTTCTGGCAAAGCATTCTACCACTGATCCATATCCTTCACTTTTCTTTCTTATCTCTTTCTTTCTTTCTTTTCTCATGGATCCAGTTACAAAGAAAATTTCTTTGTATTGCTCACCAGTGTGGAAGCTATTACTTATATTGAATTACTTTTATTTTCTTTTAATGAAAAGATGTTAAATATGGTATAAAAGTTTCCTAGTATAGGCAGTTATACAACAGAAATAAATTATCCTAAAAATAATATTCCTATAAGTGATATAAGAAATCAAACATTTCTAGTCTGTCAGAAGTATAGCACATTAATAAACTACATAAATACATATCAAGCCCCACCTTTATTAAGGCATAATTGATCATACAACATGATGCTTGATATGAATATAATGTAAAATTTTTGCATTCTTATTTTTAATTAATTTCTTCCATTATCTGAATTCATATAGTATCTTTGTGCTTTCTTAAATGGGGTAACAATACCAGCAAAACAATCTAAATAATCACACATACTGTTTTGTATCTTTCTTGATGCTGCTTTATAATTTTCATGTTATTTATTTCAGGAAAATGCTTTGTTTAATAGTCAATAGTTACATAAATTTACCCATCACATCCTATCTCTCTTGTCTCTGCTTCTTGCTGTAGAACACCCTCTCATAGTTCTTTCAGTTTTATGAAAAGCAAAATCTAAACTTCCTCTTATATCTGAAAACATTTCCACTTCATCTTCAGTGGAGCGATGTATTATCTAGATAAAACATTCTAATTTAATAGTCATGGACCCTCAGCTCTAGGAAACGTTTCTCCGTTACTTTCTGTTGTTGGTTGTTAATGTTGAATCTACTTGCTGTGGGACTGCCTTTAAAGGAAATGTGTTTTTGCAATTTGATAATTTTCAAAACTATCACATGTTATTTTCACTGTAATAAGTCCTCCTGCTTTGAGGGTGGTGTCTCGTGCTTTTTCCAGGTTAACACTGGTGCCGTTATGTGCAATATGAGGGGATGTGGCTCAGTTTTCTAAGGAAGGATGAACTTTGAGGGCCTGACTGTTCCCAGGTATGTTTTCCGCCAATCCCAGTCTGTTGTAAAATTTTGTGTATATTTTCACATTCAGAGATATCCAACTAATATCTGACCATTTTCACATGTAAAATCCTGTATTTCCTTTTGGCATATAAATCTGAAAGAACCCTGAGCTGCTAAACCACATTCTCAATGGTCATTTATTCTCAGTCTCTCAATATTTAGATATTCTTGTTTATTGTTGTCTCCTCTCCTGTCTCCTTTTATTCAAGGATGTATAAATATTTTATCAATCTTTTGCAATAATTTTGGGAAGGGAAATCTCTGGAGGCACAATGGATGAACACATGCTTTAAATCTTCTGTGTTTAAACAAAAATCATTTCTATTAAGATTTTGCAGACAGTGGAAATTATATTAAGAGATGATAGAGTCCTTCATTTCGTAATTAAAAATATCCCAGGGAGACATAGCAGAGTAATGCATAATTATAAATGGCTGCTATGCTTTCCTCTCTATAATTGACCCCTGATTCAGAATTAATTGCTTCCCTATTCCTATTTTTATCTCCTTCCCATCTTTATAGGCTGTGGTTGGCAGGCCAACTGAAAATTAGCCTGGACTATGTCCTAGGCACCTTGGTATTTGAATATATATAAAGTACTTGTCACACTGTCTAATACAAAATGCTTGCATCATTAGGATTTCCTAACCAAAACTGAGTAATTTGGAATCAGAGCTTCCACAAATTTCAGCTGTTATAAAATGAGAGCTTTTGAACTGAGAGAATCATCAAAAGTTACCCAACTTTCCCCAGAAATTTGTCATAGACATAGTTGGACTATTGAGTATGAAAACAGGCTGTGAGAAGATTGGAAGTGTGACTGTCTTGGTTACTGAAAGAGCAAGGCAATCTCTAATCTGATCTGCTTTTAAAATGTCCATTATGAGTTAGTTGACATACTTCTCTGTCTTTGGTAAGACTGACTCAATTAGACAAACAGAAAAGCATTTATTTGTCCTAAACAACAGACAGGAAGGAGCTGAGGAGTTGGTTCAGTTGGCAGGGTGTAAGCTTAAGGACCTGAATTCAGATCCCTAGTGTTCACACGAAAAGCCAGCTTTGAAGGTGTATACCTATAATGATAACACTGAGGAAATGGTGGCTGCTGGGACCCCGCGGCTTGCTGGCCAGCTAGTCTTGCTGTATTGGGAAGCTACTGGTTCACTGGACACTGTCTCAAAAGGTTAATATGGAGAGTCAATGAAAAAAGATACCTGGCATTGACATCTGGCCTCTACCCACACCCACACCAAAATAAAATAAAATGACAAATAAAGTAGACAGGAAGATATATTGTATCTATATATATCTATATGGGAGCTGATGAGGCCAGCTAATGGAGTGAGCATTGTAGGTACCATTTTGCTGCATAGAGATGCCATGGAGGGACTTTGCCCTTGCTGGTCGATTTTCAGAAGTTTATCGGCTTAAAGAGAATTTCCTAATAACATTGTCACTGACTGCTGAACAAGGGGCAAGGAATTTAAGAACAAGCCACTCCACATTCAACCACACATATTTGTTTTAAAAGTAAAACCTTGACAACTAAGAAGGTTATTAATAGAGTATCTAAAGTAAGACATCTATTTTCACCCGTTATTATGGTTGGAACAAATAAGGATATAAGTCATGTGATTTGACAATTAGGCTGCTTCAAATGTGAAAGGAAGTACTCGTTAATAGATTCACAAAGTAGTAGAATCATTATGGAACTCTTGTACCTTTCCATTAGCCCCAAAGAAAGCCATTAGCAGTCACCGCCCATTTCTCCTTCCCTTAGTCCCCTGACAACTTACTTCACACTGTGTCTCCGTGGATTTTCTTATTCTGAACATTTTATATGACTGATATTACGAAATACATGGGCTTTCATGGCTGTCTTTGTCTACTTAGCACATATTTAAGGTCCACGTTAAAGATGTTCTTAAATGCATCAGTACATCATTTCTTCTTGTGACTCCACAATATTTAATTGTATGAATGTGCTGTGTTTGCTCATCCGCCCATTCGCTGACAGGTATTGGCCTGTGTTTACTGTTTGACTGTTATAAAGAGCTTGTTAACTTGGATATTGCTTTTTTTCCTTTCCATTTCATGTATTTATCATCTCCGCTCATTTAATTCATTTCTGCTTTCCTCAGATATAACTTTCTCTTGATTTCTAGTTTATTAAAGTGGAAGATTGGGTTGCTGATTGCACCATTGTTTTCATTCCTAATGTAGACCCTTGTATATATGGGATTTCTGTTAAGTACAGCTTCTACGCAGTTCTAAAGGTTTTGATACACTCCTTTTAGCATCATTCACCTCAAAGTAGTTTGTGATTTCTTTTGTGTTCCTTTTCTCTTTTGACCCACTTGTTATTTAAGATGTGTTGTTTAATTTCTTGTGCTTGTGGATTTCCTCAATTTTCCCTCTGATGATTTGTTATTTTATTTGCTGTTGGCCAAAGAAATACTATATAAGAATAAATATTTTGTGTGTTTCACAAGATCTGTCTTGGAGGATACTCCATGTGGACTCATGAAAAACCCTTTCTCTTGGGGAAGCAACTGTTCTCTAGATGTCTAAGGCTAAGGGATACACAGCATTATATAAGTTACGTTGTGTGTTTTTTGTTTTTGGCTTTGTCCAGCTGCTCTATGTGCCATTGAAAGCAGGGAATTGAAATTTTCAATACTTGCAGAATCCTCTGTTTATTGATTCATTTGTGTTGAAGGTTTTATTTTTTGGTGTTATGGTATTTTGTTATGTATGAACAGGCCTACTTACAGTTGGCACAGCATCTCACTGACTGATCATTTATTCTGATATTATTGTTCATGACTGTCCTGTGTGAACCTTTTGTTCGCTTCAAATTTCTTTTGTTGGGATCTTAGCCATCCTGTCTCTTGTCTCTCCTTGTTTGGCACATCTTCAGCTGTCTTTGACTTTTTTTTTAAATTTATTTATTTATTAAGGCTTTCTGCCTCCTCCCCGCCACCGCCTCCCATTTCCCTCCCCCTCCCCCATCAAGTCCCCTCCCTCATCTGCTTGAAGAGCAATCAGGGTTCCCTGACCTGTGGGAAGCCCAAGGACCGCCCACCTCTATCCAGGTTTAGTAAGGTGAGCATCCAAACTGCCTAGGCTCCCCCAAAGCCAGTACGTGCAGTAGGATCAAAAACCCACTGCGATTGTTCTTGAGTTCCCATTCTTTCTCATTGTCCGCTATGTTCAGCTAGTCCAAATTTATCCCATGCTTTTTCAGACCCAGGCCAGCTGGCCTTGGTGAGTTCCCGATAGAACATCCCCATTGTCTCAGTGTATGGGTGCACCCCTCGAGGTCCTGAGTTCCTTGCTCGTGCTCGGTCTCCTTCTGCTCCTGATTTGGACCTTGAGATTTCTGTCCGGTGCTCCAATGTGGGTCTCTGTCTCTGTCTCCTTTCATCGCCTGATGTGGGGGCTTTTGCCTTGTCTTACTGTATCCTGTTTTGTCGTATTTGGTTATCTCTGGGGGGCCAGCTCCTTCCTGAAGGAAAACTGAGGGGAAGTCGAAGAGGAAGAGAGGAGAGGAGAAATGGCAAGGACGGCAGGAGGGGGAGCTTACAGGAGTAGAAGAAGGGAAAACTGTGGTAGGGATGTATTGCATGAGAGGAGAATTTGGTTTTAATAAAAAAGTAATAGGAAAAAAACTACAGTGTTCACTTATGTTTTGAAACATTTTCACATTGTGTGCCATTGTGTGTATGATATATATATATATATACGTATATATATATATCATATGTATGCATAAATCTGCTTCTTTCCCTTTCCCATGTATTTTCTCGGTTTAGGGTTGTTGTTGCTTTAATGAATGATTAGACCGATTTTCTCAGTTGCTTGGGACTAATACGCCTCACAGCCTTTAGAGGGACACTTTGTATGCCTTGAGGTTATACCTTCTTTATTCAATCCGGAAGTTTGTAATGCCATCTTGGCTTTCTGTTTGTGCGGTGTCACAAGCCTGGTCACGGGTGACAATCTGCGTTCGTTCACTTCTTCGGTAACTGTGCACATATCTCTGTTTGCATCTCTCCCCAGCAATAGCTTAGAACATTTGAATGCTCCATGCATGCTTCCTTTCCAAACTTTGGGATTATAAAGCTTTATGTTGTGCCCATTGCTTACCTAGTTATTACCATGGCCTGATACTGCCATGTTATTCAACAACTGCCTCTGAGATTTTTGTGAAAAAAAAAATGCCCCTGGGGAAACACATGTCTGTTTCCATTCAGCAATCAGTCAGGTCGGCGAAGATGGCTGCTACTGATTCCCTTTGCCTGTGAACAGAGCCCACAGCCATTCGGAGTCTTCTCAACACAGCAGGCCTAACTGAAGAGTCTTGACACAACTTTCAAGACACTACTAATTGGATTTCACTTGCCATCTGCCACGTTGTACCTGACAGAGCCCATGAAAATGTAAATTCCAAACAGATGACAGAGGGAAAGGAGAAAACAGACCCCTTTTGATAATTGTCGTCTCCCAATCTGGAGGCTGGGAGAGAGGGAGGGGAACAGTAGGGGAAAGGACCACTTCTCCTGTTGAAAGAGATGGCCACTGAGTACATCAATGCATATATTATGTTTTATAAAGTTTTATTAGGGCATGTGACATGACAGCAGAGTGGAGACGACTGGAGGAATGCAAGAAATCAGGAGGAAGCGAGGCAGGGAAGCCGCGGAGGAGGGGATCAGTAAGAACACAATACTTCTGAAAATGCCACAATGAAACCCATTACTTTGTGTCCTATCTTTAAAAATTAATACATAAAATGTTAATTTGTGATAGTTCGCACTTTGAAGTGAGAAGGGCGAGGAAGAAGGAAAGCAGGTGTTAGCTTCAGACAATTTTACCTATGGAATATTATTTTGACAATTGTTCTTTTTCATAAAGAGGTGTACAAGTCATTTCAACTATGCATATAGAAGTGGGCTTTCCTGCTTATAATACTCAGTGGATCAAAGATGATTTTTCTGCTGGTTCAAGAGACCTTGCCGGAAGGATTTGCCGATTGCTAAGAGGAGTCTCTGGAAATAAAGTAAAGTGACTCTCAGAGATTAGAGATTTTAGAGATTTTCTTTTCTTTCTTTCTTTTTTAAAAATCATTTGTTCTTTTAGGTAAAGTCAGCATTGTGTGCTGGGAGGTGTTCTGAGTCCTAAGGACACAATTGTTAAGTGAGCAAGACACATGTTATTATTATGCCTACGTTCTAGCAGTGATAATAGAGCACGAACTCCAGTGAAGGAAGATCTGTGACATAGAAGGGACTGTCAAATGCAGTGAATCCAACAATAAAACAAGTGACCATAGCATAGCAGGCAATTGGGAAGCAGAGAAAGACCTTTTCAGACACATTAGTGCGCAGTTAAAATCCCAGTGAATAAGCCGTATATACCCATGGAAAGGTAGATGCAAGAGAACACAGAGTGTGCGTGCAACACAAGGCACTGGTATAGGATGAGTAAGGCACATGAAAAACCAGTAGAGCAGTTCTGAGGGATGTCAGGACCTTCTTGAATGAGTCTTGTTCAGATAATGCTGGGGCAGGCCAATTTTGTTCAAAATAACTGCAGGGTCTCGTGCTATTCTACACAGGCTAGATAACAGTGGAGATGGTTAGAGGTGGTTATGGTGGAGCAGGAGAGAGGCTCCTGCCATGGTCCAGGTAAGACATGATGGAGGCCTAAGCAGGCTTCTGGGGGTGAAGGAAAGGCATTGTCGTTGTTTTTCATATTTTTTTTGAAGCAGAACCTACAACTTCCCTGAGGATTGGGAATAAATATGTAAAATAAAATGTATTATATATGACAATACGGTGCTAGACTCAAGCAACTGTGTGAAAGAATATGGGAACCATTTGCAGAGAACACGGAGAGGAGAGCTGCTTTTCCCATCTTTGTTTATAAAATTGCAAAATAGTAACTTTAGTCTTAATTTCTAGGATGTAAGTATGTGTGTGTGATTGAGCTGCATAGGTTAAAGTCCAAACAAGTGTTTTCCTGCAGCAGAATAGCATAGAATATATGCGCGTGCATGTGCGCATGTGCACACGCGCACACACACACGCACACAATGCAGGGATAAATAATGATGAGAAATGTTTCACAAGGAGAGTAAGATCGTGCTTTAGGCAAAACAAATTTTCTGATTCTGCAGACCATCTATTTTCATTTGAATAGTTGTATTAGCTCAAGCTTCAGTTCCTTCAGATATGAAGTGGTGATTATCTTGGGGGTTAAATAATCAATTTTGGGTATTTTGTTCTCCTCAAAATTTCTCAAGATTAACAGAAAATTTTAAGAAAGTAGGCTGCTAATGGTCTAATTGGTCTCTAGGCTTTTATATAACAAGTAGTTACTGGAATTTGTTCAAAGTAGAGCATGCTAAATATTGAAATGGACTCAGTAAACACACAGCATTGTCCACATGCAATGCATGATCTAAATCTAAAAGTCTGTTAAGTCAATATTCAGGCCTTTAGTTCGCAAGCCTAGAGAAGCCAAATAACAAGGTGAACCCAAAGAAAAACATATATAGATCCTCCTGGAAATTGGAAGCAAGCGAGATTGCCGGGCAAAAGTTTTAATAGATTTTAGTTGGTCTGATGAGCTGTGCCCAGGCTATGGAAAAGTTCAGACTCAGTGGTTATGAACACTGGCTGTCCTTCCAGAGGACCTAGGTTTAACCACCACCTGCAACTCTAGTTCTGGTGGTCTGACATCCTCTTCGGGTCTTTCATGGCACCACATGAATGTGGCTCACTGACATATATGCAGGCAAAACACTCATACACATACAACAGAAAAGGAAGTGCTTTATATATACTGCATTGCATAATGGAAGGTCATGGGAAGAATGTGAGTATCATGGGTTTGGGATTATGTCATGAGATGATAAAACCTGTATGATTCAATTGACCAATCATGACTGTTTCCTTCTGAATGAATTTCTATAAAAGATAAAAATCTTATAATCTACCTCTGTTCTCATCCTTCAGCTTGAGTCTCTCTCTTTCTCTGTTACTCTGTTTCTGCCTCTCTCTGCTCTCTCTTGCTCTATCTCGCTCTCTCTCCTCTCCCTCCCTCCCTCTCCCCCCTCCCTCTCTCATCTTTACCTAGTGCTAAGAATTCCTCCATTAAAGAGAAAAACCAAAAAGACAAAGCTTATATTTTCTAATATTTCTAATAGCTTATTATTTTAATTTGCTTCTTTATATATCCAAAGCACAAATGAATAATAGCCCCATATGTTCTATAATATTTGGATATTTGAGAGTGGGGAGCTATGGAAAGGGAACTGACAAAGGCTGGGTGAAGAAAGGGGAAGAAGTGATATAATTCTATTTAGATTAAAAACATAAAAATTAAATTAAAAAACAATATTGTTTTAAAATAATAACTGTGGACCAAGAAAAGCAGAATACTTGCCTAGGAGTAATATGGCAGCAACTCACAACTATCTATAGCTCAGCTCCATGGAATCTGACATCTTCTTCACAAACATCTGCACTCAAATTGCATACATACACTTACAAATTAAAAAATTGAAATATAGTCAAAATTGCCATGCACCGCACCCCCGTGTCTGCGCTCTGTGCGCTGGCATCCAGTTCACGAGCTTCATGCAAGGAGGCTGGAGGTTAAAATACACAGACACACACAGACAGAGAGACAGCGACACGGGTCATCCTTGAATTCCCCAAGAATGCCCCCTTTATTGTGTTCAGGGGCAGATTATATAGAGATAGCCACGCCCCAGCCAAATCCACCAGAAACCGCTCTCCTGCCATCAGGAACTCTTGAAGGTCTCTTGCTCAGAGCAGCTGTAGGCACTCAGATCAGGGAATTACAAGAAATTCAGGATCTGGGGTCTCACTGCTCCCAACACAAAATCATGTTAAAAATTTTGTCTAACTTATATCTATCTCTTTCAAATACCAACATATTTCATACCAATACAGTAATTAAAACAAAAACTATATTAGTGTACTAACATTAATTGCACCTACCTTTAATATTCCCTGATTGTTCCAATAATATCTCTTACCAGAATCATGTAACTATATTTCACTCTCAGACTTGTCCAGTTTTTTTTTTCAATCTAGAATAGTCCTTCATCCTGCCACATCCCTTTTATTTTCGCTTTTCTTGATTTACCTATCAGAAGGGTACTGTTTAGTTATTACAAGATGGTAGCTTGGTTTGTGGTCGTCTGATGTTCTTCATGATAAAGGGGTGCTTTTGTGTGGAAATATCACCCACAAAAGAAGTAAAGTGAGTTTCTCAGGACATTGGTTCTTAGGGTGCATGATGGGGGCATGTCACACATGGTCATGGTAACCTTGGTCTCTGGACTAAGTGGCATCCACATGCCACCTCCACCATGAAGTCGTCATTTCCCCCTGTAGAATTAGGTATCTTTTGGGGAGTTGCTCTTAGCTGATTTGAATATTCTGTCATTTACATATTTTTGTTCACTGACATTTGCATTCATTAGTTAGTTCTGTTAAAAGGATTGTTACGTTGGTGTTTGCTTGCCAAATGATAACTTTATGGTTTTCTCATCCCTTCTGTATTTGATAAATAAAATTCTTCTGGAATTAGAACCTACTCTTTTTCTTTATTTATTTATGGCAGTATACACTTCATTGTAATTTCATAGACTTGATATTTCTGATATTTCAAAATGTAATTTTTTAAAAAATAGTTTATTATTTCCCAGAATCACTATGTATCTTAGATTGATATTTTTTTCAGTGCTCTCCCTCACTGTGAAACCAGATATTTAAGTGCTTGTATTTAAGTGCTTTGTAGGTAAAGATGTTCAGAAGTAGTGATCAGTGCATTGAATATGTTTCCTGGTATGAAGACATATTTCTAGGATTACCAGTGTATAGAGTTAGAAAATAAATATATGAATACATGCATATACACACCCACACACCCACACATATCTGTTCCTTTATTTGCCTCTCTGTGTATACAAAACTGTAAGTTCATGCTGACAACCAATTCCAATACATCACAGAGTCCATGCTTTATTTATAATTCCTAGGAAGCTTGATAGTCATTATTCTTGACTTGTTTATTTTCTTAGCCCTAAAAGGTCGATCATGTAGACAGCTCAGAATTACCTACTGCTGTTTACAAAAGGTACCTTGTTCTTTTTGTATTCTAAAATTTTGCTTTAAATATATATCACACAATATATGTGTATACTTGAAGATAATAGAGTTTATCTGGAAAATTATGGACAAGCAATTGTTTGCACAAATAGCAATGAGAATGAATGACCATTGCATGAAATAATGGAATCAGATGGAGAATTCCCAACATGAAGTACTACCCAGCTGTAGCATGAACACGACTCAGTCATTCCCCCTTTCATTTCCTCAGTGTTGTTCATGTGTAACAGCGTTTAAATTCCCCATTAGTGTCTATACCATATTTGGGCTCTACATGGTAAGCTCATGTACAACTGTACTATCCCAGTACCATGAAAACAACCTGACTCTGGAAGCTAAAGTTCCAATGAGAGCTGTGATCTGAGAACAATAACCTGCCTTGAGCCTTTCATCCAAGATCTGCTTATTCCTTCTTTATGTTTATCCTCTATGTCTGCTCAATGTAGATGATACATTTTATTAATTCATTCTTGATTTATCATTCATTCTTACATTCATACACAAATCAATGCATGCACAACTTCTTTCTCTTTTGTTCTAGCACGTGTTGTGTTTCCTTTGAACTCACAACTATATAGCCCGCAAGTCACTGCATCAGATCAGTTCACACAGGTCTTGTTTTTTTTTTTTTAAAGGGAAGTGTAATGCTTTTTTTTTCCTGGATTTTTCACTTTATTTTTAATTGCTTTCCCATGGAAATTTTCTTCTTCATGCTAATATGCTATGTCTATTTATTTTGGTACTTGCCTTAATTGTTGTTAAGGTGAATTGTTAAACCATCCATAAATAAATATATATATGTATGATATATGCACATATTGCTACAGGCATATATATGATGTATGCATTGTATATGAATATTATATACACATAATTGTACACACAAATGCACACATGCATATACATGTATGCATGTATCTATGTCGTGTATGTCTTGGTTCCATGTCTCCTTTACCAACCTGTATCCTAGTTCCTTTGATATCTCTTTCAGGTTCTCTGAGTGATGTTGCATGATTGGCAGTTATAGAGATAGGGATATTCATTATCTTGTTCTGAATCTTGTACACATTTTACTAATAAGTCTTCATTAAGTAAAGTAGAATTCCTTCTTTTATGTGTTTGTATGTAATATGTCCATGTGTGTATCTGTGTGTGTGTTGAGTTGTGTGTGCACATTTTATTGTACGTGTTATGCTGTGTGTGTACATGTTGTATTGTGTGTGCTGTGTTGTGACTGTGAATGTATCATCCACACCAGTCCTTATTTTCTTAACTGAATCGGTATTTGAATTTTTCAAAGTTATTTTTTATTTCAGAAACAATCATTAGTTATTGATTTTCAAATCTTATTCCACTATCACTTATTTTTAACATTATGCAAGGGTTAGTAAAATATTTAAAATTTTAGAAACTAAATAATTTAATCTTGTCCAGTAAAGTGACGTGTGACCAGCTGTAATTGGTGGTGGCCCTTGGATGGCCTCAGCATTGGTGGTGCAGCCTAAGGCAAGGCTGTTTTGCAGATTCTTCACAATCCTTGCTTGTCTTTAGAAACATATACCTTCGGTATCAATGGTTTCAGTAAAAATGTGTATGTTTCTATATGGTATCAAAGGCTCTACCAAAATGAGAATATAGTAAATATTCTTGGTGAACTTAAGAGATGTTTTAGGCTCCTCCTCCCCAATGGCAATCAAGCTGACAAACTGTTCTGAAAACAAACACACAAAACACTGGGTGTGACCAATCCTGACCCTAACTTGTGATCTTTTAAATTGTTTTGTTTGAAGTTCGCTTTTGTGAAATCAGGCTTATATATAACAGCACAAACTGCCTTTAACTCTCACTATGTATTGATGTTCAAATTAAAAACACGTAAGACACTAACCAAATAGAGGGAAACAGAGTGTGCAGGTGTGTGATGTTGCAGGGGAGGGTCACCTTGCAGTCTTCTTGAGCTGCCTCTGCTCCAGGTGAGACTGAGAATCTAAATATCATCTCTTCTAGTTCCCTTCAGTGTGGGGCAATGATGCCCTTTATAAAGGACATGGTTCCATTTCTAAAGGTTAACTTTCTTGCATTCCTTCTGTTCTATGTGAAACACCACATCTTTCACTTCATTGTGCACTGGTTCCACAGCAGCCTTATTCAAATGAAGGTGGCTCTGGAGTGGGACTCAGAGTGCTCTTGATGCTACTGGTGGGTGGAGGTGGTTTTTTGAAGGAGGGGGGAGAAAGCGTAAGAACAACCAACTTATACTTTGATTGACTTATGTTAAAATTTCAACTTTGAGTATTTCTCTTCATATGTGTGAGCATTCATTCGTATGTTCGCACGTGTTTTCCTCTGTGCCCTCACACACGCCTTCTTTCCAGTGTGGTGATGATGCTTGGGATGATGAAGGTGACTTCTAAAATCCAAACACCCTGCTTCTCCTAAGACTCCAAAGCTCGCTGTTCTGGGCTCCCTTGTTATCCATCCTGGCTTCATCTATCCAGGCTGCTGGCTACCTTCTCTCCGTTGTTCAGAAAAAGATGGATGGGGGATTTTTGAATTATCTTTTTATCTGACTGAGCTTTATGAATTCTCTTTTAGTAAGGGATGCAGATTCTCCTATCATTTGCTGATTTATTGTTCATTCTTGCTTCAGGAGTCCTGCTATTCACATTCTTCTTTCTGAAGTTTTAGCTTATAATACTTGTTTCCCAATGTCATGGTGACCCCCACTCTTATCCGATAAACATGCTCTATAATTAATGTTGAAAATATGATTTTGAGAAGCTGGGCCTGGCAGTAATATACTTGGACTTGCAGCACTCAAGAGGTTGGAGGTGGCAGTGTTAAGAAATAGAGGGAAACTCGGACTATATAATTAGATTACCAAAAAAGGAAAAGGAGATGAAATAAAGAAAGAAAAGTTTGACTCTAGGTTAACTGATGATTAAACTCATTCACTATTCAGAATATCAGGCAGAATGTCATTCAGTGACCTCTTATTTAAGAGTGTTCCTGTTTTGGTCCCATAGAGGCTCTACAACTGTCGGGCCAGACTCATGAGTTCCCACGAGCTTGGCTCATCTGTCTTTGTAGATTTCTCCATCATGATCTTGGCATGCCTTGCTCATATACTTCCTTCTCCCTCCGTTTGGCTAGATTCTTAGAGCTCAGCTTTGTGCTTGGTTGTAGATTTCTGCCTCTGGCTCCATCCATTAGTTACCAGATGAAGGTTCTATGATGATAGTTGGGATATTCACCAATCTTATTACAGGGGAAGGCCAGTTCAGGCACTCTCTCCACTATTGCTAAGAGTCTTAGCTGAGGTCATCCTTGTAGATTCTTGGGATTTTCCCTAGCACCAGGTTTCTCCCTAACCTCATAGTGGCTCTCTCTATCAAGATACCTCTTTCTTTGCTCTTCTTATCCATCCCACCAACAACCATGCCTTTCCTCGATACTCTGATCCCCCGTCACCTCCCCTTTACTGCTCTACCTCACCTCCAGTTTACCCAGGAGACCTCACCTATTTCACCTTCTCAGGGCAGTCTATGTGTCCCTCTTAGAATTTTCCTTGTTACCTAGCTTCTCTGGAGCTGTGGTTTATAGTCTGGTTATCCTTTGCTTTATATTAATATCTATTTATGAGTAAATACATATTGTGTTTGTCTTTATGAATCTTGGTAACCTCACCCAGGATGCTTTTTTTCTAGTTCCATCCATTTGCCTATGAAGTTCATGATGTTATTGGTTTTTTGCAGCTAAGTAATACTCCCACTTTCTCTTCTATCAGTTTCAGTGTGTTCGGACTGATATTGAGGTCTTTAATCCATTTGGACTTGAGCTTTGTGCATGGTGATAGATATGGATCTATTTTCATTCTTCTACAGATTGACATCCAGTTGTGCCAGCACAATTTGTTGAAGATGCTCTCTTTTTTCCATTGAATACTTTTAGCTCCTTTATCGAAAATCAGGTGTTCATAGGTTTGTGGGTTAAAGTCAGGGTCTTCTATTTGATTCCATTGGTCGACTTCTCTGTTTTTATGCCAATACCAAGCTGTTTTCAATACTGTAGCTCTGTAATAGAGTTTGAAGTCAGGGATGGTAATGCCTCCAGACAATCCTTTGTTGTATAAGATTGTTTTGGCTATCCTGGGTTTTTGTTTTTCCATATAAAGTTGATTATTGTCTTCTCCAGATCTGTGAAGAATTTTGATGGGGATTGCATTGAATCTATAGATTGCTTTTGGTAGAATTGCCATTTTTACTATGTTGATCCTCCCAATCCAAGAGTAAGGGAGGTCCTTCCATTTTCTGGTGTCCTCTTCAATTTCTTTTTTTTTCTTTCTTTTTTTTTTTTTTTTTTTTTTTTTGGTTTTTCGAGACAGGGTTTCTCTGTGGTTTTGGAGCCTGTCCTGGAACTAGCTCTTGTAGACCAGGCTGGTCTCAAACTCACACAGATCCGCCTGTCTCTGCCTCCCGAGTGCTGGGATTAAAGGCGTGCGCCACCACTGCCCAGCCTCTTCAATTTCTTCAAAGACTTAAAGTTCTTGTCAAAAAGATCTTTCACTTCCTTGGTCAGAGTTACCCCAAGATATTTTATGCTATTTGTGCCTATCATGAAAGGTGATGCTTCTCTGATTTCCCTCTCTGCTTCCTTATCCTTAGTGTATAGGAAGGCAACTGATTTTTTGGAGTTGATCTTGTATCCTGCCACATTACTAAAGGTGTTTATCAGCTGTAGGAGTTCTTTGGTAGAGTTTTTGGGGTCGCTTATGTATACTATCATATCATCTGCAAATAACGAAAGCTTAACTTCTTCCTTTCCAATACGAATCCCCTTGATCCCCTTAGGTTGTCTTATTGCTATTGCTAGAACTTCAAGCACTATATTGAAGAGGTATGGAGAGAGTGGACATCCTTGTCGTGTTCCTGATTTTAGTGGGATGGCTTTGAGTTTTTCTCCATTTAATTTAATGTTAGCTGTCGGCTTGCTGTAAATAGCTTTTATTATATTTAGGTATGGAGAATTACAGGCCTATCTCACTCATGAATATTGACGTAAAAATTCTCAATAAAATACTGGCAAACCGAATCCAAGAACACATTAGAAAAATTATCCATTATGATCAAGTAGGCTTCATCCCAGAGATGCAGGGCTGGTTCAACATACGCAAATCTATCAATGTAATCCACCATATAAATAAGCTGAAAGAAAAAAACCATATGATCAGTTCATTAGATGCTGAAAAAGCATTTGACAAAATTCAACACCCCTTTATGATAAAGGTCTTGGAGAGACTAGGAATACAAGGGTCATACCTAAATATAGTACTCCATTGTGTAAATGTACCACATTTTCTTTATCCATTCTCCAGTTGAGGGGCATCTAGGTTGTTTCCACCATAATTGCACATAATGCTGCTATGAATATTGTAGAGCAAGTGTCCTTGTGGTATGATTGAGTATCCTTTGGGTATATTTTCAAAAGCAGTATCACTGGGTCTTGGGGTAGTTTGACTCTCAATTTTCTGAGAAACTGTCATACTAATTTCCTAATGAGGGCTACTGAGTACCAGCCTCAGTTACCTCTCAGGGTTCAGACATGATGCTATAGCAAGTACAATGTTTCAGAAAATTTGAAGGCAGTATAAATTCTTCACTACATATTTTTCTTTATTCTTCTTTTCTGTCCATCTTTGTTTTTGTAAAGTTTCCAGGTCATATATACACAAAACAAAGGCAACTCTCAGAGCTTGAATTTTCTCAGGGTCAAAAAGCAGATAAGAGCTATCCTGAGATACATTGTCAATATTTTTATGGCCCTGGGGAGGCATGGTCAGAAAGTACACCAGGGCAACACCTAGTTGGCTTTTAAACTATAAAAGGGGAGAAAGAGTACGTGTGTTAAACTATATTCCTAAGTTACAATCCTGTGTTAATAAACTGAGGTGAGGCTAGGTCTAGGGGTCTAATAACTTTCTTTATGGTTAGAGCTGAGTGTCAGCTGAGGTTAGCACTTTAGAGCACTCAATCTCAATGAGCTTGAATGTCTCTTTATCTTTGAAGGTCACAAATGTGATCTGTATGGAAGACTCCTTTTCTGACTGCATGTCCTGCCAAACAGAAGCTACTTGCAGGGAGTTGGCTTCATTCAGGGAATGGGGTGGAGATTTGACTGTGGGAATCAAGGCTTTTACCTGTGTACTAAATTCTGTCACTGGAGGTCTCATGGAGGGGGGAAAGTCATCCAACAAGCCAAAGAACCATGCAGGCTTTTCAGTGACTACAGTTCTTACGGGACAAATAGATCCAGTTAATGAAGCATGTCCCAGTATATATTTTATATATCAAAACTAAATAGCTAAACGACAGGTCATCCTCCTGACCACCCACAGACATATGTGCCCATAAGACTGAGGTATAAACAGTGAGATTAAATATATGCATCCCATGAGATTATACATTTACACTGCAATTCAGTTATTGGGGAGACACCAAACTGCTTCAACAAGAGTGAGCAACTGTTTTCAGAGTTGATGGTCCTACAGACCTTGTTGGACAGGATTAATCCTCCATCAGATGACCATGCCTCTGGTAGGTTGACATCTGAAATCTAGTTGCCACCTGCTTCTCATGGCCCTGGCAATTTCCAAAGTGACTGTACAGGTTTTCACTCCTACCTGCTGTGGAGGAGAGTTCCCCCAACTCCACATCCTCTCCAACATAAGCTGTCCTTAGCAGTTTTGATCTTAGCCATTTTGATAGGTATAAGATGATATCTCAGAGTCATTTTGATTTGTATTTCCATGATGATTAAGGATGTTGAGCAATTCCTTAAATGCTTTTTGGCCATTTGAGTTTTTTTTTTTTTGATGAGAATTCTCTGTTTAGCTCTGTACCCCATTTGTAAATTGGATTATTTTGTATTTTGATGTCTAGTTTCTTGATTTCTTTATAGATTTTGGAGATCATCACACTGTCAGATGTGGTGTTGGTGAAGATCTTTTCCTATTCTGTAGGCTGTTGTTTTGTCTTATTTATCATGTCCTTACAGAATCTTTTCAGTTTAAGGAGGTCCCATTCATTGATTATTCTCAGTGTATATGTTACTGGTGTTATATTTAGGAAGTGGTCTCTTGTGCCATGTGGCCCTCCTATGTGAGAGACAGTTGTGAAGCTTGGATTGCCTGAGGGGCCCCTGGCAGTAGGACCAGGACCTATCCCTGGGACATGAGCTAGTTTGTTGGAACCCATTCTCTATGGTGGGATGCTATGCTCAGCCTTAAGACAGGGATGTGTAGCTAGGTCTTGTTCCAACTTAGTGTTCCAGACTTTATGTACTCTCCATAGGAGTTCTTACCTTTTGGGAGGAAGGGCTTGGGGGTGGGCTGGGGGAAAGTTGAGGTAGAGCTGGAGGAGGGGTGGTATGGAGTATTTCGGTTGGAATGTGAAGTGAAAATTTAAAGAATAAATAAAAAAAGGATACTATGATCCTATTGACTCAGTTTTTCTCAGTTTCACCTGGGATACTTTTGTTTAGTCAAAAGCTTGCCACATTTTATGAATGTCAGATGAGCATTCTCTTTCTCTTTGTTTTCATTTTGTTGTTATTACTGTTTTTGACATAAATTTTTATGATGTATCCCAGACTACCCTACCTATTGCTATACAGTTGAGGATAACCTTGAATTTCTGATGCACCTCCCTTCACTTCCCTTGTTCTAGTATCACAACAATGTACTACCATGCACAACTAGGGTTTTATTTTGTTTGTTTTTAAAGAGCAAACGTATAACACCAAAAATTCACTTATGAAATTTAACAATGTTTAATAATCTTTTCAAGTTTAATAATAGGTCTACCTTTCTAGATTCTATCTCATTTGTCCCCAAAACCTTGACCTATTTATTATCGTCTCTTCTTTCTAATTATAATGTAAACAAACATAAAATCAACAGAAATCCTGTGTGTTATTCTTCAAGGATAGTGACTTTTTTGGATATAGGCTGTGAGTATCTGAAAGAGCAGGCAGATAGTGGACATGTGAAGAACTCATGATCTCATGAGTAGATAAGACACTAAAGGTGCCTGCTTCACCTAGAAACTCGATATTAGAGGTTTGGGACGTAGCTCCTTTGGAAGAGTACTAGCCAACACGTGTGGAGCCTTTGGTTTGATCACAAAGAGTGCACAAACCAAACTGGGTGTGGTGGCCCATTCCTGAAATCTTAGCATTCAGGAGGGAGAGGCAGGGTATTAATTGTTCAAAACCATCAATGACCATGGTGAATTCAGGGCCCTCTCTGACCTACTTGAGCCTTTGCCTCAGAAATGAAAAAATACACAGACCATTCAAAGTTAGTACAAACTAAAGGAGACCTTCATTTTGGTCAGGCATTTAACTCCGTGATTCCATTGTAATTCCAGATCTAGACTGAGAGATGAACTGATTTGCATTTTGAGGGTGTTCCTGGGATGTAGGATGCAGGTATTTCAAGGTGAAATGGGAACCTCTGAATATCTGGGTATCTAAAGTAACAGACTTTCTGCATACAAAATTTATTTAAACTGAAGCTCAAAAAGTGTGGCAAGCTAGGCTGGGGACGTAGTATGGTTGGTAGAGTGCTAGCCCAGTGTGCTTGAAGTCTGAATTTTGGTCCCCAGAATGTCACAAACTAGGACAGTGACCCCTGCACTCAGGAGGCAAGGCAAGAGAACCAGATGTTCAGTGTTCTCCTTGGCTGCATAGAAAATTCAAGGCCAGTCTGGAATATATGAGAACTTGTTGGCAGGTTAGGGGGAGAGGGAGAGGAAGAGGAAGAGGAAGAGGGAGAAAAAGAGAAGGGGAAGGGGGGGAGAGGGGGAGAGAGAGAGAGAGAGAGAGAGAGAGAGAGAGAGAGAGAGAGAGAGAGAGAGAGAGAGAATATAAAAACTCCAGAGGGCTAGTTGTAACATATTACCTGTGAGGACAGGAAGGATGTGGTATTTTTCCCGTGAAAGTTTGTCATGTTCAGTGGGGAGGAAGAGCACTGATCACTACTTACTCTTCCTGTAAGTAAAGCGAGACGTCAAACTCTATTTGAGGGCTGACCCCTTTCCAGAAATTACAGGCTCTGGATGTCTTGCCAACCCGTCATCACTGTCCGTCCGCTAACTCTGTGCACATCGAAGCGGCAGCTGTCATTGCCGAGAATGCTACAGTAAGATAATAAGATGGGGTACATTTCATCTTTGCGTGCTTAAAACAAATCCCCGTGAAGAGCAGCAGCAGCTCCGGGGATGAGAGAGCGATCTCAGGTGTCATTAACATAAAATGCCAAATGGATTTGCACGTTGGGAGCAAATGGATTTGCTTTAAAAGCGAAAGCTCTCAAGGTAGGTGTAGTACACACCGCGGCCCTCTGCAGTCGCCGAGCTGGAGGAAATATCAAAGCCATAGGCGTGCACGGAGATACCTCAAAATCACAGCCACGCATGCAGGTCTGAATATAAATGCAAGCATATGTGCTTCTCAATTCTGCACAGCCTAGCTATGCCACTGGGGTGGTTCAGTTTCTTTATCCCAGAAAACAAACAGCTACCAAACAAAACTTTCCCTAAACTAAGAGCTCTCTACCTTCTATATTATTTTCACTGTCACAACTTCTCTCCACATCCAGATCACACATAGTCTTGCATGTCTTCTCATCCCTTATCCCTGGCTAGTAGCCTCAAGCATAATCAGTAATACCTTTTCTAATTTTTTGGTTAATTTTGTTTTGTTCCATCCTACTGCTTCCACTGTGAAGTGTGCTTAAATAAAATGAAATTTCAAGTGGATCACAGCCTCTTCTCAGTGGTCTCTGTCCAAGTTTCTCCTCTATTCGGTTCACCCTGCATCTTGGTACCCGACTATTTTCATAGGCAGTATAGATTTCATGAGGCAAGAAACAATGGACATAGTCACAGTTGTGCTGTGCATCCCTGACCATTGCAGATATGAATGAAGTTCTGGATAGCGTCGTGTGTGTGTATGGATGTAGCTGTGGGTATACTCACACGTCACACTTGACATAGATAGGATTGTGCCGCTATCTTTCCTTGTAAACACAGATGTTAGATATAATTTCATTTGATTGTCCAGAAGAAGACCAGGGTTTGATGGTGCACGACAGTGATGCCTACAATGACGATAACCTTGGAAAGCAGGTTAAAAGTATTTAATTTTTCCATGTGAGATCGCCGGCTCTAAATGAGGTCTCTGAATCCCAAACATAGTGATGGAACCACACTCTGGAACTATGTCTTCTTACTCAAAACTTGGGCGATTTCTAGCTGCAATGCAGAACTTGACTTTCTCTATTTTTGAGAAACATGGTATAGAATTGTATTTCTGCTGTGTGGTAACCTATTAACCTTGCCATGAAGATGTCACCCCTGAACGTGGTCTCCATGGAGCTGAAGGAAAGAAAAGGGAAAGAGAATTGCAGAATTGCTGACTGCTGGATACAGAACAATACACACCCTTTGTTTACATAAACAGGAAGTCTCTGAAAGAACCTCAGCTCATTTCATCATGGTCAGCGATACAGAGAAAATAAAATCTGCGCAGCTGATGAGAATCCAGGTCAAGACAAGAAAATGACAGGGCAATTAAAGTGTCTTCAGGCTTTTGGATGCCTTGACTTGAGAAGAAAAACTAACGGAAAATGCAGCAAATATGCAGAGATCAAGTCTAGCATATTCTTCCTTTACGCTGCTATTGGCATGAAAAATTAGTCTGTTGCTATGTAACCCATGATAACCTTGAACTTCTGATCTCCTTGCCTCTGCCTCCTGAATGTTGAGAGTACAGATATGTGCTCCCACACCTGGTTTATATGGTGCCGGGGTTGGACCGATGGCTTCTTGCATGCTTAGACAAACACTGTTACCAAGTTAGCTACATCCCTAGCCCCTCAAGTCAAATATTCAATAGCAAATTCAGGAGAAATGAATGATTAAAGATCTTCAATTCCTTGTGATCTCTAAAAGAGAGTCTATAAGCAACTAAAAACTAATGTCTAAAGATTTCAGAACATGGAGATTGAAATATTGTAAGAAATATTATAAGCCTTTTCATCACCAAGATTAATTGAAAATAGGACAGTGGCTTCAAGACAGAAAATGTGTCAGTATCTATATTTAAATGTCAGAGGAAGATGTTTCTATATTGTTTACTGAATATCAATTCTGACATAGTTATTTATGTAATTTAAATTTTTATATTTTTGAGAATTTAATACATGAGTTGGGTATTTATATCACATTCACTCCATCCTTGCCCCTGTCTACTTCTCCCATTTCCTCCCATACTCCTTTAAAATTAATAATCTCTTTTCATTATTGTTGTGCACACACATACACACTGAGTCCCTTTAGTTTACTCATATAAACTACTGTTTAGGACTAACCCCTTGAGATTGATTAAATCATTGAAGGCCTCACCCCTAGAAAGAACTGATTAACCCATTCCCCCTCTCTGATACCCATTGATTAACAATAGCCATTCATCTAGGGATGGAACCTTGTAAAAATTGCACACATAATCCCATCCAAATACGCTTGTTGACAAGTACCATTACACAGTCTTATATGTTTGGCCAACACATTTTCTTTTGCAAGTTTGATGTTACTAAAGACTATTCTTGCCTAGATTTCTTTCACTCCAATGAGGAAGATCAAATAAATAAAAATAATATTAATACAAATTTCTCCAAAATGGTTCTATAAGGACTGTGATTAAGGGTGGAACAAACAGGAATAGAATTCTTTAGCTTGGGAACATATAAAATTTTGGGTGCTGGGGTAGCCCACTGAAAGTTAAATGGGTGGGAACGGATAGACAAAATATGAGAAGCTTAACCAAATATATGTCAGACACACTTGCACAGCTGAAACTAAGCAGTTCTATTGTGGTGGAGATTGGAAGGGTACAAGTAGGAGGAGATTGAATGGTGGTGGTTCTGGTGACGGATATGTTTGACACCCTCCATCTGTAGCACTTTGTTGGTTTATTGTGTAGAGTAAGTGGCATCATACCAGGAATGCGTCCTGTGGATGGGTGTTTCTGGGAAGTTTTCCAGGTGGGTTGGCCTCCTAGGATGCCTCTACCTGGTTATAAAGCTGAGTCATCTTTGAAATAAACATGTTAGCTTTGACTGTGAGTATTCCCAGGGAACATGTGATCTTGAGCACATTCCAGTTCTTGGAGCTTTCAGGTATTTCCCATGACCAGGGAGAGAAACAATGGAACAGAGAAGGGATGTGTGGGCTAGAGGCAGAGACCTGGGTATAAAGGGCTTTTGTTACATATCTTGGGTCACTCATGTAGTTGATTTTAGGCCTTGATTTCTTCACTGGGTGGTAATACTGTTGAGTTTCACAGAGTTATAGGGTCAGCCTACCCAGTGAGCTATCTTGAGCTCAAATTAATTATTTGTGGGATTGAGGGACCTGGAGAGTCATACACTGAATTTGCTTTTTATGGGTATATACAGTGGAAACTTGTGTTTCCCAGATTTGTCTCAAAACTCTATTAACCCAGCATTAAGTCAAGTGCAGTTTCTGGTTCTTTTAGCAGCTGTAAATATGTAGGCCAGTCCGGACACTTGCAGGACAGATCTGGAGCTTCCTGGACATCTGGAGCTGGTAGCAGTTGGGCAGGAGTCAGAGGGAAGTTGGATTCATTAGTTTGTTTGTCTGCTTGGGTTTTATTCTACGAAGCTATTTTCCTTCGAAACGTCTGATTCTTTGTATGTTGTTCCTTCCTGCAGTCACAGATGCTCACTGAGGGGTGAGGACCTCAACAGACAGTGGCTCCTTCCCCAAGCTCATCTCCAGCCAACCATCTACCATGCCAAAGGTCTTCTCCACTACCTGAGCAGTATTGGCCGGGGGCCTGTGGTGAGTCACTTCCTTCTTTTTGTCAATTCTTCTCATACATTACCAGCTTCCTTCCACCCTCCAGCAGGCAGTTTATCAGCTGTCCAGGCAATAAAAACATGGGGAAAAATGTATGTGATAACTTTTGAGGGATTTATTATAATAGTTGTTGTATCAAGTTACCACACACTGTCATACGCTATCCAGCAGAATAGAGTCTCCTTGTATTACAATTCTGGAAGCTGGCAGCCTACAATCAAAGAGATGGCAAGCTGTTCTGATACTGGTGGTTTTAGGAAAAAAATAGTTCCTTCTCTTGCAGTGTGTTAAGGCAACCTGCGGTGCTTAGCAGTCTTTCATTTATGGTGGCTTATTTGAGTCATGGCCTACATCTTCCCAGGACTATCTGAGCTTGATGTCTGGTGGTCCTCATTCTCTCTTCTAAGGATGTTCATCATTGAATTAGAGCAGTGACTCAGTTAGACCTCAGCATTTTTCAACTTGCCAATATGTTCCTTCTGCATAAGGACATAGTCCTAGGCACCAGGGATGAGGGTGGCAAAAAATATTTTACAACGATGCAGTTCATCTCACAATAGGTTCAGAACAATGGTTCAGTACTCACTGTTGAAAACTGGACAAAATGTAAAATGAATAACATTTTCTTGATTTAAATTTTTCTAGTTATACTCCTGCTTCATTAAACTAGACAAAAATATACATACCTATTAGAGGATGGAGAAAAATCTTCTAAATGTTCATATTTAGATTCAACTAACATTCATTTTTTTCAAGACAGATCTAGCGCTATTTTAGGCTGTTTCGCATGCAGGGTTTTCAGTCCCAGGTACTATGCAAATGATGTGAGACAGACCCTTTGAAAGGAGAGGCCTTAGCTCCAGAAAAGAAAGAGGAAATGACGAGAGGGTGGTCTGTGGGAATGCTCTTGAGTTGTCTACAAACTGTGAGCAGATCCATCAGCGGAAGTGTGGGGGCAAACGTCCACATGTAGAGAGCTTAGTTAAAAGTGAAGCGCCATCAGAATGGGCAGCTCTATCCTAATCCACTTTCTAAAGCTTCTACTATGTCATTGAGAGCATGCCATGTTTAACGAGTCCTGGGAAGCAGTGTGAATGTGTGCTTTAGGTTTGTACTCAAATGTCAAGATCAAAGATCAACATGTAAAGTGCTCTCCATAAGGCCATTCGAATGTACACAGCAGAATAGAGATTCAGTTCTCTTGTTGGAGGCTGCATATTCATTTCCGGGCCACCGAGACTCCCGAAATAATTACACAGAAATCTGTATTAATTGCATTGCTGTTTGGCCAATAGAGTAAGCATATTTCTCACTAGCTTTTACATCTGAAATAACTCATCTCTATTAATGTGTGCACCACTATGAGGTCGTGGCCAACCGGCAAGTTTCCAGGATCTGTCTCCTCTGGTGGCAGCTACATAGCATCCTACTGACTCCACCTACTTCTGCCAGCATTTAGCTTAGTATTCCTGCCTAGCTTTATTCTGTCCAATCACAGGCCAAATAAGCTTCTTCATTCATTCATCAACAAAAGCAACACATATGCAGAAGGACTTCTCATACCATGTTGTGGTTTTTCTTATTGATTTTATTGTGCTCTGCATTTTTCTCTGCTCCTCTCCCTGCCTCTCCCCTCCCTTTTAACCCTCTCCCATGGTCCCCATGCTCCCAATTTACTCAGGAGATCTTGTCTTTTACTTCCCATTTAGATTAGATCCATGTATGTCTCTCCTAGGGTCCTTATTGTCGTCTGTGTTCTCTGGGACTATGATTTGTAGGCTGGTTTTCTTTGCTTTATGTTTAAAAATCACTTATGAGTGAGTACATATGTCAGTTGTCTTTCTAGGTCTGGGCTGCCTCACTCAATATGATGTTTTCTAGCTCCATTCATTTGCCTACAAATTTCAAGATGCCATTATTTTTATATGCTATGTAGTACTCCATTGTATAAATGTACCACATGTTCCTTATCTATTCTTTAGTCGAGGGGCATTTAGGTTGTCAACAAAACAAAACGGCAGCCTACAGAATGGGAAAAGATCTTCACCAACCCCACATCAAACAGAGGTCTAATCTTCAAAGTATACAAAGAACTCAAAAAATTGGTCATCAAAAGAACAAATAACCCAATAAAAAAAAGTGGAGTACAGACTTAAACAGAGAACTCTCAACAGAGGAATCTAAAATGGCTGAAAGACATTTAAGGAAATACTCAACATCCTTAGTCATCAGAGAAATGCAAATCAAAACAACTCTGAGATTCCATCTTACACCTGTAAGAATGGCCAAGATCAAAAACACTGATGCCAACTTATGCTGGAGAGGTTGTGGGGTAAAGGGAACACTCCTGCATTGCTGGTGGGAGTACAAGCTGGTACAGTCCCTTTGGATGTCAGTGTAGTGATTTCTCAGAAAATTAGAAAATAATTTCCTCAAGACCCAGCAATACCACTTTGGGGTATATATCCAAAGGATGCTCAATCATGCCACAAGGACATGTGCTCAACTATGTTCATAACAGCTTTGTTTGTCATAGCCAGAACCTGGAAATATGTTGTGATTTTTTTTTTGATGTCACTCTATAGCCTCTCTTTGTGACTTTCTCTTTGAGAGAGTATATTAATGGTACCCACATCCAGGTTGAAAGATTTCATGGACCTCAAAATAGTCATTAACTTGTATGGATACTTTATTTCAGTGAAAGGAAACAGATTAATATAGACACCTGACAAGGCATACATGTCATATCTATGAGGGAGCTGGTGTAAACTCCCCCTTCCAGTAGAGCTTGAAAAAGAGCTTAACTCTCCTGCAACAATGTAACCACCAATTAGATAACTTCACCTGAACTTGATGCTAAGGGTATTTTTATCCTATTATTTTAATTATTTTTATATCTATAGTGTAGTATATAATTCAAAACCTGCGTATGATAAATAATGATCAATTAAGAGTGTGTAACATTTCTATCTTCTTAACAATTAAAAAAAAGAAATATGAAAGACAAACATTCCAAGTTCTCATTTATTTGTGGATTCTTAAAATGTCAATTTCAATATAGAATAATGGTTACTAACAAGTTATAGAGGAAGAGGGATAAAAGATGGAGGGAGGATGGATAATAGACCCAAAGTACAGAAGCAGGGAGCAGTGAGGTCTAGTGTTTCTCAACGCAGTAGACTGACTGCTGATTTACAGGGACTTACATATGTTAGAATTTCAGAGGCTCCAAACACAATGTGATTATGAAGGTATAGATATGTCAGTTGCCATGACCTGATTATCCCACATTCTATATGTACATTGAAATATCACTGCATACCCCATAAATAGGTTCAGATAAATTTTGCGGAGGAGGTGGTCAGCTACGCAGCCATGGGGTGCTTTCCACAGTTAATTCTTCAGTCCAAATCCATCCTCCTCCAGATGTCAAACTTATGCCTCCAGGTTCAAGCCTTGCACCAAAACTCATCCTACTAGCATTGATTATCTGGCACTGCCCAAATCCCCCAGCCAATGAGAGACACTCTTATCCAGCAGAACATTCCAAAGGATTAAAGGTTCATCTCCAAGAGCTCATCAGGACACAGGGTGTTCTTTGAAACCTGCCAAGTTCCACTGCTCCAGATTTGCCGAGTCTACTTCTCTTTTGCCATAGAACAACGTGTGCTCCCACCCCAAGAATCTAAATTCAACACTGGGTCAAATGTACAATATCATGCTGCTGCCAAGCCTGCTTCACTCAAGGAGGTAGTGTCGTCTCTGCTGGTGATTGTCTTCAACGAGCTCTCCATAGCAAGGCTCCAATCTCATGGTTGCAAGCTGGAGGAAGGATGTTTCTCTGTGTGGGAAGCTTTAGCCTCCAGGAGACGAGAGCGATTTGGAACAGAAGAATGCCGTATCTGATGCACATTTAAACGCACGCGCATAGTAAACCCACCACGAAACGAGATTTCTTTCTGCTCCGACAATCTCTAATTGAAGAGCACGGCATTTATTTTAAAGTGTGACAGGTGAAAGGCTTGTTTAAAAGTATAAATAAACATTAATTAGCCATAAACACGACAGCCGCAGACTTGTTTCCTGCTGGGACCATCTGAGAGGTGGGTGAGAAACAGCTGAGTACTAACTGCTACTCACGGTGTTACGGAGCTCTCTAATTGGCTGAATGCCACCTTTTAGTTACCTACAGGGCTAAATTTAACCCTCCTCCCACCGGCAGCTGCATCCCCGTCATTCACTCCTAAGGGTCCTGTCCTGGCAGGGAAGAGTCCTTCTGTGTTCACACTGATTTTTAAGTTCTATGGCTGGAGATTAATGCTGACTCTGCCTCGTTTCTGGGTCTTATGAAAATGTTTTTGAAGTACTGGGAAAACATTCTGTGATGGCTGGGAAGATCCACCTATTATAGATGCTTCTCAGGTATTTGAGTCTTGGGTGAATTAATGTGAGTCGCAAGGACCAAAAGGATGTGAGACAGAGATGAAAATAACTGTGCTGATTCCTCTGAGGCTTGCCAATAAGCAGGCGTGTACCTCTATCCTTCATTTCCTGCATCTGTTCACCTTCACTACAATGGGAACAGTCATCTCCCTGTTTGTATATTAATTTATATCATGGAATTGTAATGATTATGGTAGGCATTAGTGATGCAAAGCCAATATACACATTTTGTTTTATAGTTTTTAAAACTTTAATAATCATGCATACATATAGTATGTTTGAACAAATCCAGCCCTGTTACCTCTCCTCTAATTCCTCTCTTACACCCCCTCCCACTTTTCCCTTCCAATGCTATGGGCTTTAAAATATAATCTAATACCCACAAAATCTATTTACTGATGCCTATATGTACATAAATGTGCAACCATCTACCGGGGCATGGATGGTCTCTCAGGACCTGCATTGCAAAGGAAACTAAACCAGCAACTATTGGTTGCTAATAGGGCCTAAGTTATCAACAGTTGCTAATAGGAACTCATCATCCCCTGCCCCATCCATTTTTTCCTATGATTACACAGCCTTGAAGAGAAAGGGCATATTATAGGTGTCCCATTTAAAACTGAATACTCCACAATCTTATTTTCTGCACATTGGCTGTTTGGGGGTCTCTGTATTAATCACCACATACTGTAAAAAGAAGCTTCTATGGTGAAGGTTGAGAAATGCATATATCTACGGTCATAAAGATAAGAACTCAAACATGGGTTTCTTACAATGTCCATTTAACAGAATAAAAGATGACCCTCTGATTTGAGTTCTTAAGAAGACAGCATGAACCAAAGTATAAAAATGGTGACAGAGGTCTTGCAAAGCTTTTCTGGGACATTTGTGATGCAGATGATGAGTTGAGATGGAATCATGGAAGAACTAGGTGGTGACGCCACTTCTGCTGTATTTGAAGGATAAGCTGGCATGGGGAACACTCCTGGGCTCTTACAGATCTTCTGCAAGCTCTTTCCCATTTTATTGGACCCATAATGGCTGTTCTTGTTTGTCAGAGAGTTCAGATGTTGGACTCAAAAGACCAGACAGACAAGAAATGTTAGCCTATTCTTGTCTTGAAATATTGTTCAATAATTGTCCTAGATGGCTATAATAAATGCCCAGATCAGAAACAACTTGGAGAGGAAAGGGTTTATTTCAGCTTACCCTTTCAGGTCACAGTCCATCATTAAAGAAAGTCAGAGAAAGAAATCAAGGCAGGGACTCAAGCAGAAACTATGGAGGAATGCATACTGTTTACTAGTTTGCTCTCTGGCTCACGCTCAGCTTTCTTTCTTATATAGCCCAGACCCATTGGCCTAAGGACAGTGCTACCCAAAGTGGACTAAGCCCTTCTACATCAGTCATCAATAGGTCAAATTTTCATAGTCATGACCCCAGGCTAAAGTAATCTAGGAAGTTCTTCAATGAAAGATCGCTTCCCAGGTGACTCCATGCTATATCAAGTCGACAATAAAAGCTAACCAGTGTCGTAATCAAAATTCTCCCCAATAAGAAAATCCAATTAACTAGCAGTACATTCAGTATACAAATTAATATCAAAACATTATTTTAAGTGAAAGAAATTGGGTATGAAAGGATACATTGTATATATTTGTATTTCATAACAAGGATAGGTAAATATTAGAGCACTGTTTAACTCCAGGGAAAGAATTTGTAGAAAGTGGAAATATTCTTTATCATGATTGAGACTAAGTTATACCAACCTTGCTGAACTATATATTCAGTATTTATATTTTCCAGTAATGGACAATTTTTGCCTAAATACAGAAAAGCTAAAAAGACATGAAACAAAAATACAGAGGATAAAATACAGCTGGATAAAAATTGGGGTGCGTGAAATAGACTGGTCAGCCTAGAAGGGTGCGAGTCAAGTCTAGAAAGGCAACTTTGCCAATATCTAACAGAAGGCAGTGAAAATGCAGTTTAGAAGTCATGAAGACCCAACCAGAGAGAAAACATGCCAGCAGGGAAGCCCAATGCAACAGACAAGTTCAAGAATCGGCTGTTAAGAGGCATTGACTTGCTTCCTGTTTGTGACCCTCCATACGAGAGCCAGAAGACCCTTGACCCAGAGCACAGTCCAGCACCGCATCACCACTGGAGAGGGCTCTCCGGCTAGAGCCGGGTCACAGGATGTCAGGTAAACAGTCTCAGAGGAGCTGCCATGTTACAGCTGCTGGCTTGGTCCTTGGGCTGCTGCCAAGACCCCGGCTTCAGGATTAGGAGAGGTATCGATTCCCATCCACATGGCTCTCGTTGCGTGAGTGCCTGTTGATAAAGGGATTTCAGGATTCTTTGAAGAGCTCATTGATCCTCCCTTTACAACTCTCACAAACTGGGCTGCCTTCTGCCAAGGGGACAGAACAGGTCCTGTGTGTGTGTGTGTGTGTGTGTGTGTGTGTGTGTGTGTGTGTGTGTGTGTGTATGCACACGTGTGTTTACTTTCTCTAAGACCCAGTGGAATGAGAGTTTTCTCCATGTAAAAGATATCCCTGGTTGCATTTGTACCCCCAGCATATATATGTTGAGTAAATTAGCCTATGTTTAAAAAAGCACAGACAGAGAATGGGAGGAAGATTGCAGGTCCCTAAAACCTGTCTATGCAGAGCTCAGGAGACTCAGTATAGCATTTATCATTTGTACTGTATTCCTCAAAAGGGGCAGATTATGCTTATGTCCATTGTCTGTTAAGGATATAAATTTAGAACTTTCTACACTGTTGTAGTCGGAGGCTGCTCATTTGTTCCCGGCTGCTCAGACTTGGAATAATTAGTCAGAAACTATATTATTTAAAACACTGCTTGGTCAATAGCTTAAGGATATTGCTAGCTAGTTCTTATATCTGAAATTAACCCATTTCCATTTTTTTTTTATATTTTACCATGAGACTTGTGGCCTACTGGCAAGGTTCTGGTGCATCGTATTCTGTGTCTACATGGCTTCTCCCTGACTCTGCTCACTATATCTATATCTATCTATGTATATCTATCTCTATCTCTATCTATCTTTCTATCTATCTATCTATCTATCTATCTATCTATCTATCTATCTATCTATCTATTCATTCCAGCCTGGCTTTACTCTGTTAAGCCATTGGCCGAAAGCAGTTTCTTTATTAACTAATGGCAATAAAACATTCACAGCATGCATCACCTTTTACATCACACTGTGTATTTGAGTATATGATTGGGGGATGAGGATCTACCTTAAACGCTTCCTACTATAATTGGAGGAGGAAAATACAGTTGCTGGAAGAGAATAACTCCAATTCTCTATTCTTTCGTTTAGAATTGTTCACACTAGGAGAATAACATTGCTTCATGGCTATTGAAAAGCGATGTGTGGGTGTGGACTTTTACTGACACAGGTAGCTAATGTAAATGGATGGTCAAAGTTTGCTCCATGTTTCTCCTATTGATGTCTTCTACATTCTTTATCAGTACCATGGATTCCCCCAGCGCTCATACACACACATACACAAACACACACCCACACACACATTCACACACACACACAAAACAAATAGTACAGACAACAAGCTATTGAAGAGAGTCTTCTTTATTTATTTTATTTTATTTAAATAACATTTTCCATTTATTTTATATTCTGACTGCAGTCTTGTTTCTTCCCGGGGCTCCCTCCCATCCTCTTCCCCTCTACCCCTCCCCTTCCACTCCTCTGCCCTCTCCACTCAGATAGGGGCAGGCCTTCCATGTACTTGAAAACAAAATCATAGCATGTCAAGTTGAGGGGGGACCAAGGCTGGGCAAGGTAATCCAGCATGAGGAACAGGTTCCCCAAAGCCAGCTAAGTGCCAGGGACAGGTTCTGATATCTCTGCTAGGAGCCTTACAAAGAGACCAAGGTACACAACTGTCACACACATGCGGAGGGCCTAGGTCAGACACATGGAGGTTCCCCTAGCTAGTTTGGATTTGGTGACTTAGTTTCCCTGGTAGTATTAGTCACATGACACCCACACACCCACACCCACACACACCTACACACACCCACACACATTATATATATATATATATATATATTACACACACCACACACACATATATATACTCTCCCTTCCTCTATATATATATATGTTGTATGTAGTGTACACACTACATATATATATATACACACACTACATACAACACACACATGTTCTAGCAAGGTCTTATTCAGCCCGAGAAGTCACAATGACTATGTTGTTTGAAGGTATCATGGGGGCTACTGATTCTCTCCATCAACAAGTATAAGTAGAGAAAGGGATCCATTTTCAGCTTGAGGCACCTGCCCGGATCCCCCTGCAGAACTTTGTCTTAGTGTCAAGCTTACTGCTCAGGGGCAGCCAACCAGTGACAGAAAGTAGAAAATAACAACACAAGACCTTGGCTTAACAATCTTCTTGTAGTGCTCATTTTCATTGCTGGAGCCACTGTTTTTACTTGTTTGATTTCAGAAAACGTTTAGAGCCAGATAGATCAGAGTCTGAGATGTAACAAGTCTCTTTTTCTATGGGCATCTAAGAGTAAGCTGCTTAACCTCCTGCAACATTAGGAAAAGTCAAACGGCAGCATCTTCCTTGAGCGATATTTATACTAATTGTGGATGAATATTCGATCTTAGCATGGTAATTGGCCCATATCAGACATTCTAATAGATACAAGGCATTAAAGTTATTGAATCAGTGGTAGGTATTCAATACAAAAGAAAGCCAAATATTGAACAGTATATTTTGGGTTACCTTATATTAGGTTTTCCAAAATAATTGAAAAAGAAAACCTTTATGTTGCTTGTGGCTATTTTCATCCATCATTGGATGTCACCTCCGACTTAGATATCATGTTCCCTATGAGAGGGAGAGGGTGCATTAGAACCTTGACAGCCATGAATCGCACATCCAAAGATTCTATCAAGTATAGACAGAAAATACTAAGGAAAAAAGTAGTTGTGCTAAACATTGAAAACTTTGTTTTCCTGTCATTATTCCCTAAAAATTCCCATAGCATTTATGATGTATTAGGTATTGTAGGCAGTATAAAGATCATGCAAAGTATTTGGGAGCATGTACATATCATATGCAAATATAGAGCTGTTTGCATAAGGAATTCAAGAATTCATGGATTTTTGTGTCTGTGATGGCTCCTGGTACTTCGTAGATTCTGGGAGAAGCCAGTATCTCTAGCAGCTAGTGCTGCATCTGGGGTAGCAGTCTTGTAAACTGGGCTCTTGAAAGGTAATTGCACTTGTCACCAACATCATTTCCCTCCTGGAGATATTTACTATTCTCAGAAACGTGGGCTGAATACTGCCTGCCCAATACGGCATACAAGAGGAATCTCCAGGGCTTAGTGAGCCTTGACTGGTTGAGTTGGAAGTGTCGCTCTTTGGGGATTCCATCACATTCTCCAGAAGTCGCCTTCTCCCAGGCTCAGGCTTGCTTTCATTTTCCTGTGGTAATTGTATAAATAATGCAGTCTCACTGCTGAGAAGGAGCAATGAGACCCAGATGTCAGGATCGGGGGGGAAAACACAGCAGCTCAAAGCTGGCAAAGCAGAACTGTAAACACAGTCAGGGCAAGGCGAGCCACGGGGAACAGAGGAAGCACTAAGGGAAGGATTTGAAACAGGGTGATCTCATGAAGATGGGGGTGGGGGGCAATTAACTTGCAGAGAAATCAGAATGGGAGCAAAGGGAGGGAGAAAGGCGGGGAGGTGTGTGCAGAGCATAGCAATGCAATCCCGATCAACTTCTTTGCTGCACCATGAATGACAGAACACATGGTTGTTTGAATTAAATTAACCTTGCAATCAAGATTGGACACGAATTCCCCGGGAGGTGTCCTAGGGTTAGGCATAAGGACTAAGCGTTAGAGCCATAATCCAAGGCTCACCATTTGCTTGGCTGATGAAGAAATTAAGACCCCAAGAGGGGACAATTTAACTAAGGGTCAGAAGTCAAGACAAAGCACACTAGCTCAAGCAAAAGTAAAGAAAACTGTATTAAATCCATGTCTATTTCTATGTTTTGTTTTTGGGTTTTAGTTTTTTGCTTTGGGTGTGATAATTACCTATTAATTGAGCCTCCAATTCAGTTGTAATTACTAACTTCATTCTCACTGTGCCATTAAATCCATTTAGTCTCCAAGTTGTGTGTTTTGCCTCCTTACAAGCATTTTTTTTATTCTTTTAAAATTTTAATTTTAATCCGTGTGCGTATGTACACACATGCGCATATGCGCGTATGCACACACCATAGTGTAGCAGTCATAGAACTACTTTCTGGAGTCGTTTTTTTTTTTTTTTTTCCCAACCATGTGAGTTCCAGGTATAGAACTCAGGTCCTTGGGCTTGCACAGGAAATTCTTTGTCCACTTAGCCATCTTGCCAGCCCAAACTTCCTTTCTCTATATACTTGTCCCTGTTGGCTTCAGCTACACCCTTGTCATGCTTCTAGCCTCGTGGTCTCTTTCCTGGGTTCCGCTCTTTAAACCCTTCACTTTTCTATGTGATCCCGCTTTCCCCCCTGTCGCTAATGCTTCACTCCTCCAAGAAAACACCCAGATATCCTAGAATGGCCTTTAAGTGCACTAATTAGTGAAAGACCCTCCACGAGGACCTCTTTTCGGGAGGAGACCTCCCCAACGCCAAGGAACAGGCCGAGACCGCACGGATGCAAATCGCAAGAGGTTTATTGAGTAGACACAGGTACCTGTGGGCAGCAAGAACTCTCGGAAGATTTGCGCACCTGCCAACTGGAGGGCGGGCTTTTTATAGGGAAGAGCAAAAAGCAAGTTTACAGAAGCAAAAGCGTGGTTATGGGAATGTGGTGGGGGGCATGAATGGTTTCCTCTCTCAGCATGGATGCCTGGCAACAATCATCCCAATCATCCTGTTCCTTTCTTATAGCTAACCTGCTTTGTTGACATCCTATCTTATTGACATCTTACCTTGCAGTCTTCCTATCTCTATCTCATAGATCTCCTGCCCTCTCAGGCACATGGGATGTTCTTACGGGAGCAGGCTGGCTGCTGATCCGGAGAACTTTTTTTAAAAAGCAAACAGGACGTTCCCCTGGGAGCATGCTAGCTACGGGTTTTGAGGAGGGGGTCTGTAGGGTCTTTCAATTAGCAGCCCACTGCCCACGTCTATAGTTTCCTAAATCCATTCTTAATTCACTTTTAGCCAATTCTGAATTACTGTAGTTCCTTAACCGTATAACTCATTCTTCCCCATGTTTTGTTGTTATTGTTGTTTTTACGTTTGCATGGTGAGATTCATTGAAGATAAAGCCTTTCTCATGTCCCACCCTGCTGGGATGCCACTCCTTGGAAGGGCATGTAAAAACACTCCTCTCTAGAAGCATGAGATGTGCTTTTAGTTGCATTTCCAGAGAGTTATGTTTATCATTACCACCGCTTTCTCCTCTGGCTACCGCGTTTGTGGTCTTTCCGGGTCATCCCCAACAAACAGTTTCTAGATGAAACAGAAGAGAAAGGAAAAAAAATGGTGTCTGGGTATTAAGGGAAATTTGGATTTAAGTATTTACTCATTTACTCAGTAATCGAAACTTGAGGGTTTTATTTAAAATTGGGGGCAATAATGCCTACTTCATCTTGAGATACTCATTGTTATTATATTATAATAACTTTAATAAATCTTTAGCACATGTTATAGGATACAATTAAGTATCCTATAACATCCATTTTGTATAACTTCTTAGCATTCCAGTTGAAGCCTCACAAGTGTTCAGTAGATAAATTAATTATTTATCGTTGTTGTTGCTGTGGAGAGCAACACTGAGTTATGTTAAAATTTTAATTCTTCCTGCCGCAGAGCAGACATGCAGATTTTTGTTGAATAAATTGATGAGTGAGATAGGGCTGTTGATTAATCTATGAATGTTGTGGTCTCCAAACTGGGCACACTCACTACTATTCTGGCAAAGAATTTGGCTGGATGAAAATACAAGTATCACATCTTCAAGTAGAAAAGAAAAAGCTTCCTCCACTGAAATAAGTTGATAATTTGACTTATAATTGCCCCTTGCAATTTGGAGGAGCACATGTTTCTTATAATTAACAGGCATTTATTTTTAGGGATGTCGTTCGAGCGGCTCACAGAACAATGTCTTTATTTCTTTCTTTCCGAATCCTCAGAGGCCACTGGAATCCTAGGGCTTAGCAGAGCTCATTCCCACAGGTGAATAGGTCTATAATTTGTCATTTACCTCGGCTTTCAGAGTCTGTACGGATCAGGAAGGAAAAAATAGCAACTTTTATCTCAAACTGAATCCAGCATTTAAGGCACTCCTGTCACCAAGCAGCCTCCTGGCTTTATTGAGAAAGCTGTTGCTAAGACACAGGCTTAATTTGTTTGCACACTTTTCATAAGAATGGTGTGTGTTTATTCACACAGGAAAGCTGAGATGGGAGAGATAAAGGTTGGTGAAAAGTTCACCATGGGAGACGATTAGACCTTAAACAGTTATTTTGTTGGCTCCTCTAGGAAAAAGGGTTTTCAAAGTATGATCTTGGGATCAGGACCATCAGCCTCACATGGGTGCTTGATAGAAAGACAAATACTTCAGCCTGACTCAGACTAACTCGAATCACAGAATTGCTGGCGCGTGGCTTGCCAAGTCCTCCATGTTGTTCTGATGCAAGTTGATATATGAGACCCATTGCCACGTACCGTAGGCTAGAATATTATCCATGTCTCATCCATCACTGGGCTGTGAAAATGAGAATATTTTTTTCTCTGCTGGAAAGCCATGGCATCATCTTAGCCAGGGCAGATGGTTCAGAAGAGGATACTCATTTTTTAAAAGGTACCTCACAACTCCTCCATGAACCTCCCTAATCTGCTAACTCAGATCAAACATGAACATAATATTAGAAAATAAATGCATGCGATGCCCAAGAGGGAAATCATTTATAAACCAAAAGAATCACAAGGGTTTGCTAACAAATCAGATGCAACCCAGCAAATTCTTGCTGGAATGGAGTCTCAAGGTGCTTTACTAATAAGGACAGACCATACTGCTAGATATGAGCAGATACCATGGATAAAAGTACATAATCTAGAGCTAATTTGTCAGTTTGAGCAACTGGTTATCACTTTACAGATTAAGCCACTGCTTTGCAATCTTCCTAATGCTGCATCCAGTTAATAGAGTTCCTCATGTTATGGTGACCCCCAACCCTAAAATCATTTCATTGCTAGTTCATAGTTGTAATTTTGCTACTGTTAAGTTCTATAATGTAAATATCTGACATGCAGGATATGTGATATGCAACCCCTGTGGGGGTTGCTATTCATAGGCTGAGAACCACTGGCTTAATCAGTTATGTGAGCGGTGCCTTTGCTCAACAGTCACCTACATTTAGTCAGACTGAGATGCTCGGTCTTCCTGGGCACAAGGAGAAGTAAAGGATTAGAAGATGGGTCCTGAGTTGAATTTATGATGTGGTACCTATACCCACTTCCTATAAAGGGAGACATTCACGAAGGCACTTGCAATGCACCATCTTTATCCTTGAGAAAGCTCCAAAGTCCTCCTACACTGAAGGTCAGGTCTATAATGGATGCCACTATTGATATAGGTCTTTGATTTGGGTGGAATATGTAATCCCAAAATAGAAGAGTAAAGAACTGCCCTTAGCCATGGAAGGTAACACACATGAGGTGGCCGTCATAACATTTGTTTCCTCAGTGTTTCCCACAACTAAAATTATTGTAGATGCTCCATATTCCCTTTGCCTAAGGTGTGTATCATATACACATTTTGTGGATTTACTTTTCTTTTTTTGAGATAGGATCACATATAAGCCAGTTGACCTAAAATTCTTTGTATGGATGAGACTCACAAGTTCATATCTTGTGAGTCTCTTGAACTCATGATTCCCTTGCCTCCAACCACCAAACGTGATGGTTATATAGGGAATTTACAGAAGAACTAATTGGGACATGCATTTATTTATACTCTGCTCCCTCCTGGGAGCCCTGCAATCTACCTTCTTCCTTGAGGGTTTTTCAATGCAGCTGTGCCAGACCCCACCACTCCCAGACAGCTGGTTACACTGAGTCAACAGCATCTCTCTAACAACTCTGACATTTCAAACATGGAAGAGACCAGTGCGCCAGCCTGGGTTTATTTTCTCTTTTCCGATGCTTATTGCAGGTCTTCTGTGACTTCCATGGTCACTCCCAAAGGAAGAATGTATTCCTTTATGGTTGCAGTATGAAAGAAACTTTGTGGCAAGCAGGCTGCACTGTGGGTGGCCCTGCCCTGGTCGAGGACGTCAGCTACAGGGTAAGTCACTGTATTGCATTGTATGGTATATTGTGATCACAACTTTCCTGTGAGGACCTTTACTGCTTACCTTTGTTTCTAGAAAGATAATTTACCACTGACCTATACTTTCGTTCCCATTCACTTTTTTTCTCTTAAAATAACCATCTTGACTATTTTACCCATACAGTTAGTTATAATGCAAGCAGAATAGAGGTTTCTAGATCCAATGTACATTTGTGTTGAATTATGTCACACTACCTGGTAACTTTATTTCTATGACACAGGGAATTGGTAACAAGAAGCCAATTTTAACATCTGGCTTTATAATTGGTAACTCTGTGAATTATTATCCTGCCAATAATAAAATGAAGGCAGTAAAAATACAGTTTCATTTATGAAGATTATGAGAGGAACATAATGATTCTGAATGCAAAATCCTTAAGAAAATACAAAGGAATGATTATAGCATCTCTCTGCATGAACATTCTTTGACAAACAGAACAATGACCCACTGAACCTCATTTTATGTTATATGGACTCCAGTCATGTGGACTGCTGAATATTCACACTATGAGAAAGAACTTGAGGGGAAAGAGAGGAGCACTATTCCATGTCAGGATAATATAACTGCTTAGAGGGCATCCAGAAGAGATGGAATCTACAAAGATATCCAAATGCAAAGTAAACATTAGCCTTTGTTTCAGAGTTTTGAAGAAAATAAAGAAGATTATGATGATACTGATACTGTCTTCTTGTAAATCTTTTATTATTCTGAGTACTATAATTTACCGCACACAAAGTAGTAGTTCATCTCTAAGGTTAATGAAATATTAAAAAAAGAAATAAAATATTCACAAAATTAAGCAGGAGTAGTGGTCTATAGACTTATTCTTAGTACTAGAAGGCTGAAGATGAAGGATACTGAGTTGAAGATGAACTTGGGCTACATACTGATACTCCCAAGCAAAAGAAAACAAAATCGAAACAAAGCAACCAACAATAGGAACCAAAAACCAAAAGGAAGCAAAATCAAGCACTTTTCAAACAAAGAAATTATCATATGAGAAACCAACAAATACTTATCAAATTAATCTAACCTGGATGTATTTTCCTTGTGTTTTTCTTTAACCAGAACTTTTGACATATACTTCTGTTGATCATTTCCCTATGGCTCTTATAGCAGAATCAAGAACACACCCTCAGAAATCTATTTGCTATACGGCTTAACCTGTTAATGGTGGCAACCAGAGCTCTAACTGAATAAAATTATTTAGGAAACCAGCACATGGGGACGTTCACATGAGCAGCTCATGCCACACTGTGAAGAATGATCTTGTATACATAATGCAGGTGGATATAAAATAGATGAATCAATTTTATGAAAAGTCAGTATGGCTTGTGATATGTCTGTACCTAGAAAGGGTAACAATATTCATGGACAATTCTCTACATGGAGACATAAGAAGAAATAGAACCTAAGAGCTCTTCTTTACCAAGAGAACATCAAATTAAGCAGAGGCTGGGCATCACAACTGTCTCTCTACTTTATTCCTGTGTTAAAATATCCCAACCAATTCAACTTCGGGGACACAGGGCTTTCTTAGTTCACAGTTTAAGGTACAGTATTTCATGATAAGGAAATCGAGGCAGCAGAACTCTAAAGTCACATTATACCCATAATCAGGAAGCAGGGAGAGAAAGAAAAAGCCCAGGGAATGGTACCCCTCATAGAGGATCAGTCTCCCCACCTCAACTAACCCAATCAAGAGAATTTCCTACAATAAGAGAGGAATGCCTAAAATCCCATATTCCAACTGATTCTGTATCACATCAAGTTGACAATTGATATTAACTATTTAAATGATCAATTACAGAGTGGGTTCTTATCCTGTGTATCTCAGCTTTACTGTATGCTTGTGTTAGTTATGTTATATTAGTTAATTAATGCAAAAAGTAATTTGAGCTCAGTTTTGTGTCAAGTAAAGCAAATGGCATTATCAGGGAGAAATAGACAAACCACAGTTTCTGCCTCTGAGAGTAGGTTCAATAGTGTTTGATGGCGATGTTATTAAAATATTAGTCCTTTTGTGCACTGATAGTCATCTCTGAGACTCATTATTTTAGGTTGATCAGTTGCCCAAATCTTTGTTTTTTCCTTTGGAAAATGATAAAGTCAGAGTTTATATGAAATTTATAAAATGATTTTTGTTGGTTCTCTGGAGTTCTTCAAACTTTATTCATGGGCTGTTAAGCAATATATGCAAGGAAAAAGTTCTAATGTTTGGCTTCTTCCCTCCTTTTTTTTGCTCTTAACAGCCTTGCTTTACAGTTCCTGATTAATATGTATCCCTTTCCACCGTTGGTATTTTAAATCTAAGGCGCAGTAATCTATTAATAATGAATTTGATTTTGGTGTTCATCCTAAAACATGTTTTGTATGTGTGCAGATGGATCTTTTCAGAATTGAGAGGGCTCATTCACTTTGTCATGAGGAGATGGAGACCTTGAAAGACCTTCCACATAAGATGTGTTTATAGTCCTCTCACGTGCCAGGAGTCACACCCTGAGAGTGTATTTACATATCAAACAGAGAAACTCAATCACAGGAAATTTGTCCTTGAATAGCAGTGTCAAAATGACAAACACATTTCATACTCACTCAAAATATTTATTTAACTTTATTAATCAACCACATTGGGACTTCTAGTTGTATTACTAAAAACAGGTCAGTGAATACATTCAGCAAAACACAAATATATAAAAGGATAAAATTAACAAAGGTTATAATTTTTAACCTCTGGAACCTGACCAAATACAGATAGGGAAATTTCAGTCTTGAAAACTGCTAGACTTTTTTTATGCAGAAACACCCCCAAATCTGACTTACTTAATGGCTTTTTAAAAAACCATATTTAAATTTATTCATCAAGATATACACAACTCAGAGCTAGGCATGGTAGCAAACATGTTTCTTCTCGGTTCAGCTGAGGCAGGAGTATGGAAAGTTTAAGACTTACATGAGCTACATCGTAAGGCCCCATGTTGAAGCAAGGCAGAGCAAAATGAAACAAAAGAGCAGCTTACAAATGTCAGCAAATAACAAGAGTGGCAAAATCCCAACTAGACATCTCTTGCTCCAAATGAAACGTCCAGTTCTGTAAATGGGTTACATCTAATTGAGTTTTTGGCCAAAGTGTTCCCATGGAAACTGCCCCTCCCCACCAAACAACCCAGGCTAAAGCCAAAGCTATTGGTTGCTCTCCATGAACTGATAGTAAGACTTGATTGCTGAAGGCCACACCTACACAATGCACTGGACATGGAGAAGTCAACCTGATGCCTAATTAAGCCTTCACCTCTACAGATAAGTGTTCATGGAACTGGACGGTACTCTGCACTCTACCAAAAAACACCAATCTCGCTACAACTCTTTCAGTTTACAACGATAGCTTGTGGGTGCAATAGTGGCACAGAAGTTGTGGGAGTAAACATCCCCTATCTGATTGGAATTAGGCCACTCCATGCTATGGAACCTGTGGCTGACACCGCTTGGGTGGCCAAGAACCTGGGACCAGATGTACCATATTGTTCTGCTACAGCAACATAGCAACAAAAAAAGATCGACTCCTATTGACATTCTGTTATTTTCATAGATTAGTGTCTTGCTCAGCCACTATCAAAGAAGTTTCCTCCTGCAGTATACAGGAAATAAATACAGAGACTCGCAATTGGACAATGTGCAAAGAGTTAGAGACCTTGAAACACTTAGTCCTAAAGGAGATATCTCTATCAAATCTTCCCTCTGGGCTCAGGGAACTCTGTGGAAGAGAAAATGGAAAGGTTATGAAAGCCAATGCAGGGTAGAAGACACCAAGGCAATAAGGGCATCTATATAAAACAAGACTGATGCACATATTAACTTTCAGAGACTGTGGCAGCATGGAAAGGGCCTTATATAGATCTCAACCAAACTGGCGTCCCAGTACTGGGAGGGGAAGTAGACACAAACACACACCCTTAACCCCAAAGCTATATCCAATTGATAATTACGACAGAAAAATTCCTTCTCTCCAATGAAGTCTCATTGGGTATGCAAACTACACTCAAGGGCAGGCCATCTACTTCATGCCAAGTAGTAGATGACCTACACAAAATGAATTCATTGGTAATTTTGGAGGATTTTTGACTCACATTTGAAAGTTTTTCTTAAGCTTAAAGATCTTTTATTTATATATTATGATATCCAATTTTGTTTATATGGGTTTTCTGTGTGTGTAAATGTGTCTTTGTGTCTCTATGTTTCTTGTGCTTTTTCTTTGGCTTTCTTTTGTCATTTATTTTGTATGATTCTGGTTTGTTTGCTTTTATTGTTATTAGACCAGTAAGTAAAAGAGTTGCTAGTCAAATTTGAACTAAACCAGGCATGACAGTGTGCCTGTATAATCCCAGCAAGCCTAAGGGAGTTAGAAAGCAGAAACATGAAAATTCGCAACATATTGATAATCAGCCGGCCTGACTGATGTGTGCAGTGATGAACAACAAAGAGACCATGTCTGAAGAAATGTGGAAGGTGGGGAATGACACCCAAGGTGGCCCCCTGATATCCATACACACATGCATACACACCTGTACATACAACCCATCATACAGACATATTGAGAGAGAGATGAAAATATAACACGTATAAAATCCATGTATCCTAGTTTGAATTATTAAAAGAGTCAAGAAAAAGGATGACACTTCAGCCAAAATTTAAGGAAAAGAAAGGTAATGCGAATTACAAGTTGTGAATGAAAGAGGGGGCTTCTCTACAGAACTCAAAAATTATAAGAAGTTTTTCATTAATAACTACAAGTCAAATGGATAATTGTTTGTAGGGCATAAACTATGAAATTTGGCTGAAAGAAACCGAAAAATCTAAGTGCATCTTAAGAAAATAACTTGAATTAGAATTCACAAATATCCCACAAATTAAAACCTGGACCGAAATAACTTTGTTGGTAAATTCTAGCCAACTCTCAAGAAAGAGATAACAGTCAATATAACAAGGCAAGAATCATTTAAAAAAAATTGAGGAGGAATGCTTGCTAACCCTTTTGGAAGCCTGAATTATCCTGATGCTAAAGCCTTAAAAAAGATATTACAAGGAGAGATAGCGACAGTTCAATGATTCTTGGAAATCCCTATACAAAACTATTTTCCAAAGCACTATCAAGTCAATCCAGCAGCATGTAAAGCTTCCTCAACTGTGACAAAGTGGGGTTTATCTCATGGAGGCCAAATTAAATATTTAGAAGTACAATACTATCATATTTCTTTCAGACAAACGAATAACAAAGACTGCACCGTCTCAAATACTATGATTGTATTATCTAAAATAATAATTTGACAAGAACACTCATTTAAAATCAAATCCACTAACTGATAATGAAAAGCAGAAATTGATTTGAGATTCACATGGCAGAAATATCCAACAGGAGCTAGTTGTCTTCTGACTTCTCAGGCCACGGCGGCGTTCCTTCCCCACACAAACATATAAAGGAAGGTTTAAGTTAGACAGGTAACATTATATTTAATGATAAAAGCTTTAATATTTCCCCTGAAAAATTAGGAACAAAGCAGGGCCATTTGGTCTTGCCACGTCTGTTCAAGACAGTGTTAGATACTCTAGCAAGCACAAAACGAGCAACGTATTAAAGAGAATCATTTTAAAAAGAAACAGAACTTTTATGAACTGATGGTGTGGTATTCTTATCTATAAAATTCTAAGGAATCCTCAAACATAGACTATTGAAACCAGTATGGAAGCCTAGCAATGGAGCAAGAAATGCGATCAATATAACATTTGTTGTGGTATCTCTGTATAGACAAGAAACAATTCAGAAACAAAATCCAGAAATAAAATCCATTTGCAACAATATCAAAATAAAAATAATTAGTAGTATGTTTAATAGAGAAAAGTTAATATGTTAAAACTGCAAAAGCCATGATAGGAATTGAAGGATGCCAAAATAAATGGAAGTTACACGAACTTAATGTATTGAAAGATTCAATATTTTTGAGATGAAATTGTCTTCATACTCTCTATAGATTCAAAACAATTCCTATTGAAATCTCAGCAGGCTTCTGTATTGATATTGACAAGCCAATCTTAAACAAAGAGAACTAGAATAGTCAAAGCAATTTTGAAAGAGAATAATCTTAGTGGATTATTTGTATGATCGCAAAACTTAAGAGAAACCTGCAGAGTTCAAGAAAATGTTATCTTGACGAGCTGGGCAGTGCTTCCCAGTTTTGGCTGCATTTTGCCTGAAAAACTTTTATGTGACATTAGGTACACTGGCATATAAAATTGGTATGCAAACCAAACACTTTATGAAATTAATTTATAAAGTAAATTTGCTTTAAAATAGTTATAGTACATAATTTTAATTTATTTAAATATTATAGTATGCATACTAATGAGATAGATGTGCTTGTATTATGATAATCATATAGTTACCTCATTTCCATGCCCCCCATATACCTCTTCTTGCCTTCTTTCAAATTAGTGACCTTTTCCTCATCAACTGTTGTTACATGCATATATGTCTGTGCATATATATTCCTAAATAAAATCTGTTCTGTCTGTATGTTTTCAGAGCGGGACATATTTTAGTAGATAACCAATTGGTGTACTCTTGCCTGGGAAAACTTACTCTTTTTCATAGAATTCCTTATTTGTCTGTTGTTCTTTGTGTAGGGTTGAGGCCTTGTGGTTTGTTCCCCATCCACTTTGGGATTACTTTGATGTTATCTTTGATCAGCTCATGTATAGGCAGTCATATTGGCGAGCCTTTATGGGTGCAGCTTTTGACATTACTAGGAGACAAATGTGCAGAGCTACCTCCCTGGTTCGCTGGCTCTTGCTATCTTTCTACCCCATCTCCTGCAATGTTTCCTGGGCTTGGGTGCATGAATTGTTTTGTAGATATATTCACTGGGACAAAGCTTCACAGCCTTGCATTTTAATTGGCCATAGTTTTCTGTAACAGTCTCCTGTTGCAAAGAGAAGTTTCATTGGTGAGAATGAGGACTATACTTATTTGGGTATACAAATATTTATATTGTAGTCGGGACTATACTCAGTCACTAAAGAGACAGTTATCGATTTCTCATTCAAGATCTATGCTTTCACTAGCTTTTGGTAGTTGGATAGGTTTCGAGTACCAGGCATGATTTCCATCTTATTGAGGAGTCCAATTAGGGAGCTGTTGGTTCTTGCCAACGTATGCATACCACTATTAAACCTTTAGGGCAATCATGCCTTTAGAATAATGGTTGTTGTGGCTCACGGGGGCGACAGCTGTTTAGAACTGTTATTTGCTTCCTTCGCAAGCCTGCTTAGTGCCTTCTGGTCTCATGTAAGCTAGTCCACAGGGAGAGGCACCAGGTCAGTTCTACCTCACCTATCTCTGGACCCTGGGGTGAAGTACGTGCTATTTTCTGCATTAGGGAATTACCATCCACCTCAGGGGACGGCAAAGGGCAACAGTAATAGCCTATAATGTTTTGGGAGTCTCTTGGCAACTCTGACCAACAACTTTAAGAGGGTTTATCATGCCTGATGTTAGAGGTTTTGTTCGATGGTCTTCGGGGATTAGGGAGAGTGGAGTGTTGTCAGCTCAGATGAGAAAAACATTCTTTTAAACTGTACATATACCGATTCATGTGTTATAGTTTTTTTTTTGTTGTTTCTCCAGCTGTAGAGAACTTTTTTAGTTTTTACAAAATGCCACTTCTCAATTGATGGTCTTAATTTGGGGGGTCAATGAGGTCCTACTCAGAAAATGCTTTGCCTAGATCATGTAGGGTATTGACTATTGTTTCTTCTAGAATTTTCACTGTTTTAAGCTGCATATTTAGGTCTTTTATCCACTTGGAGTTAAATTTTGTGGATAGTGATAGGTATGAGTCTCATTTGAGTCTTCTGCCTGTGGACATCAAGATCCAGAATGATTTGTTAAAGATGCTTTCTTTTTCTAGCTTATGTTTTTGAATTATTTATCAAGTAGTAAGTGGCTGAAGTTATGTGTATTCATGCTTGGGCCTTTGATTTTGCTCCTTTTGTCTGCATGTCTGTTTTTGTGGCAGTACAATATTAGTTTTATTATTATGGCTGTGTCATGTATTTCAAGATCTGGAATGAAAATCTTTCCAGCATTGTTCTTTTTTGTTCAGAATTGTTTTGGCCAACCTGGGTCTTTTGTGGTTCCTGACGAACTTTAGGACTGCATTGTATATTTCTGTGGTGAATGAGAAGGAAATTTTGATTGGCATTGCATTGAATCTTTAAGTAGCTTTTGGCAAAATGGTTATTTTCACAATATTAACTCTACCCATTCATAGTACTGAATGTCTTCCCATTTTTAGCTCCTTTATCTTTTTTCCCACTGGTTTGATGTTTTCACTGTCAAGGTCTTTCACCACCTTGATTAAGTTTATTACTAAATAATTTGCTTTCTTTGAGGCTGTTGTGAACATGGGTGTGTCCACGTGTGAACACGAATGTGTCCATGTGATCACTTGCTTTGTGCATTTGTTGGCGCATAGAAAAGCTACCGATTGAGTCTATGCTGTGGCACCTTGCTGAATCTGCTTGTCATTTCTAGAACTTTTATTGTAGATTTTGATGGGTCTCTAACATATAGTATCATGACATCTGCAAATAGGGATAATTTGCTTTCTTTCCAAAATTCTATCTATTTAATTTCTTTCTCTTGCCTTATTGATCAAGTTACTACCTTGATCACACCATTGAAAAGGAGTGGTATAATGACCATCCGCATCTTATTCTTGGCTTCCGTGGGATTGCTTCAAGCTTTTCTCCATGTAGGATAATGTTGGTTACAGGATAAGTGTGTGTATGTGTGTATATATATATTTTTATGTGGTTTATTACATTTATTAACATGCATATCTTCATGTTAATGCAAGGATAACACCATGGTGTATAATCTTTTTTGATATTTATATGTAGTATCTGCAAGTATTTGAGCAATTTTAATTTAATTTTATTTAATTTTATTTTTTTATTTTTATTTTTTATTTTTTTTTTTGGTTTTTCGAGACGGTTTCTCTGTGGTTTTGGAGCCTGTCCTGGAACTAGCTCTTGTAGACCAGGCTGGTCTCAAACTCACAGAGATCCGCCTGCCTCTGCCTCCCAAGTGCTGGGATTAAAGGTGTGCACCACCACCACCCGGCTTAGTTTTATTTTCATCAAGTTATTGGCCTATAATATTTTTTCTCTTCCCTTTCCCTTTTTCTTTTCTTTTTTCCTTTCCTTTCCTTACTGTCCCATTCCCTCCTTTTCTCTCTGATTCCTACCTTTCTTTTGCTGTGTCTTAGCATATTTTTGTAATTGGAAGTAGTTTGGAGTGATCCTTCTCTTTCCCTATCTCATATTTCATAGTTTAAGAAGGATTGACTATAGACTATAGATCTTCTTGAAATTCTGCTGTTAAGACATGTGGTACTGGATTTTTTTTCTTCATGTGTAAGAATTTCTATTATATAAATCTCTTCATTTGTTATTGGTCTGTTTATCATTCTTATTAATTAATAATTATTTTTAGTTAATATTTTTATTTGTTATGGGTCTGTTTATCATTTTTTATTAACTGGGTGATTTGGGTGAATCTAAAAATTTCTCCATTTCTTTTAGATTTCCTAACTTAACCAAGTACAGGTTTTCAAACCATTGCCTTATAATATTCTGAATTTGTGTTGTTGTTTATTGTAAAGATTTCCTGTTAATTTATGATTCTGGTCATTTGTGTCCTCTCTTTTTTTCCTTTTGTTCTTTGGAACAAAGGTCTGTCAATCTTGTTTTTCTTCTCAAAGAAGCAGCTGTTAGGTTTGATTTTTTTTTTCTGTTTTGTTGATTTCTGCTCTGATACTTATTATTTCTTGATGCTGACTGATTTGGATTTAGTTTGTTCTAAATTTTCCAAATTTTTGCATTACATCATTAAGTCATTTATTTGTGCTCCTTCTGATTTTTTTTTTAATATAGGCACCTAGAACTATAGATTTCCCTCATAGGACTGCTTACAATTTGTCTCAGAGGTTTTGTTGTATTGTGTTTCCTTTTTCATTTGGAAATTTTTTCATTCTTTCTTGATTTTTTCCTTTGACCCATACATCACAGAGTAATGAATTGTTTAATCTTCATGAGTTTGTGTGATTTTTTTTTGTCCGTTTTATCATCTTGTTGTCAGATAGGATGCAAGGAGTTATTTAAGTCTTGTTGAATCTGTAAAGATTTGTGTTTTAGGATATGGTCTATTTTAGAAAAGCTCCCATGCACTGCTGAGGAGAATATGTGTATTCTTTGATGATTGCGGGTGTGTTTTGAATATATCTCTGAAGTCCAGTCGGTGTATGATGTCATTTATTCTGGTGTTTCTCTTTATTTTTGTGTAGATGGCCTGTCTGTTAGAAAAGTGAGGTATTTAAATCACTTACATCTAATGGACTGATGGTAAACTATGTTTTTAAATCCAGTAGAAGATTTTCAATGAAATTATATGCACTAGAGTTTGGTAAATATGTTTAAGATAGTATTGTTTTCTTGGTTAACTGGTCACTTGATTATAATGAAGTATATGTCTTCATCTAATCTTGAAGTATATTTGATCAGATACTGAGATAGTGATGATAAGCAGAATACTAGATATTTTTGCAACACATATGTGTGAAGCATGGGTTTCTTCTTTTAACAAATTATAGGCAGACAGGCAGGTGGCCAAAAAAGTTAAAGAGTAAGTATTAGAATCGCAGTATTAATTGTGAGTTAAGAGAGAAAGAAAACCCCACTGATTCTTCTTGGGCACAAGATTGATTAGATTATCCTTGCTGACTTCTGTAGACATGTTTTTTGAGTTATAAATCAGATAATCAGTGTTAGAAACTTGCATGAAAGAAAACATCTCATGAGAAAACTTTTAGTTCAAATGTGACTTCAAGAAAACTTGAAAGAAGTCAAAGGCACCAATTCTGAGAGAATTGAAAGTTGAGTCTCATAGAACCAGTGTGTCAACTTCCAGGTGTGAATGATCGAGCACTGTGTTGAGATACACTGAAATCTGCAGTCAGGGAGGCCATTAGTTCTCTGCCGCCCAGCTAGCTTAGACCCGAAATAATCACACAGAAACTGTATTAATTAAATCATTGCTTGGCTCATTAGCTCTAGCTTCTTATTGGATAATCTCTTACATATTAATTTAACCCATTTCTATTAATCTGTGTATCACCATGTGACAGTGGCTTACTGGCTAAAGTTCCCATTGTCTATCTCCAACAACACCATGTCTTCTCTCTGATTCCGCCCTTCTTTCTCCCAGCATTCAGCTTAGCTTTCCCTGCCTACCTAAGTTCTGCCTTGCTATAAGTCCAAAGCAGTTTCTATATTCATTAATGGTAATCACAGTACACAGAGGGGACTCCCACATCAGAAATCAGGCCTGGTGCAAATTGCTATGCAAGCTTTTCTTCTTACTGACATTTTCAGTCATTAATTCTCTTCATAGATTTCTAAATATGAGGGGTAATGGAGATAAGAAAGTTCCATATTCCTCCCACAGTGCCAAGTCTATGCCAAGCACCAGTGTAAAACTCCACATTGCAATAATGTATTAATACACTTAATATTTCCAGCTATATTTTATGCAACACTAGTGTGCATCGTTAGAAGTTGATTTAAAATATTTGTTGAGTAAGTATTTATACCAACACCCAGTTTCAAATACAAGGGAAAAAGAATACAGAATAAATTGCATTGTTATAGATTATATTAAGAACTAGGATTTTGAAAGCACAGTTTAAATCTCTGACCCCTGAGATCCTGTATTTAAAGGGTATGCTGTGTTGGAGAGAAAAAGAACAATGAGTCAAATGACTTTGCAGCTTCAAATTGAAAAGATATTTAAAGCAAGAATAAATTCTTATCTGGAACATGAAAAGCAATAGATTGCCTTAGTTAAAGAAGGGACATATATCACGTAAAGAGGGGCTTTAAATATTTATTAATCTTGGAAGGCTGGAGTTGGGAGATGTTATTTCCCTCTTTCAAATTTCATTAGCAGCAAACTGTGTTCTGAACATTGCAATGGTGAACATGAATACACACACTTCTAAGTGTCCTATTACGACAACCTTGCCCCATTATTAACCCAAAGGGAAAAATATATTTGGATCTTGCAAAGTTGATCTCAGGGTTCCTCCCTAGAAATGAGCTCTGACACACATCCTATCTGTAGAAGGCCAAATATACCTTTGAGGGTTCCCTTCTTTGAATTTTGAAACTGAGGTTGGTTTGGAAAGAGTAATCAGAAATCAAATGAAGTAAATTAGAGCCTGGGTTTCTAAACGGCTCCTTGAAACCATAATGATTGAGTTCAAATCATCATTTATCCCTCAGCTAAGGTTGCACCTGGCTCTGCTCTTTCTGGCCAGGTGTGATTCCATGTCTACGAAAAGATTCTGGTTTAGTTTTTATAATACTTTCAGGTCTGGGATGGACTAATAAAGGAATGCTAACTCTCTCACTTAATGGAGGATGAGCCCAGGACTCAGGGAGGCAGAGAAGCTTATGTAAGTCCCAGATCAACCACCTACCCAAACCACATTGACCTTCGCACTTGTCTGTCTGGCTCTAGCCTGCCTGCTCTTCACCCCAGGTTCTGATACCTCATATTTCATGTTCAAGGAGGTTTTGAGGTTAGAATCCTCAGTCTCTGTTCTTAGACCCACGATTGGAAAATAAGAAGAGCCAGAGAGGAGGTTTTTCATAAAGCAGGTTTCTTTTTTTTTTTTAAAAAAAAAAAAAGATATATATTTTTTTCATTGCTAAAAGGAGAATAAAAAAAAATTTTCACCTCCTCCCAGCCTCCCATTTCCCTCCCCCTCCTCCCACTCTTCTCCCCCTTCTCCCACTCTTCTCCCCCTCCTCCCACCCTTCTCCCCCTCCCCCCACTCATCTCCCCCTCCCTCTCCAGTCCAAAGAGCAGTCAGGGTTCCCTGCCCTGTGGTAAGTCCTAGGTCCTCCCCCCTCCGTCCATATCTAGGAAGGTGAACATCCAGACTGGCTAGGCTCCCACCAAGCCAGCACATTAGGTAGGATCAAAACCTCGTGCCATTGTCCTTGGCGTCTCATCAGCCCTCATTGTTCGCCATGTTCAGAGAGTCCAGTTTTATCCCATGCTTTTTCGGTAACAGTCCAGCTGGCCTTGGTGAGCTCCCAGTAGATCAGCTCCACTGTCTCAGTGGGTGGGTGCACCCCTCGTGGTCCTGACTTCTTTGCTCATGTTCTCCCTCCTTCTGCTCCTCCTTGGGACCTTGGGAGCTCAGTCCAGTGCTCCAGTGTGGGTCTCTGTCTCTATCTCCATCCATCACCAGCTGAAGGTTCTATGATGATATGCAAGATATTGGTCAGTATTGCTATAGGCTAGGGTCATTTCAGGTTCCCTATCCTCAGCTGCCCAAGGAACTAACTGGGGACCTCAGCTTGGGCACCAGGGAGCCCCTCTAGGGTCAAGTCTGTTGCCCACCCTAAAGTGGCTCCCTTAACTAAGAATTGTGGTTCCTTGCTCCCCTAACCAACCTTCCTTTATCCCAATCCTCCTGTTTCCCCAAGTCCCCCCTCCTTCCCTTCTACCTTTTCTCTCCCCATCTCCCCTTATCCCCATCCCACCCCACCCCCAAGATCCCAATTTTCTCCCTGGCAATTTTGTCTACTTCCCTTAGCCAAGAGGATAACTATATGTTTTTCCTTGGGTTCACCTTCTTACTTAGCTTCTTTAGGTTCACCTATTGTAGACTCCGTGACCCCTATTTATGGCTAGAAACCAATTATGAGTGAGTACATCCCATGTTCATCTTTTTGGGTCTGGGATACCTCACTCAGGATAGTGTTTTCTATTTCCATCAATTTGCATGCAAAATTCGAGAAGTCATTGTTTTTTACCGCAGCGTAGTACTCTAGTGTGTATATATTACATACTTTCTTCATCCATTCTTCCATTGAAGGGCATCTAGGTTGTTTCCAGGTTCTGGCTATTACAAATAATACTGCTATGAACATAGTTGAACAAATGCTTTTGTCATATGATAGAGCATCTCTTGGGTATATTCCCAAGATTGGTATTGCTGGGTCCAGAGGTAGGTTGATCCCGAATTTCCTGAGAAACCGAAACACTGACTTCCACAGTGGTTGCACAAGATTGCATTCCCACCAGCAATGGATACCCCGTCCTCCACAGCCTCTCCAGCAAAGGCTATCCTTGGTGTTTTTGACTTTAGCCATTCTGACAGGTGTAAGATGATATCTCAAAGTTGTTTTGATTTGCATTTCCCTGTTTGCTAAGGAAGTTGAGCACGACCTTAAGTGTCTTTTGGCCATTTGAACTTCTTCTGTTGAGAATTCTCTGTTCAGTTCAGTGCCCCATTTTTTAATTGGATTGGTTAGCATTTTAAAGTCTACTTTCTTGAGTTCTCTATATATTTTGGAGATCAGACCTTTGTCTGTTGCGGGGTTGGTGAAGATCTTCTCCCAGTCAGTAGGTTGCCTTTGTGTCTTAGTGACAGAGTCCTTTGCTTTACAGAAGCTTCTCAGTTTAAGTAGGTCCCATTTATTCACTGTTGCCCTTAATGTCTGTGCTGTTGGGGTTACACATAGGAAGCGATCTCCTGTGCCCATCTGTTGTAGGGTATTTCCCACTTTCTCTTCTATCAGGTTCAGTGTGTTCAGATTGATATTGAGGTCTTTAATCCATTTGGACTTGAGTTTTGTGCACGGTGATAGATATGGGTCTATTTTCATTCCTCTACAGGTTGACATCCAGTTGTGCCAGCACCATTTGTTGAAGATGTTTTCTTTCTTCCATTGTATACTTTTAGCTCCTTTATCGAAAATGAGGTGTTCATAGGTTTGTGGGATAAAATCCGGGTCTTCTATACGATTCCATTGGTCGACTTCTCTGTTTTTATGCCAGTACCACCCTGTTTTCATTACTGTAGCTCTGTAATAGAGTTTGAAGTCAGGGATGGCAATGCCTCCAGAAGATCCTTTATTGTATAGGATTGTTTTGGCTATCCTGGGTTTTTTGTTTTTCCATATAAAGTTGATTATTGTCCTCTCCAGATCTGTGAAGAATTTTGATGGGATCTTGATGGGGATTGCATTGAATCTATAAATCGCCTTTGGTAGAATTGCCATTTTTACTATGTTGATTCTCCCAATCCAAGAGCAAGGGATGTCCATCCATTTTTTGGTATTCTCTTCAATTTCTTTCTTCAATGCCTTAAAGTTCTTGTCAAATAGATCTTTCACTTCCTTGGTTAGATTTACCCCAAGATATTTTATGCTGTTTGTGGCTATCGTGAATGGAGAAGCTTCTCTGTTTTCCCTCTCTGCTTCCATATCCTTTGTGTATAAGAGGGCGACTGATTTTTTGGAGTTGATCTTGTATCCTGCCACATTACTAAAGGTGTTTATCAGCTGTAAAAGTTCTTTCGTGGAGTTTTGGGGTCGCTTATGTACACTATCATATCATCTGCAAATAACGAAAGTTTAACTTCTTCCTTTCCAATTCAAATACCCTTTATCCCATTATGTTGTCTTATTGCTATTGCTAGAACTTCAAGCACTATATTGAAGAGGTATGGAGAGAGTGGACAGCCTTGTCGTGTTCCTGAGTTAAGCGGGATGGCTTTGAGTTTCTCTCCGTTTAATTTGATGTTAGCTGTCGGCTTGCTGTATATAGCTTTTATTATATTTAGGTATGACCCTTGTATCCCTAATCTCTCCAAGACTTTTAACATAAATGGATGTTGAATTTTGTCAAATGCTTTTTCAGCATCTAATGAAATGATCATATGTTTTTTTTCTTTCAGTTTATTTATATGATGGATTACATTGATAGATTTTCGTATGTTGAACCAGCCCTGCATCTCTGGAATGAAGCCTACTTGATCATAATGGATAATTTTTCGGATGTGTTCTTGGATTCGGTTTGCCAGTATTTTGTTGAGGATTTTTGCGTCGATATTCATGAGTGAGATTGGCCTGTAATTCTCTTTCCTGGTTGAGTCTTTGTGTGGTTTTGGTATCAGAGTAACTGTAGCTTCATAAAAGGAATTTGGTAATGACCCTTCTGTTTCTATATTTTGGAATACATTGAGGAGTATATGTATTAGGTCTTCTTGGAAGTTCTGGTAGAATTCCGCATTGAAACCATCTGGTCCTGGGCTTATTTTGGTAGGGAGGTTTTTGATAACAGCTTCTAATTCTTCGCGACTGACAGGTCTGTTTAGATTGTTCACCTGGTCCTGGTTTAATTTTGGTAAATGGTATTTATCTAAAAAACTGTCCATTTCTTTTACATTTTCCAGTTTTGTGGCATACAGGCTTTTGCAGTAAGATCTAATGACTCTCTGAATTTCCTCTGTGTTTGTGGTTATGTCCCCCTTTTCATTTCTGATCTTATTAATTTGCAAATTTTCTCTCTGCCATTTGACTAGTTTGGATAGGGGTTTGTCAATCTTGTTGATTTTCTCCAGGAACCAGCTTTTTGATTCATTGATTCTTTGGATTGTTTTCTGTGTTTCTATTTTGTTGATTTCAGCCCTCAGTTTGATTATTTCCAGTCTTCTATTCCTCTTAGGTGAGTCTGCTTCTTTTTTTCTAGAGCTTTCAGGTGGGCTGTTAAGTCTCCAATATGTGCTTTCTCTGTTTTCTTTAAGTGGGCACTTAGTGCTATGAACTTTCCTCTTAGGACTGATTTCATAGTGTCCCATAGGTTTGAGTATGTTGTTTCTTTATTTTCATTGAATTCAAGGAAGACTTTAATTTCTTTCTTTATTTCTTTCTTAATCCAGGTATGGTTCAGTAGTTGACTGTTCAGTTTCCATGAGTTTGTAGGCTTTCTGGGGGTAGCATTGTTGTTGAATTCTAACTTTAATCCATGGTGATCTGATAAGACACAGGTGGTTAGTAATATTTTTTTTGTAACTGTGTAAGTTAGCTTTGTTACCGAGTATGTGGTCAATTTTCGAGAAGGTTCCATGAGCTGCAGAGAAGAAGGTATATTCTTTCCTCTTTGGGTGGAATAATCTATAGATGTCTGTTAAGTCCATTTGCTTCATTACCTCCATTAATTCTCTAATTTCTCTGTTAGGTTTCTGTCTGATTGACCTGTCCATTGGTGAGAGAGGAGTGTTGAAGTCTCCTACTATTAGTGTGTGCGGTTTGATGGCTGCCTTGAATTTTAGCAATGTTTCTTTTACGTACGTGGGTGCTTTTATATTAGGGGCATAGATATTCAGGACTGAGACTTCTTCCTGATGAATTGTTCCTGTTATGAGTATAAAATGTCCCTCTCCATCTCTTCTGATTGATTTAAGTTTGAAGTCAACTTTGTTAGAAATTAGTATGGCCACACCTGCTTGTTTCTTAGGTCCATTCGCTTGATAAGCCTTTTCCCAGCCCTTTACTCTGAGTAGGTGCCTGTCTTTGTGGTTGAGGTGTGTTTCTTGTAGACAGCAGAATGTTGGATCCTGTTTTCGTATCCAATCTCTTAGCCTGTGCCTTTTTATAGGTGAGTTGAGCCCATTGACATTAAGTGATATTAATGACCAGTGGTTGTTAACTCCGGTCACTTTTTTAGTAGTAGGTTTTGTGTGTTTCCCTTCTTTGAGTTGCGCTGGTGAAGGGTCTCTAGATGTCTGAGTTATTGTGGTCATTGTTGGACTCCTTGGTTAGTGATTTTCCTTCTATTATTTTCTGTAAGGCTGGATTTGTGGCTACGTATTGTTTAAATTTGTTTTTATCCTGGAAAATTTTGTTTTCTCCATTTATAGTGAACGAAAGCTTGGCTGGATATAGTAGTCTGGGCTTGCATCCATGGTCTCTTAGTTTTTGAAGTACATCTATCCAGGACCTTCTGGCTTTCATGGTTTCCATAGAGAAGTCAGGTGTAAGTCTGATAGGTTTACCTTTATAAGTCACTTGGCCTTTTTCCTTTGTGGCTCTTAATATTTTTTCTTTATTCTGTATATTTTGTGTTTTGATTATTATATGGTGAGGGGATGTTTTTTTTTGATCCAGCCTATGTGGGGTTCTGTATGCTTCTTGAACCTTCATAGGTACATCCTTCTTCAGGTTGGGAAAGTTTTCTTCTGTAATTTTATTACGTATATTTTCTGGACCGTTGAGCTGCACTTCTTCTCCTTCTTCTACTCCAATTATTCTTAGGTTTGGTCTTTTTATTGTGTCCCATATTTCCTGAATGTTTTGTGATGAGAGTTTGTTGGACTTGCTGTTTTTTTTGATCAGTGCGTTTATTTTCTCTATGTTATCCTCAGAATCTGAGATTCTTTCTTCTATCTCTTGTATTCTGCTGGTTATGCTTGTTTCTGTAGTCTCTATTCGTTTACCTAGATTTTCCATGTTCAGCCAGCCCTCTGTTTGTGTTTTCTTCTTTGCCTCCATTTCAGTTTTCAAGTCATGAACTGTTTCCATTATCTGCTTGATTGTTTTTCCTTGGTTTCCTAGGGTATCATTCACTGATTTACTCAATTCCTCGAACTTTCTGTTATACTTCTCATCCATTTCTATAAGGGCGTTTTTTATATGCTGTTTAAGGGTGTCAATCACTTTCATGAAGTCAGTGTTTTCTACTTCTTCTTGATTAAGGTGTTCATGTCCTCCTGTCTTGAGGTGCTGGCTTCTGGTGATTTGGTGTTGTTTTTCAGATTGTTGGGTGAATTCTTGCATCGGCGTTTCCCCATCTCTTCCTCCCAATACTCTCCTATGGATCTTCTTTTACAGGATCAGGTCTTCTTGCCCACTGATGTACCTTGCCAGTGATGTCACTCCCCAGTGATGTTTCTCCTGGTGTCCAGATCGGATCTCCTTGCTGCTTGGTTAGCTAGCAAACAAGGGGCCCACCCTGCTTGCTGCAGGCAGGCTATGGGGACAAAGGAGCTACAGCCCTCTCCTTTGCCCTCTGCTTCGGGTTCGGTCCCAGCGCCCAAGCAGGCTGGGCTGGAAGGCGCTCTGCCGCTAAAGAAGGGAGGGACGGAGGGAGACAGGGGGTGGGGGGATCTGGATGTAAGCTGGATGGGATAGGAAGAGAGAGGAGATACCGGGCAGTATAGCCCCTGTAGGATGACCAGGAAGTGCAGGCGGGCTGTTCCCGGGTGCCGCAGCACTCACTCACCACAATGATGTTTCACTGGGTGCCCAGATGGAAACTCCATGCTGCTTGGTTAGCTAGCAAACAAGGGGCCCACCCTGCTTGCTGCAGGCAGGCTATGGGGACAAAGGAGCTACCGCCCTCCCCTTTGCCCTCAGCTTCGGGTTCGGTCCAGCGCCCAAGCAGGCTGAGCTGGGAGGCGATAAAGCAGGTTTCTAATGCTAAAACATAACAGTTTGATAGGTGGGCTGCCTATCCACGTGGGGGCACATTATATCTTATTCGAATCTTTTTATACCTCTGTGGGATAATAAGGCTCCACTTAGATTTTTTGAGTTCATCTGTTTCCTGTTCATGTTGGTAATACAAAAACACTTCCAGTTTAGGATAGCCATCATTGCGTTTCTCCCAGACACAGATGTATTTACGCAAGATAAAAAGAAAAATGAAGAGACCGAATGAACGTTTTCTATAAATGTCACAGTTTTGAGTCAAATTTTTAATGAATGGATAAGCTACAGCTGTGGAAATGTAAGCAGGATGATTCCCCATTTCACCTTATAAATCCTCCGTCCCCAGGCTTCAGCAGAGGGATCACAGCTCATTAAGGTCCCCAGGAAGCATGAAGTTAATTGGAATGTTTGGTCGTCTCTACAGAGGTATATGAGCTAACAAAACTGGCTTCGCTTAGTGTCAGATCCAGGAACCACAGATCCTGGAAACTCAGAGAATGTTACACAGAAGGAATACAAAAATGCTGGGGCTAGAAATACCATTTTCCAACTATTGAAAATGAAAAATAAGTTACCAAAAGAAACCAGGAGAGAGAACTCTACCTTACTTTTGTCTAAGAAAACACACACACACACACACACACACACACACACACACTCCTGACATCTTCAGAAATCTTTCAACCAAAAAAAAAAAAAGAAAAAATAGAGGAATAAAATATTTAAAGTATTCATTTCCAAAGCCCACTAGACTATAATTCTTGAACTGCTAAAATTATGGTTTAAAAGTTAAGGCAAAATAAAGTCATTTTTTCCCATAAACAGACTTTGAAGAAATTTGTCCTGGTTCCAAGTTATGAAGACAAGTTACATAGAACTTTAGAAGGCTAGAAAATAATATATGCTGGGTCTATATAAAGACAGAAAAAGCACTGAAGAAGAAATAGGTCACAATGAAATGAAATTAACCTTTCGTTTATTTCTTTATTAATTTAACAGATGACGATTATTAAAATATAATAAGAACAATGTATTTGATAATCCGAGCATATACAAACCTGCTTGCATGTAAGTGAAACTAAAGACAGGGATGGCACAAAAGAGGAGAGAGGAGGAGTAATTAAAATCACTGCTGCTACTTTTGAGTGCCGGTCCAATATTTGCTAGTGTGTTTGTATCAGTTACAAGCGGATATTGCACACTAAACGACAGCCATAAAACCAAATGGAAAAGATCCACTATACTAAAAAGGAGAAAAAGTGAGTGGTATAAAATGTTTGCTTTATATTTACTGACAGTAATCATCATAAAGCAGTGGTTACTAATATTAATTTCAGACAAAGGAAACTTCAGAAAAGTAAAGTTATTATGGATAAAGAATGGCAATGCATTAATGCTAAATGAATAAATTTTCTCAGAACAAGTGACAGTTAATAGCATGTGTGTGTTCAATCACATACAACCCAAGAGGAAAATAAAGCAAAGTACACGAGACTTGCAAAGAGAAGATGCAGCTGCTGATGCAGCTGCAGGTTGCATAACTTCTCTATCAGCAGACAGATGAAGCAGGAAAAAACAAGCTCCATCCATCAACAGATGCAATTGATTTTTAGAGAGGGATTTATCCAAAGCCACAAAATAGACGTAGTTTTTAAGCACACGTGAAACATTCACCAACACAGATCACTTTGCATGCTATAAAACAGATTTTATCCCATTCAATAGAAAATCCATGCCAGGCATTATAAACGTCTGGGGGAGGCCATGGATCCTAGAGGAGAACCTACTACAGCCGCCACTTTCCTAAGCTAGCTTAAATCTCTCAGGGCTTTCTCAATGAATATAGATAGTTCTCATCTCTCATCAAAGATGCTTCTGTTCTTGCAGCAGTGTGTACTATAGAAAACGACAGCTATTCAAAACGCAGACATGGAGCTGACTGTGGGACACCTGTCCCCAGGTATTTACAACACAACCACCGCCCTGAAGCTCATGGAGCATCAGGGAAGATGAAAAGACTGTAAGTGTCACAGCACCAGGACTTCAGCTATGAGATCATACCGTAGAAACTGGAAGATAGGAAGGAAGGAAGGAAGGAAGGAAGGAAGGAAGGAAGGAAGGAAGGAAGGAAGGAAGGAAGGAAAACAGGAAAGAAAAACACCATGTGGATGAGACTGATAGGGAAGAGGAGTTGAATCATAGAGGATTTGGGGGTAGAGGGCGAGTGTGAACTAGATTGTATGGGGGCATTGGAGATGATTCAGTAGTCAAGGACACTGCTCTTGTAGAGGATCTGAATTGGGTGGGTCCCCAGCACCCACGTTGGACTTTACAATTCACAGCAACTCAGGTCACAAAGGACCCTCCTTTCTGGCCACAAGGACACTGCGTGTATGTGGTATATAAGCATACATGTAAAAACACACACACACAAAATTATAAAATACATTTTGAAAAGATATATTATGTGACTCAACACATTAATACAAATATTATTTTGAAAAATGAGAGAAGTCACAATCTGTTCTAACACAGTAAAATTAATCTACCCATCAATAGGAAGGTAGTTATAAAAATTCCAAACTCAGTAGGAGCAGTAACAGACTTCTAAATGACAGATGTACTGGAGAAATTTTCAGTAATATTAGAAAAATTTGAACTAGATGAAAATAAAATTTCTAAAATTTTGTAGCATGGTAAGTTCTATACATACATAAATATCTATTGTCTTGGGTGCATATATAATGAAAAGAAGAAAATCCTAAAATCAACCATCTAACCCCACATCTTAGGAAATTAGTAAATGGGCAAATTAAGTGCAAACAAAACAAAGTAGGGAATGATTTTAAATTAGTAGATATGATTTTAATTTGTATAAAATATTAGAGCATAAATTAGAAAAACTGAAAACAGGAAATCAAAAGTCAATTAAAGCAAAAGATCAACCTTGGGAAAATCAACAAAAGTGTTTAGTTTTGGTCAAGGCTAAGGAGAAAGCAAATCAGAGGACAAATTGCTGACCTCAGAAATGGAAGATAGCACATAGAAATTCTGTACACATAAAATGGAGAAGAATTGAATACTGTGAAATGTTTTTATCCATAAATTTTATCATCCAGACAAAATGATCTAATTCCTTGAAAAACAAAAACTACCAAAGTTCACTGAGTCTGAATAGATCATCTGAACAGGCCTACATATGAAAGATGTTTAAGTGTTAATAAAAAATTCATAACCTACTTAAACAAAAAGAATCTGACCCAGATGGATTCATTAGTGAATTTTGCAAAATATTTCACAGAGAAATTGTACCAGTTTCTTAATTGCTTTCTGAAAATCAAAACTGGGGGAATGCTTTTCAAATAATTTTGTAAGGTCATGCAAACATATAAGAAAAATAGATCAATATCTCTCAAACAAAAATTCGAAATTCTAGAGGAAAATGTTATAATATCAAACATAATAGTATATATATTGCATGCCATAACCAAGTAAAATTTTTCATAAGTGTTCATAGCTAGTTCATAATTAGAAAATTAATTTGTATAAATCATCATATCAAAAGACTAAGAAGGAAAATCATTTTACCCTATAATGGATTCAGATAAAATACTTGACAAAAGCTAACATTCTTTCCTCCATACTAATAGAGGCCCAGTTCTCAACTTGACAAAGAATATTTTACAAGATACGTATAACTAACATGTATCTTTAATGCTCAGAAACAGAAATTTTCCTCACTGTTCAAGAAAAATAAGCCCAGCATGAACGTTCCTTCTCACCACTTCATTTTAGTACCATGCTGAAAATTTTAGCAATGCAGCAAGACAAGGAATGCAAGTAAAAGCATGCTAATTGAGCAAGCACTGTAGGAATATGGCAGCATAAAAGGGTAATGTACAAAATTCTGTTGCCTTCCTATAGTCAGCATTCAGCAAATGGATTTGAGATTTAAAAACTCAATACTAAGCTGGGTGGTGGTGGTGCACCCCTTTAATTCCAGCACTTAGGAGGCAGAGCCATGTGAATCTTTGAGTTTGAGGCCAGCCTGGTCTACAGAGTGAGTTTTAGGGCAACTGAGGCTACATAGAGAAACCCTGTTTCAAAATAATAATAGTGATGATGATAATGATAATCCAATACTAGACAGAGAAAGCAGGATTTGCCAGTAATCCCTACTCTCAGAAGACTGGTATAGGAAAAAAGCTGTGAGTTTGAGGCCAGTGTGGAGTACATAGGGAGTTCCAGACCATACTGGTGTACAGAGGAGGATTCTTTCTCTCTCAGTACACACACACATAGTCTCTCTCTCTCTCTCTCTCTCTCTCTCTCTCTCTCTCTCTCTCTCTCTCTCACACACACACACACACACACACACCACACCCCTTACCACCATTTACATTATTACCCCATACAATGAAATCCTTGGGTGTCAATCTAATGAAACAACATTTATATGTTGTTTACAAAGAGAACTACAAAATGTGATGAACAAAATAAATAAAACCTAGAGACTAAGGATGCATTTGCATTTGTGGATAGAAAACTCAGTATTGGCAAGCTTTCAGTTCTGCCCATTTTAAACTATAGATTTAATGTGTTTCAATCAAAATGTCAGCAAAGTACATTGTAGGCATCAAAATGGAGGGGCAGATGACCCAGAGTAGCTGAGAAAATACAAACGAGGAAAACACAGTTGGAATTCTGGAGCTGCCTCACTTTAAGGTTTATCACAAAGTCAAAAAATAAGATGGGATGATAATGATCCGGGATTAGGTAGGTACATCATAGGGGGAATTTACAGTGTCAAGAAACAGACCCACATAAACAGTTCCTCATTCTTGGCAGAAGAGTCATATAATATGGCAAAGATAGTATTTTCAATAAATGGATCAATAAAAAAATGGAGATCTTGATGCAAAAGAAAAAGAATCTAAACATAGATGCATACCTTTCATAGAATTAATTCAAAATGGATTAATGATTGTCTTAGTGTTCTATTGCTGTGAAGACACACCATGATAAAAGAAACTACTAGAAGAAAACATTTAATTGAGGTCTTGTTTGAAGTTTCAGAGAATTAATCTATGACAACTATAGTGGGACTGTGGCTAGAGGCAAGCATGGTACTGAAGCAGTACCTGAGAGCTTTACAACCTGGTCAAAGGGCAACAGGCAGAGAAAGAGAAAGAGAGAGAGAGAGAGAGAGAGAGAGAGAGAGAGAGAGAGAGAGAGAGAGAGAGAGAGACTGCTATGCGGTTTTGAAACCTCACAGCCCCCCTCCCAGTAACACACTTCCTCCAACAGGTCATACATACTCCAAGAAAGCCACACCTCCTAATCCTTCTAATTCTGCTTCGTCAGTTCCATTCCCTGGTGACTAAGCATGCAAATACATAAGCCTATAAAGCTGTTTTCATTCTTATAACACTGACCGAAGTATAAAATGAAAAAGTACAAAAATTTCTAGAAGATAACAGCAGGGGAATATGTAGATGTTGAAGACCATGGACTTGGCAATCGTGCCCCTTGGTATCGTGCCCCTCCCTGCCACCATACTTTTAAGATGTAATATCAGTGGCATAATTCTTAGGAGAGAGAATCGAAAAGCTGGAATTCATAAATTGTTTACCTTCTGCTCTGAGAAAAAATACTGTTACAAGGATGAAAATGGAAGAAAGAGAATAGAGAAAATTATCGCAAAATACATATGAAAAATCAATGTTATAGACTGTCATTTATAACAGAGTTTATGTAAGGTCTTGGAGGTTATGTAAAAGAAAAACCCTTCTCAACTGAAAAATGAGAAAACAAATCCAGATTTAAGCATAGAATAATGAAGATACATAGGTGTCAAAAAACCCCACAAAAAGCAATGATCTGTTCTATATCTCAGGGGACAGAAGATTAAAAAATGTAATATCAATGCCACTTGTCCAAGCAACCAAAACCTGGAATGCTGACATCCAATTTCAAGAAGGACTTAGAGTCATGGAGATGCTACTTCATTGTTGTTGGAAATCCAAAAGGATACAACCACTTTGGAAGAGAACTTTGATTTCTTAGATATATTCTTGCTATTGAGCCTAGTATTATATACTTGGGATTAATCTAAAGAAACTAAAAGCTTAGATGCCCATAAAAATCCTGTACATGTATATTTATGGTAGCTTTATTTATAACAGCTAAATTTGGGTAATCAGAAGATTTATAATGAAATATTATTGAGTAACAAGGTGAAATAAACTGCCATAAATGGGAAGAATTGGAACTATCTTAAGTGAGTATTTCTAAGTGTCAGAAGTCAATCTGTAAAGTAGCCTGGTGCACCATTCTAGATAGGACAGAACTTTGAAGGCAGAAGATCAGTTGTTGCTAAGGGTTTAGGGGAATAGAAAGGTGGTGCATGGAGCAGAAGCATTTGTTCTGGCAAAGACACTCTACAGTGATACTGTAATGCTGGATAACTGTCAGGGAGCCTACTTTCTAAGCACTTACAATATAAGTTTTCAATAGTAAATCCTAATATCAACTCTGTCTATTGTTAATGTTTCAGTGTGAGTTCATCATTAAAAACAAATGGACCGTTTTGGTGGCAGATGTTATGGGAGGGTGTGGGTGTCTATGGGAGGTCCTGCATCATCTTTCTGATTTTGCCATGAAACTAAGTGTATTCTTTAAAAATGAGTTCTTATCTAAATAAAAGTATACTTGCTGTAACAAAGTGACACACTAATAATTAAAGTGATTTCAAAGTGTTTTCCATCACTTTATTTATAATAATAGTATATCCATGCATTATAATCAGTCCCCTATCATCTCTATTAGAATATACTATCTGCATGCACAAAATGTAAGTACAAATGGATTAAAGACCTCAATATAAATCCAACCACACTGAACTTCATATAAGAGAAAGTGCGACATAGCCTTCAATGCATGGGCATAGGAGACCACTTCCTAAATCTAACACCAGTAGCCCAGACACTGAGAGCAACAATAAATAAATGGGACCTCATGAAACTGAAAAGCTTCTGTAAAGCAAAAGACACAGCCAGGAAGACAAAAAGACAGTCTACTGAATGGGAAAAGACCTTCACCAAACCCACATCAGACAGAGGACTGATCTCCAAAATATATAAAGAACTCAAGAAATTAGACATCAAAATTCCAAATAACCAAATTAAAAAATGGAGTATAGACCTAAACAGAGAATTCTCAACAGAATAATCTCAAACGGCCAAAAGACACTTAAGGAAATGTTCAACATCCTTAGCCATTAGGGAAACACAAATCCACAAAATACCATATTACATCTATAAGAATGACTAAGATCAAAAACACCAATGATAGTTTATGCTGGAGAAGACATGGAGTAAGGGGAACATTCCTTCATTGCTGGTGGGAATGCAAACTTGTACAACCACTCTGGAAATCATTATGGCTGTTTCTCTAGAAAATTGAAAATCAACCTACCTCAGAACCCAGCAATACCACTCTTGGGCATATACCCAAAGGATGCTACAAGACATTTGTTCAACAATGTTCATAGTAGCATTATTTGTAATAGCCAGAATCTGGAAACAATCTAGATGCCCTTACATTGAAGAATGGATAAAGAAAATGTGGTGTATTTACACAATGGAGTACTACTCTGCGGGAAAACAACAACAACAACAACAAAATGATAACTTGAAATTTACATGCAAATGGATGGAACTAGAAAAAAAGGATCCTGAGTGGGTTAACCCTGACACAGAAAGATGAGCATGCTATGTACTCACTCATAAGTGGATACTAGCTGTAAAGCAAAGGATAATGAACCTATAGTCTATGACCTTAGAGAAGGTAAGTAACAAGGAGAACGCTAAGAGAAGCATATATGGATCCCCCTGGGAAGGAGAAATAGATAAGATCTCCTGAGACAATTGGGGGCATGGGGTGGGGTTGGGGGAGAAGGAAGGAAGGAAGGGGAGGAAGAGAAGGGAAGGAGAGGGGGAGGAGAACTTGAGGGAACAGGAGAGTTAAGATGGGGAAAGAGATATCTTGATTGAGGGAGACATTATGGAGCTACCAGGAAGTTTGGCACTAGAGATATTCCTGTGAATCCACAAGGATGACCCCACCTAAGACCCTAAGCAATAGTGGAGAGGGTGCTTGAACTGGCCTTACACTGTAGTCAGATTGATGACAATCTTAAATGTCACCATAGAACCTTTATCCAGCAACTGATGGAAGTAGAGGCAGAGAGCCACTGTGGAACACTGGGCTGAGCTCCCAAAGTTCAGTTGAAGAGTGGCAGGACTAAAAATATGATCAAAGAGGTCAAGACCATGATGGGTACACCCACTGAAACAGCTTACCTGGGTTAATGGGAGCTCGTCAACTCTGGCCAAACAGGGAAGGAACCAGCATTGGACCAAACTAGTTCCTCTGAATGTGGGTGACAGTTGTATGCCTGGGAAAAACTGTGGAGCCACTGACAGTGTGACCAAAAATTATAGCTACTGCTTGTATTGACTTTTTGGGAACTCATTTTCTTTGGATGTATACCTTGTTCAGCCTAGATATAGTAGGGAGGGGCATTGATTCTTTTTCAAAGCAGTGTGCCTTACAATCTCTGAGGTGTGGATGCGGTGTGGGTTCTGGGGTAGGTAAAGGTAACAGGAGGAGGGGAGGGAGTGGAAGCTGGGATTGGAATATGAAATGAAAAAGATAGTTTTATTAATGAAATAAAAAAGGATTCTATTTTATTTCTTCAACCAGTATCCTGAATTGTTGTCACGAGAAGCATTTCTCAATGTGCAGGGATCTTCTGCCATCATGAAATTTACAAGGTCAAGAGGAAATGTAAAGCAAGCAACTATGTATTTATTGTTGTGATGAACACTCTGAAGAAACCAATGGAGTTAGAACTTACCTGGAGAGATCGATGAGTGCACAACACAAATAAAAATTAGCATTTAATTTTTCTTTTCAAAATTATCAGTAGGCCTGGAAGCTGTGTGATAACTCAGATATCTTAATGAGCCACACAAATATGGTGATATACCTATAAAATATATACTTTACATTGATAATCATAGAATTAAGTTATATTAAGTATGGGGACAAAAACACCAGAGAGATAAAGATTTGCTGGATGTTCTAGGAATGACAAAGGAGCTACATTTCTACCAGAGTAGTTCATATTTTCTTCTGGAGAATTTGCCTAAAAGCCTGAATTTCCACTGTTTGTTACGTATTGTACGCAATTTTATATCATATACTATTTGTGCATATTCTGTGACTACTGAAGTGAAATGGACTTTTAATACCGCTATGACCTGGGGCTGCCCGTGTTTAGCGTTTCTGCTGATCCAAGTACTGTGTGTCCTATCGCATCTGAGTTATCCTCTCCTTGGGGGCAGATCTGGTGCCTAGGAGCCCCCTTGATTAATTGGAGTGGCAGGAGATTATCCATTCCTTCTCAATGGAGATGAAAAAGTCTTGAATAAAAGAGTTTCATTCCTAGAAAAGTCGGGATATATGAACCCTAGGAGGATGGCATCCTAGGAGTTTCATAATTGATTCTGCTCTCGATTTATGACATGGAGGATGCGATGAGAGAGTTCATTAGGGCAATTATACACTCACAGGAGATGAGTGCACTTTATATTCATATGTTTCTATGGGTGAGGACTGTCCGTGGCTGTCAGAGATAAGCCCATAGTCCTCTGTCCTGGGTGGAACTGGATGGAGTCTGTTGAAGCTGCAGTTCTCTGTGACGTGTATAGTTCTCAGCTGGCACAACTTAGCAGTGTATGAAACTGGGTGCACAGTGCCAGAGGAAAGGGGAGCCAAAACTCATGATGCTGAAGTAGACCAGGTTGGCCTGACTATCTCATAGCTGTGGCTCTTGGGTTATTTATTTCTTTATTTGTCAAGCCTCACACATGGGCAAAATGGTAAAATTGTTGATATTTGTTTATTAGAATTAATGATTCAGAGGAAGATAACCATGTATTTGATGTATAGTGATGTTTAATAATACATGCTGAGAATCCATTTTTAAATAATGTATATATATATATATATATATATATATATATATATATATATATATATATATTTGATTTTCGAGACAAGGTTTCTTGGTAGCTTTGGTGCTGGTCCTGGAACTAGATCTTGTAGACCAGGCTGGTCTCTAACTCACAGAGATCCTCCTGCCTCAGCCTCCCAAGTGCTGGGATTAAAGCCATGTGCCACCACCACCCAGCAATAATGCATATTCTTAATTACCCATAGCTTATCATAATTTGTTTTATATATATATATATTTGTTTGTTTATTTATTTATTTATTTATTTATTTTAATTATAGATGCTTCCTAAAATCCTGGACAAGCTAGCACCAGCATTCACCATGAACAGCTGCAGTTTTCTGGTGGAAAAATCACGAGCCTCCACTGCCCGGGTTGTGGTGTGGAGAGAGATGGGAGTTTCCAGAAGTTACACCATGGAGAGCAGCTATTGTGGCTGCAACCAGGGCCCCTATCAGGTATGTGAAGCTGTCGGGCCCCTGCTATCTGCTCAGCAGCAGAACATGGAAATGAGGAGCAATAGCAGACCTGCCTTTCTCCCTTGCAAGGGGTAGGAAGCTTCCAGCTGAGTCTGCCCTCACCCCTTCGCTGTGAAGAACTGCTTCAATGATTATTTTTATACCTGCGGCAGCAGCTCTGTTGATCCTGGAAATAACCTGTGCATGCCTTCCAATGTAGTACTTCCATCAGCTGTCTGCACTAGCAAGCGGCAGGGAGCCTCTCTTCGATCTGAACGACCAGTCATGACTGTTATATGCATGGAAATATGTTATCTTTTCCAATAACCAAACTGCACATCGGAGAGGGTATAGGTCTATAGGTGCAATCAAAACATTTCTGCGCCGGGTGTTTTATGTGGCAGGGTAAACCAGCAGCCACCTGCTGTCACCAGAGCATAGTGGAGCATGTGTTCACTATGAGTCCACCAAAATGTGTGGGCTATTTTTTTTTTTTGATGCTCGAGCTAGTGTTGAGGGAAAGCAGTGCTGTATAAATCATGTCCTTTCTACAGCTATATTAACGGCATGAGCAGCTGGATAGCTGCTACAGCACACTGCTCTGGCTGCTCTTCCCACTCTCCCATCGAGAAGCATAAATAAGAGACTCAGTGACAATGCCAGGGTAATAGACTCTTTTAAATTTCTAAGGCAAGTTGACAGACTACTCCTTGGTGACTTCCATTCAACCCCCAAACTACCTGGACCTGACGAGCGCTAATGCTCATTGGGTGTTGGCTTTGAAACGCTCCTAGAACAGCCAGGAAACACTTGGCATCTATCATGAGTTCGTAGAAATCTGTTCGCTCATCACAGAGAGGTTAGGGACTGGCAGATTATGAGAGCTGCCTGTCTTCCCACCTGGCCAAAGAGAATTTTGACACAGGGCTAGGGAGCCATTCATTTTGTCTCGCTAATTCTGTCTGCTAATTATCCTACACAGTTGCTTCAAAGAATTGCATTGTTAGTGGATTAATGTTATTCGACTAATTAATCCAATTTTCTCTTGTTAATATCGATGCAAAATAGGAAGATTTGGGATCTTTGCACAGGCAGCCAAAGACCTCACTCTTCCATTTATCGAAAGGGCTGGAAGCCCATTGTCTCACATGCCTACATGCCTGCCCAATCAAAGAAAGATATGAATGAAACTTGTTCTCCTTACAACACATGAGTTCTGTACATGTGTAGATGGTTGGAGATTATTTTATCAAATTCTCCTCATTCTATTGTCATTCAAAAATCTATGGTATCAGAAAAAAATAAGCCTAGAGTACTTTGATTCTGTGGCCTTTTGAATATAGTATTTTATCTCTTCGTCATCTGCCTTTTTATGGAAAAGGGGACAGTCATTCAAAAGCATCCCATACAACATTTTACAGATTAATTGGATTGTTGACTTTCATTGACTTAGTTTCTCCAAGAACTTATCCAGCCTAGTTTCATCTAGTCACCTAAAAATCAATGGCATCCACTATGAATCAACTGGCCACTCAAAGGCCTTTCTGGCTGTGTGCAAACACAATAACTCACAGGTCAGGTCATCTCAGATCTTCATTTTCCATGTAACATACATGGAAATGACATGGAAATGTTAGCAATGACAAAGGATGAAAGATACTCAGACAATGGGCTGGCGTTCAGGCACTGACCCAATGTCTGCTCTGTGAAATTTTCCACATTGCCTTTGTATGAGGTCTCTTAAAGGAAGAATGGAGAGAACTGGCTACAGAAAGCCCCAACTGCGCCAGACCTGGTTTTGCTTTCACAGGCCCAGGCTCTATATGAAACACCTCTATGAATGGATTGGTTTTCTCCTTCCCATTGTTTTCCTGTCCTTACACACACCACAGAGCCTCACTGAGCAGAATTACAGATGGTGAGCATGGTTGGGTGAGTAATTTTACATATGGGAGGGCCTATCTCGTAGGAAGGAAGCCAACTCAGAGTTGGGTGTTTGGGTGATTTTTGTTTGAGGAATATCATAAAGTCTGTGAGCTATAAAGCAGTATAGAAACTTTTACCCTGAACATATTGCAAATGATTTTTTTTTATATTGGGAAGCTGAGTCCCAGTTGGGTCTTGAGGTTATTATTCTAAGGTCATCTTTCCATTTTTTGTTTAGCATTACCATTTATCCAAAAGATTGAGGATACTTAAATACACCCATGAGGGGCATTCCTTCCTTCCTTCATAAGAATATAAATATTTTTGCAGTTTCTCTGGTTAACGTGGCTTTAAAGCAGTTCCAATCACTTCTCCCCCAGCACACTAAGTACCTGATTTGTTAGTGGTGAAGTGAAATAGCATTTCTTACGGTGACATTTATGCTGGAGGTACATTAAAGAACATTAGCCAATACATTCAGATAATTATTATTAATATGATATTTTTCTCTTCTATTTTCCAGTCTACAGTTGGATAGTTTTAAAGAAATCTCCTGCTTATATCTCTTTGAGACACAGTTTCTGCTCTAGTTGTATAGTTAGATCCAAAATTTGTGTTTAACCTGGAAGTTCCACCTAGTGAGAGAATTTGCTTTACCTACTGGGGACTGGCCTAAAGCTCTCACATCTTCTGAGGCAGGAAGGAAAACGGAATGAACAACCATTCAGAGCTCATGTTTTAAGAGGTGTCTAGTTGATATGGACATCTGTTTGCTTTTTACTGAATGTGTGTAACTTGGGGTCACATCCATCATGTGCTTCTACATACAGAGGCAAGTATCTGGGTTTCATGGGTTGCTAATGGCTACGGAGTTTGACACGAGTGCTCCCACTCAAGTAGGCTGTTAGCTTGCATCTTGACAACATTGTGGACTTGTAGAAAGATAACACGGCCTTACTTAGAGCAAGAATAGAAGACAGGTGATTCAGCTGAGGTCAAAGAATAGCTAACTGGTGTTTGGTACCCTTTCTACGCGTTAGCTGCTTTATGTTGTGGACCCTCCGTGTGCGTCCTTCATCTTTTCCAGCCTCCACTGAGGTCCCTTTCCACAACCCTGAGTTATTCAAGACATAGTAACGACCTTTAACCCATCTATTGGATGACCTTTGCTTGGAAAAGATGAGCAAAGCCCATTATCCGTGTCTGGCACCAATAACAGACTAAGAAGATGACTCCACTCATTTAGGGTGGTGAAACCAAGCGTTCGCTACTTGCTTACTTGCAGCAGCATGTGTAAGATATTTCTCAGAGAAACATGTGTGGTCCCAAACACTTGTACCACTGAAAACTCCTACCCTGGTCTGGGTAACAAGGTCACAGCAGCGGCTCAGCTGGAGTCCCCTTGAGGTAGCCCTCTCACCCACTGTGCACTCTATCACTTCCCAAGACCACAGTCAACTAAAGCAGAATCACATCCCCAAGGGAAGAGTAGGCTGTAATTGCAGGGGACCATCTGAAGACCTTCCTTCCACTTGTACCAATGGACCTGATCCTGGGAGGATCTTGTGTGGTCCACCACATCTGGTCTAATTAAGATGTCATGGGCCAGAGGACAGCCATCCACAACACTATCCAAGTGCCCTTCTTTTTTTCTAAGTAAAGTCCAATAATTTACCATTTTGCTAAAAATTTTACAATCTCTTGCTTGTTTAAACACTCAATGCTGAGTCTAGCATTGAATCACTAGTAAAGTGTATGACGAGTGAATAAATAAATGAAGGCAATGGGTCAGAATTTCTATAGAGTGGTTAAATGATTATCCTGTCTATCCAAGTATCTAATAAAACCGAATTCATTGTGGTCCACATGTGATCACAGCCATTGTAAAAATGGAGTCTTTGAGAGCTGCTGCAGGATGCGCACATGGGGAGTGTGTGGGTGGGAGAGGGCCAGGCCAAGAAACCAGAGCTGAGATCTCTTGGCCCTGTCATTATGACATGATTTAAGAGCACCTAATGGATTCTTTCCCAGAATAAAGCGATCTGGTCCAGGTGTGGAATCTCTCATGGCCACATCCTCATAACAGATGGTGTTTAGGCAGGCAGACTTCCCTTTGTATACAAGGTCGATGCCACAGTCCATATTCTAAGTCCCGTTTAGGCTCAAGCCACTCATTTCCCCTACATGCTTACAGCTGTGTCTGTCATAGTGCATCACCTGCTTCTGAAGAAAGCTGCCAACTGCTTTTCCCAAAATCCTTGGCTCTTCTAGAGTACGTACATACAGGGGCAGGTTAAACTGGGGACAAGAGCTGAGTCTCCTTGCCTGTTAGTCTCCTTGCCGCTAAAGTTCTCTCTTGGATTTTCTGGGGCTTCTATTGCATATTCAGTGAGAGCTTACTCTTCTCCTGACCAACTTCACGTTTTTTGTTGTTCACCAATGTTGTAGAGAATACTCCTTAAATACTTCTATGGGAGTCTCTGAGTCTTAGAAGAGCTTTCCTGGGGCAACCAACTTATAACCAACTTAGTGGTTTTTTAAAAGACATACATTAGGAAATATAAATGTTTGAATTAAACATTTAAATATTGAAAATGTTTTGATGAGAGTGAATTTCAGAAGGAAATTATATTATCTACAAATACTTTCCAAGGCTCCCAGGATCCCTCCTTCATACTCCACTGGCTTTGATTATTTAGGACATGCAGCCAGAGACTCCATCTGAGAAGTGGGTTTTCTACATTGCTATGTAATGGAGGCTAGGCAGTCAGGCACTATGATTTTGTCTTCCCAGCACCAAGGATATGGAAGAAGGAGGATTTCTGATGACCATTCTGAGCTACATGGTGAGCCCAAAGTCTGTGTGGGTTACACAGAGAAACCTTATCTTAAGAGCCAAGGGCTAAGGATGCAGCTCAGCAGAAGACTACTTATTCAAGGCCTTGGGTTCAATCACCAGGACTTGAAAAGAAGTAGAGGTCGGGCTTATTACTGGAACTGTGAGAAGCTGCATAACAAAGGACTATAGATTGTGGATATTTTTTCTAGCATGATTTTGGAGGCAAGAAGTTTAAATCCAGGTCTCAGCAGGACTACCTTCTCTCTGGGAACTTGATCAGAGATGTTATCCCATGCCCATCTCTTGGCTGCGGTATTGCCAAAATCTGTTATATTCTCTGGTTTCTAGATCAATAATCTTAGCCTATTGCTTTGTTATCACATGGCCTTCTCCCCTAGTGCGGCTCTCTCTCCATCTCTTCTTGTCTAATAAGGACATCAAGAGTAACAAAACTACTGTTTAGAGGAACACATCTCAATTTTCACATTAAAAGCTCACCCCATGTTTAAACTCCAAACAAGATTTTGGTTTGTATTGATAATAAAAATTGCTAATGGCAATTTTATATATATATATTTTTTGGTTTTTTGAGACAGGGTTTCTCTGTGGTTTTGGAGCCTGTCCTGGAACTAGCTCTTTTAGACCAGGCTGGTCTCGAACTCACAGAGATCCGCCTGCCTCTGCCTCCCGAGTGCTGGGATTAAAGGCGTGCGCCACTACCGCCCGGCCGCAATTTTATATTTTTATCTTAGCAATGATGACAATTTTTGACCATAATATTACATTCTAGACCTTAGTCAAACCTTTAGGGTCAGTTAGAGATAAGGACTCTGGATTTTTAGAACTGTAGCATGTAGCCAGAGTTTAAAAACTAAAGAAACCAATGATTTGACTTATGTGGAGATTATTATCCACATCCCTCTAACTCTTCTCTCTCTCTCTATCTAAGTATGTATATATGTGTGTCTCTCTGTGTGTATGTTAGTAGATTTACCTATATTATATAAACTGTATATAATATTTAGACATTTTCTTTATCATTTTCTATTTAGTCTATCAAATTGCTACTTAGCATAATCTATATATATGTAGACATTGCATCTGTGAAGTCCTGGAGAAGGAGGAGGAGGAGGAGAAAGAAGAGGAGAAAGACAAGATTTTGTGAGCCTTTATTTAGGGGAACAGAAAGAAACAAGGGAGGAATAAATGGTAGTGTAGGGGACAACTTCATGTGTCTACAAAGATGGCTGAATTAAAACAAACACATAAACAAGCATACCTTCTCTAGCCATGACCACAACTGGTAAATATATTTAATTTCTATTTTCAAGTCCCTTCTCCTATATCCTTCATTTGTATGAGGAGTATACACCTTTTCAGCTCCTGATTGACTGTGAAGGTGGATTTTTCTCCCATTATGGTAAACAGAAGAAAGTTAAGGACACCTCAATCTTTAATGTATGTTAAAAACCATCTGGAGATTAAACAATGAGACTTCTGAACCATGAGACCATGAGTCCAGAAATTTCTGGAATGAAAGCATGGCTCAAGGGGTATACTATCATATCTTACCTTGATCATTCAGAGTCTGATGATCCAGGATCTGCTCATGGAGAGACTGAGGCAGGATATCAGTGTAAACATAGAAGGCAAGATTGTTTGAAAACATTTTTTCCATTCCAGATCCTCTTTAAGGCTATGGAGAAATTTCCAGAGCTTATGCCCCAGACTTTCAAATTCTCCTGTTCCTACCTGCTGCTATTTTTCTTTTGAATTGTCTTTTATATGTTTATATGGTTAGCTAAGTTATTTTTTCGTATAAGACTTATATTTAAAAATCGTCTAGCATCCTGGGGAAATTACACATGATTTTGTTTGTTTCTCCTGGCTTCTGGGCCAAGCTCAGGGCAGGAGACTTTAAACAATTTTATTACGTGAGCTCACAAGAGCCTAGGAAAAAATGTGATTATGTAAGGGATGGGACTAGGAACTATATGCCTATTCCCTGGGACAAGACTTAACAGTTTTTACAGTTATTCTAGAGAGGGCGTGTGATCACCTGCAAAAGATTACAAGAATCCTGGATCTCTGGAGGGTTCTTCTGTACTTTGGCTATTTCTCTCGAAACGTTTTGCTTGACTTTCTTTTAAAAAAAAAAATTGACCTCAGTCTATAAATCACCAGATATTTCTGCCTCAGAACCCATTAGCGGAGGAACAACGATGCCTCTCATTAAGTGTGCTTTGGATTAACTTCAGTCTGTAATTACCTGGACACTAATCTCCCAGGGCTCTCCTTCACAGGTGGTGCTTGGGCTCCTGGGGCATCAGCAGTACCTGGCATTTGTTAGCAAAGCAAGCCCCAGGTCGCATCTGCTCAAACAGACTCTACTTGAAGGAGCTCTCTGGGTGACTGTTTCCACTTGAGGGTCTCAAAGTAGATTTGCAAAGGTCAAGAGTGCGTGAGTCAGGGGAAGATGGGAGCTCTAACCTTTTGGTTAGGGCAAGGCCATTGTTGTATTTACTTTTGAGCTAGCGTGCAGTGTCAGATATGAATATGATTTACAAGCTGAATGTAATCCCCAGTATGAACAGTTTGGTTGCTCTAAGTTAACATTTTAATGTTGTAAGAGCCTTTCTTTCTTTTTTTTCACCCATGTTCTGTAACAGCCTTCCCCTCCCTGGAGCTTAGAAAAGAGTCCCGTTTTCCAAGTGCTTATTTTTGCCATTGGCATGTCACTTTAGTCCTTTGCAGATACAGAGATGAAATCCAGATGCTAATCCATCATTTTGGGGGAAGCCTATTTGGACCCTTTATGTCAGTACTCTTTCTTTCCTTATTAACTCCGATTCCACGCTTGTGGTTCCCTTGTTTAACCCATCATTTTATTGTTTATTTATGGGGCCGGTGATCAAACTCAGGGCCTTGCGCATGCTGTCTGGATGCTCTTACCACTGAGCCACAGTTCCAGTTCCTTTGACCTCTTGCTATATGATCTCAAAGCGCTTGGTGGGCAGTTTATTAGCTCACTGCAGGCTTGATGATACAATGAAATACTGCCCTCATTCTGGAGCCCTCAGCTTCCGAATGTCTGTCAGCACTGCAATAGAATAGTAAAAGGAATTAAATAAAAATCAAGAGGCAGCGATGCTAATAAGGTTGCCAGCAGGGGCCTTTCCTGGGATTACTCGCACCCTAGCAGCCTTGAATTTTAAATGCCCATTGCAGAAAATGATTCCTTCTATCAAAAATAAGGAGGGAATCTGACACTTGGAATAATCCAATAAGCCTTAAATGACCTCTGGTTCTTTAAAAATAATTTGGCTTCAAACGAGTAAGAAGAAGAAAAGGTAGTTTATCTCTGTAAATCTTATTCTCCCCATGTGATCTATGTAAATGCAATAAGCTGGGTACCCTCATAGAGCAGACATCTAAAACCAAAGAAAGCAGACTTAAGCCAGGGATTTATTTCACTTGTAGCACTGGGACACAGGATTTGTCCCACCTGGGATGCTTGACTTTGGTCTCTGGTGCGTGACTGAGTCCATGGAGTTGCGTCTACATACTAATGTGCTCAGAAAGGCACCATCCAGGTTAGGCAGTGCTACCTAGAAAGCAAAGGGTAACCTGGAGAAGACCCTGGTTGCAGTAACTGCTTTACTATGCGGAGAAGGGGAAGGTTCAAGATCTCCAGCCAATCTGTTGTCATTTTCCGCTGTGTCTCATTCCAGGTGAATGACTTGAGTTCTTTTGTTGTCGTTGTTGTTGTAACAACTTAGATTAATTCTCCTTATAATATCTGTGTTCCAAGATTGCTAACAAGTAGAGAATGTTCCAGAATACTTTCAACTCTGATATTAGAAGACATGCATTAGATGTTTTTATATAAACTCACAATTGTCTCATCAGTCACTATACACTTATTATCGACTTTATTTTAAATTGGCAGATGACTATGGGAATATATAGAACACTCAGAACGCTCCACCAAGGCTAGGTATGTGGTCAGGACATCTTCAATCTTCATTTGTTCTTTTGTATATCATTCAAGGAATTTTTTTTAATTCGCAATATGCTAAGAGCCAAGAATATGACAGAGAGGAGAACTGACAGCTCCCTGCTCCCTAAGAGCTTTACTACCAGCCAGAGCAGCAAATGCTTAAATAAGCAGCAGCAGCCTAGAGTAGGGAGCGGTAGGGAAGGAGCTGGGCGCTATGGGAGAGCAGGAGATGAGGATTTAGGTCCTCGGTAAATGATGGTTTTGTTGAATGTGAATTATCCACAAGTTTTTCTGGGGTGTATGTGAAACCGAAAAAGACAACATCTGGGAAAACAGAAGACAATCATTTGCAAGTAGGGCAGCGTGAGGAAGTTCTTGATTTCTCTTTCATCCTTCTTTCCTTTCATCCTTACGTCTCATTTTATATGTATAAATCTCACCATGGGATTCTGGACTGGGCTTTGGCATCCAGTACACTGGGGCCATTGGGACTCTTCATACTGTGACTGATACCAGGGGGCTCTCCTTAGGAGCACTCCCCAGACTCTCCGAGGGCATTACTATATGGTCCTTTGTTAACTCTGCCTCCCTGGAGCAAAGAGAATGAAAAAGATCAAAAAAAGGTGAGTCTTACTTATACAGATGAAGAGGAAGTCCGTGTTTAATTAAGTAAGAGTCTTCATAATTATTTGTTCCGGAGGAAATCCTGGCTGCACCACTGATTTTTATGTCTCTGAAATCACCTTCCCTTTGCAAACAGATCTGTGACTTACCAACACTTTTGTAAACATTTCCACTGTGTCAGAAATTTGCTATAGACCAAGCATGATGGGGGAGTGGCAGTGGACGATAAAGGGGGAGCCAGGTCAGGGAAGCAAATGTGACGCAAAATATAGGCATTGTTGTACGGATTAAAGCCACCAAGGGGCCTTGCTCACCTACAGGGATGTGTCCAGAGAGTACATGCACTAGAGGACTCGAAGAACAGAGCCCCTGCCTGTACGTTGTACCTGCCCTTCCCATCTACCTTCTCATTAGTCAAAGGTGTCCCCAGAGAGTTAAAGTGGCATTTCCAGTTGCATCTGAATATGGCTTCCGCTGTGGCTAGTGGTCCAAAGCCAGAACGCTTTGACTGGCCAGAAAATCAGGATGTTTGGCCTGGCTAGATCATGGCAGCAAGCATGAAGAATTTCCCAGGCATGTGACTGTAGGCCCAGGTGAGAAACTACCAGTTCCCAACTACAGCTGGTGACACTGGAGGCAAAATTCACCACCAGGGACTCAGGGATGGATGACCTTGAGAGAATTGGCGAAGGTCTCTAGAATATGCTCTTTACAATTCCCTAGAAAATATGAATAGTTCACACATTAACGATAGCACACATTTGTAATAGCCAACCAAACATGTGCATGAGTTTGGGTGCCGTGCTTACACTTGTCAAAATTTGACTCTAGCAATGCACTGTGATATGCGAATACCCAGCCACTGCTTGTTAGTGGTGGAAACATGACACCAGGCTTTTTTTTACTTGTGTCTATGAGGTTCAGCAATTGTTGGCTGTATATGAGATGGCGTTATTTATTCTTTTTTAATCTTCAGTCACCAAAAGAAAGGGCTAATTTTTTTATCTCCATCTGTGTAAATGTACCAAAAGCACTCCGTTTATGGCTGTGATGAAATACAGCTAAGCGGCTCCCCCACCTTCATCACACGCTAGCTGTCAGCTCACCTACATCTCCTTACACCCAGACAGGGAAAATCCCAGTGGATGTTCAGTCTCCTGGCAACTGACCAGCGGTCCTCCACTTCACCTTAGGCTGGTGACGTTTTCAGATACTGCGGAGCTAGCACAAGCCGTTCTGTTTCATGGCAAGATTGTGTCTTCAGAACTGCAGTCAAATGGAATCCTGGGCAGAATTTAATATGTCTAAATATAATATGTATAAATAGAAAGCCCTGCATTTGGTTAAAACAAAAAGAAATCACTCAAGTATAAGAAAATTCATAAAAATATTTAAGGTTTTATTTCCTTAATTTTAAGTGTAATATGAATTACATGTGAACTATGACTGTTAAAATTTTATGTGATATTAGATTACACTGAAATTATCATAATGCCTAAAATGAGAGGCGTGATATTTCTTCTTTTTTCCAACCCAATCTAATTGCATTGAAAAAAAATGTTTCATTTAATAATGTAACTCAATTTTTAGACAGACGTGGAAGATTTGTAGTAGGAGTAAGCAATGGTCAGATGAAAGGAGCTTTATAAGTTATCTTAAAGGAGTGGAGTTTAATTCCATGATAATATGAGATTGTTGGTATGACTTAAGGAAATGAATAATGGGGTCATAGTGTCTTTTAACAACTCTGCACTAGACAGGGGAGTGAAGGATCTGAGACAAGCGAGGTAGTGATTACAATTGCCCAGTGTTGGCAGAGGGCAGATAACACTGGAAACACAGCAAAGAGATATTCAGGAGGTGAAGCTGATCAGACATGAGCACAAGATGATGGAAGTAGAAAAGGATGATATCATCAGAACTCTGCAATGAATGTTCTTATGTTCTTTGCATGGGTTGAAAATTATAAATAGAAAAAGGCACACTTTAGTGTGTGTATGTGTGTGTGTGTGTGTGTGTGTGTGTTCAGTCATAAGCATCAGGAACCGAAGTATTCGCAGAGAAACTATCAGTTGTTATGTCTAGAAAGAAACTAAAGAAGCAAAATCTGGCTTACAAACTTATAGACTAGCTGTTCTGTGATAGTCTGGAGTCTGTCATTCATCAAGCCTTTAATGGAGGAGACTGGAAAACTACTTACTTAACACAGAGGAACTTTTTAACACACACCCATCACTGCTTCAACTGAATTAATAGTTGCTGCAACCTAATTTAAATCTACTGCTTATTTTTCTTGGCAATTCAAAATTCTTAGATATTTTCTTGTTCCCTCTAGCATCCTATAAATGTAAGTCTATAATTTTGTTTTTATTATTTTGACTGAGGAGAAGGGCTGTGGGTCAAACATAATTGCTTGTGTGTTTCTATGTAAACATATATCTTTTGTAGCTATATTGTAGAACTAGTAAGGAAAAATAAGAAAATAGAACCAGTATTGAAAAATTTGTGTGGTTCACAAATACAATATGTGTGTCTATTTTTGCTATTTTGCCATTTTGATGTTTCTTTAAATACTTGGTTTACATGCGCATCTCTAGCAGACTGGTGACCAATCTGCACATATATTTTTATTGAAAATAGATTCTTCTCTGTTGTATACAACAAGACCACAGTTTCCTCTCTCCTCTCCTCCCAGCTCCTCCCTGTCCCCCACATCCACTTCTACTCCTGCTCCACCTCTCTTCAGAAAAGAACAGGCCTCCAAGAGACAGCAATTAACATGATAATGCAAAATAAAATAAGACAAAGACCTCACAGCTAAGCTGGGCAAGGCAACCCCAGCAGGAAGAAAAGAGTCTCAGGAGCAGGAAAAAAAGAGACACAAATGTCTCCTATTTTTTTCCAGGGTTAGGAGTCTCACAAAAACCCTAGGCTAACACCATGGCACAAATGCAGAGGAGATCCATGTAGGCCCGGGCCTTGCCCTTCAATCTCTGGGAGTCTGCTTGTGCTCTGCTTAGCTGATTCCAGTGGGCTGTGTTCTAATGGGGCCTCTACCGTCTTAGAATCCTACTCTCTTTCCATTCTCTCTTCCATGGGATTCCCTTAGTTATGAGAGACACCATGGAGACTTTCATCTTTCATTTTAGACTCTCTCTCTCTGCATAATGTCTGACTGTGTCTCTCTTCATCTGCTGCCAGAGGAAGCATTTCTAATGAGGACTGGACAGGATATCAATTTTCTTATTTTTAACAAGTCATGATTGATTCTGCCATAAGTCTCTGGCTACCCAACCTTTGTTCCTGGCCATTCAGGAACATGGGCTCCCTCTTGTGGAGTGGGCCTCAAGGCAAATTCAGACATTGGTTGACCACGCCTACAGGTTCTCTGACACCATTGCCCCAGCATATCTTTCAGGTCATACAGATTGTAGGTCAAAGGTTTTGTGGCTGGGTCGGTGTCCAAGGCCCCTTCTTCCACCAAAGAGACTACCATGTAGGGGTGCAGGCTCCCTATAGGCAGCAGTTCGATGTCTCTGTATTCAATGAGCTGTATTGTCCTTGGCCCTGGGGCCCCACTACCAGTTTATGGAGGGCAACCCTCTTTCCTATCATCTTTCTGGGTTATCTGAGGATCTCCTCGGGATCCACTCAGTCAACAACTTAGCCAAATGCAACCCAGTTTTGCCACCGGAAGCCTAGCCTGGCTACAAGAGATGGCCAGTTCAGGATCTGTATCCTCCACGACGAGGATTCTTCTCTAGGATCAATCACCTTCTTACATTCCAGGAAGTTTCCTCTGAGCTAGATTTCCACACTCCCCCTAAAAGGTCCCCAATTCCAGCCATCTCTCCCTGTACTCTTTCAACATCCCCATTCATCTTTCCTGCTCCCAGCCTCACTTGCCCCAGTCTAGCTGCAAAACCCATTTGAATTGATGTTTGATAAATCTGATGATACTGTTCAGTGGTACAGCATGTGCCTAAGATATGAAAGGGCCTAGGTTCAATTCCCAGCACAAAACAAAAATAATAGAACAAACAACAATAAGAACAACAAACACACAAAAATCTTTACATATCTGTGATTTCATGCTTCTAATGATTAAGTTTTCTTGAAAATTTCATTGATTGTTCTAGAATTTACTTAAAATATTTATCATTTATTTTGCACACAAAATTTTGCTAGGAAGAAGATCTTTGAGTACATATTTTCCTCTTCTCACTATCAGTGATTTCATCAATTGGTTAGAATTCCGAAAGGTCAATTGTTAGTTAGAAACAATGAGGAAAAAAATGTGATTTGGATAATGTCATTCATTCATCCAGCAAGATCTGGCTTGGTCTTTCCTTCTAGCCCATGGTCAATGTGAGAACTTGGCTTTCCACATTGGGCATTTTAGTTTACCCACATACGGCAGCACATTTATTTAATCTGTGTGAACAGGTAAAACATAGAAGGTATATAGAAATGGAATAACTACTTTTACCTTATGTTTTTTTTTTCACGTTCTCTCATCTCTTGGTTCGAATGTCTCCTTCTTCTCCAGCCCTACAAAGATTAACTAAACCAAGATATAGTTACACTTTGCTTTTAAGTTTTGCTATTCAGGTATGTTACCATTCATAGAAGAGAATTCATGGGTTGATTTGTCTATGTTTTAGCTCTTATGAATTAGTATGCGGGAAGAGGCCATTGCAACAACAGATTGACTTTCAAATTGGATTGTCACTTTAGCAGTCATTTGAAATCTCATTTACCACTGACAGCCACTGCCAGTTACCATAACAAATCAATTTGTGTGTCCTAACACTCCTCAGGCCCTCTTCAGTCACCCCTCAACAGGTTGACTACAGCTGTCATGATCAACCTCTCCACAGAACTAAGCCACCGAGTCTTTCTCTCCGCGATGTTGCTACTTTGATGATCACTAGATCCTCAAAGACAGAATAAAAACCATTTAAAAATCTCAGTCATCAAACTCTGCAGGCCTCTCTATGACTGGACTCCAGGAGTTTGATCCAGTGCTTCACTGTGGATCTCTGCATCTGCTTCAATCAGTTACTGGATGAAGGTTCTATGATGATAATTAAGGTAGTCATCAATCTGATTGCAGGCAGTTGAGGTACCATCTCCACTATTGCTTAGATTCTTAGCTGAGGTCATCCTTGTGAATTCCCGGGAATTTTCCTAGTGCCTGGTTTCTCACTAACCCCATAATGGCTCCCTTTTTCAAGGTATCTCTTTTCTTGCTCTCCTTCTCTGAGGAGTGGATGTGGGTGGAGTGGGGAGAAGGGTGGGGAAGCAGGACAATGGGAGGACAAGGAACTGGGATTTGTACATAAAATAAGATTGCCTAAAAAAACAATCAAACAAACAGAAAACACTGCAGACATTCTAAAGGAAGGTAGTAGCTACCATTCTTCCTTTCTTCTTGTGGGACACAGGAGGTGTGTTTAGTTTTCAGGTCATTGAGTGATGGTGAACATAGACTGAGATAAGACATGGGAAGGATTACTGAGCAAGGTAGTTTTCCATCTCGGACTTTCTCACTCTGAATTCTGATAACGCTTTGTGCTGGATATTTCTTTGTTGTGAGGACCCATCAGTGTGTTCCAGGTGGTGAGCAGAACTAATGGATTAGAGTCCAGCTTCTCAGGGAAGAACATTCTTATCTGAGACATAATTCTTGGTAAGATTGAATTAGAAAGAAGAAAGTATAGTAAATCTCTTGCTTGTTTATTTTTGTCTCTACCAAGTTTTTTTTCACCTAACCTATAATTCTAAATTATCTAAGCAGAACAGCTTCAAAGAGGAGTGGGCAGGTATTCAGAACTGTAAATGCAACAAGAGACTTTATTTAACTCTTTGTCATGAACTTCCTCAAATTGTCCTTGACTTTATAATAAATCATAGTATTTATTGAAACTTAATATATACTCTTGCATTTGCATGAATTAACTGTTAATATAAACCTATACAGTGGTTGCTATTTTTATCATCTATTAGGACAAGGAAGTTATGGCAAAAAATAGTGGGGTGATACATCCCAGATCAAACACAACTGAAGGAACTGAGAATTGAATCCAGCTAGAATCATACACCTGAGTCTTTGCTCCTTGTTGCTCCATCACATAACATCCCCTTTGTACACTCTAGGTATGTTTGTTTCTGACCCTTATATCTGCTCTACTAATACAGGTCTTGGTGTTAATCTTCTTTCTATAGATGAGAAAATGAGGGGAAAGGTATCTTGCTAATTCATCTAAGTCATATACTCATGAAGTACAGAGTTAGGGATTTCAATGGATTTGGTTGCTTTCCGTTTTTTTTCTTTTTCTAGTCTCTAAGTGTACAACCAAGTGTACAAAGGTAATACACTGAGGGAAAAAATTACAGGAAAAGAGCGAGTAACCAGGTTCACACATTATTTGGAACAGGAACATATATTTGTTTGGTTTTCATGATCTCACAGAAGGAATGTTATAAAATATACATCTAGTTTTGTAAATTGAATAAAAGCTGTTTTATTTTTGCATATGCAACTGAATATTTATAGCTACATATATTTTTATTTAATCGTTTTAAAATTTATTTTGAAAAAAAAACCTATCTTTTCTCATTTTACATATCAGTCCCATTTCCCACTCTGTCCTCTCCCTGTTTCCTTCACCTTCTTCCCCACCCAATCCCCCATCCACTTCTCAGAGAGGGCAAGGCTTTCCATAGGGAGTCAACAAAGTCTAGCACATTGCTTTGAGGCAGGACCAAGGCCTTCCCTAATATATCTAGGCTAAGCAAGGCATTCCTTCAAAGAGAGTGGGTTCCAAAAAGTCAGTACAAGCAGTAGGGATAAATCCTGGTCTCATTGTCAGTGACTTCACAGTCTGCCCCAGCCATACAATTATCACCCACATTCAGAGGGCCCAGTTTGGTCTTATGCTGGTCCCCTCGCTGTTAGGCCAGAGTTGGTGGGCTCCCATTAGCTCAGGTAAACTGTTTCAGTGGTTGTCCCCATCATGGTCTTGACCTCTTTGCTCGTAATCTACTCCTTCCATTCTTCAACTGGCCTTTGAGAGCTCAGTCCAGTGCTCTGCTGTGGCTCTCTGCCTCTGCTTCTATAAGTTCCTGGATGAAGATCCTATGATGACATTTAAGATAGTCATCAATCTGACTATAGGGCAAGGCCAGTTCAGGCATCCTCCCCACTATTGCTTAGGGTTTTCACTTGGGTCATTCTTGTTTTAAGACAGGAAATTGGGACTTGCTGGAAGATGGGTCAGCAAAAGCCAAGGCACGCAGCCCAGTGATGCAGCGTAAGTTACTGGCCATGCATTTGCTCAGTTGTTCATTGACTCAAAGACTTGGGACAGAAGAATCTTCTTCTGCAACAACTGTGGTAAATCTTTCTCAGGGATTTTCTTGGAAGGAGTGTGATTCAGCAAAACTCTGAAATCAGGAAAATGTGTTTGGTTTAAAAAAAGATGTGGGCGCCAAGTCTGTCGGCCTTTTTGTCAATGTGAGATCTCGGACAGAACAGTGGGACAGGAGGAAAGATTTCCTGGAGCTCACATCTTCAGAGGTGCCAGGCCAGCATGACAGGGAGATCAGGGTGGGGCAGTGCTGCTCTCATTATGCTGGCTGAGAAATAGAGTATTTCAGGGCTGCCTGGCTTTCTTTTTCCCCTTTGACTGCATCTGGGTCTTAGCCTGTGAGATGCAGCTCTCCCCGCCTCCCACACTGAGGATCAGTCTTCCCCTTTAATAATTTTTTTCTAGAAACCCCCTCCCAGCACACCCAGATAAGTGCTTTCCTAATCTCCTAGGCAGGACTCAATCCAACCTAGTCAATAAGATTCACATTTATAGGCATGCTGACTAAGGTAAGTCCATATTGACCAAAAAGGCGAAAGTTTCAATTTCTATGGGACCCTCCTTGATCATCAAGCAACAGCGGATGTACTGGGGAAAGTTGGGAACCCTGAGATCATACAATGAGAACCCAGTAGGAAATGTTTGGTTTTTCTATAGGTACAAAGACTCTAGATTATGTTATTGGCATTATCCCTTTTCTTGTCTCTTTGGTTGTAAACCTAGCTATTTATATTATCCTTAGTTTTGAAAGTTTCCTAATATTTATTATAAAGTGTTATAATATTGAAATATATACACGTATGTATGTATAGCTATTTACCCATATATAAGCACGTGTATACATACATTTGTGCATAATGTATGTATTATATATGTGTGTGCTTATGTATGTACATATGCAATACACACACTTATACAACATGCTGGGTACTATCTTCTATGATTTTAATTATGAACTTATTTCAAGGAAAAGCAATGCTTCTAATTAGTCACCCAATTATTTATATTTATAGATAAGAATAAACTTCATGAGCAAAAATTAAAAATCCTACATTACAAATTAACCAATACAATACTAAGATGCTTGAACTCAGAATTTTGGACTAGTGAGAGAAGTCAGCCAATAATATCACTTATCAATAAGACCAACGACCAGAGTTCAAATCCTGGGACTCACATGACAGAAAGAGATAACTGAGTCCTATGAACTGTCCTTTGACTTCCACACCTGCACAGTGACGTGTGCGCATGTAAGTGCATATGTATGCATGGATGCACACACACACACACACACTAAAATGAATAAATAGATAAATAAACAGGTGTAAGGTGAAATCTAAATGTGCCTAGCTTGGCCGCATTGCTAACAAGAAGCATAATCTATTCTGGATTAAAGAATAAAGAAGCTGAGCTTTGGGGCTCCTATTGCTCAAAGGTGATATCAAAGATCTTTGATACAGTTGGTCTCCTCTAGTTATCACTAACTGAGAAGATTCTGCCAGTAGGAAGCCTACAGGCTCAAACAATGGGACTTACTTCACCCCATCTCTCCATCAGTAGAAAATTGACAGCTGAAGCCATCAAGGATCGGCTTGCTTGCTGTGCCTGCACAGTAGAAACTTGCTGCCGAGAGTGCCTCCGTCTGTCAGAGTTGCTTTTCAACATTAATAAGATTGAAGTGCACAATGCACATAGAACTGTGTGCCTGAGGTCAGATGATACTGCAAATATAGCCTGATCAAATCCTCCCTCTGGTATATATGCCAGGCCCTCTGAGATGGAGCCCCGCAGGCTGGCCGCCAAAGCTCAACTTTAATCCTTGACTTTTCTGTGCACACCAATGAAGCTTTGCCTTTAGTTCTTGTTCAGGCAAGAACTAAACCAGACTGTGTGAGGTATAAGAACTGAACAAAGACCCATATTTGTTCACAGTAGCTCTTTCCTAGAGGAAACTGAAGCAGCTGTCTTTTGTTTTCAGGGAAAACCTGTGTTAATACTTTGTAAATTTATTTATTAATGTTGAGAAAACTGAGAATTTACTGATTAGGAAATGAGGTAAGAAAACACCAAACATGGCTCCTGGTCCTAAGGCGCCCTACAACAAGCCCCCACTGTAAACATACGACCATGTTTCTCCACCATGATGAACTCAAATTTCTTCAGCTGTTGGCAAAAATAAACCATCCCTCCTTTTGAAAAGATAGCATCAAACATCCCAACTCATATATGTCTATAATTTGAATCCACTCTCTTTCCAGAATCCTTTACAGAAGCACACACACTTGCTTGTAGACATGCTTGTACACACTGTATGCACGGATGGTGAAAGGCAATTGAAATATGAGTATTTTATAATTATCATCCTGACCCTCATGTGTTGATCCCTTCAGAAGTCATTGATGAGTTTTCCAAGTTCTTGTGTGGATGAGAGTTTTATTGTCATGATGTCAGACTATTGTTTATCTGTACATTCAGTCTCTCAGACCCATTTTCCCCCATTTTCTTGCTTATAAAAGAGTGAACAAATTCATAGTGGTCTCAAATGCCCCCTTTTTAAAGAATTGTCGTCATACGTCATAGGCAATCATATGATGAGATCCTAACCTTTCGGTTGCAGTGTCAATATGTGATCATATAGGATAGTCACAGAATGGCTGTGTAGAATCACGTAGGCACAGTTTTGAAGCTTTCATGTCTACTATTAAAATAATACTTTTAGAAGCCGGGCTATGGTGGTGAACACCTTTAATCCCAGGACTGCGGAGGCAGAGGCAGGCAGATCTCTGTGAGTTCATGGCCCCTCTGATCTACAACATTTAGTTGTAGGGAAGACCCCAAAACTCCAGAGAAACCCTGTCTCAAGAACCAGAAATGAATGAATGAATAAATAAATAAATAAATAAATGTAGAGCTATGGAAGTTAGTAAGGTACCTGCTGCACAAGCATGAGGACCTGAGTTCATATCCCCAGCAGCCTCAAAAAAAACAAAACAAAACAAAAAAAAAACAAAAAACAAAAAAAAAAACCTGGTCATAGAGACAGGAGTATCTCTGGGACTTGTTGAATTGTTGAATTGGTGAGTTCTTTGTTAGTGAGAGACCCTGCCTCAAAAAAGTAAGATGAAAAGACCAGTTAGATGGATCACAAGGTTAGTACACTTGTTGCCGAAGCCCAGTGACCTGAGTTTGAATCCTGGAACTGATATAAAGGGAGAAGAAGATGACCAGCTCTGCACAGTTCTTCTTCTAGTATCCACATGCCCACTGTGGAACATGTACCTCCATACACGTGTTATTCACACACAGTTATAGTATTTTCAGATAATTAAAAAGCTTACGGTGGAGAGCAGTAGAGGAAAAAAAACAACTGAGATTGTGAGATTGACTTCTGGTTACTACACATTTACGGACATATATGTGCACACATACACAGACACACCTGAGTCAGCTGCCAAGAGAGCAAATTCCAGAATTTATGGAGGTCAACCCTAGGTACCTAAGTCATTTCCAATACAAAGTATAGCTTGTGTATCGCATCTATTTGATTCAATTACTCGTGAAAGACCCTCAGAGTGGTCCTTCCCTAAGGAGGAGACCCCTAACCCAGGGAACAGTTGAGACCACTGGCTGTAATTAGCAAGAGGTTTATTGGGTGGGCACAGGTACCTGTGGGCGGCAAAGTCCTTTCAGAGGACTTGCGTGCCTGCAGGCTAGGAGAAGGTCTTTTTATAGGAAAAGGGTGGCAAAAGCAGGCATACAGAAGCAATGCATGGTTACAGGGATCTCATTGGTCAGTTCAAATGAGGAGATGGGTTCATTTAGGGGACAAGTTCCCCGGAGACATGAAGGTCTGATAATAATAGCAGACTTGGCCCTATCTAGGGTACATGTAGTTTTCCCCAGAACTGTTCGTTCCCCTTCTAGGCCTGGTGTCTGACCACAGATATCCTGTTGTGGCCGCCTAGGAGTACCGACTTTACCTTGAACTTACATTTGTTTGTGTGAAGGCTTTGCAAAATGGCATTACAGCAGCTAAGCTGGGGTCTTTCACTTGTAGTTTTAGTAATGGCACAGACAGCATGATGACTAGCTGGAAACAACTGCTAGTATATATATATATATATATATATATATATATATATATATATATATATATATATATATATTCACTACTGACATCAACAGTGAGATGGTATAGTTCAGGCTTACACATCAGTAAGTTTTTATGTTTATGTTCAATTCCTAATACTGTTGGCACTCTTCTGATGGTTATAAAAATTGATTCAGTTTAAAAGATGGCCCAGTTTAAGACTTAAACTAAAGATATTACGTTAGAGGTTGCAATGACTTATTGTAGATAAATTAGTGGATTTGCAATATAGAATTTGAGTTTACATCCAGTGTTGTGTTGCCCATTAAAAACGGCATTTATTTATCAAGAGCTCTAAAATCCAGCAGACTGTCTAGAGAAAGCAGCATGCCTTTCACTACTGAAAGCTTTCCAGTGTTAACTGCTGTCTCCATGACTTTGGGACACCCTGTAATATTTGAGCTTTGACTGAGAGGTTGACATAGATTAAGTTTAAGGTTTTTTTCAATGCCAGGAGCCTGCAACTCAGAATAGTTTTTAAGAGATGCTGATTAATGACTAAGGGCCTTAAGGAAGAGGGTATGTTTCATCTGAGGATAATCCTGGAGAGGGAAGAGAGATTGGTTTCACAGTGAGACTATTTTCTTTCACCTATGATTCACTTGCTTAAGTTTTGAGCCAGAGTTACAAAGAAGCACCTACTAGACTTAGACCCTTTCATCTGTCACTGAGAGTTTTCTGTAGGAATCTGATGCTCTTTCTATAAAGGCTATGTGCTTCCCGTAACTGAAGATATTTCTCTTTGTGCTTCGTCTACCATGAAGCCCAAGGGTAGATTTGCAGTGACCATGTTAGCTCTGTCAGTTTATGTTACCTCTGTTTTTGTTTTTCCTTTATAGTCTTGAACTCTTGTAAATGACACAGTAAGTGGCTCCATTTTTATATTTTATATTTTAATTTGACTTATACTGTGCATTTCTCTAAATACCTCAAGTACTTAGGGAAATGAGATACGAATATATGATAAATATATTTATAAAGAAATCGTGTATAATGACTTGGAAAGTTAATATTTTTTCAGTAAGCACTTGAAAGTAATGATATTCTCATGTTCCATGATGAGCAAGTAAGCTTCAATATCCATAATTGTCAGAGACTTCATCTAACTCCTTCTTACTTACCACATCTAACTACTTCTTACCTAGCTGGGTTCCCATTTTAATAATTGTCAGCCCCATTCCTAAATCCTTGTTTTCAAAGTAATCACTAAGATATGGTACTTACTAGATAAAAATGAGAATATTCCTTAATACAGTACACAACCATACTGTGTTGGAAGTCTTATTGAAATAAGACCATCGGATATATCACAATGAGGTTGCTTAGCTGGAAATAACAAAATTATGATACATTGATTTGCTACTTTTTAAATATTAATTTTGCATTGCTTCTACAATGACAAGAAAGTGATTATTTCACTGACTTGAGCATGCAAAGAATATGTGCTGTGTTCTGGGCAGCACAGGAGAAGGACCTGAATAAATGGATTCGAAGCAAAGTATCAAGTTGGCAAATCATTATAAATTATATCTCAAGACACTGCTAGACCTAAAAAACATAGCCTGGAAAAGTTTTAAATCTAAATTGAAGTGATGAGCGCTTTCAGATATGTCTACTGTGCACCTTGAATATACATGTGGCTTTTAGCAATACGAATATAGAAAGACAGGGGCCATGGGTGTCTTGTACCAAAATACATGTCACCACACTGAAAGATTCTAAAGACCTTCCTGAATCCTGTATAGGCTGTGGCTTTCTGCCAACTTGGATATGACCACCTGTCTATGAAGATATCTCTGCTTTTAGCTCATAGACTATGTTTAGGGCAAAGTCATTCCCCTGGAAATATTGGGGTGAATTTAGACTGTTCCTTAAATTGCCTTCCCCTTGTTCTACTGCTGAAGCTAGACAGAATGTAACAGAGAGATGAAGCCTGAGAAAGGACCTAGTGGAAGGAAGGTGACTCGAAGTGAAACACTGTTTTACTGATCCATTCCATTCCCCACCCCACAACAATGCCAGAATTACTCTCACAGCTAAGCAATTTTATAATCAGAGACTATGAATGAGGGATTTGTACATTCAATGGCCCAATCCCAAGGAGTTTTATATCTTAAATGTGTTGGACACTGGACCATGCTATAGTAGAAGGGATGGGGAGAGCTGATGCTAACGTAATCAAGCCGGAGGAGACAAACAGGGCTGCAAACAGCAGTCCCTGCCAGCTCTCATGTTCCTCCAAGAGCCCAGGAACTGCTTGAAACCATTTGTAGTCTTTGCAGACTTCTCCCTTTGTGAAGTCTGCCTGGACATGGAAAATAATACCCCAGGATCAGTGGTAACTAAAGCATGTCTATCCCATCTGCCTGCTTACAGTGACCTCCAGTCAGTCCCTGGGGAGCAAGCGGCCTGATAGGGTGGCTCCTTGTCAAAGAAGATGGTGGAAGTGCAAAAAAGGAGTCTGCTGGATCCAACTCAGTTTATTATGGGGGGGGGGAGGATCATGTAGATTTGGTTGCAGATGTGCAGGGTCTTTAACGAACTCAGCTGTGGGCTATTAAATCCCGAAGCCAGCAATTGTGAAAGCAAACCACACAATGCACTATTCAGTTTCTCTCTTGGTTTTCAGGTATTTCCCTTTCTTGTTATGCATTGCTTATGCTAATGATACAACAGATTTGCATTTCTTGGAAAAGCCTTAACTTGGAATTGAAGGCTTGAAAACATTAGCTCATAGAAAAATAGAGTTGTAAAGTTAAGCATCAGTAATGCTTCACTTAGGTAGAAGTGGGTTAATTAATTCAATGAATAAGCAAACACAGGCTTTAAAAAAAAAGACAAGCAAGGTGTTAGTCTGCAGAAAGATAGACAAGTTTCTTTCCAGACTAATTAAGACCTAAGAGGAAGGTGTCAGTGAAGTGCTATGAGAAGAAAAGAAAAGAGAGACATTTTTATTTGCTATTTTACGTAGTTACCAGTAAAGATGTATCCGTACACTGTTAGTTTTAATTTTCCAGCTATCTTCTATCCTCACTGTATCACTGAATTTGGAGGTGATTTGTACTATAGACAGTCTCCATCATGCAGATTAAATAAATAAAGATGGCAGGGTAAATATTGCCCTGTTAATAACCACGTTAATAACCAGATCTAGCCAGAGCCCAGGCCTCTTGGCTTAGCCACATACTCCTTCCATGGAGCTATGTTGCCATTATAAGTTCTCAGAGAACCTCTATTCAGTTCAAGCCACCAGATGTTAGCTGTGTATTGTGTGTGTGTGTGTGTGTGTGTTCTGTTCATGTGTGTTGTGTGTGTCAAGGTTAGAGTTTAAGGTGTTGTTTTCTAATGCTTTTTTTCTACATGTTTTGAGAGCGGGTTTCTCATTAAACCTTGAGTTCACTAACTGGGTAAGTGAACCAGAATGCAATTTTCCTAGGGCTATGATTATAGGTGTGTACTACCAAACCTGATTTTTTTTTTTTTTTTGGTTTTTTGAGACAGGGTTTCTCTGTGGCTTTGGAGCCTGTCCTGGAACTAGCTCTGTAGACCAGGCTGGTCTCTAACTCACAGAGATCTGCCTGCCTCTGCCTCCCAAGTGCTGGGATTAAAGGCGTGCGCCACCACGGCCCGGCTCAAGCCTGATTTTTTTAATGTAGGTGTTGGGTATTTGAACTCATGTCCTCATTCCTGTAGAATAAGCATTTCAGTGACTTAACCCCCTCCCCAGAACACTAAATATAAGTATATCTTGATTTCTTCCTTCTTCCTTTTATTTCTTTCCTCTCTTCCACTTCTCCTCTCTTTTTTTCTTCTCCTTCAATATCTCCAGTGTTTTCTGTTGTTCTTCATAACACTGTGACATTCATAAACAGGTTGATTTCTTTGTTGGGGGATTTCTAATTTTTAGTTATTAAGTGTAACCATGAACTTCCAAGCTTAGTTTTGCACTATCGCATGTGGTATGATGGGAGTGGTGTAACAAATTTCCTCCGTTATGGAATTCTTCATAGGATAAACTTGGCTATTATGTGAAGTGCTTAACACAACCCCTTGTACCTCATGACACCAAAGTATCCACTAAACAGCAGTGGCCTCTGTTGTGTTGTTGATTTGCTCAATAAGTAATGGTGAAAGAAGAACTTTAGTAATGACAACAGTCTATCCTCATTTCAAAAAGGAAGGAAATGGAATTAGAAAATATATAACTCTGATTTGAGATAAGCTTAGGTATTCTATCATCAACTGGTTAGGGAGAGCTATGGGCAAATGCCAGTTGATACCAATAACCTTTCTTGCAAAAGAGAATGTTTTTCAGTGGGTAGAAGAATACATAGCTAGAGATGACTGCTCTAATTACTTATATGATTGCAGAATCATAATTGGCATGTATTAAAGTGGGTGACCTCTATTTTATAAACATGATGGGAAGTTACTTTAAAATCAGACTATGACAAGAGAAATGTCTTGAGAATTGAAAAGGGAGAATTCTGAAGTTATATCCATTAGGAGAAACAAGAAATCAGGGCCTAAGTTCAGGGAGACTTTAGTCATTGCTTTTGCTCCTGGAGTCAACACAAAATGTGTGCAGGCTCAGTGGAATTCTATAACTGCTGTTTCTCTACTGATGGATCAGGGGAGGCTGCTTTCCCAGTAGTGACACATCCTAAATCAGACCTCTCCCTGGCTGTTGACATGCTTCTTGGGTGTAGACATGCATTGGAGATGAAGATCCGTACCAAATGATGCAATTGCAGTTTAGTTCTAGAAACGGTGGTAGAGCGAAGGCGGAATAGGTCAGCATCCGTTTGGAATGTGCAGCACTTTCTCCCAACACTCAAGCAGAGGAGAAGGTTTCTGCTAATTCTCAGAACTGGGAGATCTCTGATCCCTCATTTCCACCTATCCCTGCCAGTCATCTCTCTACTCTACCTTGTAAGCTTTGTTGCCTGTTTCCTTTAAATTCAGTGTTCCTGCATCTCGGTACAGGCTGTTCTCTGATGAATATTCGAACGCTATATTTTTTCTGTGTGATGTTGTTACTTAGGAAATAGTTGGAGCCTGACCTGAGGACAGGAATTTAAGCCCATATAGCATCTCTCATAAGATTGCTGTTCTGCTCATGTCTCCAGCATCTGGGCTCTTGGCTAAAGGTTTGCTCTAATAGCACAGTCATGCCCGCTTCCTACCTCCCTAGCCCCCTGCTTTCCAGTTCATCCACTTCACTTCCAAGGTGGGCATTCTGCCTAAGAATGGGATAAAGCTGGCACATTACCTCACAGAAAAAAAGAATCGTTTTCAGACAGAAGTAGGGGAGCCCAACCCTTTCCTTCTCTTCCCACTCCCTCCATCTGGAAGCGAAGAGAAACAGAGAAATTTGTGAGTTGCCAAAGTTTAATTACTTCTACAGAAAGTGCCAAAATATGGGAAAGTTTATCCTTCGGTGGAAGGAGCCCAGAGGGCCCTGCGGACATTCACAGCGGTCTGTTTGCCATTTGTATTTTTCTCTTTTATTCTTTAGCCCCTGAGTAGCAAATTTCCACTTCTCCTTTCCAAGAAGACGGAGGACAGATTGTCCCTCAGAGACATCAAAAGGGTGTTTCTGAGCCTTCCACCGCACCCGGAGCTGTGGAGCTGCCTAAATACTTTCGCGTGAAGGCACAGAGGCACAGAACCTAAAAGGCAGGGAAAGCATTTGCTGACATGACCAGCTCTCAGGTCAGCCGTTGGCACCTAAAAACCACTTGAAAACTAACCTACCCCTAAGCTACTCATGACAGGGGACACCACTGTATAGTTTATACTAGTTCCTGCATTTTCTTTGTAAGGTAGAGGGAAGTAAATACAAGAAGGAAGCAGAGAAACAAAAATGGAAAAAGTTTAGTATGTAATTGTAGGCAATAGCCTCATGAAACAAGTGATCAAAACCCCTATGCATTGTTGGGCCAAACATATTTCTGTGGCTTATCCTAATTATTTCTCACGATAATCCTGAGGACACATGCTGATACCCGCATTAAATAGATTCAGAGAACACTGCATCTTTATCAAAGCTGTGGGACTTCATTAAAATTACCCAGCCAACAAAGAGCAGAGCTGAAATTTCATTCCATGTCTTCTGACCCCAAGACCAGACAGCGTTATTTCCTGCACATTCATCTGCCAATTACACAGTGGCAGAAACAGCTTGTGGCTTTATTTACCCGCCTTTTTCTGTTTACTTATTGTCAGTATTTGAGCATTTATGTTGACATCTTCTCTTCCAAAAGGAGAGGAAGGATGAGTCACTCTCCTATGTGTTACTTGATTCACAGATGGTGGAGCTCAACAATTAAACTTTTGTATAAATAATTATAAATGGAAACTACTGCTATTTTCCAACTTTTTTTCCCATTCAGGACTTAACTGGTGGCATAAGAGTAAATGTAAGGGACAGATTGCTTATATAAGAATTAAACATTAAAAAAGAAAACCATAAGCTGACTAGTTTTTCAGGTTTGACCACAAACTTCCTTAAATCAGGAAGGAAATCTTTTGCCTTAAAAGGGGGCGTTGTAGGTTTTCTATCCTGTTGATAGCTCCTTTGAGAGCACGGGAGCCATGTATCTCTCCCAAGTCCTCCGTGAAGTCACATGCATTGCTTTTTATTTCTGACGTCTCTTGTTTGATAAATCGCTGCAGCAGCTCAACAATTATCCTTTGATACAACAGGCGCCAAGCATGGACATCTCCATTGCAGAAAATTGGCACAGGGGATGATGGGAGTAGCTTGTGGATTAGAAGCTGGTTGGATTTCCTATTTTAAGCACCCCTTTGCTTTTCTAATCTTTGATATATGAACTTTATTCTTAACATCACATGAAATATAGAAATTTCCTAACAGGCTAAAGCATTTATGTTGCTACTCTACTATTGGTCTCCAACTAAAGACAGGCTTTATTTTTGAAGAATGTAATAGAAAGTTTATGTTGTACTGAACCAGGCACAGATTTGCACGTGTGACAGACAGGTAGGTGTGTGATGTGGGATGTCCTTCTGTATATGTTTGCTTTTATTGGTTGATGAATAAAACTGTTTTGGCCAATGGCTTAGCAAAGCAAATCCAGGCAGGAAATAGAGAGTAGGTGAGGTCAGAAATACATAATGTAGGTGCCCAAGGTACAAGAGGTAACAAACCATGAGCCTCATGGTAAAATATAAACTAATAGAAAATAGAAATGGATTAATTTAGGATGTAAGAACTAGCTAGAAATACGCCTGAGACATTGGCCAAACTGTTGTAATTAATACAGTTTCTGTGTCATTATTTGGGCCTAGGTGGTTGAGGAATGAAAGAGCAGCCTCCATTTATGTGTGTGTGTGTGTGTTGTGTCTGTGACTGTTACATGAAAAAATACAGGAAAGTATCTTTGTGATAAGGGCTTCTTGTTTTTATTTTTTCTTTTCCTTTTATTAAAAATAGATTTTTTCTTACATAATATATCAGGATTATGGTTTCCCCTCCCTCTACTCCTCCCAGTTTCTCCCTTCCCATCAAGATCCACCTTCCTTTTGTCTCTCATTAAAAACCAAACAGGCTAGTAAGGGATAATAATATAATATAATATAATACAATACAATATAATAATAACACATTGGAGTTGGCCAAGACAGATGAACAGAAGGCAAAGAGCCCGATATGACCAGTGCCTTGTGCAGATGCAATCAGAGACACCTTCTTCTGCAACAGATGGAGACAAATAGAGACCCACGTATAGACACTGTGCAGTGAGTGAGAGACACCCAGCCCTAAATGGGATATCTTCATCAAATCTCTCATCTCAGGGCTCAGGGAACTCCCACTGAAGAAGTAGTATAACAGAGCCAGAGGGAATGGAGGACACCAGGCAAACAAGGCTCTTTTAATCAACAGGATAAAGATCACATGAACTCACAGAGATTGACATAGCATTCACAGGGCCTCCACAGGTCTGCACCAGGCACTCTGTGATGTTATGGCTTCTGGTTAGTGTTTTTTTTTTTTAAATAAGATTCTTGGGTGTAAGATAATGTCTTCTAATTTCTAAATAGATCAGTCATATCTTAAAGCCTAAGGTGTGATGTTTAGAAGCTATGATCATGCTCGTGTGAAATGACATATTTGGGAAAGTAGCAACATTCCTTCCAGCTCCCCCTCAAAACCACAGCCATGTTGTAAATTTGACCATAGATCCTATCCACCAGAATTTGTCTGTTCAGGTGATCCATTTTTATCTAAATAGCTTTTGGACATGGTGTATGAGAAGGTTGTTTATTAATGATCTCATACATTCTGAATACCTATTTAATGTCTCAGTGTTAAATGGTGATTCTAGGCTGTATATAAAGGATATCTAGACAAGAGCCTGAGAGCAGCCAGTAAGCTACATTGCTTTTTTGCTTTTACTTCAGGGTCCTGCCTCAAGTGACTGCTTTTGGCTTCCCTCTTTTTTTTTTCCCATAACTTACTTTTGGTTATTGTGTTTATCACAGCAATGGAAAGCAAAGTATGGCAGGAGCTATATTGATTTGATGAAAAAAAAATCCCTAATGACCTACAATACGGAGTGTCTTCTTGCAGACTTATGTTTATCTGTGTATCTTCTCTGGAGGGGTCATTTTAGGTCTTTTGCCTTTTTAAAAATTTGCGTATTACTGTTGAGTTTTTTAAATTGTGCTTTGCTTTCAGATTTCTGACGCTTCAATGGAAATGTTTCTCTAAAGAGAACCAATTATTATGTGAATATTATGTTTCTGAAACAGAAGTAAGCAAAATTGAGGCAGTGCAGGTATACATTGCCAGAGGCATACAGAAAACTGTTAAAGATTATGCACTGAAAAAAAGAAGTATGCAATAAACAAGCCCGAGAACCTCTCTTAAAACCAAGCACTAAAATCTACATCATCTGTGCTTTTGGTAGTATTTATAATTACTCTAACTTCCATGATGACACAGCAATCACATAACACATTTTAATGCAATTACTTTAAAGTAGTGATCAGTACATCCCTGCTAGTGTGCAAACAATTATTTAGGGTCCAGGAGAGCATTAGCTCTTTAATCACTGGAGAGAAATAACAGAAATAGCACTTCAAGTCCTAGGTCCCTAACTGTAATCATCACTAACACGTTAAAAAAAAAGTATCTGGCCAGAGTCAGGCTGGGAGCAGATCCAAAGTAGAGTAGCAAGTCTGTTCTTTGTCTTTTCCTCCTAATTTACTTCCCAGCCTTAGATTTTTTTAAACTGTGGGGTTAAAAGAGAAAAGAGGTACTTGCTTGAACAGAGCTTTGATTTCTGCTTTTCTCGATTGCATGCTATCTTCCCAATTATGCTCAAATTATATAGTTTGCAAATCTTCACTGGGCTATAAAAATGCTCTCCAGAAATGTGATGGGATAGTAGAAGAATAAAGTGGACCATGAACTGCCTCGCCTGAGGGACCAAAATGTGATCAGATGATGCGCTAAAGAGCTAAGCAGGAAGAGATCCGGTAGGCACCCATATTGGATGATGTCGGCAAGCTGAAAAGCATTGTCTTGTGGGAAGGCCAGTTACTATCAATTTCAGCTGGCCATCAAATTCTGGAATACGGGCCAAGTTAGGTTATACTGTTCAAAGGAATCTGATTTTAATGTAGAATCTCGTGTCTACATGTCGGCACTAAAGATGCATATCTTTAAAGAAACCCTGTGAGCTTTCTGAACTCTCCCAGTGTATGAGATTTGGCTCCCCACAGGTGATAGTCACTCTGTGGGTTCACTTTGCTAATGTTTCCTTAAGCAATTGCACTTTGACAAGCACAAGATGGCCACATAGATGATGATAAAGGAATCACATTTTGTTTACTTTTGTAGGTATACAGTTTTATTTCCAATGATGGCTAAGCCAACACATCCTTACTCATTTGTGTGAGGAGGTAGTGCTACATTTTCCTTCAGGATGTTGCCTAACCCGTCACATACACACACAGGGAATGATGGACCATTTCTCCCTGGTTCAGCCCTGCTTCCCCACTCACCTAATTTTGTATTTCCTTTTATTTTTTGAGCCAGGAAATATAGTTGGTCCTGTCTGTGCCATTATGTGTGTTGTCTTCGACCAGAGCAGGGTCAACCCGTTAGGGTCTGTACTCTTAAACTGATTTTCTATTCCATTCCTATCAATATCTGATAGCTTCTTAGTTAGGGAAAGAACTTTGTGCCAACCTACCCTATCTATCTGTGATGCAGTTTCGTGCAACTGTATTTTTACAATTTTCCACCTTTGTAGCCCTCAAAGAGCTACTCTTTCCACTGTCTCACGCCTGACTTCAAGTCCTCCTCCTCTTCTCTAGTTGAATCCAACATGTGTTGCTAAAATCCTTTCGTGAGTGGGGAAATGTCCTAGTATGTGGGTCACACTAAAAACCATAAAATTTAAAAAAAAATCCAGAACCAACCAAACAAGAAAAAGCAAAACATCTAATTCTCCCTCTTCTAGAAGCTGTCAAGAGCCGTACATAGTGACAGGTAGGACTTAGGCTTTATCTACTTCTTTCGTGGATACTGAGATTTTTGTCTGACTTGCACATTTGCTGTGCACACATATGTGCAACTGTTCTATTGTGTCTGGAAAACATTGATTTCTTTATTTTATTTTATTTTATTGGTTTTTCGAGACAGGGTTTCTCTGTGGTTTTGGAGCCTGTCCTGGAACTAGCTCTTGCAGACCAGGCTGGTCTCGAACTCACAGAGATCTGCCTGCCTCTGCCTCCCAAGTGCTGGGATTAAAGGCGTGCGCCAGCACCGCCCAGCCAAACATTGATTTCTTAAAGTTAGTTTTTTCACCACCTCTGACTCTTACAGTCGGTTGTCCCTTCTTTTTCTGAAAAGATCCTTGAGCCATAGAGGGATGGGTGTGGTATGTATCTATTATTTAGAGATGACATTCCTTGGTCTCTTATTGTCTGCATTGTACCAGCAGAGAATCTGTGTTAATTGATCTCTACTGTTAGAAGAAACTTCTTTGAAGAAAATTCAGAAACCTACTGATCTCTGGGCATAGCACTAAGTCATTAGGAGTCATTTTAATACTATGTGCAATTAGCAGAAAAATAGTTATAAGATTTCTCCCTATGGTCTATTACTTATCTAGCCAGAGGTTCTTGGCCACATTACAGTGCCAGGTATGGGTTCCAAAAAGATGAATTACTGAAAGTGTTGACATCTTGCCTTCATCCCTGCACTGCTTGTGTGTGTGTGTGTGTGTGTGTGTGTGTGTGTGCGCGTGCGTGCATTACCAGGGAGTGAACTTAGGGCCTTCCCCATTTAAAGCAAGCACTCTATCACTAAAATGCATCCTAAGCCTTTGTGTTGTTAATTCTTCGTTTTGAGACAGTCATTCTAAGGTACCTAGGCTGGCCATGAACTCTCTCTGTAATCCAGAAACTCGCCTTGAACTTGGAATTCTACTCTTTTAGCCTCCTGAGTAGCTGGATTGTAGACAAAGGCCAGCTATGTCTCTGTCCTGAAAAGGTTCAAAACTGATGACTCTGGCCTTTGTCTAGGAGAGTAATGGTTTCAAAGTTATGTCAGATAGGCAGAAGTCAGAGGGTAGCGGGGGGAAATGCTCAATGTATTTTACTCACTTGTATAAAAATTTCCTTATGTATCCCAGTACCGTATACAATGAATTAGCATCAATGGGGAATAGAAAAATCATTTTAAAGAGGAAATAACAATAGAGGAGAAACCCAGAGCAGAAATTTTTCATGTTCAAATTCTGTGGAACATTTCTCAGGTCTGGCCACCAGAGAAACACTGCCGTGTACAGCCATGTCAGCTTCTTTGGCTCAGGAAGTCTTTATTGATGCTTTATGTATAGACAGCTGCAAGAGAAAACACAGAAACCTTTAGCAGGGGTTTGTGGAGCCCTATAAGTTGGTTTCGTGCTCACACTAGTTAGTCCCCCCATCTTTTTTTACTGGTGATTTAATTTACTCTAGTTTCCATGACTGTCAGTCCACTGCTGTATTAAGGTATTAATATTTGTCTTAAATATTTTAAGAGAGACCACATTTATATATCTTGTATTATACTGTTATAATTATTCTATTTATTGTATTGCTAGTTATTATTGTTAATCTTAATGTGCCTAACATGTGAATTACACTTGATTAAGGGTATTTAAATATAGGAAAAGCAGTATATGGTTGTTTAAGGAATTATCCACAGTCTCTTGTACTGACTGGGGATTAGGAAGAACTTAGGCTGGTTACTATCTCAGTGGACTAAAATATGAATTTGATGTAGAATATTATATTTTCTCATCAAAATACCTTATCTCCATATAAACTTGTCTATTAAATAATGAAAATCCATTAATTCTAACAAATGGCTCAGCGTAGTAAAGAGGGGTCATGAAGGGTGAATTGTTACTACTGTAGTCTTGTGAACAAGGGATGTTTCTCAGAAGGCCAGACTGGAGCGGGTGTGTCAATAATAATGGAGAAAAAGGCAACACAAAGTAAAATAAAACCTTCTAGGGAAGTCCAGAAGAGCTTGTCACGATTGTCTGTAAGTGTAAGTTTCAGCAAATGCCCACAACACACCCAAGTTTTACAGCATGTTAAATGAACCCTGTCTCAGATTTTCAAGTTTTCACCGAAACTCTTTTTTTTGTTTGCTGAGACACTGACTCACTGTGAGCCCAGGATGGCCTTGAACTCATCAATGCTGGGATTATAAGTATATACCACCACGTCCAGCCACTTTAACTTTGTTTATGCAGATTTTTTAGATAAGCCCATATTTTAATGAATATGCTACCTGATACAAGCTAAAGAAGCAAATAAATCAATGGCAGAGGAGTAAATCCTAAGTACAGTCTTCCCTTCTCCAGGATACCAAAAATGCAAAAACCCAGTTGGGACAACAAATGCCTTTTTTTTCTGTTAGATATTTAATGGAACTATTGATTTAAAGATGACATAAGAGTTTCATTGAAAATCAGTGTGTTGTGTGGACAATGTCAGTAGCATTTGACTTGGTAGAACTGTGGATGCGGTAATAGGTTTCAACACCTCGAGCCGTGGGGTAAATGCAAGGTCTCTTGACAGATTCAGCCAACTCACTATTTCTTTGCTTTGCATGAGTTTAAAACTAAGCTTAACCTAAAACACCACCCAATGCCTCAAGAGAAATTAAAGCATTAAGCATGTAGCAAACAAATGGGCTTGGAATGTTTAGGCGGGGCCTTTAGTTATTAGGCCGTTTCCTTGCTTAGGAGTGAGCCTAGCAGGCGGCTGATCACTGATCTGCCTTAGGAGAAACTTTCCTGGACTTCCAGTAAAGAACTTCCCTGGACTAGTTAGATAATACAGTTCGCTTAAACTTCAGATTGGCAGAGAACTTTAGACTTATTGTGCCCAATGTCTCCCAGTGTTTAAAATGGAAAAACAATCAATTATAATCATTCCAGCAAAACTGACAAAGAAAAAGAAAAAAGAAAAACAACAAAATATCTACCCACTGAGAGCTTGGATGCAGAGCACCAAAGTGCCAATTCGACCTCATATTCTATTTAGACCCAAAGGTCCAAAATGAGCTCTGATCCCAGTTCCCTAAACACATTTCTCTTCTCCTCTCCTTCCCTGCATTCCCACGCATTTAAAAAATTAAATGTCATAGATATCATGATATAAAATAGATGTGCCTGCAAACTGTAGGCCAGTAGTTCTCAAAATGTGCTCCTTGAACCAACAGCATCAGCACCACCTTGTTATGGATGTGAATTCTTAGATGTGAGTGAGAATTTCAGGGATGTGTTCAGCAAGCTGTATCTTATAAATCCTCGAGGATTCTGATACAGGCCCACATTTGAAAGCTTTTAAGTTTGGAAATCACATTTTATTATTGGTTTATGATGGATTATATGGTATAGGTATACATAGGGTAAGTGACAGTACTTAGGAGTAAAAAAAATATTGCAGGGCCTCTAAAATGCTGTAAATTCTTCATCTTTAATTGAACAAGAATTTAATTAGGTATTTTTTATTTGAGGACATGCCCCTTTGAAGTTAGCAAACTCTCCAGGTATTGGTCATACCTAACATAAACCAGGGCAATATCTAACTCACTTTTGAGGAGTCCTAATGCTGGGGGTATGAAATGTTTCTTCGGTACTTTCATGCACTGGGAAACCATTTCCTTTTTCTAGGAGATGGAAGCTATGCCAGAGCGAAAAGGGAGTCATGGAGAAATGCATAGGACAAAGCATTAACTTCAGATGCTGCCAGATACCAGCATGGTTTAAGCAGGCTATGGAAATCTTTGCTGGTTTGTCTCAGCTCTTTCTGCCCTTGCATTTTCCTTTTCCTTGGCGATCTAATCAGAAATTACATTTGCCTGGCACTTTTATTATCATTATATTATTTTAAAGCTCTATATTCAGTAAGCAACAGTGGATAGAGACTTGGTTCTTATTAGGAGAGCAAGCCCATTCGACTGTGAAAACAACAGCTACAGGGAAACCTCCGAGGCAGCTGCTTATTGTAAACTTGAGGTTAGTCAACAGAAGGGCAAGACTACCAAGAAAGTTAATTTGATCTTGTGCCGCGTGCATAAGCCACTGGTGTTTAAACTGAGGGACAGGCTGGGGAAGCTGGGCTAAGCATAGGTCAGAACATACCCACAGAATTGCCATGCGGCCTGTCCCTTCTTCCATAAAGGAGTTCAATAAATAAATTCCAAATGGCTAGTTCACATGCAACTCTATTTTTCCTTCTGTGGCAGGTGTGAGGGGAGGGGAGAACAGTCAAAGTAAGCTGGGAATAAAATCCCCATGCTGTTCGCAGCTTGTTTAAAAGGTGTATGACCGACAGGAAGATGGAGTCCCTGAAGACCGTGTCTTTGATGGACAGCAGGACAAGTCACCCGTAGGAGTCTTTTCAATATGCAAATGCAAGATGCTGAAAGATGGTGGTGCCACTTTGGCATAAGCTTAGTTTGAATTAAAAGATTTTTTTTTTTAAAGCCAACAGATGCAGCAAGGACACTCTTGCCTGCTGAGTCTTCTTCCCAGAAGCAGCAGGTCACAGCCACATGGAGATGTCCTCCCTGTACTCAGGGAAAAAAATAGTGATGTCATGGTCAAGGGTCGCAAGCTGAGACTGGGCGAACTCTGTATAAGCGGACCTTGTTCAAATCATGCTTTTCTGACCATCGCCTCCCCACACAGTTTGGTTCCATTTCAACAGTTGCCTCTCTTTGTTCAACCTGATTTTGAAGCATTTAGATTTCCTTACCATTTTTGAATTTCCTTTTGTCGTGAAGGCTCCTGTGTGACATAAAATTTGTATTAAACAAATCTCTTCGCTTTTCTCTTACTAAGCTATCTTATGGCAAAAGAGCTCACAGCCACAGCCACAAGACCCCAAAATACAGAGGTTAAAAGGTGTCCCCCTCCACCATCTATAGCGCGAGACGGAGAAAAGGGGGTGAAATGGTCTTTGCCTTAACCAGCCTCTGCCCTGGTATGCCTACACTGGGGGTTCTTCCAATCTGATTTCAGAGCATTTCTCCCTCTGCCTTTCTCTACTTCGCTGGCCTTTATTCTTCTTAGTAATATGTAGCTGGCAACACGCTATTTGTTTTCCGAATGTCTGTTTAAGTGGCCAGGGACTTGCCTGCGGCTCTTACTGATGTGTTTACTCCTGTGGTAATATTTGGCATGTCATGTTTTGTCAGGATTGGAAAACAAAAAGAATGAAAAGGGAAACGGGAAGAAAGTTTGCTCTTCTTGAAATGGGAAGGGCTGGTGATGGGTAAAGAACACAATAGGCTGTGTCTCTGCTGTCTGTCTGTCAACCTATCTCTCTCTGGGAGTGAAAGAAGCATTGTGTGCTCCATTCTCAGGCTCTTATCAGGATGGGCATCAGGGACCAATCTTAATATAAACAGTCACATAAAAGAAGTAAGTAAAAGAAGGAATCAGGAGAGGGAACTATTAGATTGAAATCCAAGTGTTATTACCTGGGTAAATGTTGCAGGATTCCATCACTCTGGAAGTTGCATCATTCAAGGTAGGCTGATGTCTAGACATCAGGTTCTGGTGCAAAGAAAATGACTATAATGGGGTGGTGACTCTAAATCATTTGAATCAATGAGCAGTGTGGGAAGATGGAAACATTTATCACAGGCACAGAAGGCTGGAGGTTAAGTAATTCAGAGCTTCCATGGATGAGAGAAGTTAGTTTGTTCTCTGCACTGATCAGGGATGGAATGGAACATATACAGTAGGAAACTACAGCATCCAGCATCCAACATCCTTCAGATCAGGGGTACTTCACAAGAGAACACAGTTACCAAGTAGGATAGTAATGTTTCTCTCACCTGAAAATAGGTTAGCCTGCCCAGACCCATTGAATTAAAATACATAGCATAAAGCTCTGTAGTTGATTTCTGTACACATACAGAAGTTTGAGAAGCTTTGGGTGGAATGACAGTACTCTGGGTCCGTTATTAAAGGAACCATGAGTAATCAGTGGGTAGCTGTACTTCTGGGTGGGAAAGAGAAAGAAAATGCTAGCTCCTTCTAAATTATTAATTAAAAAACAACTTTAGGACAGAAGAATGTAGAACTCAGAACTAGTGATCCGACTCCAGATATATGATTCTAATTTATTTTAACCTTAGGTAAATATCTGTTGTGTTCTTCCAGACACTAGGGATAAAGCAAAGTCCTACTCTACCCATAATGGACAATATTACGATAGTCCCTGAGTACTTCTCTGTCATTCCTGGACACACTTGCCGTTCCTTATTGCCACTGCTTCTCAGCTCCAGTGATTTCTTAGTCCTTGATGATGCCTGTGATATCACAATTCACTCTACCTTGTGCTATTTATTCTATCCAGAGTACATGGAACCGTTGAATTAACACACTAGAATATGTGCTTCACCAATACAAAGAACTCTGCACAAGTTTCTTGATAAACAGGTCTTAGAACAAGATGCTCAATGTCTAGTGATCGTTGATTTCTATGGTGTAAATTTTTCTTTTGTGTCCACTTTCAATCTGCTATTATGAGTCCATTGAGTCTGGCACTAAACAACAATGTGCATAGGCTTATGTGGGTTGATTTGCATGAGCTTCATTACACAACTACTCTTCGGTACCCAGAACAATGAGTGCCCCAGATGTAGAGGCTCAGATGGTCTGCTTCCTCATTAATGATGGGATGCAGTAAATAAATGGTGCTCTTTCAGTATCCTTTACTAAAACCAAGAGGAAATGTGTGCCTTGAAGGCAGGCAGCGGAGAATATTGTCCCTTCGAAGGCCCACTAGAGATTTGCTAGTTGCTTGCATGTAGGAAAGGACTCCTACTGCAATACTCCCTATCAGTAAACAGTAGAAGCCCCTTTCCAAGATCCAGGGTTTCCGCGCTTTAATCTTCACTCTTGCTGAGATGGGAGAACCTGTCCCTCAGTTGTACCTTTGGCCTTGGTGAGTTAGGTGTGTTCAGAACTAACCTTTGATCTGTGAGTTCTAATTGCATTCTCTATAGAAGGTGTCCTGCCTTCACCTACTTTATTGACCTTTTGACGGGAATTTGGGCTCATGTCATTGGCCAGAATTGATGTTTCCTGGAGTCTGACAGCTGTGGGGATTTCAAAGGCTATCGTCAACAATAATGACCTTTCAGCACTGTTTCCTTTTGCTTTAAAAAACGAGACACGGGAGGTTTATAAAAAACTGCCCACACTGGCTCTGATGGTGGGAGAAATGATACACTTCACTATAGTCAGAAAGATTTTTATGGGAAAAATGCAAAACTTTTTATTGAAATGTGACATAAAATCCTTCCTGTGCACTAATCAGTTGTATATATAAAGATATCCTATAATGAAAAGAGCAACTACAAGAATCGTTGTTGATTAGACTATGATATTATCAATATTGTAGTCCCAGTTTGTATATTAGGAAAGACTATGAAAATGATGTTCTGTGGATTGAAAATGGTCAATTATAAATGCGTATGTACGTGGAGAGAAAGGGAAGAGGGGTTCGAAGTGAAGGAACTCCCATAGACTTCTGTGTGTCAAATGTTTTAAATTTTATTTAATTTCCATATCTCTGTGGGGTAGGAATTGATTGACCAGGGCTTTATCACTACTTTCTGCTTTCACATAACGCTTATCATCTCCCCTCGCATACATGAGGAACTGAGGTCCTGGGAGAATATTTAATCATGAACAACAAATGGAATTGCTTCTTCTTTGCACATTGTCCAGGATGCTAAGTCTGATATCTTTGGAGAAAATTTAGGTTCCAAAAGAGAAAGTGAAAAACATGTTTATCTAATCCTTCCTTTAAAACACTGTAGTTTTGGTAAAGTCGTGATGTTTTGTTTTGTTTTTCCTATTTGCAATCTGTTAGGTCTGGTTAATGTGATTTAAAATCTCCTCCCCTGGCTAGCTCCAGCTTACTACATTTATAACACAGGCCAGTTTATTAAAATAGTAAAGAATATGGAGTTAAAACATCTTCCTCAACATTTGGTCCTGGGCCACCCTCTTGGGACTCACTTTTTTGTTTAATTAAATGCGTATTTTGGGGCTCCAGCCTTGGACCTATTGAGTAGAAATCTTAGGATGGAGCTAGAGACTCTGAAAGATAGATAGTCCGCATCACCAAAAGTCTGGGGTTTCATTGGCCATCTAAATGAAAGTTAATACTGCAATATGAATACAATAATAAATCTCAGTTACCTCCAATTTGAGAACCACTAAACCAGAAACTATGGTACAAAGACAACATCCAGACTAATTATTCAATATTAGGTCCTTTCTTCTACCAGAATTCAGGATGTGGAATAGGTCTGCATTCCATTGCATTCATTGGGGTCTCGGGCACAGAACAGTGGTGTTCATTCTGCTCCATAGTAGATCCCCCATGGGTGGCGCTGCATCCAATTTACTCTTTCAGATGCTCTACGGCTCAGTCCTCCCTTTGGGCCAAGCATCCTGCTTCCAGAAATGTCAGCAGTGTCACTACCAATCATTTAGCTCCTTAAGAATTAAAATTTGTGACTCTCAGTATCATAAAATGGCGTAGACACTTCTATAACTACAGCCCTTAGGCATCTGGGAGCAAGGAAACACTGATCTAGTTTGAGCCTCTTCATTCATTCTTTCTATGTTTAAGGTGGTCATGTGTTATATGTCCACTGTAACTGAGACACTCCAATAGGCTCAAACCTTCTTTACTATCATTATAATATCAAGCAAGTTATAGGTACTCAATAAATAATTTTAACAGATATAATACCTATTTTCTGAAAGCCTAAAATATCTTTAATGTCACCGGTAACACAACTGCCAATTGTGTGCAGCCTTATAACAGGGATGAGCTACTAAGAAAGCGCCTGTTAAAACCACCTCCCACTTTCTGGTTTCTCCTTTCATTCCCACTCATCTTGCTTTTCTTAATATTCTAAAACTCAATGAAAAGTTCAGTGGAAAATGATAAACTTCAGATTTCATTAGCTTTTGATATCACTGTTCCTTGGGGAAGAAAAAAAATCATATTTTTGGGTGACCTTTTTAGTTAATTCACGGCTGAGAGAAAATCACCTTTAGTGTCTTTTCCATTTGTGGATAATTAGACTTAGCAGTCGGCACAGACCTGTGGGGTGGGCTGGGCTGTGGGGGTGAGGAGAAGTGGAATATGGACATCATCACACCTTTTTACCTTAGACTCCCAGACCCTGAGCTGAGGCAAACAGGTGATCTTAGGCTATGGCAACCACTAGCAAAGGCTTGTTACCCAGGCTTGGGAGGAAAGCCTCCTGGGAAGAGGGATGTTAGGAGGATTGGGCCTGGCTTTGAGAAACAGAAGAAAGATGCTGTTGTCCGAAGTGGGTGTAAAACATGCAGAGGAACTGAAGATGACATGCACACACAGCAAATGGACCAACTTGATTTCTGCAAGACTTTCCTTCTGGATATTTCTAAGTAGTTCAGGCTTCTTTACCAGAACCCAGTCTTTCTCCTGATCAAGGCTTTCCCAGACAGACTGATATTAGTCACGTAATGATTCTTCCAGACAAGCTGGGTCAGGACTGACCTCAGAGAGTTCTTTATTAGAACAGTGTGGTCTCAGGTACTGTCCCTTGTTTTTGATTTTCCCACGTGGAGAGGGTAAACCAAATTGGTAGTGTCAGCTACAATTCCCATAAATAGAAGATGAAAAGGAAGAGCTGTGAGGTCACATCCAGCCTGTCTGGGGAGGACTGGGGTGAGAGGATCCCAGGATAGATCTATTTCCTAACACTCTGTCCAGCTCAGACTCCCATGTTTACATTCATATTCCGCCTTTCCTCCAAGGAAATGACGGCACTCGCGGACCGGCGAAAGGTCACTTGAAATCCGAGTTACACCGACGTGCAATAAACCTCGCCCTGTCAGGAAGTTTGCACCGAGACTCTATGAACACTCCTTTGTGGCTCGCACCCCATCACTCCCACTTACCCACCTGTCTGTGCGAGACTGTTCTAAGCTATTCGACACCCGCTGCTCAGGGCCTCCCTTCCCAGACAGCTCCCATGACTTCCCCGGTGACCTTAATTATCACCTCGTCAAATCTATGTATTTAGTGTGTTTAATATGTCCCCAGAAATCAATCCAGCCTTTCCATGCACTCACTTCAGTTAACCCTTTCGTCAATCCCCGGCCTTCTTGCCGTCTCTTTCCACATTCTGGTTTGAAGTGACTCAGAAATAATCTGTCCTCTTATTAGAGCCTCGTAAAAAGGGACTTTGCAACCTGCCAGCTATGTGATCTTTCCACCTCGGAAAGTGAGCTTCAAAATGGTATTAGCTTCCTTTTCTTGTTGGAGCATTGCATGACTGCTCTAAATCCGACTTACCGCCTACACCGTCTCTCCTTTTCAAGTTCGCTCTGTGCTTTGAATATTTCCCATCAAAGGGAGCGGCTGCTCTTTCCCTACAGTTAAATCTTTATTATTTTCTGCTTGCCTCGCTATGGCCGCTATGTTCTGTTCCTCTGCATTGCATGTCCTCCTTTCTCCCTCTGGCATTTGCAACCCTTTCAATTTGGACTCACCCGAGAGTTTCCTTAGTGTGTGTGTGTCTTCCTTGTACCATGGTCATGAATACAGATGACAATTCACCTGAAGCTAACAATCCTGTTTGCAAATTTCACTTACTTATGAACTTATGCTGTTTCAATATGTTTATATAGTTTTGATAGGTTGATCAAAGACTGACTCCACGCTGTGGAGTGCTGAACAATCCGCTAAGACAGGGGAATAATTCCAGGTCTTTTGGAGCTAACAGATCAAGGTCCAAGACCTTACTCAGGATTTACCGGCCCAAGATGTTATATTTGTTAAATATGGGAGCTGTAACAACTGATCACAGTGTGGCTTACAATAAGAAATATATTCTCTCGTGGACTTTGTGGCCAGCAAATCTGCCTTCCATTTGTCTCCTAACTTTTGGTGGTTACCAATTGTGCTGGTTAGTTTTAACTCTCACCTTGAGAGAACTTCGAATCATCTGAGAAGTGAGTCTTAATGAGGAGTTAATAGGAAAGAACTGGCACATTTGGCCCGCGTTCAGGGGATTGTCTTGATTGTCAATTGAAGATAAAAGACTAACGTGAATGCACACAGCACCATTTCATGGCCTGGGCCCAGAGCTAGATAGGAGTGGAGGAAGTTAGCTGAGCTTCAAGCAGGTAGCATGGATGTTGTTGTTTCTCTCTGTTCTTGACTGCAGAAGTGATGGGACTAGCTCTTTGAACTCCTGCCTTGGCTTAATTTTGATAATGGAGTGTGATCAGAAACTATGAACCAAGTTAACCCTTTCCTCCCCTATGTTGCTTTCTGTCATAATATTCTATCACAGCAACAGCAAGGAAACCAGAGCACCAGCAATCCCAGGCAGTCGTTGGCCATAGACTCACCATCTCAGCTTCTGTCTCCATGTCTAAGGGCCTGACTTGTCTGTCTTTCACTATCTAATTGTCTTCATAAAATCTCCTCTGGCTGGGTTTGAGACCCACTTAGATCTAGTATAATATCATCATAGGTCCTCAAGTATATCTGAAGCGGCTTCATTTCTTAGCGAGGTCTCTTTCCCAGGTACAGATGGGTTGGAAACAACCTTTGGAGGATGCTGTTCAGCTCAGTACTACTTTTGTCAAGGCATTTGTTCTGCCTGAGCCTTAGTTTCTTCATCTTTAGAAAAATAGTAATGCTACCACTCACATTTTTCTAAGAAAATAAATAACAGTATATTTGGGAAGTCTCCAGCATCACATACAAATCAGTACATTTTAAATATTTTTTCCAATTTTTTCTTGAGTAAATCACATTGGAAAACAGATGTGATCTTACTTTGCACTAAAATATTAACCACTGGTCTAGTGTTAGATTCTTAAATTTAGATAGATTTTCTCCTCTTGTTCTTGAGCAAGACAGCATTAAAAATAATGGAGGGGAAGGACTTTAAATACATCTTCTTAGGATTCTTTCTTCTGATTAATAAGTACATATTGAGCAATCACTAAGTGCTAAAGACTGACCAAAACAAACAAGAGCCAAGTTCTTGTGAAAAGTTGGGTAATATAAAGTATAGTGATAGGTCTGTAATGTAATTCCATGTATCTGAAAATAAATCAGAGGGAAATGACACAGGGCAGGATGAAGTACGCTGCAGAAAGGAAGATGGGACATTGGTAAACTTTTCAAGGTAAAATTTAAGGTAGGTCTTGATGAAGCGAGTGGTCACAGTATGCAAGGGAGTGGGTGTGGCGTACTCTAGAAAGAAAGAAGAGTTAGTCAAAAGCCCTGTGGCAAGAGGAGAATCAGGGTTGTCAAGTGTATATATTCAGGGGAGTGTGGAGTAGCATTTGTGCAGGGAGACAAAAGCTAAATCCTGGGACCCTTGACTGGGATAGGCACCATGAGTGCTAGGTGGGGTTCTGCATGGCTAACAGTGCCAAGGACAATGGCTACCGTTAGCTGTAAGATAGTCAGGAGTGTAAATGGACCACATTCTCTTTATCCGTTCTTTGGTTGAGGGGCATTTAGGTTGTTTCCAGGTTCTATCTATGAGAAACAATCATGCTATGAACATAGCTGAGCACATGTCCTTGTGGTACAATTGAAGCATCCTTTGGGTATATACCCAAAAGTGGTACTTATGGATCTTGAGGAAGGTTGTTTCCTAATTTTCTGAGAAATTGCCATACTGATATCCAAAGGAGTTGTACTTTTGGGACGTTCACCTAGGAAAGAATAGAGTTGATGGGAGTTGGGGATGTTGAATTCTGCTCTCAGCACCTGCTATGCTGAATAATTTCATTTTTCTCTCTTGGGAAAGTTTGAAGAACTAATGCCCTTTCCATAACAAAATAACAGAGATTAGGAAGAGAGACAGAGTGAGGGCAGGGTGAATAGAGGAATGGGAAGAATAACAACAGGTGAACAACAGTCTAATTGTTCTGTGAAGAATCTTATACAAAGTTCTCCTGTCTAAGTCTCTCTAAGTCAAGTAGAAAGGCAAGGCCTTTAAATTTCACTGTTGATAACACAGAGTCAAGAGCAGATGGAAACAGTTTATGCTAAATGTGCGAGATTGATTGACAAAATATAATACAATAGTAAATGCCATGCATTAGCTTCTGGTCAGGGCACTGGGCCTGGGACATAGTCAGTATTCAGTAGCATTTGTTGAGTTTATATGGTATCATTGCCCATCATGAATATGGTAGGGATCCACAGAGAAGAGAAAATGGCCTCTATCTTTTGAAGCTGTCTAGAATTGACTCTGAAATAGTTCTTTCATTTCTTCAGTTTGTTTTATTTTATCTTTCTTGGGCTTGTTCTAAATGAACAGAGGACAGTTCATCCAATTAAGGATAGGAGTAAGGTTAAGTGGCAGAAGAGTAGTGAGCAAGACTTGAAGCCCAAATGTTGGAACTCACCCCAACCCCCCACCCCCCACACACATCATGCCACCAGGTACTCTTTGTTTTATTAAGGGACACCTTGCTTTGATGAATCCACCTGACCACAGGATGTTTCAACTACCATAGGAAGTCTAACCCATTTGGGAACCAAGGTCTCACAGGTTAATCTGCAGCAGCAGTTATGTGAGAGGTTCCTTTTTTTTCCCACAGAGCTGAGTTAGTCAGTCCAGAGTCAGCCCTGGCACTGGAGAAATCAACTGAATGCCAGTGCTTTTGAGGATGGGATGGAAGGCTTCCAAAATGGCTTCCTTAGTCCAGGTTGCTCCCTCAAAACAGGAGGAAAGCTAGATTCTAGCTGCCTTACCACAAAGGTCAGAGACTAGGGACATCTCCATACCTCCCAGGCCTGGGACAGTGTTCCTGGAAGTAGATCCACACAGCTTGTGTAGAGAAACATCAGGAAGAAAGTCCAGACACAATGACTCTGTTTTCTTGAGGTTGATGTCCTTCAGCTGCCCTGCCTGTAGAGTTGGGACTCATCTTCTTTATCTGTAAAATAAAGGATTCTTGGGAATAGAGAGATGGCGCAGCAGTAAAGAGCACTTGTTCTTACAGTGTACTTGAGTTCTGCTCGTAGCAATCAGTGGGGTGGCTCACAACTATTTGTAGCTCCAGCTCCCAGGAGCATGTGTACCCCTTTTTCTAGACTCCATGGGTACCTGCACTGACTTGGGTACAAATACATTCTCTCTCTCTCTCTCTCTCTCTCTCTCTCTCTCTCTCTCTCTCTCTCTCTCTCTCTTTCTTTCTTTCTCTCTCACACACACAAACACACACACATGTACAATTGCTTAATTTTTTTTAAAAAGTCAGATCCTGACGACTCTGAGATAGAAGGATTATTTTGTTGAACCTTCTGATCTCCATGTCTTATTTGGTCCTGAAGTCAGATCTGAGCTGGGCACATTTAGTCCCCTTCAACAGGAGCTGAGGCCCCGAGAGACTAGCAAGAGGTAAAGGAAAAGCCACACAGGGAAGTATTTCCACCCAGATCTGCTCAGATTTACTCCGTGACAATCAGGACATTGATGTAGGCACCATACACAGACTTCTCGTGACTCCTGGGAACAAGTTCAAAACAGGGTGAGATGGAGGCACAGAGGGAGCTTGGGGGAGACTCAGAAAAGGTAGAATCTAGATCTTCAGAATGGAATCCAAGAAGGATATTTGTGAGACAAGTGCTAATACCAAAGAGGGACTAAGGGCAGTAGGTGAAGTTTCCAGAAGAAGGAAAACAAACTTCAATTATATCCAACCAATGTTTATTGAATTTCTCTCCTAAACAACTTACTCATTAAGGCAGGGAAGACATCTAGCCCTGGAGGCAAGATGTAACCCAGTCAAGTCAATATTCCCGCAAAAGCAAGAGCAGCACAGGAACACTCAAAGATTTGTGGAAATTCACTGAAAGGGGCCCTGTCCCCTGACAGAGTTAGGGTAGCACCATGGAACAGGGGCTTTCAGCGAGGTAGTAACACACCAGGAGGGAACTGGGAGCTCAGAATCACTGTTAAGAAAAAGGGGAGAATGTTAGAAATTGGAGCAGGGAGTTACTGAAATCCATGGAGCACAGCAGGGAATGTCCTGCAGACATTTATTCCAAATCACAGTGTAGACTTCCTTCCAAAAATCAAAAATCCTGTCTGGGGGACGCTGATAAACCCACACAAGCGATGAAGTAAATAAGTTAATGATGCCAAGATTCAGATTTTTGGGAATAAACCTTTCTCCACTGTTCTGGTAAAAAGTGACTGATATATGCAATATGACAGGAAATGATATCTGTTGTTTTAGAATGGAGGGAAGAGAAGAGAAGAGAAAAACTTAAGCCAGATAGTTAGGGAGATAATCTTTGACCCAATTTGATGACAATGGAAATAAAACGATGAGATGCTGTAGATATCGGATTCTGACAGGGATTCTAATTAAAAACACATGCTGGAGGTTTAGGGAAGGGCAAAGACATCCCTGGGAGTTTGAATCTTCGTGACAAAAGGAAGACAGCAGCACAAATATTAGAGAAAAAGGTTGAGAAGCAGTGGTAAGATTTGAGAAAAAGTAACATGGAAGAGAATGTGTATTATGAGAAAAAATGTAAACAAACGAAGCCCCGGGGAAGACTGGTCCACAGTGAAAATGAGGATGGAAGGCAAGGATGCACCCTCTGCGGCTGGATCGCACTGCATGCACAGTATTGCAAAGGAGGAAAGTGCTCGAAGGAAGGGTCATCCATTTCAGGCGTCCAGAGGATAAGGGGCACCCAGGAACTGTCTTTGGCAGTGTTCAGGAGGACACTGTTGTATACAGAGCACTCCCTTGCCTCTGAACGTCGGAAGCTCTGTCTGAGGCTTTATAATCACAGTATCTAATAGCGTCCCAGCACCAACCATCAGATTCATTCAATAGGTATTGCTGAGCGGAGACATGCACACACACACACACACACACACACACCACGCCCTTTTGGAAAGTTTGAGGAACGCAGAGGTAGTTCTGGGGCGGCAAGGGCCTTCTCGATTGGCGGCAGCCTCAGCCTTATCTGCAAGGTTATTACCGGCTGTCTTGCCAAAGGTTCTTAGTGATGTGAAGACCCTGCCAACTTATTTTACCCTAACCAGCTACCAAGGTGATGTTGCTGCTTTAGGGGTCATACCTGAGGAACTGTCAAGCTAGTAAGCAAGCTCCTGGAGCTTCATTTGAAAGGCAGGTGTGTAATCCCAAGTGTTTCTTTTCTTTGCTGTCTGAGCACCGCTATGGTTCTGGGCCGATTTTTCTCATATGTGATATGTTTTCTGGCCAGCAGTACAGGACTCTTCCATGTGTTAACCCAAATCCTTAAACACGCCTGTTGGTTTAAAATATTTTCTCATTAAGGTATTTTTTTATTTGTTTCAATCTGTCAGCTTCATTCAAGTAGAACTGGCAAAACTGTGTGATACGAGGTGACAGGATGGTGTATTGATGCAAAAATGCATTGTGAACTGATGACCCACATCTAGCAAATTCTTATCCCCAGGATCTCACATAGTAAAGTTCATCTATTATAATTTCATAGTAAATTTCAAGCAACATGGTTCTTTCCTAGGTCACTGGGATAGCTATTGTCTGGTTCCTTGGCATCGAGGCAGTGTAGGGCATAGGTTCCCTCCCATGGAATGAACCTCAAGTCAAATCACTGGGCATTGGTTGGCCACCCGCGCAAGTTCTGTGCCACGTTGTCCCAGCACATCTTTCAGGCAGGGCAGATTGTAGGTCAAAGATTTGTGGCTGGGTTGTTGCCTAGATGCTGTCTGTAACCTGCAGGGTACCTTCTTGCTCCAAGGAGACTAGAACACAGGAGTGAAAGCTACATGCAGGCACCAGCTTGATCCCTCCACATTTAATGAGTTCTGTGGATAGCATCCTCAGCAATGCGACCCTGCTGTCAGTTTTCAGAAAGAAACCCTCTGCCCTGGCTTCAGCTTAGTTTTTGTGGGATATTCCCATAGGAACTCCTTACTAATATTTAAATGCAACATAGTCCAGCTACTGGGAACCTTGCTTGGCTATGAAAGATGGCTCATTCTTAGTTTTTCATATTCTCAAACATTTTAAAATAAGACAGAAATAGCTGGAGCTTCAGAAGATAGCAAGAAGGAGACACCATGTTTATTCTGTTGATTTATGAAATGGAAAAGTTTGTATATGTTTAGGTGTGGAGATTCATTCAAAATAAAATGATCCTTGTGGACTAACAGTCATTTCCCAGATGTTTAGAATCTTGCTGAATATATGCACATCTGTCAGTCAGTCTATCTTTGTAGATAGGACATTCCAAACTAAAGGTGAGCTTTAGCCTTTTGCTCATACAAAGTTAACCCTAGTCCCCACAATCTCATACATTTGGAAGGGGCGGAGTCAAAGAAAGCACCCTTTGAATCACACACAGATGCATAATCTGATTCAAATAAAGATGGAGACGAGCTACAGCTAGATCACCATCAGCTCAGTGCAAGATACAAGGGTTTCCTTCTTCATGTTTGCATTTAGTCATTTTTATAGTACTGACTTCCCAGCTCATTTCAGAATAAATCTATGCAACAAATGCCAAAGAAACAGAAAAAAAAACTCTCTCAGAATTTCCCGTTCATATTTATAGTGAGTTGACAGATATTGCGTTTTCTTCAGATCAAGCGCTAATCAATTCATCGCTAAGAGGAAAAGAAAGAGTAAAACAGAGCAGAGAGAATGAAGAGAACGGATGAAGAGGAACAGTTTATGTAGAGCTTCTGGTCATTTCCCTTCTGTTATGAGTCTCATTAGGGGCCCTAATTTGCATTGCACTAATAAATATAGATATTGGGAATGCAATAAGCAAAGAAGTTGTTGTCAGATTTGCACATGTGTTGCTATCATTTGTTCCTTAAACCCAACATCTTGAATTCTGCAGTTTGAGGCTTTGACGAGAACAGTAAGGATCTCCTCATCTTAATCAAGATTCTCTTGTTGACTGAGAATACAAGGAACGGGGTGAAGGGAGGTAGTGACCTCAAGCATTCCACAGGCATCATCAATTCAGCACCTTTATACCCCAGGGTTATTCTCCTCCTGGCTGTTGCTCTGACAGATTCCCTGGTGCATGATAGATTTTGGGAAACTCAGCCAGATTTTGCCATTGACAGTGGAATGAGCTGGGTGTTGGGGTAAAAGACCAAGGCTCCTTGGATTGTGTCTCTGGTCGAGACAAGGAAATTGGAGGCAGTAGTGCAGAAATGGAGGGTGTGTGTGTGTGTGCCATGTTTCTTAAGAGTTAATGTGCATAGGAATCATTTGGCGATTTTTATTACCAAGTAGACTGGTTCTACAAATATGGACACTGTGGGAATTTCATCTCGGTCTGGCCAGCAATGTGTTTCAGCTTATTCTACCACTGCACACCTCGTTTTCTGTAACAAGAGCAGAGTGAGATTTACTCTAACAGTCCAGAAGGGCCATGTAACTTTTATTTCAAAATTCAAAGAGATGGCTCAGTCAGTGGTTAAGAGCACTGCCTGCTCTTCCAAAGGTCCTGAGTTCAATTCCCAGCCACCACATGGTGGCTCACATCCATCTGTGATGAGGTCTGGTGCCCTCTTTTGGCCTACAGGCATACACACAGACAGAATATTGTATAAATAAATAAATATTTAAAAAAACATAACAAAAATATGATCAATAAAGTTCTCCTGCCTGTTCATTTCACACATAGTTATTACATGCCAGGGATGATCCCATGGCTGATTCTTAGGAGAAAGTAAGGGAGATGAGGGTTGGGCATAGGAAAGAGAGTGTGCTCACATTCATTGAACACTCTTTGTGGTGAATTTACTCAACACTTTAGGTTTTAATCTTTGCAAAGTCCACAGGGGAGTCAGTAACATTATATATTAACTATAAAACAACTCAGAGGGGTTAGGAGAGAGGGAAAAATCAAAGAGACTTAGTAGTCTGCCTGAAGCCTACTGGGAAGATAGATAACCCGAATTCCTCTATTTATATATAAAAATATGTGTCTCTGTCTTACCCATTCCTTACCTACGGTTTGACTAGAAGCCTACTTCCCATAAGAAGAATGTGCCTGATTTAGTACCAGAATATCACAGAAGGAGGAGAACATGCCTTTTTTTTTCTTTTCTTTTCTTTTTTTTGAGAATAGTGCTGATAAAAGGGTATTGCCATACTGTGAAGGTTGACCTCAAACTCATTCATGGTGTTTCTTCTTTACTATAATTGTCTTTATGGAGAAGATTTTCCTTCGAACTAGCCATTCTTGGCTCGCTTGCGTATTTCACTTATTGCTTCAAAAATTCTTTCTACACAAACATGAAAGCAGTATTTAAAGACAAACCTTTTGAATAGTAGCTTAGGTTGACACAAATATTCTCAATACTCTTGGTTCAAATAAATCTCTGCACTGTATTATAATAAAATTACTAATAAAGAACAAAACAATCTAAAAAACAACTATGCAGAAAAGGTAGTTTATCCAACGCTCATTTAGTACTGGCATAAAAGGATAGCTCTGAGAAAGCGAAGCTCGTTTATGTGGAAATAAATCGATGGAAGTCAAGTGAATCATTACCCTTTATGGCTTCTACACACGCATTAATTACTATCTATATCATTAAGATAAGTCTTATTGGTTTTTCTGCATTTGATTGCTCCATGCATTATTTTCTAATGCAATGTGGAATGTGGCTCCTAACTTAAAAGGACAAAAACGTCCATGTCAATATGACTTTGTGTATGAATGACATGAGGTAGACCGTGATTAGTGTTGTGGATGATCCTGGTCTTTTATGCCCTTGTTCTGTTGAAGAATCGTTAGAAAGTTTTATACACAGTGAACTCTGAATAAATAAGCACTGTCCAGAGAATGCTGGAATCCTGGGTCTTCAACAGATTTCTTATATTAAATTTTATGTTTTTTTCCAGAGAGATCATTAGTAGTGGGGTGCAAAACAGACTATTTTCTAACATTTTCAGTGACAAATTTAGAAATTTCATTTATTGGAAAAATTTTTCCTGGATGTTTTATATTACATTACCTTTGTTATATATTACTTATGATTTTATAAATAGCTAGGTACATATAAAATGGGGCAATGCTCAAATACCCCTTTAATAAGTGTCTAGAGGGCCAGTCAGTACCCCTTTGAGGAGCTGGGGAGGTAACAAAGTTGGTACAGTGTTCGCTTTCAAGGATGAGGACCTGAGTTCAATCCTCAGAACAGATATGAAACCAAATCAACCAAAGACAATAACAAGAGGATGTGGTAATAGATGCTTGTAATCTCAGAGCTGGGGAGGCAGAGGCAGGTGGATTATTGTGGGTCACTAACCAGCTTAGTCTACCTGGAGATTTCCATGTCATAGAGAGACCCTATCTCAAAAAATCTAGATCGCAGCCGAGGAAAAATCATAGAGGCCATCCCAACTTCCATATTCAGGAGTACATAAGTGCCCATATGTATGTATAAACTCATCTGAGATGTCATTTTGTATAAGACGAGGTAGCTGCATAGGCGATGTCATCAGTAAATAACATGGGGTATGTACATAGAGTAGATGCTATGGAAACTACTGAAGTATCCATGCTACAGCAAGAACAATCTTGGAAACATGCAAAATAAAAGAAACCAGGTGCCAGGGGTCACATATGTATTCAATTACATTGTTCAGTTTGCTGACAGTTTCTAGAACAGGACAATCTGTATCAGAATAAGCACTCAAGTGGTTGTTTGGAGCTGAGGGGAACAAAAATGAGGAGTGATTGCTAATGTGTGGAATTTCTTTGCAAGGCAATAAAACATTTTATATGAAAAGAGAGCTAGGGTTTGTACAACCCCACAAATACACTAAAATTGCTCGTACGTCATGAAAGGATTGTATGGTATGTTATTTACAGAATTGAGGGGGCTTGCGAGATGGCTCGGTGCTGGCCGCTGAGCCTGCTGGCCTGAGTTCAACCACTGGAACTTACACGGTGGAAGGAAAGAACCAAACCTCGCAGGTTGTCTTCTGGCCTTCATATGTGTGCTGTGGCACACACGGCCTTGCTAAACCCACAGCACACATGGGAGAGTGCAGTCTAGGAGAGAATAAACTTTTAAAATGGAAGCTGTTTGAAAATGATTGTTGTGGGTGAATCCCCAAATCAGCTGAAGCCTAGTATGGCTGAGAGGTCCACACCAACAAATGTGCCCAGTTGTATTCCTTGTCTCTCTTTGGAGTGGAATATCCCCCACAGAATGGTTTTCTTTACAGATGTGAGAAGAGATGGCCCTCTCTGCTTTGCATGCCCTCCTGGTGGTCTCAATGGTACATGCTGGGTGTGTACCATGAGAAAGGAAGACTCACAGGGCAAGCAGCACATTGTTCTGTTAGAAGACACAACAAACATCTCATTGGGTTTGCAATGCATTATTGTTCAAACAAGAAATCTGGAGCGATAAGAGAAGAATGAATCCTTCACAGTTTCTTCTTCTTAATCGTAATGCATCCAGAGATTGCCCACAATTCCTTTGCTTGCCTAGTCTCTGAGTAGCAGGGAATATTGCTTTCTTTTATCTTTTTATTTCTGCCTAAATTGTCAGTGACGAGTTTCTGCTGGATTGAGCTGTTACTCAAGCTGCCTCGGAGGTAACCCCAGGAAGATGATACTGCTTCAGCTTAAATCTTAGACGCTAAAGGAACAGGTTCAGCTTTGGTCAATGTTCCCGCAGGAAGGATGACTTAAGGACCCCGAAGGGTTTGGCAGCAACCATGGACCTTATTCCTGGAAAAGTCTGTGCGCCGATGTTAGAAATGAGGTCTTCCCTGGTAAAGATGTAACAGAATTTTTTTAAAAAAAAATGAACATTTACTTAGAATGTCAAAAGACATTGCAAATCATAACAAATTACAGAGGAGAAAGTGTTACTGAAATACAACGTGAAAAATGCACGATCACTTCCAACACGGAGTCCGATCATTTCCAGCTCTCAGGGCTAAGGGCTATGGCATGTGCCTGTAGCACGATTGAATGCCTAAACTTGGGTTTTGTAGCATGATATTGGATGAGTTAGGGAAGTCAGAATCAGTATTGGAGTTCTTAGAAACCCTTCTGATACTGAAATGCTTGCTAATGATACGTGAGTGTCACTATAATCTGTATATATGTCTTTAAGTCACCTCCTGGAGTTGATGTCTGGGTGGCCACAGACAGCACCTCGGCTTTCTTCCTGAGAGGAGACACGGAAGGAGAGTGGAACTCAGCAGTACCAGAGAAGCAAGACAGCGAGGTTAGCGCATTGCTGCTGTAAAAGCCTCTTTGAACAGCACATAGCGTATAAATGTGCACAATTCCTGTGCTTTTATATACTCATTAAAATAAATTTACTTTAAGCCGAAGAAAAAGAGAACTCACTTCTGCAAATCTTATTATAATAGAGGGAGTGTGTTCCCAACGGACCCTAAAACTTCAGTTCCATGGGTTTCCTGTTAAATACCCCTCTACTGACGCACCTCTTCACAAAGTCTATTGGACAGAAATCTATTTTCTCCAATTCCTCTTCTTCTACATCTATATAGAAATGCTGCTGTTGGTGTGGAGATTTACTAAGGACACCATCCCTGGCCCTAGGATGAAAAAAAATTTATGTGTTATCAGGTACATACATTACAATTTAAAACGGAGAAGATATCCAGACGGTGGTTCAGTATGAGAAAAGAATTCCTTAATTCATCAAGATTTCTTTCTTTTCCTAGAATATTCTCCACTTTTTAAGCATTCCCGTTACTAAGGAGAGAAATGAAACCTTCCTTTTCCCTCATAAAATACATCTTTAAAACAAATTCATAGTAATGTCTTCACCATGAGAGTATTATTAGATTACTGAATCAGCGTGAGGCAGAAGCCTTAAATCTTATCACACTGGCTTAGAGGACATTTGTTCCACCAGGAGTATAAATCTGCTAGGCAAGAACAGATCACCTTTCTTAAAACAGTGAACCGAACCACCGTGGAATCCTCCTTGATTCCTCTCAAGGCACAGTTCCGTTCTCTTACCCATTCAATACCACTTATTAATGCTAATGATGTTCAAGGTTCTGGCTGAAGACAAACTAGGTTTCAGACAATAAGACAAAGTCTTACCACCCAGGAACCAAGAAGTTAGACATATGAGGTATGTACAGAAGACACTGAGTGGCAGGTGACATAAAGCAGGTTGGGACTCTATATGAAAAAGCTTTCTTCTGACCCTCAATTTGAAGACAGGAGGATGGATAAAATGTACTGATCCCTGCCCTCATTGGGCTTATAGTTTTCTAAGGAAGCAACTCAATGGATAAACCAAGATACATCATTATGTATTTGTTTAATTTCCTAGGGAGATGTGAATGAATGTCTATTCACTCTAATTAGGGGGCACCTATGACAGGTTGAAGAAACAATTTCTTTCAAGTTTAGTTTGGCAAACCAATGACTTTATTGGAATTACTTGTAGGATTGTGTGTTACTCAAAGGCAGCTGCATTATCATCCACCCTAGCCTGGGTGACAGACTCACAAAAGCTGCATCCTTAAACACAGCGTGCTGGCAGCTCCACGGAAGAGTCACCTGTCTCAAGCACCTGCTCATTGCTTTCAGAATGCTAGGGAAGTAGCCTTAGCAACCCTGTAACTTGCTGACCTTCCTGTGCCTGTAATTTCACAAGCTTCCTGGACTATCGAAGTTTTGTTAGCTTCCTGAGTTTTAGGGAATCCTCTCCCTACCTCCAGGAAGAAGTGCTTAAGCTTGGAGTACATAGCTACATAACACAAATGTGTGCATACAATTATCAATGTGATATGTTTTGGAAAAAGGTAGCTTTTAGAAGCAAGGAGAGTCTTGGTTCATAATGGAGCTCATGGAATTGGACAGATGGTTCAGTGGATAAAGTGATGACCATGCAAGAGTGAGGACCTAGTGTTTTGTATGCCCAAAACCTACAGAAAAGCTTACTGAGCGTAGAAAACTACCCATAATTCCAATGCTTGTGTGACAGAGATAGGATTCCCAGGGAAAATGTCTAGCCAGATTAGCCTGGACTGGTGATCTTCAGGCTCACTGAGGGAATTTGAGTCAATAAGTAAAGTGGAAAGTGACCGAGGAAGACAGCCGACACTAACCTTTGACCATTACATGCATACACGCATGCACATTTACACATGGACACACACTTGTGTCCCAAAACTTGTGAACATGTAATGCATACATGTACACAACACCACACACAAACACACACACATATGTATACACACACATATATTCATACATACAAAAAAGTTTGGGGTCAAAATAATTATGAGGTAATGTAGAAGGAGAGGTGAATTCTCTCTTCTCCAACTCTTCTCTGAGTGTTCCCCACTGAGATAAAGATGTGCAATGTTTCAGCTGTTAGTGCCCATTTTATTGTATGATGGTTAGATAGGCATGCCTTCAAAAGCCCTCATGTACATCTTTAACTTTTAGAGAACATGGTGTGAGATCTGGCACTTTTTGATCCTTTACATCGGCGTAATACTATCCCTAGATTCCCATATGTACCAAATGACAAATTTCAGGTACGGGAGAGCCACACTAAAGCCTGAATCACTCTCTGTCTTGCAGAGATGCAGGAGTAAGTAAAGGGTAGTGAGGGCCAGACTCTTGCTCTAATTTGTAATGTACTTGGATGGCCACAGAAAAAGGACGTTCTCTTTTACCTCAGAAATCTATTCCAGCCTCATACTGTGTTGCTTGCCTGGAGCTTTAGTATCTAAATAACCTGATTGGGAAAAAAAACTTGCCTTGGGGAGTTATAAGGATAAGGAAAAAAGAAACATTTGAACAAAAGAACAAAGTGAAATAAGAGATACGCGCTTTGACATGTTAATCACCATTGCTGAGTAACAAATCACATTGGAATTCAGAGATGAGAGTGGTACACAAGATCACACATTCTATGGGTCAGTTTTGCCAGTTCTTGGCTGGGTATTTCCGGTGTCTTAGAGTCTACCATAGATGTATTGGCTTGTCTGTAGTGATTTCAAGGCTCAGTGTGGTTAAGGTCAACATTCAAGATCATTCTGGTTGTTGGCAGGACTCTTCCTCTCTGGCACTTGGCTTGGGGCCACATTTGTTTCCTGTGAGTATCTTATCTTATTGATATTGCAGCTTATTTATTCTATCTAGGTGAGTGAGAAGGTGATAGAAACATTACAAGTTAGGAGCTTGGTATCCTATTCCCTCTGTATGGGCCACTGGTTAGGAGTTCATCACTAGTTTTGATCTACTCTCAAGAAGTAGCTATAGCACAGAGGCATTGTTTATATGACCTGGGGATCGATGACAGTCCTCTTGGATGCTGATCTTCACAATGATCTTATGCTAGATCTAGCTGCAAATTTCTTGTAAAAAAAATGAGGCTCAATGAAGGAAGAGTAGAAAATCCTTTAGTACTATTCTTTAGCAAATGCCTTCTGCCATGGGGAGAAACAACTCCAAAGTGTTAGGTTAATGCTCACACTCAAGTTAGATGAGTTGGTTAAGGAAATAATCTGGTAGCCACATGTGATACCATGATGACAAAAGTTGTTCAAAATTGCTCAGATGTTATAAAAGACAGGCATCTTCTACACTACATCTGCCCCAAGAGTCCCTCTCAGTCTTCCAGCTTCTAGTCAGCATAGCGCAGTTGCTCGAAAATTTCTCTATGGTGTAGTACTCCATTGTGTCAAGATACCTCATTTTCCTTATCCATTCTTCGGTACATTTACACAATGGAGTGGTACACCACAGAAAAAAATATTGACAACTTGAAATTTGCAGGCAAACGGATGGAGTTAGAAAACATCATATTGAGTGAGGTAACTCAGACTCAGAAAGACAAATATCATATGTACTCATGCATAAGTGGTTTTTAAACATAAAGCAAAGAAAACCAGCCTAAAAATTACAATCCCAGAGAACCTAGACAACAATGAGGACCCTAAGAGAGACACATGGACCTAATCCACAATGAAAGTAGAAAAAGACAAGATCTACTGAGTAAATTGGGAGGATGGGAACCATGGGAGAGGGTTGAACGGGAGGGGAGAGGCAGGGAGGGAATCAGAGAAAAATGTATAGCTCCATAAAATCAATTGAAAAAATTCTCTTTCCCTCTATGTCCCATGCAATTACCTAGAACTCTTGTCTTTTCTTTCTATTCCAGTGGACAGCAGTCAAGAGGAAAGGTGTATCTATAAAACTAAAAACCAAAATATCCTTTTTAAAAAAAATCTTGTTTTTGCAAAAACAGGCTTGGGTCTTACTGATCCAGCAATGCAAATTCTTAATAACAGCCTCCATTTATAACATGCTTTATTTGTAGGTTTAATTACTCTACACAGATTATGAACTCCTCAAAGAAGTGTTCTTATCTTCTTCTTTCTTCTCTTACCCAGTAGCATATTTTAGGCCTAGAGTGGAAGAGTGGATGGCTGTGACATTTTTCTCCAGTGGGCTGGTGTGATTGAAAGAGAAAATGTGCTTGAAAGTGCTATGTAAATTGTAGCCTTCTATATATGTGGCACATTTTTTATTGCATTGCTCACCCATCAGCATCGCCTTCTTGCATATCTCTTATGCGCCATCTGGAAAAAGCAGCCTTTTCATAGATAGACACCCCAGTGAGACCATTATGACTTGACTTCAGCAACATCCACAAATCCTTTCCAAAAATGCATTTATGCGTCCATCCTCTGCCTTTGCAATCCAGGATTCTGAGAGTTGAACTGTCACCGATGATGGTGTACAGGTTTCTAGATGTTATTTTTTTACTCATAAACACAGCCAAGTTGGTATGAAATTGGGAAATAGGAATGACATTATAATGAGAGAAGCCCTTTGCTAGTCTTCCATCCTTTCTTCCCAGTACAGTCTGCATGTGTGTGTGAGCTTCTGTGCACACAGACCTATCTTGCAGCATTTGAAGTCTATTGTGAGTATTTTTTGTCATTCAGAAAACTTGAACATATCGATATCTTTTAAAACTTTATCATAAACATACCTTCAAATAAAATAAAGCAAAAGTAAAGACCCGCATAAAAATTTAGCCAGATACAAAGTCTACGTATCTCTATGCACAGTTAGAACAATGGTTCTGAAACGGAGGAGTTCAACATTGGGTTTTATCTTTCACTATCAAATATTCTTCTGTGCACCGTTTCACCACCAAACCTGAAAAAAATCCCATGACAGTTAAAGCTAGAAAAGTAATTAGCTTTATATCTTCTTTCACGACTCGTGTGTCCTTTACCTGCATCCAGTCCTTCATCATCACCTATTATTGATCCTTGTTCTGCTTCTGGTATGTTACACTGTATCATCAAGCACATTTGTTTACATACATACATATATATTATAGGTGAGGAACTGAATAAGAGCGAGTAAATCTGTGTACTCTGAAAATTGTATGATCTCATTTAAAATTATACATTCTAAGTCCTTCCAGTTTTTTCTAGTTTGATATTTCATTTTTCTTTATATTTAAAAAGCATTCCATTTTATTTATGTGCCAATTTTTCACTATCCATTTATTAATTAATAGAAAATTAGGTTTGTTCCATTTCCTTATTATAGTTTATAAGGCATCAAAAGAAGTATATTGCATTGATGGTGACTTAATATTCCATTTAAACATATTTAACAAGTTAAGCTCTTTCTCAGGTTTAAAGATTCTTATTACCCCTCTTTCATAAAATGAGTTATCGTCAAAGCTCCATAACAAGTCAGTGTCTCCATCGCTGGTTACATTTTTATAGTTTTAACTTTGGATTATGAGGTCAGTGTTAGCACCATTTAAATATTTTAGAGTTTTTGTTACTAAGATTATAATACAATTACATCATTCCTCCATTCCTCTTCCTTTCTCTAAACCCCCAAATATGTATAAACATATGTAAATATATATTCCTAACCTTCTCAGCAAGTACAATCGTGTAATGTTACTTGTATATATCTTTTCAGGGATGACCATTTGGTGTTAGTTGGTGGTGGGTCTCTTCCCTGGGGAACACTCCTCTTTGGTGACCTGCGGTGGTTTGCATACGGTTAAGGGAGCATGACCTTCACCTGTCCCTGTTAGCATGTTTACTGGTATTGTCCTTGTTCAGGCAGGCATATTGGTGAAATTTCATGGGGCAGCTTTTGTCGTTTCTAGCAGACGCAACTCCACTGCAAATCATGTTCCTCTCCCTCTTAAATTCTTTCTGTACCTTCTTCTGCTATGATCCCTGAGCCTTAGGCACAGGAATTTTGCCCCTTTAAAACTTTGCAAAGTATTTTTCCTGGAATCATCTGTGACTCTACATTCCTTCATGATTTGCTAGGATATATTCAATTTCATTTTAATTTTATTTTTTAATTAATAAAGTTGACTTTTCCCCATTTGTTTAAAAATCATTTGCATTTTCTTCTGTGAATGATTAATTCATGACTTTTGCCAACTTGGCACTTGATGTTTTTCTCTTAATCTGTGAAAACTTTTTAATTAAACGTTTTTAATCTTTTGACTGTATCTTGAAATCACTTCATAGACTCCTTTGGATTTGATACTATATCTACGGTGTTACTGATATCTAAATACATTAGCTTCTGCTGTAACATTTTCAGGAACAGAACACTCTATTCAACTCTCTTTGAAAATTATGATCAAATACTTTTAAGCACATGTGGTTGTTCAGAATATGTAAGTCAAATAAATAGATACCATCTAAGAATCATGTGTGCTGTTTAAAGAAGAAGGATAAATCGGACACTCTGCTCCCTAGCATCAGTTGAGGAAAAGAGCCAGGAAATTTCATGCTCATGGATGGGCATTTCATTAACAAAAATCTTACATTGATTAGTTAGTTCGACCAGAGCTCTGTCCTGGAAATACAAGTACGACCACTTCCTAGAGCAGTGTGGTGAGATGGACAAGAGGCTGAAGAGTCAGTTGAAAGGGGAACCAGCCATCTTTTTTTTTTTTTTAAAAAAAACATTTATTTATTTATTTATTATGTATACAATATTCTGTTTGCATGTATGCCTGAAGGCCAGAAGAGGGCACCAGACCTCATTGCAGATGGTTGTGAGCCACCATGTGGTTGCTGGGAATTGAACTCAGGACAGAAGAGCAGACAATGCTCTTAACAGCTGAGTCATTTCTCCAGCCCCCAAGGAACCAACCATCTTTAAACAGTTACAGTTACCTACCTTTAAAACCGAATACATTTTCAGTTCCCTTTGTATACATATTTTACTGTTTGCTTCCAGTTTTGCTGCCTTATTTAGGTTTCTTAGATTTTGTTGAGATCATTTTGTAATTTGTATCTATCCCAAGGGTGGTATTCATTTCATCCTGATTTTAAAATATGTTAACCAGTGTTCTGTGTGGTGTTCTGTAATTTATAATCACCAGAATCCTTCTGTATCCATAACCTTGTATGAGGTTTTCTTTCATAACAGGCAAAATATTGAAAACTTAATTTGGGTGCTTATGTTAGGTACTGTGAAATAAATTTTATATAATGTTTTTTCTCACTTTCTTTTTTAATTTTAATATTTTCATTTTTAAATTAAAATGTAATTACATATTTTCTCCTTACATATTGTTTTTAATATCCCTATAATCTTAATTAGATTTTGGGGGCTTATCCAATATTTGTATCTCATTTTTTTCTTAAGAATTTGTACTTAAACTCACTTATATGCTGGTTCTCAGTGTTTTTAATAGCTAGTTGAAATTTTAGAATTATATAAACATTGTGTTTTCTGATTTTTCTCATTTTCCTTGAGGTAGATTTTATTTTTTCCTCTCTAAATTCTTGAAATTTAAAGTATATTATTTAGTAAAGCATTTAAGAATTTACATCTATATGTGTTTATCTTAGTAATATAGCTGTCCATTATTTTCACTGTAGAGTTCATGCAGGGTAGGCTACTTTATTACATATTTCCTGCACAGTCAGTGGGCTTTGCATCAGCACCATATCTATTGGTCAAGCATCATGAAGCTGTTTCTGAGACTTCTATTCCTATTGAGTCTTATACAAATAATGTAGCCTGTACTGTATCTAGTTTGAAGGAATACTACAGTTTTATATACCGGTAATAAAAACTAATTCAAAATTTAAATTACCTAATTCATCTTATTCTGACACTTACTTGATTACATGAGTAATATATGATCACATATTCATACAATCAATAGATAGTCTAAATCACGTAGCATTTGTATCTCACATTCATATTCCCCTACGGCGCTCACTATGAACTGCCATCATTGTGTGGGCATGTGTATGCCCATATATGTCTCTGTGTGCGTGCATGCATACACATGTATGCAAGTACATGTGCATACAGAGGCCAGAGGATGATATTAGGTATCTTCCTGTAGTAATATGGGCGGCGGGCTGCATCCCCAGCACCCCGGCTGCCTGGCTAACTTATGCCCGAAATAACAACACACAAACTGTATTTATTTAATCACTGCTTGGCCCATTTCTATCTAGCCTCTTCTCGGCTAACTCTCGCACCTGGACTAGCCCATTTCTAATCATCTATGTAGCACCAGTCTTACCGGGAAGATTCTAGCCTACGTCCATCCTGGGTCGGAGCTTCATCGTGTGCATCTTCCTGGGAGCAGGGAGCATGGTGTCTCTCTGAGGCGTCTGCTCCCAAGAGGAGAGCTGTGGAGTCTGAGCTCACTTCCTCTTCCTCCCAGCGTTCTGTTCTGTTTACTCCTCCCACCTATCTTCTAACCAATGAGGGCCAAGCAGTTTCTTTTTATTTAACCAATGACCTTCCTCCATCATCTTCCTATATAATTTTCCACTTTATTCTTTGACATAGGGTCTTTCACTTTACCTTGAGCTCATCAATTTAACTAGACTGAGCCAGCCAACAAGCCCCAGTGAGATTTCTGGTACTCCCTGGCTCCTTAGCACTGCAGAGCATCATTTGCTGTAGGCTGTAGTGCCCAGCATCTTTACAGGACTCCAGAGGAAACACACTCAGGTCCTCAGGCTTTTGCAGAAAGTACTCTATCCACTGAGCCATCTTCCCAGCCCTGCTGGCTTTCATTCTGACAGCATCGGTAGGTTCCGTCTGTTTTGTCATGTCTTATATCTGGTATATTTCATCCAACATTTGATTTGTGAGATTTGTTTGCGGTTTGTATAGGGCATCGTGTAAAACAATTCTCACAAATTCTCCAACTGTTAACACCGTAAGAGACTGTGAAATCATGCAATCACAAAGCTGCAGAACTTGCATAGATGAAAGGGGAGCCTGTGACAACCGAACAGCAGATTTAAATGGACACATTTATACATGAATTGCGTATTTGCTTGTATTTTCTTATTGGGGTTACATTTTGGAGTATGGTACTGTGGTGTTGCTGTGAAGAATATTGCCCTTGTTCTTGAGAGATGATAAGGTGACATATTTAGGGATCCAATGCTAATAGGAGCTGCAGGACAGCTGGAACTAATTCAGTGGAGTGCTATGAGAAGGCTCAGCTGGTAAAGGTGATTGCAGCCATGCTGAAGATCTGATATCTATCCTTTGTGCTTACATGGTGGAAGGAAAGAAGCAATGTTCTAAAGTTATCCTCTGACATTCATACACACGCCATAGTATATACAAGCACATGTGTATGCACGCACACACGCATACACACATTCACACAACAATTAATAGTACATGTGTATAACTTTTAATACTTTTAAAATTACATTTTATTCATTGTTGTATGGATATGTATAGAAAGAAAACAGAAATAGTACAAAGTGCCACAAACCAATAGAGAATGTATTGGTTTCTGTCAAGCTAATGTCTCAGTTTTTAGGTAGGGTCGAATTCTTTAATAAAAAAAAAATTAAACACTGAGAAACAGGTTTCCTGTTGGGATTTCATTCATCACGTGTGGGCACTGTGGCCTGGGGAGTTTAGTCAGTTGCCGACAGTGTGACCCTGGTGGCTCTGCAGTCCAGGTCCCATGACCATCTCCTGTTCTGCTTCCCGGAAAACCACAAGGACCCAGCTGACTGACAGTTGGGAAAGGTAAAAGCTCCAAGACCTCTCAGAATTCTATAGTAGAAGTGTATTGAGTAATCGGCTAATCAGATACTGTAATCTTAAAAATGTCAAGAGGGATCAAGCACTCGGTCAGGTTCACACAACGAGTTAAGAATGTCAGAGTCTGTATGGCAATCTTGATTTTCTGAGTTTCAGATCAATATTACTTTCACTGTATCATCAAAGATCTGAATGTAGGAGCAGGGAAACGTTTCGGCCTGGAATATTAGGGTAGCACAGTTATTTTTAAAATCTAGAAAAACCAGAAACAACCATCTAATTCTCAACTGGCTTTTTGGGTTTACATTTGACTTTCGACCACATGTCAATCAGACATTTTTTTTTGCTTGTGATGGAACATTCTCAAAAACCCTTTCTGAATGAGCAATGCTGTGCTGTCTTTGTCTCCTAGGCAGGGAGTGGTCTTTTGGCACGGAGCACGATTTCTGAATGTTTGTTTCTCTGTCTTACAACCACAGTTTTCTGATTCATTTATCTCTTTTTCCTTACACAGTTTCAGTTTTGTCAGTAGAGGATGCGTCAGAGACGAAGGGAATTACCATGGTGTCGAGCATTATGGGTAATTCTACATAAATAGTTCTGTGGGGCATCATGCATGGCCACAGTAAAAACAAAACAAAAACAAATGAACAAACCCCAAACTTCAAACAAAAGGCTTTCTGGTGCCTGGCACTGCTAAATTCAGTTTAGTGATTATTAGTAAACTTCCAGAAAGTACCTATAGTGAGCCCTAAATAGTCCCATCAACTTTATGGCACTTTCTCCTCTCACAAAAAGGGTATTGTGTTAAGGTTTTGTTTCTGGGATGGTATCTTTCTGTTTTCATTTGTTTGGCTCCCCTCCTGTCATAAGAAAAAAAAAAGGATGATTCTGGCTTGTGTGCCTGCATTTAAGCCCGTGTCGCCATTTGGCGTTAAGCATTTCATGATAAAATCAGTGTAGTCTGCTCTGTCTCATGTAGAGGAAGTTTGCCCCGCACAGTCCTGTAAAATTATGTAGGAAGTGGCTGGGAATGGGAGACACACAGGACCATGATCTTACCTTGCCATTGGTTCTACAAGCTTGATCATGTTATTTATTTAATTTTTAACAATTAATAAGGATAGTTAAAGGCAGGAAAGACGGTTCAGGAGGTGAAATGCTTGCCTTGCAAGATCGAAGAGCTTAAGGTTAGTTCTCAAAATTCATGTTCAAAAGCTTGGTGTAGTGGTATATACGTGGGATCCTAGCGCTGGCGATTTAGACACAGGTGGATTTTAGGAGAACACTGGCCACCCAGAATACCTGCATAACCACATACCAACACTGGCCACCCAGAATACCTGCATAACCACATACCAACTGCCATCAACACACACCATAAATAAACAGATTAGACAAGGAAAGTGAGGACAAAGGCAAAGGAATGATGAAAGTAAGGGAGGGAAAGGGACCATGATGGACTTTGCTACCATAGCTCAAATATCCAGCATCCAGAAGCTATGATCATCATCAAGTATAATTCATGTAATCAACATTTTACGCTCATTATAATTGAATAATTAATTGTTTGGGGATGAATATGGAAAATAGAAACACTGAGCTATGTACTATCAGGATCTCTCTCTGAGGAACAAAGTCAGTTTGAGGATTTGAATCATGAAAGGTTAGGGGACTCATAGATTACAAGGTTTTAAGAATCACTACTTTGTCAGTGAACTGTGAAGTCAATGAAATATCCACCACAGACCCAACTGGGATTTGTCCTAGACAGATAAAAGCACAGATGAGACTTGTCATAGGCTGTAAAAATTATGTCTGAATTTTGATCTCACAGGTCCAAGAAAGGAGTGAGCTAGGGTAAAAGGATTCTAGACAATATCCTGGTATACACTGATCATGCTATGATTAATAAGTTGTGGTGGGATCTTAAATCTGTATTTTATAGACATGATGTCTTTTATTTATGGTGGTTTGAATGTCAAATGTCCCCCCATAGGTTCATGTGTTTGAAAACTTGGTCCACAACTGGTGGTGCTGTCTTATAAGGTTGTGAAACCTTTACGAGGCAGAGCTAGCTCAAAGAAGAGGCTCAACAAGTGTAGGATACGAGGTTCCCATCTCGTCTTGGCTTCCAATAGTAGCATGGGTACTATGTAACTAGCCTCCTCACCCACTTGCTGTCATCTTTCTGCACCATAATGGACTTAATCATGCTGTAAGGCCCAAATAGTCTCCTTTTCCTTTAAATTGCTTCTTATCAGCTATTTGGTCACAGCAATAAAAAAAGTAAATAATGCAGTTAGTAGATTTGACAGTATTTCCTTTACCCTTTTGGAAATACTCACTTATTTATTCATTTGTTTTGATCTTATGAAAAAATAAGACATCAGACAGTTGGCTTACCAAAAGCAGTGTTAGGCTTTTGTAATATGGGCTTGCTATAGTTCATCTGTAAGTTCCTAAAAGGCTACAGTAGCACTGGCTTTTGAAGAAGTCATTTTCTTTTAAATTTTAGTCAGAGGTATTTTTTTGTATGTGGCGGATAGCCAGATTCCTTGAATCACACACATACATACACACATGTACACACACATACATCCTAAAAAGAATAATATCTCCCTAAGTCAATATTCACCCTAAGTATGGCTCTCTGCTTCTCTAAATGCCCATGACTGAACCAACTATGTGCCTCTAAGACCTTTCCTTAAACTCTTGGTCATTACCTAACTATGAGTTGGTATCATCTCTATCAGAAACGGCAGAACTAAATAAACATTTATAACTCTGAGTTTGTGCTATCTCACTTTTTTAAAATTTATTTATTTATTAAAGATTTCTGTCTCTTCCCCGCCACCGCCTCCCATTTCCCTTCCTCTCCCCCAATTAAGTCCCCCCCCTCAGCCCGAAAAGCAATCAGGGTTCCCTGTCCTGTGGGAAGTCCAAGGAACCCCCACCTCCATCCAGGTCTAGTAAGTTGAGCATCCAAACTGCCTAGGCTCCCTCAAAGCCAGTGCATGCAGTAGGATCAGAAACCCATTGCCATTGTTCTTGAGTAGGAGAGAGAGCACGAGCTATCTCACTTTTTTGAAAATCTGTTAAAGCCACTGTTTCCCTGTCTCAGCGGATGGCAATTCCATCATTGCAATGACTTGGACAAAGCATATGATGGTTTCGTAATTTTTCATCTTCCTTTTCTTCATCATATCCAACACACAAAGCATTCTTTTGGCCCTATCTTCAAATCAAATCTGGAATCTGCTTTTCATCGTTCATTTTTGAGGTTTATTACCCTGTATATGACTTATGACTCCTTTGGTTCTTACTGGGGTAAATCAATAGCCTCCTCCCTTCATAATTCTCCCATCTCTCTCTTATATCTCCTTTTCCTAACACCCCAATAATGCTAGCAAAATATCAGTGAGTATGCAACACACAGTATCAAATCATGCTGTGAGCATTTGATTTCACCCAAAGAAAAATTCCACGTCTTTAACTTGACCTAAAAGACTAATGTATTTGGTTTTTGACCACACTCTGACCTTTTTCTATGATTGTTACACCTTATGCTAATCAATGGCGGCTGATAGTTCCTAAGAAGTCCCAGGCATTAGCTACCTTTCTTACTAGCCTGTCCTCTCTCTGTAATTTTCTTCCATAAGATACCGTTTCTCACACTCTCACATATTCCAATTGTCACCAAGTTCTTCTCAGTAACTGTGCCGGTGGCTGCACAGTCATACTTCAAGCAGTTCTATGACGTTTTCTTTTCCTTTCAGTTCTTTTAATAATATCTACCACCCCTCAGTAATCAGTATCTGTAATGTATTTGTTATAAGTTATATACTGCAAGATGTTTGTTTGTTCTTTTGTTTTGGTCACCAATACAATCTAGTCCCTTAGAAGCATAGCTAGCCTATAGTAGGTGACAAGCATATACTAGTCATTAACAAGTACTGAACATATTCAGTATTTCCAGTGACAGTTTTTATGTTTCAGACATTTCTTATTTTACAAGTTGTCTGTAATCCATCATTGTGCTGCCTTTACACTAAAAATGACATCAATATTAATATTGATTAACTAAATTAATTAATTAATTAAGTTCATTTTACTTCTGATTCAACTAAATATTAAACTCCAATAATACACAAGTCATTTTTTCCAGCTTTAATATTAATTTTTAAAAGACTAGTATTCATTATCCGAGTTGAGGAATATTTTATAGAAGATGCCATCACCACGCATGGAAATATAAAGAAATGCCAATAGAATGTTCAGATGATCTTTTAATGAACCAACCAAATAAGACAGTGATCCTTGGATAATGAAACATTGATTTTTAAAACACTTCTTTTAGAAAGTATTTTATATTTAGACAGTATCACCCATCAGACATTCCTAAAGGCAGAATCTATACCTCAACACAATTGGTTTTATTTTTGTACTTGTGCGCTTATGTTATTTTGTTTATTTGTGAATATATGAATAATCCTGGTATAATATACAGAGCAATCTCCCCCAAAAGGCTCTTCTGATTCTGATGCCAGGAACCCTGGTATAGAAACCATATAAGAATTTATATATTAAATGCATATTCATGTTTATTTCATGGAAAAATTAATTCATCCATCAGCCAGTTGGTAAATGCCAAGAAACCTTTTCTTTTGTCCTTCCATCACCTCTCAACTTCAAATTAAGTGACTTAAATAAGCACAAATATCCCGGAGGATGCTGGTTCACAAACAAAGAATAGTTGCTTCTGCCTTGATGACCTTCCTCCCCAACTAATAGATAACTTCCTCTTAAGTGACTGTGTGCATTGTGTGTTCTCTGGTATCTGCTCATTTCCTTGTCTCCTGCCACCTGCCAGAGTGCAGGACTCAGATGTATCACAAATCCTGTAATATCACAAATCCTTATCCCTCTGTATTATTCTCAAGGCAAGGTCAAGCGGGACTATTTGTGTTCAGGCAAATAAATGCACTACCAATAATCCAATAAAACCTCTACAGACATAGGACATAAACCATCAAGAGATGCAGTACACAATCTATAACTGCTTGCTTATTCTGATTTTATAAACCCTGTAGTTGAGCCCTGAAAACAAAACTAATCAAAGCTAATAAAAGTGCCAAGGTTTTATCCTTTTTGTTCCTAATGGCTTGATGCACCTTACCTGTACTATTTCTGGAGTGACCATTGGCTCTCTCTACTCTCAGATGGAAGAGACCTAGGCCAGCATACCCAAGAACTAATTTCAAATATGTCTTTAATGACAATGACTTTCCAATTTGGTGCTGAATAGCTGAAGACCAATAAGGTCTATTATGTTGAGCAGGATCTAGCCAGAGTTCTGTGCTACAGGGAACAGAACACCAAACAACACTAAAGCCTGGAACTAGATTATCTTCCAGCTGCATTTTCAGGCTCTCAACCTTATGTGAGAGCTGCAATTAGTCTGTGCTATAAATGAAAACAGATTAGAACAGCTGAGTATGTAAGACTTTTTTTTTAAATAAAATAAAGACAAAAGCTTATCCTAAAGTGGAGGGAAGAGTGAAACCCTGTCCGAATGCTGGTGTCTGTCTTCCGATGAAAAATGTGGTCTTTGCAAGGAGTTGGAAGGTTCTGGTTGGTGACAAAACCATCAAGATTTTATTCTGAGCCGTGAACTTGAATGTCTCCTTGTCCCAAGCTCATAAACATAAAAGAACAAAAAAAGAAGGAGATTAAGGATAAAAGGAATGGAGGAATGGTCACACACAGAGATAAGAAGAAATGTTTGGTATCTGCAGAAGTGAACTCCAAGGTACAACTAAGTCAAGTCTCTTATGAAGTGGCAAAGGTATTTATGTATACTATGCATATGTCTTCATATACTCTAAATCTTTCTTTGTATGTATGAATGTTCTTAATACATGTTTATATGTGCACCTCGTGCATACTTGTTCTTGCAGAAGCCTTAAGAGGGTGTCAGATTCCCTGGAACTAGAATTATGCATGTTTTTGAGCTACCACATGAGTGCTGGGAACTGAACCTGGGTCCTCTGCAAGAGCAGCAGCAAAGACTCTAAATCTCTGAGCCATCTTTTCAATACCCCTTCATATACATTTAAGAATATCCTGATAATATAGCTCCAAATATAAAGTAAATTCTTTGCATGTAGTTGGTGTAGTATGTTGTTTATGAATAAAGACAAGAAAAAGTGTCTACATAAATGTGATTCCCTTATCTAAATATTGTCAGTATCAAGTCTGTGGTTTGTTGAATCCAAGGATGTGGAACCTGTGGGCAGGATCTGGTGTCTGGTACAAAGCAGGTCCTACTCTTTGCCAAGGGCTTCATATGCAAGGCATGTGTATCGAGACTAGTAATGCCCACTCATTTTAGGATCTCAAAATACACCCTAATGTTCTCCAGCTTTATTGTTTAGAGTTTATATGCATTTGAGCAACAGAACAGATGGCGGTACTAAAGCAATATAATGATATTACCTTTGTTTTCATTTTCTTTGGCAGGAGAACTACAGTCATTGACCTTTTCGTACCTTTCTAGAGCAGACTCTCCAAATGACTGAGCCCTGTCTAGCTAGCCAGCCATGGAGAAAACAAAGATTAGACACGGTGATTCTTTGATTAAACACTTTGGTAGCCATCCAAATCAGTTGATGGCTTCACTGCGTTTTAGACAGTGAGAGGGTGTCACTCTGAAATCTCACTCAGTAAGGTCTTGTGCAGTTGTAACATAATGTCTAAACAGTTTCTACTTTTCAATATTTTTCAAAGTAGTATTGCAGGAAGACAATTTGTGTTAACCAAAACCTCATACAGCATGTCAGAAGGAGGGTTTGTTATAGCCACTGGCACAGTCATTCCAGAGGCATCCAGGGGGACAATTCTGGGGCTGATCCCAATCTCTGGAAATTCATTTTTTCCCCAGGAAAGTGATTTATGGGCTGGTATACAGGTGCACAGACAGCATGAGCCATTTCTGTTTGAATTATGGATTTCTAGTAATAGTCTGCCTTCCAGTGGTTTACTAACACGTAGAACACAACTAAGCACATGCTCAAAAGATAGAAACTAGAGCAGCAAATTGTGTCTGTGTTTTATTGAACTACCATTATACACATGGATTTCCCACTGGCCTTAAGAGAGAAGACATGCAAGCATAAATTATGCTTAAGTATCTACAAAGTGCCATTCTTCAGTAGGTGATCAATAGTTTCCTGTTACTTACCTTTCTTGTGTTTTTCTTCCCTATCTTCTGACCCAAATTTGTTAATTGCCTTGTAGTTTGCATGACTCTGGTCATGCCTACCATCTAGAAGGGATCTTCTTCATTGTCAAGTTGCTATGTGTTGATAAGAAGATGCATCATTAAGAAAATGTATAAGGCCCTTGTGTTTCAACAGATTCCCAATAAATGTTGGCAACTGTTGAGAGAAAGGAAGTCATTGCCAATTTGTAGATGTTAAGAAAAAATATAATTTGTTTGAAGAGGTTAAAGGTGAAGTTTAGGTAGAGATTGTGAAGAAAGTCTGGTTGTGTTTTAGGAAAGTTTTGACTGAAGAAATGAATTCCCACCGTTAATTCTTATTGACTGGCAGAAACTGTTAGATGGTTCAAATATTGAGCAAGATAGTTTACTTCCTCTCCTGTCCATCATCCCTGTCATCTGTAAAATAGAAATTATTATACTTATTCATTTGGAGCTCCTATACATAAGTAGGATGTATAGTAGAACATTCTAAGACAGTTAAGATTTTGCTAGGCTCTTTCTCTTCACCTTCTAAGTAATAGATCAAATCATGAAATTCTTTGTTGTATTCATCTGGACATCTTTCCTACTAGGCTTTGGATGATGGTTAATTGTGATTTATTGGAGGGCTTTGTATTCTGTATTAAATACTCCTAAAATATTTCTACCATTTTACAACTGGTGAGAAACCATGCACAGTATTAAATTTTACTCCAATGACTTGAAATTTATATGAATGCCTGCAAGACTGGCATTTCAAGAAGGAGCATACTGGCAGTCGAATATTATTTAAAGTGAAGAGGTATTATCTTAGGTTTTAGGGACATGTTTTACATAATCTTGAGCAATGTCACGCTCATACACTGTTGTGCAGGTTTAAATAACTTGTGATTCTAGTTGCACACCACTCCTGATTCTTCATTGAAGGAAACATAGATGGGCCTCTACTTAGCCAGCCTTCAATAGTGAGCTTCTGAGTACTTTAGGCATTAAAAAATCAACAAAGTATCTGCTAATGTAAGACCCTGTTCTGAATTTCAGGCAGTTGCTCTCTGTAGACTGGCTAATTTCCTTTCTGAGGAAAAAAATCTCTCTCTTTTCCTTGCTATAGTTATTATACTATAGCACTCATGCACAAGAATCCTGAACTCATATGAATTCTAATATTTTTACCTTATTAAGAAGATTAGAAATTGGAAATGGAGGCAGGGAGTTAAGTACACTTTTGTAGTATAAAACTTGGCTTTATTATCTACATTTTTCTCCTAATAAAATTTGCTCATTGGCTCTTTTTATCCTCAGCTAGTATTAGAAGGATCCCTCCTTCTTTCCCTGGAATCGTACTTAAAAGATAAAATTAGGTAGGGAGATGTGGAACTATCCCATAATGTTAGGAGTATCCCACAACTGAACACACAATTTGAATGTTGAAGAAACTAAGAGCAAATTTTATGTGACAGATTTTAAGTTTCTCATCTCCCTTTTTATATGAAATTCTATTTTTCTTTGCTCTTTATTGGTGTTGGAAGTCCTACTGTATATGTGTTACTTTTATTGGTTATTGAATTAAGTTGTTTAAGTCAATGGCTTAGCAGAATACAGCTAGGCAGGAAAACTAAGCTGAGTGCTGGGAGAAAGAAGGTGGAATGAATGAGAAGCCATGTAACGTCTGCCAGAGACAGATGCACCAGAACTTTACCAGTAAGCCACAGCCATGTGGCCAACACGGATTAATAGAAATGGGTTAATTTAAGATATAAGTGTTAGCCAGAAATACAGTTAAGCTATTGGCTAAACACTATTGCAAATAATAGTTTCTGTGTGATTATTTCCAGTCAGGGTAGTCGGGAAACAAACTAGTGGCCTCTGACAACACTTGATATTGATAATTTAGTCCTTATCCTAATTCGTCTGACGATCACTAGATTTCTCTATTATAATTCTTACGCCCTTCCATACTCTCACTCTCTTCATTTGTGAGCTTGACTTCTTTCTCTGATGTCCTAACAATCCACTATACCTCTTCCATAAGGCTCAAATAACCTTAGGATTTGAGTATGTTAGCAAAAAGCCAACCTGGGATACAGTCAACTTGCATAAACACCAAAGGTCACAATACACCATGCTCCTGGCCATTTGGCTTTTCCAACCTAGGGAACAACAAATTCCTCTTGCTTCTTGTCACAAGCTTTCCTTTCTTTATGAAAATTTCTGATAAGTATTCTGAAAGAGCCTTCTCTATGGCATTAGTGGGAAACCAGACTATCCATTTATTTATTTATTTATTTATTTATATTAAGCCTTAAGTCAAAATCACTGTACATGTGGAAAGCTACTGAGATGCAGGAAACTTTCTCTCTCTCTCTCTCTCTCTCTCTCTCTCTCTCTCTCTCTCTCTCTCTCTCACACACACACACACACACACACACACACACACAGTGTGTTTGTACCAAAGGTCTTATTTAGAGTAACAATTAATTGCCCTATGATCTGGAAAAGTGTTTGGCATCACTAATGAAAATATAGAATATATGATATTGTCAATGGAGGCTGCTATTCCAAGCTCAATGTTAATAATTTTCCCAGAAAACTATGTCTTATATGTAATTATGGTATATTTTATATATGGAATTATTTGACCCACATTTAAAGCGGTGTCCTGACCTCACACCATAGTGATAGTCATATCTTCTACTCTTGAGATAGAGTAAATGGGAGAGTAACCTGGGCATGCAAGAAGGGAAGTAGGGATGGAGAGTCTTTGATGCATGTATAGGTAAAATAGGCCCTGAGCCTGGGGCCAGGAACACTGAGTTTGGGTCACGGATTCCATTCTTATGCTCTAAGATGAAATATATTTCTCTCATACTCAGCTTAGAATTATATATATGGGGCCTCTTGATTTGGAGTATTGCAATTGGATTCCCACTCAGGTACTCTAGAAAATAGCAGCATATTTAATGATAATATTCATGATAGATCAGAGACCAAGTTAAATTGAAAGCAATCTTCTGATGGATTTTTTTTCTTGTGAGCAGAGATATGTGACTTAAGCAGGAAGAAAAAAGGAGGTTCAGATAGTCTAGTAATATGGAGTAGTAAAGGAACATAGACCATAATATGGAGTAATTTTAATTGCTAGTTTGACTGGGTTATAGTCACCTCCAAGAATAAGAAGGCAAACATTTAGAGTATATCTATAAGGGTGTTTACAGATTTGATGAGGGAGACGATACACCAATAATTTGAGGAATACCCATTGCTAAATATGCAGGTAAAGAGAAGAAAGTTTAAGGACAATGTCCCTCTTATTCTCTGCTTCCCATTTATCACAAAAGAGCTTCTCTGTCACACAATCCTACAAGCATTATGTTCTGTTTTACAACAAGCCTAGAAAAATGGAGGTAAATGACCATGGAGATGGAACCCCCTGAAACTGTGAGCCAAAAAATTAATTTTTTTCCTTAGGGTTATATCAGGGTTGTTCACAGTGACATGAGATATAGCAGACACTATGGGAAAAGAAATGTTCTCTAGGGACTGTTCTGGGTCTTGATCAACAATCTGTTATTGAGTTGTACTTGTCAAGAAAAGCAGAATTGAGGGAACCTCTAAATGGGACATTCCAAAGAACAGTTGCTGGTATACTTCATCATATGAAGGTAACTGAACCCAACATATAAGACTGTGCTAGAATTTCATTATTTTATGCCTTCTTTTGGGATCTCATTCTAAAGGTATCCAAGGAGCATGAAAGAGTTTGAAGTATATAGTATCTTATAATTCCTTTTAAACTTCCCTGCCAAAGTTACCAGTTGACTTCCAAGTTTGAGCAGGAGATGCCCAACCCTTGATTAAAGTTTAAAATGTGTGTGTTATCCATAGAGCATGGGTCTGTCGATTATTTGTCACATCAAAGCTAGAAGTCACAAGATCTGCCTATGAGTTCACACAGGGATATTAGCAAGATGATTTCCAGAGAGTAAATATGAAGGAAACAGGTTTGGGATAGAACCTTGAGTTGTATTATGAATATTCAAGGAATATTATGGTAGCATTCTCTTTGTGGTTAGGAGGACACGTATTGTGAGGGAAATATTTATGAAGGCAAAAATAAGTCAGGACAGTTTCACTAATAAAATTCCCTGCCTAATTTAATTCTCATCACACCTCCTCATCCATACTCCCAAGTGGTTCCTAAGAGGTATAAAGTTTTTCATATTCTTGTTGATTTCCCCCAGAATATATATGAATGAGAACTCTTTCCCATCTCCACATCCAATAAATGGTTAGGTCGTAATAGCAGTGCATTATCGACAATGAAAAAGTTAATGTTATTCTATTGGTTAATGGTTATCATGTGCAGAATCGCTAATAAGAGCTCCTAAATAGTTAACAATACTGCTTAATGAGTTGATTTAAAGCAAAGAGTCTTTGTTATCCTTCAAGTATGACCTTGCTCCAGGCCATATATTACTTTTCTGTTTCTAAGATGTAACATGATGACCAAGGCAACTTAGAAGAGAAATTATCTAATTGGACTTGGAGTTAACTTATATGGTTAGGTTCAATGGTGTTTCACCAATGGCTCAGTAGCAAGAACAGCTGAGAACTCACAGCTTGATCCACAAGTAGGAGGCAGGAATGCATAGTATGAATGGCACTAGTCTTTTGGAACCTTAAAACCCAGCCCCAGTGACACATTTTTTCTCCAACAAGGTCACACCTCCTAATCATTTCCAAACAGTTCTACCAGCTAGGGACCAAATATTTATTCAAACATATAAGCCTATGGTGGCTATTCTCATTCTAATAGTTACAGGTTATGATTCAAAGGTTCAGGTGCCAAGGTGTACCCTTACAGGTGTAGGTTCATCTCCTTGCCCCAAAGAGAGGTTTGTTCTCTTGAGTGCAGTATCAATTACCTTCTTCCCAGAAACCCCACAGCTCTCTGTTGTTCTATGTTGAACTTCCTGAGCCTTTGATTGGCAGCGCATCCCAGTTCTTCTGCCAACAACAGAATCTAACCTGAACACTCTGCCTTATGTAAAACCTGGTATCTGAATGAGGTTGGAGGCAGGCAGGAAGAAGACAGGGCTGATTGGAAAGGGTTTCATTAAAAAATAAAACATAGCTGCCTGTTTGAAGGGAACAAAGTCGGCTAACAAGGATTCGGCTTGCTGGGGTCCCCAGCTGTTCCCTCCTGAGTGCTTGGGTATCAAAGCTTTGTAGGCATACAGTAGTGCTGTTTGCTTGGCTGCCAGAGCAATTACAGCCTGGCAGTGCTCAGGTCTCTTATTGCTTTCATGACTATTATTACTTGTCTGCTCCTGGATCCTGAAGCCTGTCTACATAGACATAAACCCCAGGGAACCACCAAGCCACAGGCACAGTGTTTGCTGTCACTGCTCTGTGACTCTTGGATTAATATGAATTTAACGTACTCCCTTTATCTGGGAAGCCGAACCAGAGGAATGTAGACTTACATTCACAGGATAGAAAGTGTCCTGCTGAAAACGTCAGTTCTCCAGGTGGGCCTAGGGTAGAGGAGAAACAGAATCTTCGTTTTCATTCGAAAAGATCTACTACCTTTATGTTTGGATCCGGGCTCCCTTCCTGCATCTGGGCCCAGAGGCATATTTGATGCGAAACAACCCATAATATATATTCCATTTGTGCTTTGTGTACAGTAAAAATAAATTAAATAAATTTATGAAAACAAACAAATAAATTTCTCCTTCAGAATAGTCAGAATACTTTGCATTCTTGGAGTGTGCCTTTTACATATATTTTTGCAAATATATACACAATTAGGCTAGTCTCGTCTGAACACAGTAACAATTTAGAATGTTTTGAAATAATCATCTTTAATGTTAGCTGTATTAATATTCCAATGTGATCAATACATTTTTCTTATTGATATTTCAGCTCAAATACTGAAATTAATCATTATTTCTTAATTTACTTATTGACTCAAATCTAAAAAAAATTACACAGCAATTTTAATTGTTTTTAAGCCGTCAGTGATGATTTTTGTCGGCATTTGCTCAAGCCTCATTGATCCGAACACTAAGTGGTCCTACTGCTTTCGGTCAGATATTGTTTGGACCTTAGCAGGGAATCCTGCCACACAGCAATCTATAGACTTTAATGCAAGTGAGCCCTTCCTCCCATTTATGTTCTCCCCCCCCCATTCTCTCCCTCTTTAATGTATTCAGTTCAGCAAAAACCTGAAGGAAAATAATACATGTATTAATGGGAAGTGCATAGGCGACAAGAATACAACCTGAGCAGGCAACATAATTTCAAGGCACCAGGGAAATATAAAAGGGGTGACCAAACAGCTTGTGCTTCTATACAAGCTTAGCCATACCACTTTTAAAACTCTCTGAGAAGGTAAGCATTGTGGCTAACCAGAAGATGTCTGTAGGCACACATCTTCCAAAGTCCAGCTTAAGTCACAGAAGTTTTGTTTCCTGAAACATGCAAGGGTTTCCCCCATTTTAAGTACCACCTGTTCAATTCTTGGGGACTGAAACATTTTCAGTGATCCTTTAATGTTAAGAGAAATCCACATGCGTCTGTTTAAGGGGTATCAAGGATTTATTAAGATACAAAAGGTGGGAAATACACTCATGAATACAGGATATGGTAAATATAATTGCAGAGTCCTTGGAAGCTGGGGACTGATCACATAATGTTTCACACTGCCTAATCTGCTTTTGATACTTGGTTTGCTGTGTTAGTTTAGTTTTCCAACAGCATATTTGACTAGTAATGGATCTTTGGGGACAATTTTTCTCTACTTCAAAATCTACATTTTCCTTCTCTGAACAAGCTTCTTTTTTTCCCATACAGAATAGATGTCCTAGGAATACTATTCTCTCTTGCCTTATTCAATAATTTAAGCAAACATAATGATAAACCCTCTAATTTCTTTTGACTCTCAGAGATACTTTATCACTTTGTTTTGCCTATATCATATTGGCCAAAAAAGAAGCCAATGATTTATATAGAAGGGAACCAAGTAGCTACTATTGGCACTCATTTATAGGCTTAGATGCATAGACACGTATTAGTTATCTGTGAAAATTCTATGATGCTGAGTGCTGAAAATCCCAGAAACACAGCTCAGGAGATGGTTCTGCCGGGCAAGTGCTTGGGGTAAAAGCATGAGGACCCAAATGTGGGTTCCTGGAGTCCACATAAAACATAAAACAAAACAACTAAGCCCCATCACTGGGAAATCAGGAGGACTCAGCAACAAGCAGATCTCTAGAGCCCATTGGCTAACCAGCATGGTCTAATTGACACCTAGACAGAGTGCGTATTCTATACTTTTGGGCAGGGCATGTGTTCCTTATAGCTCCTTGCCACAGGAGCACTTCGGCGGTAAGAAACATTTTCCCATTTTAAAATTGAAGATCCCGAATTTAAAGACAGTGTGAATGTGTATGGAGTTGAGTTGGGATTCCGATTACCTGAGAGCTTATTACCAACAAACTACACCATTCAACATGAGCACCTTTTTGGGAACTATATACTCAGGTGTAGTCAAAGTATTCATTGACCCATTGACCATGAGCTGTTGACCCACAGAATGCCATGGTTCTCTAAGAAGCTAGGAGACAGCACAAACATATGCCACCACAACGCTCCCTTCATTGTTAAAATAAGCTGGGCTTAAGCCATGTGCATGGCTGCAAGATTGGTTTCCCTTTTGGCTCAGACTTTTTATTTCATCAAAGACACACATTTATGAACATTTCATAGGCAGACATTAATATGCCAATCAGATTTTGAAGATGATTGAACTTGATTTTAATGTTCCTCCCCACAAAAAGCTGCCAGCTAGCCAGCGTGACTGGCAAAGGCCTGTATAGTGGACCCCTTTCCTGGTAGACAACGTGCATACTGGAATTTGGAAGCTGCAGCTTCAGACTCAGGTTGTGCTGCACAGATACTAAAGAGGTCAACTTGCAGGGGCAGGACCCTGCTCTATCACTGTGATCAGCGGGGCTCTAGCGGATCATTGTTCATTCAGATACTGATGGCTGTAACCTCTGGGAAACATGGGGAAAGCAACTTCTCTGTCTCCTTTTCTAATCTGATGACGTAGAAGGAAAGTTTCCAGTTAGATCTGACAGAACCCACACAGGCCCAGAGCTAGAGATATCACTCTTTTGTCATCGTGTAAAAGAGATCTGGGCAGGTTGTGGAAGATGAGTGTAAGATTGTGAGTGACATTCGTGAAGAAGGATTGACACCTGTTACTATCCACAGCTGGCCTGGGTGTGTTCCTGTGCCGTACTGAGAGCTGCGTTTGTGGAGGTTCCCAGAAAGCCTAGAGCTTTCCACATAGTCTGAAATAAAGGATGACCGCCAGGTCTTCCAAAAGCTTTAGAGAGACAGGTATATGAAGCTTGACTTTTGTCATGGGTTGCTTTGGCAGGGAACAAGGACTGGTTTCATTATCATGTTCATTCCTAGCTATTTAACTTTGCACACAGCACGGCCAGTTTATATATCTGTGGATCAGAGAAATAAGCTTGCTTAAATTCTAGGCTATTTAAAGACACAGTATCTGCTTCACAATTACCGTTGGCCGTGTGGTTCAGAAAGACATGAAAGGCACTCACAGAGAGCTTTGCTGTCTGCTGTGTGGTCATTCATGGTCTAGGGACAATTTCACAAATAAAAGACCCAGTAAGTCCAATATAGAAATGAAGGACATATTTGAAATCTAGCTCGCACCTGTGTCCTGATGTCCAGTGAATATATGTTTTTTTTTTTTTTCATTTACTAAGGAAACAGTTGTTCAGTAATGGAAGAGGAAGCTTGGGCCGAAAGGATGGGCACCAGGCAGCGGGGGAGGGCTTTGCATAGAAGAACCCATCAGATAGAGTCTGGCAAAGACACCAACACGCTCCATGATTGATTCAGTCCCCAGCATGAAAGCATTAGAGCCCATCTGATGGAGTCGATATGCGAGGATGCCATGGAGCCTATCCACCAGGCTCTCTCTTTCTTCCCTGCTACCTATTAGAGTTCTCAGCTCTGCATAGCTGGATTGGCTCAGTTCTAACTTCTCTGCTGGGTGCATGACAAAGTAGGGGGATGCAGAAACTAAATTCCAGTTCACAGCCTTCTCTGCAGAGGTGGCGGAGCAGTTAAAAGCACTACTTCATTTACAGACCATCCACATTCAGAAGCTCATATCCACATTGGGCAGTGCACAACCACATATAATTCCAAACTCCAGAGAGATCCAACACCTTTAGCCTCTTAGGGCATCTCAGCTTCCATGTACATACTCATACACAGAAACAAATTTACGTAATTGATGTGGGATGCCTCTCTGTATGCTATAAGTATGTTTTATTACAATTGGGTAATAAGAAAGCTGCTTTGGATTATAGCAAGGCAGAATACAGCCAGGCTGGAAAATATATATATTCAAAAAGATGCCATGTAGCTGTTAAAGGAGATTGTGATACATAGATTGATAGAAATGGGTTGATTTAAGATGTAAGAGCAAGCGAGAGATACGCCTGAGGCACCGGCCAAACAGTATTGCAATTAATAAAGTTTCTGTGTGATTATTTGGGTCTGAGATGCCAGGAAACGTACATCAGTCCCCGTTTACACATAACTAAAATAATAAAATAAATCTTACAAAAGACTCAAAAATCACCTTATCTCCTCCCACGCTTGCACCTTATAAAGGTTTTGAGAATGTTTCTAGGAACAATACCAAAGAAACAGGTAGTTTCATAGCTGTAGCTAGACCTAAGTTGTAAGATTCTCACACCATAAGGAAAATAGTGAAAGCCTAGAATGGGATTCTAAATGCTACCAGGAAGAGCTTACTCAAGAAACTGGATATGCCAGAGAAGTATGAACTGGACTGACCCTGGGGTTCCCATCTCACTCCAGTCAGAATGACAGAAATTCAGAAAATAACAAATGTTGGTGAGAAGACGGACAAAAGGGGACTTTTATACACTGCTGGTGAGAATGTAACTTACTCCATCAACTATGGAAAAAATATGGAGATTTCATCAAAAATTAGAAATAGATCCTTCACATCCCCAGTCTATACTTCTAGGTATTTTCTCAAAGGCAACCAAGCTGAGTTATAGAGCCAACTTTGTGATATGTGTGTGTAGGTGTGTGTGTCATTACAATTTTATTTATGCATAAAAAGAACAAAATTATGTAGTTTTCAGGGAAATGGATCCACCATTGGATTAGCATATTAACCTAATTAAGTCACCCTCAGCAAGACAAAACTGTGTTGCCTTTCACTTGTTGATCTTGGACTTTGTATAAAGTTATGTATGTATACAGGGCATGACAGTGAAAGTCATAGCGAAACTATCTAGGGGGGTGAAGGGGACTATGAGAGGGATCCGAGGAGTAGGAGGAGTGTATGGGAGAGATTATGATTACACTTTATACCCTGGTATGAAAATGTCCTTCTGAAGCTCCAAACTGTGTAAAATGAATATACTCTAATAAAACTCTACAGGTTCTTTAGTACATTTGCTCCCTTTCTTTTTGTTCTGATTGATTGTTTAAATTCAAACAATTGAATCTCAACAATTTTCAAAATAATTTCCGGTTTAATTGCATCCATAAACTTGAAATTTTCCATTATATGAAATATCAGTTCAGATACGCTACTGCTTTTGAACTAGATGCTTTATTTGAGAAAGTTTGGGTGGCAAGGATCAATTTTTGCATGGTTTGAAAACAATAAAGAGAATATCTGAGATGTATGTTTGAGTTATGCGCACTCACTATGTGGGCTATCCAGTGCCTGAGAACACAGAGACTACTTTCATTTTGTAAAATAATGTCTTCCGGACCTGATGCCTGTTCTACACATGAGCCCATAACACCTGGGTGGAAGTCAATTATTTGAAAAGACCTCCACGCGATCAGTTACAGTTCTAGCATGGAAGTGGGAGAAGTGCTTGAGGCTCTATCCTAGCCGAGGAGCTGATGATGGCAGTTCGTGGTTAGTGGGGTAGGAAATCACTCTTCTTTGGAGAGGTGGTCACCAGGAGGTTACTCATGACCCCAGTGATTAATCCATACCCGTGCACATATAGACTCTATTGATTTGGCTCAATGAATCATATTAAAACAAAACAATAAGAAAAGAAAGGCGATGAAGCTGGGAGGGGAATATGTTGGGAATGTCTGTAGGGAAACGAAGTTGGTAGGTTACTCATGCCCCAGTGATTAATCCATACCCGTGCACATATAAACTCTATTGACTAGGCTCAATGAATCTTATTAAAACAAAACAACAACAACAAAAAAGGTGATGAATCTGGGAGGGAAATATGTTGGGAATATCTGTAGGGAAACGAAGTGGAGGGGGGAGTTAGGTATTAGTCTGACCATGATATATTGTTTATATGTTTGAAAACTTAAAATAATATTTGAAATAAAATTGAGAAATAATCAAAAGGTGAACCACAGAGCAAACCTCAAATGCATACTGGTAAATTATTGGCTAAATAATCATGAGTGTATTCATATCACAGAATGTATTCTAAACAGGTGACATCACAGATACAGTCATGAAGTAGTATTGAAATACAGGAAGCCGATTATTTCCTTGAAATTACTTTCTGGGTTTGGAATTCTGAAGGCTGTTTTGGATTACACACCCAGCCAGTCCTTTATGGATGCAGTGATGTATATTTCCATTGGTGACTGGATCGAATGGTTCCTAGTTTTCAGCTCTTTATCAGCTAGGTGTAATGATAAAACACTATTCTTTAGTTTTTAAAGCTTTCAAATTTCAAGCTTTCAACTTCACAATCAAAGTGAGAGGATTTTTATCTTTGAGTTAAATATTTCCTTCAAGTATTATTCTGTTTTTGTATTATAACAGAACTTACCCTGACCATGTAGGTTCTTTTTATTGTGCATATTCTTTCCTGCTTTGTGTATTCATCCCCTTGCTCTCCCTGCGTGATTAACACCAATTCCATCATGTCCAATGATGAGCATACCTCTGGGATATCACAGGTTTAGCTTAAAACCATTGCAATAAGGCCATCATTGTAATCAATGAGGGATAAGTGAGTCACACAGAAAATACAGTGTCCAGTGAATGTACACACCTTAATTAAAATGTTTTGTTGTTAAGGGTTCTCACTATTACCTGACCTGTTGGATAAATGATACAAATAGACTTGTTGATACACAGTTGTTGCCAGTCTTTAGTTTGCATACAAACAAACAATCACATTATTTGCAAAGTGCAGTAATAGGCAATATGATAAAATGAAGCATGCATATTTTAAAGTGTATAACAGGATTTTCCTATCTGAATGAAAACTCATTATTTTTTAGGCTGTTTATCCAAGTAATTCTGGGATGAGGGGCTTTGCCATGTGTTCTTCTGAAGTCGAATTAGTTTGTCACACTGAAAAACCATCTATTGGCATTTTGATTTCCTATGTTTTTGTAGACCAATACGAGGAGAATTGATGTTGTATGGTTCTGCTTTGCTTTCCCAGAATTCACCATAGTTACCCATTTGTTTAAATATTTTTTGGTGAAGTGCAAGAATGAATCACATAACACTTGGATGCTTGCTATTAAGCCCACTCTCAGATATTCCATAGCTAGAATGCTATTGTGAATGAGCTTTTTATTATACTTAGTAATTTATTTTGTTGTTTCAGATAAAATAATTGATTTTCATGTATTTAATTTGTAACCTTGTCTACTTACGCAGTTCTTTATGTGTGCCTAATGCATTCTGTGTTCTATTTGCTTCTTTTGACTTCCATTAGTATATTATCAGTCTTCCAACAATGATAATGGGATTCCTTTCATCCTAATATGTACAGCTCATTTTTCTTATTGGATTTTCTGGAACTTTTCAAATAATGATAAATATCCCTGATGAGAACAGGATATAATTTAGACCATGGCTTTAATAAGGGCAATGTTACAGATCTTGCTTTTATATAGCATTTGCTTCATCATTGATAACAATGAAGATTTTACTGCTGTGAATGGGCTGAGTTGCACACACTCATACACCCCCATGCTCCCAATCCCTCAAAGAGAGAAAATATTATCTCAGAAGCTCAATATGCTATAAAGCACCTTATTTCCATTCTACATAGGATGAAAGTAAGGGACTAGCCTGTCAGATGGCTTCCTTCACATCACACAGATAGTCATGTTAGTATTGGGAATGAAGATCTCTGGGTTCAGGCCCTACTTCACAGTGTCATGCACAAAGCACCCCTGAAGTTCACATGCTGCAGCTTTCACCACGAATGCATGCAATGCACCTGTCCTGAGTTTCTTCTTTCTCTTTTAATTTCTTGTGTCAAAATATATTTTCATGGCATTCCAAATGCCACTGCAAGCCCATTAAGAAGATATTCTCTAGGTCACATTACATAATTTTTGTATAATATAGTTCTAAAAATAGTATTTCTTTAATTTGGGATCTAAATGTTTATATATGCCTGATTCTATGTTCTATCTATCTATCTATCTATCTATCTATCTATCTATCTATCTATCTATCTATCATCTATCTATCTATCTATCTATCTATCTCCTTTCTTTCTTTCTAATAGCTATCACCTATCATCTTTAATCAATTTAATATTTTATTTCTGTATTATGGTGATCAGTTGTTTTCAGCATCCGTCTTTATAGTAATTTCCTCTGAACTGAAACCATCACTTTTGGAGGAAAGAGGGAGGCTCATAAGATCAAGAAGCTCAGAGAGAAGATTCCCAAGGCCTGTACAAGAGGCTGGATAAGCAGTGATGATTGCTGAGGAGAAGCAACAAGATGCTCAAGAAGAATTGCTTACAAGTTGGGTGGGGAGCTTAAGGGATGCAGCTTTATAGATTGTCACCAACACTAACACAGATGGCCTTCTCAGGGTTGCAGGTATCTGAGCATCATCAACACTCATTTCAGTAACTTCTGTCGATTCATTGTTTCACCAAGATACTCCTGGATGGAGCTGTGGTAGCCAAACATTGGGATGACGTCTGTTGGGATCCAGCCTCGATAGGTTTGTAAGTTCCAGGATAGGGGCCCGTGGATTAGAATTGCTAGGTAAGAGGAACAGAGATAGGAAAGAAACACAGAGACATAGGATAGTACTGGGAGGACAATTCTGTGGATACTGAATCCACCTGTGTTTAGTCCTTATGATCTTTCAATACTCCCATCCAAAAAAAAAAGGGAAAGAAAGCAAAAGATTTTCTTATCATCATACAAGGAACAGACAAAGTGATGACCATTTTAATACCCAAAACACCAAGTAACCACACCCTACGTCCAGATATCTTTGTTTGTAACCACATAGATTGCCTGTCAATAACGATGAAGGAGAAAGAATAGGCTTAAACTCCACCTTTAGTGGGGCCCCCGATATGGAGCTGTGTTGATGGTTTCCAGTCTGGAATGGACAGATAATGGGTAATTTCTCTCTCATACAATAGCATGTATGGACATTTTTAATGAAATGGTATTTTATTTTGATCTCTATGAAAATCTGTGCATCTTGCTTTAGGCTTTAGCATTGTGTTACTTAATTTATTATTCTTATCCATAGTGTTCATGCCATGCCTTCTTGCTAATTGTATCCCATATATTTAGCAAGAGTATTTGATCTTAGGCTTAGTTCTTATTTGGAAAAAAGGCAGACAGTCTCCTCTTTGTTTCTCTTCTTTTCTGCTTACTGACTTCTGTTCGAGTCAAAAGCCTGTCTGAATCTGAAATAAACATAGCCAGGAACCTGAGGCTGGAGAGCAGGGTGGACATGTGTACTCAAGAATGAAAAATTTTAAAAATTAATTAGAAAAACATCCCTTTTCTTTCATCTGTCCTAAATACTTATCTCATGATTTTACTTTCTTTCTCTTAAAATATTTGATAAAATCATGATGTTGTTTTCTCTATGATGGATTTTTATATCTTATACATGTCTGTTAACATTTTCCATTCCATATCTGCTTTTAACTTGATAATTCTATCTGTGTCTCCATACTGCATTCTTTCCTAATTTCTTATTATACTCTTTTCATTCTTTTTATTTATTCTCAGTGCAATATCCCCTTCTTTATTTCTAATTACATAAACATGAAATTTCCTAGCTACTTACTTTGACAATAAATCTATTTCAATAGAAAATATTTGTTTTACACCTTGAAAGTATATAATTTTATTTTAGCTGCAACATTTCTTACTAAAATTCTGTCTTCCCTATGTATATATTGGCAGAGGTGATCAATGATGCCCAATTTTTATAAACAGACTTTTCTAGAGGTCTTCAAAGGCCAATGCCAATTTCTGGCTTGGGCTCTGTGGCAAAGTTGAAAACCATTCATGTTTTGAGGTTGATTTGAAACTAGAGACCATCACCTGAAGCCAGAACTATGAACTAACTACATTCATCAATGAAAACTATAACTATAATCTATGAAGAGATAAAATAGGAATATTCAATGAGCTTGTGGCTAGGGGAGACAAGGTTTCATTTGTCCTTACCAGTCAGAACCCTCCTTCAAGTAGATTTGAATTCAAAATTCATACTAGAGTAAATAAGGGACATTGCTTAAAAGGGGAGCAGAGAAAAATGTAGAGCTCAATAAAAATAAAAAAAATGTGATCTATAGTAACATTCTATGGTTCATGTATGTAAGGCAGAAATACAGAATTTATTACTGGAAAGAAAAGCATTAAAACAAACCTACAAAAGATTTCTTCAAAGTCAAAAAGATAAGAACTTAGGATTCCAAAGATAATAAAGATTATAAAACAGCTGGGCATAAATATTACCTTAGCATTATTTAGAAGAAAAATGGAACTAATAAAAAATGCCCAGGTTGACTGGACATGATAATGTAAAGCAACATAAAGTAAGTTTTAGGAACAGTTTTTAATGTGGATGCATTGACATGAAGGTCAATACAGTCAGAGTGTTAATAAGAAAATTAAATGTGGTTAGAGAGAGAATCAATGAAATGGAATTTTCATATCAAAATGTATCCAGAATTCATCACAATGAAAGGGAGAAAGGAAAATTTGCTCTTAGTGTTAATTCGTATAAAGGGTGGAACAAAACTAATAATGTAAACTAAGTCACTTGAAAAAATCCTTTTCAGAGAACATGAACTAGTCACTTGAAAAAATCCTTGTCAGAGAACAGTGGAGAGGCAATCCTCAAAAGACTAATGGATGTTATTTTTCTAGAATTGAAGAATGCTATAGGGTCAATGAATTCTAAATGAAAGAAATGAAAATCTAAATTTTTATAAGAATGGCTAGGATTGACAGATCTTTCAAAATTCTGAAGAAACTTTACCTTTCATCTATTGATGGAATACAGCATTTTTTATAATCATTTTATGAACCAGAATCCTCTTGAAATTTTGGTATGCAAACATGTTTGAGACATAACTGTAAAACCCTCTCAAAAATATCCATGTTTTACTGGAAAATGATAGTTTTAAAGTTTGACAGTGTTTGGACCCCAGGAAACTAGATAACCATAACCACTTCTCTTCAGTGTCAACTCTTCAGTACAAATTGCATAATTTGTGTCTGGCTTTATTTTATCATTAAATCATGAGCATTTCCCATATTGCTAAATGGTTGTTATAATTATCATTTTAATGGCTCCATTACATCCTATCAGATTTATTCCATTATAGGTTCCTTAGTCATTCCTTCTTTATTAGACATTTAGGTTTTATTTCCCTCAAATTTTGATTATTACATATAACATTGGCATAATTTACATTTTTATGCATATAGCTCCACTTTTATTTTCAATCAGTTCATTAGGAAGAGTTCCCTGAAGTGACATTATCATGTCAAATGTTATTGAGTAATTTCCCTAAAGGTATGAATCAATTTACATTCCAACAGACATTTTGATATTTAGCAGCCTTTGGCATAAAGGGAGGTCAGAAATATTACAAACTAAAATATATTTGCACTAATTTTCTGACTGTCAATGGCTGTTCTACTTAAAGTAATGAAACTAAACATTTTCTCAGATGTGTTTATTTTAGTAATTATTTTTTTTTCAGTTTTATTCTAGCTGCTGTGCTGTTTAAAACTGTGTTTCTTACACTTTCATTTGGTCTTACTCTTATTTAACCAACATTGTTTGGGGAGCAGAGCTTACTATATAAGACCTTTGATGATTATAGCAGTGAGGTGTATCGACCGCTAGCATGAATAGGCACTCATATATTTTAGCATTATTATTACCAAAACTTTCAAGGTAGAACACACAAATGTCTTCCCCACCTTGACCCTCCTGGCTCTTATTCCCCTCTTGTACAGAGGCTGAACAAGCTAAAAGTTTCTGTTCCAGACTAGTTAAAGGCTGTGAGTGGCTCTATGGCACAGTCAGAATAGGTGAAATGTAATCAAAAACATTTGGTAGTCTCTCCCCATTCTTTTCTATTCCCTTGGATGATGTGGTGAATGGAGCTAGAACAGCCATTTTTCAATAGTAAGAAAATCAGAAGAAAGACAGATGACATACCTGTGATCTTAAGACCATTGAAATAAGGCCATGAATCTTCTACCATACCCTACATTCATGTACTATGCACAGCAAAATCTTATTTGCTTAAGGCAATAGAGTCAGACTTTACTATTGTCTCTGGGGCAGCTAATGAACTGTTAGGAAGAAAGATTGGTTTTCTATTTTGTTGGCTCTCACTTTTAAAAACCAATGTAACTACTTCTTTATTTACACACTCTCTACTGTGAGGCCACCACCTAACCAATGAGGTCTGATATGATATGGCACATGTCATTTCCAGAGATAAATGGTTTTTCTTGATAAAAATATTAATATCTTAATGTTTGTGGGTTGTAAAGATGGGAGCACATAATTTGAAGGCACTCACGAATTCCCCACCTGGAGAAATCAAAGTCCATGTGACAAGTGCAGTGTGTGCCTAAGGGACAATGTGCAAAAGTCTCTCCACGTTTGCTTGTTTGTTCATTTATTATGCATGGACAGTGTGCCATGGATGGGCATGTGCTCAAGTAAGAATGGGCTGTTACTCTGTCTCTCCCCTTCAAGGATTTTCCCCCGTGGTTTTATTCCAAGACTTGAATGTGAAAAAGAGATCATTTATATACGCAAATATTATTAATATCGCGTGAGAGTAAAAATAAAAAGAAATTAGGAAAGAAAAATCAATAAGAGAGGGCAAAATGAAACTGGAGACTTGCTCAAGTCTCCTCAGTCAATAAAATGAAATGAGTTCCTTCTGGAGTGTTCTGAACTAGTGTTTCTGTGATGCCAAGTGCTGCCTGGAATAAGTGGGGCTGCGCTGGGGATAGGAGGAATTTTCACATTATAAATGCTATCATTTCAGCTACGACCGTACAGTATGCTGTTGTGCAGGGGTGGTCCCTAGCCCTTCAGTACTGTACGTGGTAGTAGATGTGTTTCTAGAGTGCTTGTCCAGTTCTATGACTCGCAAGAGGCTGGGATGTGTACAGAACTCTCCTAGCTGCACAGGACCCGAATTTTCCTTTTTGTTCTTCTTAGGCCACAGATACGGGGCAAGTCACTGGGTGGATGTAATTTTCATGTCTTTTTCTCTGACCAGTCAAGTCATTCTCCAAGGAAGAAGAGAGTCTACAGAAGCCTGGGCAAAGAGTCAGACCTTAGAACTTCAGCACACAGAAAGGGACTCGGGTTTTTTTTCTCTTTCTTTAAAATGTGATTTCTTTTTCTTGTGGACTCGAGGAGGAAATAAAAGCGATTTGTTCAACATCTGTCTTTCCCTTGTATTGCGGCTGTTTACAGAGGAACTTGCTTCCTTCAACTCTGATGTAATGTCTCCTTTCTTTAGGAAACAGGTGTCAAAACAAGCAGAAAATCCAATTTTCAAGCAGCTCAAATCAACTTGAGACTTTCTACTCCCAGGGATGCTTTTACCTCAGAAGGCTCCTATGAGTCTCAAGACTTCCCAATTTCCAGTTTTTGTTTTGTTAGTTGTGTTTTGTTTGGTTTCCCTGGGGATGTTTGTAAGCAGTTTTTAACCACCTGCCCTGCCCTATCTTCGTCCTCTAGAACATAACAGCACTGTTATTGGGATGTAAAACCCTGCACATTAATTTAAATTGACATAATAATTGTACATATTTTGGAGAACTGTGCTGTGCACATATAATCTCTAATGATTAAGCAGTGTATACATGTGTATAAAGTCTAATGATTAAGCAAAGTAATTTTCATATCCATCACAACAAACATTTATTTTTCTTGTGCTGGTAAAATTCAAAATCATTTTTTAGTTGTTTTGAAATATATAATAAACTGTTTAGCATTTTGTAATTATAATGTACTATATTATAATACATTGAATGAAACCAGTTATTTTGTACAATTAATATATTCTAGTAAAATATATGATATGATCATATGTACTTTATTAAAATAATCAATTACTGATTATTTTTATTTAGATAAAATATGTAAGTGCCAGGGCAATTCTGAGCTCCATCATGTGGAACCTCAGTTTTAGGAAAACAGAAAAATAATCTGAGCCAATCTCTACTTATATTGGAGGGATGCACGAGCATTTGTCATCATGTACAATAGTGGTAATAGAATTTGCAATGTTATAGATATCTAGAGAGGAGGATCATGATCCCATTTCACAGATGAGGAGATCAAGGCTAATGAAGCTCTAGAACCCCACATAACACTATCAGAAAATAGCGAAACTGAGTTAAATTTAATTTTGATCTGAATTTTGAAAAACATACTTGCTACCTTGCTGTGTAACTGCTTGTCTGTGTTTGTATATAAAATTTCACATGCAATGGTGGAGGCAGAATTCCCTCACTGGTCTCTGTTACTTACTAGCTGTAAGTAACTCAGATCAGTTCCTTGGTTTTTGTGTCTGAATCTCCCTCTGTGTGGACGAGAGAAAATAATTACCTTGTAGGACTTGGCAAGGAAATACCAGCCTCACGTCTGTGAGTCTGTGAAATGCTCAGACCACTTACTGACATCAGGTAGATGTGCAAAAAGTATTTTTTTCAATTTATATAAACTGCCCTACTTTTACCATCTTCTTTTCCTCCCTCTCAGAGAGGATTTGTGAAAAGGTATATAGTACAGACTAGTCTAGAACTCATAGTCCTGCATCAAGTGATGGAGCACAAGCTTAGCTCATCATACCTGGTCTCTGTGCTCATCTCTCCTTCCTGAACCTCACCAGAGAGTGCTGGGCTTGGTGTTGCTTTTGTGCATTACCTTGGCACAAGTATGAGGGTAATCTCAGGGAAGTGTGGTTTATTTTGCAGCTTCAGTATTAATATGTGAAGGATTTTTCTCCTTCTTTACCATTGTTTGATAAATGATGGGGCAAATGATGTATTTAACAAGACTGTTTAGTAATAAATCTTGGTCTCCACAGTAAACTCCTTCAAAACACAGGCGGAAGCTTTGTGCGTTTCATTGCAACTGTGGAGGGGGTGGAAAACTGGTCCTGCGCCATCCATGCCCGATATCATCTTCCCGAGCTTGCCATCCTGTTAGGAAATGCAGAACGCTTATGCAACACAAGTTGAGAAAAATCCAACTTTGGAAAGGGACTGACAAACTCTTTGAATCCTCAATTTCTGTGAAAGACATATGTCTAGAGTCCCTCTTCCTAATGTCAAAATGACACTACTCAATTCCCACGGAGTCGTCACTGCTGATTGCTTTGTTTAACTGACAGGGTCTACAGTTCGGTACCAGTGAACTGGAAGAGATGGGAGCCATGTTCTGCTTGGGCCTTTTCATCTTGGAACTCAAATCTGCAAGCTGTAGCCATGAGCTCTTGGCACGAGCTACAACTCTGCTGAATGCGGATGTTCTGGACCACTACCTCCAACGGTAAGATGCTTAGGGGGAATCAGGGATGTCTCAGGTATACTCACTACCAGTATCCTGGTGAAATGGATCAGTGGATCCTTGACAGACAGAAAATAAGCATGAACTATCAAGTAAAGGTAGGTTCAACTGTACTGTGAAGAAAGACAGACTTGGAGCTTCACAGATACTAAAAATGTAGAGATGTTGTCACATGTACATGCTTGTATAGATATAAAACTTAACATATTTATAAATATGTTATTATTATGTATTGTTAGTGATAATGTAGCTGAATTGTGATGCTGCAGAGTTCTACATGTACAGATCTTTTTCTTCCAAATTACATTCTTATATGTGTAATGTTCTTGAGCTATTGTTCAATATAAGAATGTGGAAGTATCTCATTGCGAATAGCTAGACAAGTGTCTCTGTCTTAAACTGTATCAAACTGGCAAAGAATATGATTCATAATTGGCCAGGAGAAACTAACTCACATGGTGGGGAATGGGTTGTCTGAGAATTGAGTACCAGTAGTGAGTCAAGGAATGGAGAGCCATTATCCAAATGAGCTTTTTGATGCAGTTTCCTGTAGAAAAATACCTTAGTCCTGCCCAGAATAAATTCAGAGACAGAAAGGGGAAAAATAATGACACATAAAAAAGAGAGGACCGAGAGGCACCAGGAGTTCCAAAGAGGCTAAGTCACCGTCTGTACTTTGAGCAATGGGACTGATGGGGGATTCAGCATCTGCTGGTAAATGAGGGAGCATTTCACCATGCACTTTGCCTCCACAAGCAAAGGCAAAAGTATTAATACGGGGAAGCCTCTTATTTCCAGCTAAATTTCATTAGTTTTCTGCATGTCACTATTAAATTGCTGTTTCACGGTGGCTTCTTATCAAATGGCCAGCCAAGCATAAAAAGATCTAGTAGTGTCCATTAATACAGCTTTGGAAGGCCTCCATTTCTCTAGGACTTAATTACCCAACGCAGTAATTAGCTTGTTCATCACAGAGTAATGCAGATCTCAGATGACAGAGACTTAAGTAAATCCAGATCCTGATCCCCCGGAGATACTACCACCGTTTGCTTTCGTTTAGGCACTGCAACCACTTCCATCTGCCCCTAATTCCTTCAGGATGCCTCAGCACCCAAAGGCTTGGCCTGCTTCACCTTGTCTCAGTTTTCTGATTCTCTCGCCCACAGCAAGTGTATCCACCTGCCTCGACTTGGGTTTCCGTTTGTCTTTTCACCCTTTGTCCAGCAATCTCGGATGGGAATGGGGATGACTTCTCTTCCTTCCCTTTCTCTTCTCTTCATCCTCAGCTGCTTGTTGAGGGAAGATTGAGCAGAACTGGCATTGCTTGCTTTCCCTGAATTGATTGTGCCTGTCTGTTTGATCCAATGCAGTAAGGATTAGTTGCCTGTAAACGAGAACAAGAAGACATCTATCAAAGAAATGTCTTTTCTAATTCAAGTCTAAAGAACTCAATGCCGGGCTTCAAATACAATGGCTGCTAGGTTGGTTGTCATGAGAAGGTAGCTGTCATACACTCTCCAAACCACTGACTGTCAGTTTTCAGTGGCTACCAGTCCAAGGATGCTGAAGCTGGACATTGACCTTTGACCTCTGCCTCATCTTTTCTTTATTTTTATTTTTGTCTTTAATTTAAATTCCAATTACATTTCTTCCCTTTACCCCTCCTCTCACTCCTCAACTCCCTCGGCCCACCCCTCATTTCCTTTTCCCAATAAGTAAAGCCTCCCCTGGGGAGGCAACAAAGTGTGGTACATTAAATTATGGCCAGTCTAAACCCCTCCCCACTGCATTAAAGCTGAGCATGGCATCCCACCTTATGGAATGGGCTCCAACAAGCTAGTTCATGCACCAGGGATAGATCCCAGTCTTACTGCTAAGGGACACTCAGATAGTTCAAGTTTCACCACTGTCTCTCACATACAGAGGGACTAGCTTTGTCCCATGGATGAAACCCAGCATTCATTCTAGAGTTCATGAGTTTCCATGAGCTTGGCTCAGCCATCTCTATAGGTTATTCCATTGTGATCGTGACCTCTCTTGCTCATATATTCACACTGCTCTCTCTTTGATTGGATTCCTGGAGTTCAGCCTGGTGTTTGGTTATGAATCTCTGCATCTGGTTCCAGCAATTACTTGGAGAGAGTTCTAGCTTCTTTGGAGCTGTGGATAGTAGTCGGGTTAACGTTTGTTTTATATGTAATATCCACTTATGAGTGAATTAAATACAATGTTTGTCTTTCTGAGTCTGGGTTACCTCATTCAAAATGATATTTTTTGTTTTGTTTTTATTTTGTTTTTTGTTCCATCCATTTGCATGACAATTTCATGATATCACTGTATTTTTACAGTTTAGTAATAATCCATTGTGTAAATGTACCACATTTTCTTTATCCATTCTTCAGGTGAGGGACATCTATGTTGTTTTCAGGTTCTTGCTATTATAAATAATAATGCTATGAACATAGTTGAGCAAATGTCTCTGGGTATGATTAAGTATCTTTTGGGTATATGCCTTAGAGTGGTATTGTTGAGGTAGATAAATTCTCAATTGTCTGAGAAACTGCCATACTTATTTTCAATGTGACTGTACAACTTTACACTACCACCAGTAGTGGCGGAGTATTCCCCATACTCCATATTCTCTCCAGCATAAGCTGTCATCAATGTTTTTGATCTTTGCCATTCTGACAGGTCTAAGCTGGCATCTCAGAGTTGTTTTGATTTGCATTTCCTTGATGATTAAGAATATTAAACAATTCCTTAAATGTCTTTTGAGCATTTGAGATTTTTCTGCTGAGAACACTCTGTTTAGTTAGGTGCCCCATTTTTAAGTGAATGGTTTTGTATTTTGATATCTAGTTTCTTGAGTTCTTTATATATTTTAGAGATTATCCCTCTGTCAGATGTGGGGTTGGTGAAGATCTTTTCCCATTCTGTAGGCTGTTGTTTTGTTTTACTTAACGTGTTCTTTTCCTTAGAAGCTTTTCAGTTTCAGAAAGTCACATTTATTGATTGTTGCTCTCAGTGTCTGTACTACTGGTATTATATTTAGTAAGAGGTCTCCTGTGCCATGTATTCACGGCTACTTCCCAGTTTCTCTTCTTTCAGGTTCAATGTAATTTGATTTATGTTGAGGTCCTTGATCCACTTGGACTTGAGTTTTATGCACAGCCATAGAGATCCACTTGGACTTGAGTTTTATGCACAACTATAGATATGGATCTATTCAATTTTCTATATGTTGACATCCAATTGGGCCAGCACCATTTGTTAAAGATGCTTTCCTTTTTCATTGTATCATTTTGGCTTTTTTGTCAAGCATCAGGTGTTCATAGGTGTGTGGATTAATATCAGGGTCTTTGATTTGATTCCATTGGTCCATGTATCTGTTTTCATGCCAATACCAAGCTGTTTTTTATTATTAAAGCTCTAGAGTAGAATTTGAAGTCAGGGATGGTGATGCCTCTGGAAGTTCCCTTATTGTACAAGATTGATTAACTATTCTGGTAGCTTTTTGTTTTTCCCTATGAAGTTGAGTATTGTTCTTTCAAGGTCTGTGAAGATAGCAAATCTCAACAGATAAAAAAATAAAATTAGAATAAACCCCTGTATCTTATTGGATCACCATGGCTTAAAGTTAGAATTCCAGAAAAACTAACAAACTCATGGAAACTGAATAATGCCCAACTGAATCACCCGAGTCAAGGAAGAAACAAAGAAAGACTATACATGAAGAAGTAAAGGCTTCCTATAATTAAATGAAAATGAAGGTATAAATACCCAATCGTATGGGACACTATGAAAGCAGTGCTAACACGAAAGTTCACAGCACTAAGTGCCTACAGAAAAATGTTTGCGGAATCCCACAGTAGTGAATTAACAGAACACCTGAAAGCTCTAGCAGAAAAAGATGCAAATTCACCCATGAGGGGCATACACCAGGAAATAATCAAGTTGAGGGCTGAAATCAATAAAACAGAAACAAAGAAACCTCAGCCTCTTCCTAGAGTAACTCACTCAGCAACTTAAGGGCAGGATGGTTGAACAAAGGATTTGATTAACATGCTCGTTTGGAATATATTTCAATTCAATTTGATAGATGTGTTTGGTAGATAACAAGAGAGAAATTGTTCCTTCCGGTTTTATTTTTAATCAAAACATCTGTTATATTATGAAGCCGTTGATCAAAACAGACTTTGGTCCCTGCTCAAAGGGCATGATGACTATATGACTTGAGAGAAATCTGCCTGAAAGCCTCTTAACTCCAAAATATCCCAGGGACCAAATCTCTGCTCACTAAAGGATGACCAAAGGTAAACCCAGAAAATCAGATCTGCTGGTGTGAAGTCAGTGATAGGCCGTCTGGGTTATACTTGGTTAGTTTCTACCTGGTGAATAGAGTTAAATCAAGAAAAATCATAATTATATTTCATAAAATATTTGAAAAAATATCACTAAAACAAAAGAACAACATACACACATACACAAACATGGAGTTCATTTTATGTTGTCCAGCTGCTACTGGGCATGGGTCCTACCCTAGACTGTGGCT